>NC_037639.1:12795786-13492036 GCF_003254395.2 Apis mellifera | reverse complement strand
GAGATCCATCGCGTCGTATTTGAATCGTGGCATAGGTTGAACGTGCAAGAATCTTCTTCGTATCGATTCGGATTATCGCGGGAAAAAAAAGAGAAAAGAAACAAAACGAAGAACCAATCTTTCGTTAGGGATGATCACAGCGAAGAGAATAATCCGACAATAATTCGGATTTTTGTCAGTTTCCGGTATTTCGAGGCATCGCTCATCGATTGGATCGCGCGGTTGTTCTTATTAGATTGTTTTACACCCGCCACGGAGAATAGCAAGCACCGTGCGAAACAGGAAAGAAACTCGACGTCCAAGATACGGAACGAAGGACAGAATATCGATGAGATCTGTTAATAATTCGAATCCGTTGCGAAAGATCTTTCTCCTCCTCTCTCCTTTCGAGTTGCTCGTCTCGAGAGAGGGAGAGGAGGAAGAGAGAAACGAAGAGATACACGGTTAAAATAAAACTGAGTGAGAAACTCTATCGTTGAAACGAACGTCTATGATAAAATTGGACAAGGGTGGGATCAGCAATTGGGACGATGAAGGGAGCATATCCATCCGTCGGTGTGAAAATATAATAATACGAAAGCTCCGTCACGAGTACTCTCCTCTCCTCGGGCGCTCTCGATCGACGAGTCAGGGGAAATATCGTCTACTCCGCTTGTCTCCGGAGAGAGTTAATCCTAGCTTCTTGGGGAGGGACGCCGCTTTCTTTCGACCGTCGGCCCGAGAGGGGAGCGTCGACGAGGGGGAGGACGCTGCTCGGTTTCGACGCTCTCCTCTACTCCATCGCGGCCTCTTGGAGTGCGTGCAGATGGGCGTAGAGGCCATCCGCAGCGATCAAGTCGTCGTGGGTGCCCATCTCCGCGACGGTTCCCTTCTCCAGGACGCAGATCACGTCGGCGTTTCTTATCGTCGCCAACCGATGAGCTATGGTGATGCAGGTCCTGCCTTCCATCGCTTTGTCCAGGGCAGCTTGCACCACCTGTAAATATATATGTATATATATACTTTTTCTTTTTCTATTTACTATTTTATTTGCACGTGAATAAAATGTGTCGAGGGATGAACGGACGCGTTACGATGAACAAGAGCGATAGGCGCGAAAAGGAGAGGGGAATCGACACGATCCCGGGCGTTAAACAAGCAAGCAAGGGTATAATGGGAGTCTATTTTGGCGCGGCACAACAAAGAGGAAAACACGATTGGCCGTAAGCAGCCGCGAAACAATAATTGCCGTGAAATTCGTTGGAGAGCCGCTTTTCCGTCCGCGGGAACAACAATCGAACATCCTCTCCCTGCCTGCCCGCGCGGTATTTCCGATTGTTGCCATAGATAATACTATTCCGTTGTTGCCGATTTCGAGGGGGATCGCCGCCAGCCTAGAATAATCGATCTTTCTCTCGCCGGGAAAATTAAGCAATCGAACCGAGATAATCGGCTAGGCGGGAAGAGAAGAGGCTTTCCGTTCCGTCGAAACGTCGATAGTGGAAAATAGGAGGACGGAGGAGAAGAGGGGCGAGAAAGTAAGATGGATCGTGATAGCACTCGGGCGTGACAATTCCATTTTCGCGCTTTTTCTCTTCTTTCTCTTTATTATTATCGCTGCTCCGTTCAGATAAGTCGATGGAATTGTGCATCGGCGAAATTCCGTGTTTTGATTTCTCTTCTCAGGTCGATTTTTCGAATATGTATATACATATTTGTTGTTTCATCGTTCAAAGCAATGTGCGAGATTCTCGCCCTACAAATATTTTTTTCATCTAATGGTATTCTCTTACAATTTTTTTTTTAAGAAATCAATCGCTTTCGTTTTCTTTCGAGATTCCATGAGAAATTTCGCGTTGTACTTTAAAAAGATTAGGAAACGAGGCGTTTACATTTTTCAAAAATTGCCCGACAGAGAAAAGAATCATTCACATTTTTTGAACAGAACGATATCATTTACTTTATCGAAGATACGAGTTTTAAACGCGCGAATAGGTAATGTAGAACGCGAGAAAAGCGGATATAATTACGCTATGACGAGGCGTAGGAATAACCGTTTCGTTAACAGCGAATTCTCGCAAATACATGAATTTTAATTTCGTTAAATTAACGCGTAAAGGTGTCGGTCCTGTTACACGCGGTGCAAAGAGATAGAAATTTGTACAGGTATCCTTTCCTTTTCTTCCTTTTTCTTTTTTCTTTTTCAACTGCTTCGGTTCACGCGTTTTTTACTCGCGTATTGTTCATTAAAATCCATCAGGATCCATTAATATTCATCAGCTCGCGTACTCGCAACACTACGAGTTACTTGGTTAATTTACATTACCGAACCTGCGCGCTCTTATTCAACGTTCGCGGGAACAAAATATTTTGAAGCAACTTTGACGGCAGAGACGCCAGTTGCTCGGCGAAAATAAACGAGAACCGACGTAAAATTTCGCGTGTAAAGTATCGATGTAAAACTCGATTATTTATGCAAAACGTTAAATCCATCCGCGATAATACTCGTGCACGACGATGATATTGCGTGTAATGATATTTACGAGTTAAGAGGCAAGACACGATTCTTAGGCAAGTATTTGCTAAGAATCAATTAACTCGTCTCGATCGGGGCATAAATTAAACTTTAATCGAGGAAGCATCTCCGAAAGAAGTTTTTCCTTCGACTCGAAAGAGAAATAAGTCTCGAGGAAGTCTTGGCTCGAGAATTCTCGAATCTCTATGGTTCGAAAAGACGATCGATATACGAAATATTTCGTCGTGTAAACAAAACAATTTCAATTTTTGTTGAAAACTACGCTATTCAAGTGTACCGTAGTGAAAGACACATGATAAAGGAATACGAAATTGCGTGCGGCTTTTGTGAAATTATTTTCGAGAATAGCATGTATTATAAATTATATTGTTTTCTCTGCTTTAACGAAGTATACGGTCTCGTTTTCCTTTCTTTCTCTTTTACTTTTTCGAATTTCTTCCCTGCACGAATTCGTTTCAATTTTATTTTCTTTATAAACGTAATGCACGAACGAGCACGAACAAATATTTTATGTAAGAAAAGAAACAGCATTGAAAGTAAATAATAACGAAGTAGAATTACAAACGTTACACTACGGACGTGTATATCTTCATCGTACAAAAACGTTTTAAAAAAAAAAGTTCCTGATTATCGATTCGTCAAAATATCGTTTAAAAGTCTGTATATATTAAAAGTCGAGTAAAAATGACTGTTGCTTTCACTATTTTTTTTTTCTTCATTCCAAGTCATTGTCGTAACAAAAAAGTTACCCATAAATTACTGAAAATAAAAATACCTCACAATTACCCTAAACGATAAACTTCAAACACATGGAATACACAATGAAATTAATTTCCAATCCTCGTACGATATCTTAATAGACATTTAATTCAACAACGATGTCATCCTCGTGGCATATACCGCGTGAAACGTTGTAAAGAATGATCAGGAGAGGAGGGAGGAGGAACAGCCTCGCCCAAAGTTACGAGGCTGTTAATTGGCGACGAGCGGATGGAACAATGGGGATGAGAAACGCGAGAATCCTTTTGTCCGCGCGAGAATTCCTACCGCTTCTTCGACCCCTCGGGAGGAGGACGGTTGGTCATTTTTTTCGCCGCCTTTTCCACTTGTGCCCGCCGTTAAAAAGCTCCGCCGCGTATTATATTACTGAATGCCGCGCTATCCACTTCAACCCGTTTTCACGACCCATTTTCTCTGCTTGCCCGCGGTCTTTCCCCTCCTCACTCTCTCTCATTCTCTCGCATTCGACCCGCAAGGAAATACTTTTCGAAGACGAACACGCATGGGAGAAAGAAAGACGTGTCCCTTACCTTCTCGCTCTGAGTATCAAGAGCGGACGTGGCCTCGTCCAGTAGCAGGACTCGTGGATTCCTGACCAAAGCGCGCGCAATCGCGATACGTTGCTTCTGTCCTCCTGACAGCTGCGTGCCTTTAGAACCTAACCTAGTATCGTATCCCTGTAACAAAGGATGAAACGTGGGATAAATTCGTGCGGATGAGATGGTTTTACGTAACTTTTCACTTTACAACTCTTAAATAATTATTCAAGATAATAAATTGCATACGTGGAAATGTTATAAAAGTAATTAAGTGAAGTTTTTCGTTTGAAGAAAAAAAGAACGGAGAAGATGGCACGATAATAAAAGAATTATCCCTACTCACTAGTGGTAGAGAGCTGACGAAGCTGTGGATATTGGACTTCTTGGCGGCCTCTATAATCTCGTCCATCGGCACCAGGCGGAAATTGTCGCCGTAGGCGATGTTCTCCGCGATGGTCCGGTCGAAGAGGACCGGCTCCTGGCCGACGACGCCCAGCTGCGATCTCAAATTGCGCAACGAGACCGAGGAGATGTCGCGCCTGTCCATCGTCACGGTCCCGGAAATCGGGTCGTAGAGTCGTTGCAACAATTGGATGCAGGTCGATTTGCCGCATCCGCTCTGGCCAACCAGAGCGACCATCTGGCCCGGCTTCACGATCAAATTCAACCCCTGCAGAATTTGCATCTCGGGCCTCGTCGGGTAATGGAACTCGACCTTGGAGAATTGTATCAACCCGTCCGCCTTCTGCAATTTATTTATCGGGGTATTTTTATCGATTAGTCATCGCCCGACCCGTCCAATTAACCAAGGAACGGAAGAAAATTGATTCGAGCGAGCGCATAATAGGGTATTTGCTCGTGGAACGAGTTACACGTGACTCGCGTTCGCGAGTGGTGGCGCGAGACTCTGGAAACGTCGTTTATACGTACATCGCTTCATTAAACGGATTGGAATTCTGGAGGGATAGTCCCGAAACCTCGATCAAACAGAGCTCCTCTCGTTTCGGGCGTAATTAACGCTCGTAGCCGGAGGCATCGCTGTCAGTATGTCATAAATTCCACGCTTTGCTAAACAGTCGTCGATGAAACCTACTAGTCGAAACTAGGGGGGGAGGTTGGCCAGCTTTGCCAACGGTCTCGCCCCTATACTTTGATTATCGATACGTTTCGCGAGCTATATAATTGTTAGAAACGTTTCTACGATTTCTTACTTGCTATCCGCGCGCTCTTTTGCGACGTAAATCTCTAACGCGTGAACTCACCCAATCGAGATCTTTGTCCTCGGAATCGGGCGGCGAGGCGATCTCCGGGACTCTGTCCAACAGCTTGAATATCCTCCCCGCCGAGATCTTGGCGGTGTTGAAATTGGGCGCAAAGGCGAGCGCCTGGCCCAACATCCAAGAGCCGAAGATCAACGCCTCCGACACTTTGATCACGTCCTGATAATTCAACCCCTCGGTGGCAACCAAAGCGCCGCCGTAGTAAAGGCTCAAAGCGTAACCGAAGAACGGCGTGGTCTGACCACACGAGAATACCAATCCTCTCAACCTCTGTCTGATCCTGGTCGCTTCGGCCACGTGGTCCAGCTCCGAGCAGTAGCGCTGCAGGAACGCCTCCTCTTTGCCGAGGCTGGCCACCGTACGGATGTTGGAGATCGCCTCTATGGCGATCCTGGTCGCCGCCTCCATCTTCTTCTTCTCCTGCAACCCCTGCCCGCTCATCACCCTCGCCTCGAAGAACACCGCGCCCAACACGAGGGGTATCGAGACGACCGAGACCAGGGTCATCTTCCAAGTGTAATACATGGACAGGCCGATCCCCAGGACCAAGGTGGACAGGGCTTGGAGAATGGCGCCAACCCGTGTCCCGGTCGCGCCCTGCACTGCCCCCGCGTCCGACGAGAGTCGGGCGCAGAGGGCGCCCACGCTGTTCGTGTCCTCGTCGTACCAGCCCATCTCCTGCTTCAGCATCGCGGCGAACGTTATCTTCCTGATCCTCGTGGTCATTCGCACCCCCGCCAACCCGAACATGTACATCTGCAGGAAGGTGCCGAGGCCGGTCACCACTCCGACAACCAGGAACAGAATGGAGAAGTTGACGGTTTCGCGGCGCACTTCCTCGTCGTCTTGAAGACCCAGCACGTAGTAAACCTCGCCGAAGAGGACGGCGAACGCTGGGAACGAGGCGCCCACCATCGCCGCCGCCAGACACCCTGTCGAACGTAATTTTTTCTTTTTTCTTTCTCTTTTTTCTCATTCACCCCAACCCTCCCCTTTCTCTTTTTCGAGCGATAAAATCGCGTTTCGCGAATTCACAGCGACGTGATCGTTACCGATGATATTGTACGGCCATTCCGGTTTATTGAGCCCGAATATCCTCATCATGGGCGCGTCGTACGGTTTCTCGTGCTCCTCCAATTGATTGGCCGAGGTCTCGGACGCGCCGGCCAACGACAATCGATGGGAGTGCATCGACAGAGTGGAGAATTGTCTCTTCAACGGCGGCTTCTGTTTCGGTATAGCTGCGGTCACCGTCTTTGCGGCCGAGGCCGTCGCTTTCGCTGAAAATTCGACCGAACGTTTGCCTTTTGAAAGCAGAGATGCAAAAAGGGACAAAACTTAACTTTTTTCCTTTCTTTATCTTTTTTTTTAATTCCCTTCGATTCTAGCTTCGATTTCAGAGAGAGTACCTCTTTAATACACTCCAAGCGTACACTACGAGCTTGGTACAAAAATTACCTCTGGCGGTGGCGCTGGCGTCGGCGGACACCAATCCGTAATAATGCTTGCCGAGGGCGAGCAACTCCTCGTGGGTGCCCTGCTCCACCACCTGGCCGTCCTTTATGAACACTATCCTATCGGCGTTGGTGATCGTGGACAGCCTGTGAGTGACGACGATCGTCGTCCTCCCCTTCGAGGCCGCGTCCAAAGCCCTCTGCACCGTTGCTTCGCTGTGAAGATCCAACGCGGAAGTAGCCTCGTCCAGTAGAAGTATGGCCGGTCGTCTGACCAGGGCACGAGCTATCGCGATCCTCTGCTTCTGCCCGCCCGACATCTGCGACCCCCTCTCTCCCACGGGGCTGTCGTACGCCTGGAAACGGAAACTCTCCATCAAACGGGGATCGAACAACCCCATCCCTTTATTATAGAAAGTTAATCCTCTCCCTCGCGTTAATTACGAGATTTTAATTAGAGAATGGGGCGGGGGAGAGGATCGAGGGGGGAATTTAATGGGAATCGAAGGAGCGCGATTTTCGGCCACGGTCACGTTTCCGCCGATAATTATTGGGGGGAGGCAGGCGGGTGTCCGCGACCCATTTGCCCGTTCGATTACCGTGCTCGTAGGAACAGGCCATCGCTGCGGTTTCAAACAACGATTATTTCATTAACGGAAGTACGACGTGACGCGGCCACACATAGCGCGCCGCGTTGAGATTTAATAAATTTACGAGGCGCGCCACTCTGCCACCGCCGTATAATATCGTTCGAGCTTCTCGCGATTCGATGAAATCTTGGAATAATGCGATTTTTCTCGACGTTACGAATTTTACGCCGAGTTTCTATGATAATAAAAGAACCCAACTTTCAATATCTTTAATTCACGTTGTTTCGTCCTTGCATCAACGTGATGCGTATATATATAAACGAGAAACGATACTCTTCTCCCTTTTTTATCGGATAAAATTTCCCGCGCACGATCGCGGCGCGCCGATCCGTAAAATAAACTGCACGGCGGCCTCCCATAAACTGGAAAATGTCCGGTCCACTTGTTCCCGCGGATCGTTACGCGTCCTAAACGCGTCACGCGGCGGATGAAGGGCAAACACGCGTCGCGGCGACCGCGATGGGAGGGCGTCGAGTTCGGCCAGCGATAATTCGGTAATAAACGCCTAATCGGGTTGACGCTGGCCGTAATCTGGAATACTGTTATTTGCCCCGGCCACGGGGTTTAAACGGGTGTTTTATCGTCTGTTTGCACGCGTGTTCCGTCCCTCGCACCTGAGACTATTGTTAACGCGTTGCGCGACCAGCTGGATATCCAACATCCCGCGGTCAACACTGTGTATTACACGCGATCGAATCGAACCTCCCTCTGAACGGATTATCCGCCGATCATCGGTTGAAGATGAAAATTCCAATTCGATTTCAATCAGTTGAAGGCCAAGCATCGATGGAATCGAAATCGGGAAGAAGAAGAAGAATTGGAAGGAGAAGCCACTCACCTCGGGCAGTTTGCTGATGAAGTCGTGGGCGTTCGCTTCCTTCGCCGCTTTGATCATCTCTTCCTCGGTGATGCTGTCATTTCCGTACCGGATATTCTCCCGTATCGTGGTGTCAAAGAGCACCGGCTCCTGCCCGACCACGCCTATGTGCGAGCGGAGCCACTGCACGTTCAGCTTCGACACGTCCACGCCGTCCAGCAGAACCTGTCCCGACAAACGGAATCCCACTTAGAATTCTCCTTCTCGACGGACGAATTCCGCGAGGGAAGGAAAGGGAGGAGGAAGGGGACGAGTCGGTTCGTCCAGCGTTTCGTGTCGAGAATTAGGCGTACGTTAAGCGAAAGAAGTTGAAGAATTTGGAATCGAAAGAGGGGAAAGGGGTCGAAATCAAATATACGTCAAATATACGGCGTGATATTTTCAACGGAGGAGAAGGAAACTGCGGAATGGATGCGGAAAACCGTAAAACTTTTACTACTTGGAAAACTGTTGGTGCGCCGCCACTGTTTTCCACCCCGCGTGGAAACGCTTCAAACTTGTTCCGTAAAATTCCTATTGGCCCGCGCACGTTCGCGAATACAAATGTAACAATGGAATATTCACGACTGGCATATATATCGTTAACGTTGCGAGCGCAATAAATAAATTCCACTCTCTAGAATTTAAGCCTACGAATTTCACTTACGAAAGTGTATTCCTTTGCTACTCCTAAAATTTTCCCAAAGGAAGTTCGCGAACGAACGAACTCGTAAGCGGTGAGAATCGATGCGAGATACGAGGAAAATTATATGGCATTGGAAAGATTTCGAAAAATTGCGGTTAAATGAGTGATTTCGACACAACTGATTTCTGAAAAGGGGGGACCTGCGCGCGTTCTTGCGTTTTAATAAATTTACTCTCTTCCTCGCCTGAAGATAAACAAATTGGAAACGCGAGATTTCGCGGAATGGAAAATTCATAATGAACGCGAGATTATTCCGGAGATTAAATTGCGCGATTTAATACAAGAATTATCGTTATTATCGTTTAATTATGATAGCGGGCTCGTTATAATTTTTCGAATCAACAACAGGCCCTCATTTAAAAGCAACGTAACAATAACAATTCCAACGATTTATAAATTCATCGTGTCGCGGCAACATTTATCCGATTATAATTTTGTTTCTTTCTTAGCTCACCTGTCCCTTGTGAGGATCGTAGAGACGTTGGATCAATTGAAGGCAGGTGGACTTGCCGCAGCCGGATCCTCCGACGAGGGCCACGGTCTCGCCCCGATTGATGGTCAGATTCAAGCCTTGCAGCACCTTCACGTCCTTTCTGGCCGGATACTGGAAGTGCACGTTCTTGAACTCGATCTCGCCGTTCACGGCAGGAAGCTTCTGCCCCTCCTTGCTCAAACTGTCGATCGTGGGCACGCGATCGAGCACCTGGAAAATGGCCGCGGCCGAGCCCCGCGCCACGGCGAACGCCTCCAGATGGGGGGACGTGAGGCCCATGTTCTGGGCGCCTGCCAACACGCCGAAGAACACGATCACCAGCACCGCGGGCGTGTACTCCTTCACCTCCTTCGGCCTGTCCTCCAATATCAATTGGACGCCGTACCTGGGAACCATGGAACCGCGTCAACGATACATCGATAAAAGGTAAACAATTGCTAATGGAAATGAAGGAAGAAAGAAGGGGAGAGAAGAATTTCCCCGAGAGGAGAGAGGATCGTTTTATATCGAATTAAAGTATCCAAGGTAGAACAAAAGGAAACGGCCTCGCGCGATGTTTCCCTTTTAAAGCAAACAACTTTTACTCGTGACACAATGCGGGAATTATACTCCCCCTGACCCGTTTCCGCCCCACTCGTGCCTGTTTACCCGTCTCAAAGACGTTTGTCCCGGAAATGCTCGCTTTCATCCCCTCCTCTCTCCCTACTCGGATGAGAAAAAGCGTTGCAACATATATTTCTGGCCTGCAAACTTACCAAAACGCGATGGCGTAACTGATGTATATGATGAACCACATAACTCCGCCACCAACGCCCGACCACATACCGCGCTTGATCCCGGTCTTTTCCGCGGGGATCAACTTCTCCGCGTATCTGTTCACCTCCTTCTGCTCGCCGTTGAACGCGATCACGGTCCTGATGGCGCCCAACACCTCCTCGGCCACGCTCCCCGCCTGCCCGTAAGCGGTCAACTCCTGGGCCGTCAAGGAGCTCTGAACTTTGGCGACCACGGCGGTCGCGATCACGATGATCGGCGCGCAACTCAGCACGACCAGGGTCAGCTTCCATCCGTAGACGAACGATATGATGATGGAGGAAATGAAGGAGACCATCAGATAAGTGAACACGCCCAGCTTCTCCCCTATGCCGTCCTTCATCTTGTCCAAATCCCTGAAACGCGAGCAGAGAGCGTGGAGGATCGAGGAAAATTCGAGTCGGCCAAAATTTTGAGAAGACAAGGCGAGTAATTAGAAAACGTATATGCACGCTCTGTATCTCTATCCTATCCTATCGGAAGCGAGTCCACGACGATTTCAACGACGACGAAAATAACAGCGGGCAACCATTCAGCGGATTAATTAAACTTCGCACTCTTATCTTGCATGTCACCTTCGAAAAAACTCGAGATCTCCCCTATCGTCTACGAGTGTACCTATTTATCTGGAATTTAATTATAAGAGTAGAGTAGTCGTACAGTATCGATCATTCGGGATTTAAAATTAGAATAATCTATTTGGGACGCCGCGCTTTTCGGCGTAACAGTGTAAAGTTCGTAAATGTCAAGGTGAGCCGTCCTCGTCGTTGTTGTCGTCGTCGTTGCATGCATCTAACTTTGTTCTATCTTCTCGCGTGTCGTGAGACGTCGCGCCCTCTCTTTCTATATATATATATCTCTCTCTCTCTACGAAATCCGGTAAAATCGTTCTGGCGCCACGTTACGACACTTCCGGGTGCAATTAGCGTACAATAATACACGCGCTGGTGGGTGCCGTGAGATCGATAAATTTGTTAGAACAACGTTTTCCGAGCGATAAGACGATTATTTGACGTGCGATTATTATTTAACTCGCGAGATACAAAAAACTATCAACGACTGCATTCGATCTTTGCACGCGACGAATACGATACAATTTTGAGAAAAATTGAAAAGGATTCCCTTGTTTGTAGACGGTTGAAAAAAAAAATATAATTGTCGTTGTGGATCGTGAAAAGTATGTATACATTTCTAACGCCAGATGAGTGTATTCTCGTACAGGCGACATTTATCGCCTGCGTGATAATCAAAGATAGCGTGACTCACGTCGATCTGTAACGCGTCTGTCTTAAACGGCGGCGGCGGCAATGAGAGGAGAGAAAAATGTAAAAGATACGCGTCGAAATTTCCCATTCGAGATTCCAACGATTCCGAGTGTCGCAATTGTATTACTTGCGCCATTGTTGTTCGAACATTCTCGCCTCGAAATAAATAAAATTGCGCAACGCAATGTGATTTCGTCGCCGCGCCGTGATGATTTAATTGGCCCCTGTTATTGATCCATCCTTGACTTTTCGATAATTACGCGAGACGGGTCCGCAACGCGTCCGCAAACAGAGAGAGAGAGAGAGAGATTGTATCGGGGCAAAGGATTTCGAGTTTCGCGAGCGGCCACCTGTTGATGAGCAGAACTCTCTCGTTTCCTGAACTTTGCTCCACCATCTACCCTGTCGCGTTTACATTCGTCCTCGAGATCGAATCCACCATGGTTTCCGTTGTGACAAAATACCGCGTCGTCTCTGAGATTGTTAACAAGATTGTTTTCGCTGTGGCGTAAAAAATCGACTAGAATTCGTTCGAATATATTGTTTTGATTGAATTTCGAACGTTCGGGATAAATAAAGAAGGGAGGAATACTCACTCGGTGATCCTGCTGGCGAAGTTGGTGGACGTGTTGATGTCGTACCACGTCATGTCCTGTCTGAGGACAGAGCGGAGGAACATCTTGCGTACCCGAACGATTTGTCTGGATGCAGCTACGTTCAACAAATCGACCGTGAACACGGCAAACACGAATTGGAACGTGGACAACGCTGCGGATGAAACGCCGAACGCGACCGAGTCGTCGTAAAGCGCCTCCATCCTCTCCTTGTACGTCGAATTAGATCCTCTGCAATGGGAATATTGATATCGATATCGTGATACCTCTCGGGAAAATTGAGGCAGATTAGAGTTCTCACTCGTCGCTCTTCGTTCCAAATTACAATATGATATATATTTATACCGAGGGAAGAAATTACGAAACTCGGTCTAAACTGAACCAGACGCGATTCTATTTTCCTCTTTACGCGTGACGCGTCGCGGGAAAAGGCGAGCGCGATTCGCGCTAAAAATACAAGAATTTAGGTAGGCGGTTAGGTATATAGGCAGGCGCGTCTGGACACGCCAAGACTTACAAGACCTTTCCTCCACCGAACCACTTCATTATTAGGGTCGGCGTGCTCGTGTGATTCTTCATGTTTCGATCCACCAGCAACGTGGTGAACTCGCCGTATTGTATCGTCGAGATGGGGATGCACAGGCCTGTCAGGGTTCCCATGATCAGGCCGCCGAAGATCAGCATCAGCTCCCCGCATGTTGCAAATCGAAACTGCGAACAGAATCCGTCAGGTTCAACTTTTCCTCGTCGACATTGAAAGGAAAGAGGGAGGTGAAAAAGGGGATAGAGGGGGGGATTTTAATTAATCTCGCCGCGCGTTCGACGCTTATGCTAATTTTCCGAATGATGGGGTTGTTTCTCGGGGAATTGGCCAGATTCCGCCGGGTAATTTGTCGCGAAACTAGTCGAAAATTTCAGAAACATATTCTCGGGTGATTTAGCGGCGAGCAACTTGTGCCTTTCCGGCAGATTTAACCCCGGGCAAAATTAATGCTGGCCTAACGGTGATTAATGGGGGGGAGATCCGGCTGGTTCTAAACAAAAACAAGCCCGATCGATCGCGACAGAATCGCGCTCGTTAAATTTGTCAAAGACAAAGGGGAGTGTCCGTGGGGTGGCCGCCCCCCCTCTTTCATCCCCCGAGAGATGGATTTCGTCGTTTCGCTCGAAACTGGCCGACCGATATATCAACCGCGTCTCGATTGTTTAACAAATGTTGTCGACGACATCTGCTTTTTCCTTTTTCCTTTTTTTTTTTTTTTTTTTTCGTTTATCTGGAACACTTACGAGTTTGAAGTAAGGCACTGGCGGTAGGGATGGCTCCGAAGGCGACTTCTCCTCCTCCTTCGTTTGTGGTGGCACAAATTCACTGTGAACACAAACAACCACCCCTTTTAACGTACATCTTCGATCCCACGTGCGATTGTTGCGTCGATCGTGGTTTGCTCGATCGAGGCGAAAACACGAAACAACGATGGATTGTGCGATTCGTTCCAAGAGTAGTTCCGGATGCGAATTGGAAAGCGATTCGATTGAAAGCTCGCTTGATTAGGAACGCGTTTAACGTCGTTTTCAAGTTTTCTTTTTTTTTTCTTTTGCATTTTTCTTCCAATCCAGAAATACTCTTGCGTTCACAATTTTTATTAGGAAATGTTTATGAATAAATTTATACGATTGATTCCAGTCTCTATATACGGGCGAGCAGAATTTCTCCCGTAATTATTCCCATATAATAATTTCTACAATCATTGGGAGGAGGAATTCCGTGTTATGTATATCTTTTTTATATTTAACAAAAATATCGTTCATCTGTGTGAGAAATCGTACATTGGTTTCCCATTCTCTTGTAGCATATACTCAGTTTCCTCTTTATCCTTCTCCGCGTCTTGGAGCGTGTCTGAAATGAAATATAAAAGGTACCGTACACAGGTATATCGTACAACATATTGTTTTCATGTATGCATCGCCAATGAAATCTTAAACATAAACGTTCGCCTCTTTTACGTGAATAACATTAATCAAATCGAACGAAATATCCCCAAATTTGAAATTACTTTGAAATTTCGATCGAAAGTGCATCGAAATTTTAAGAGAAACTTGGAAGATATTAACTTTCGATCGTTGAAAGCGCTTTAAAATACTCGTCTATCCTTATTCGAGATATCGAATCGTTTATCCGAAACCTGATTAAAATTTTGAATCTCAGAATAATAATTTCCGATCAATAAATGAACGATCGTTAGAAGCGCGGGAGCGAAAAATACTTGGAAATATTTTTTCGCTCCAATACGACTTCCGGTTGCCGAGATATCGTCGTGCAAAGAGAAAGGTAATTTTTCATCTCATTTTATCCATCTCTCTACCCGTCCTCGTCGCTCCTCGTCACCGACCTATCCCAAACCACGAACAAGTGTCAGAAGCGACTTCACCAGAATCGTGGGATCATTCATAAAATACATAAATTTTAGTGCATTGTCTTTAACGCGCTATGGATATTTTCAGTCTTTTCAGTATCTTGGCAACCGATATCGGCATAAAGCAAAAAGAGACTCCGATGACTTTTCTTTCTTTTCCAAATATATCATTTCGACGATGAAAATTGCGCGCTTCGAACGATATATTTTATAAAACAAAATTTGCGATGTTGAAGCGTGTAATTTAATATATACACGTTTCGTGCCGCGAATACATTTTCTGTTCGTGTTCAGTATTTGAATTATTATTTGTTTCTTCATAAAAGTCCGATCATTTGTTTCTCATTGTTATCGATTGTTTCAAGAGATTGTTCAACCTTGGCTGGATTATTAAACACGCGTGTTTAGATACAAACATATATTTAAAAAAAAAATCATGAACGAATCGTTTGCCTTTCAACGCGCGTTTCTTCGACGATAACGTCCTCTCCCTCCTCTCACTTCTTTCGGAATGAATCGAGCGAGGAAAAATGTTGAAGCGCTGCGCACGTTCATAGGAATCGTTTCCTACGGGAAACGAGTGGATGCGCGTTTCGTAAAACAATGCGCGCCAACGTCTAAAATACAAATGGAACTTTCGCTTAGGAAGAGACTAACGGCTTCTCCGGCTTCGGTTCGGTTGAAACGAGCGTGACAAACGATCCGGCGACTCCCAGGAAATGGCCCCATTAAATTCGGCCCGAGAGCCTTTATCCTCTCCCATGTAATAACATTGGCCCAAAGATAATAACTCTCTTGTCTCCGTTTCAAAAAATACACATCGGGAAAATGTTTCCTCGAGCGTTCCTCTCCGGGAGGCAAAATAAATGGAAATGGATTTGGAGTTTGAGAAACTCGAATTCGAAACTTTCTGCTCTCTCGAAACTCTCGAAACTTAAAATGCTTGTTTTTCCTTCTTCTCCTCTTCCTCCTTCTTCTCAATTCGATCGTACAAGAAACGATCCTCTTTTGGGACGAAAATATCGTAAATCATATCCGCGTTTCAATTTTTTTTCTTTATTCTAAATCGTGAAAATAATCAAGTAACGCGAACGAAAAATGTTCCACGATCCAATTACGTTGAAACTTATTCGAAAAATACCACCGTTCTTTCGCATTTTAAATCTCGCAACGTTTCCAGAACCGAAGCCATTCCACAGAAATAATCGAACGTCTCGAGCGAATTTTCCTCGAAATTGGAGAAACTTCACCATTCTTCCTGGACAAGGATCTCCTCCATTGTTTCACGGGCGTAATAAACGACGGCGACCTTCGTTCGCGCGCAAAGGATCGTAAATCTGGCCGGCACGGTATGTAAATCGTGCGGATTCGCGGATCAACGGAGACGAAGCACCGAAGGAAACGAAACGCCAAAGTTGCGAAGGGGACGGGCCGCCCCTTTGGTCGAGCTTCCAACGCTTCCTCCTCCATCTTCCCCGCCCGTGGAGAGGGCCGGCTCCATTAGCGGCGTAATTGCTGTTCCAAACTCCTGCGACGAATCTACGACGATCGGCATTTTATGCACGGGACTGTCTCCCCGTCCATCGACGAATTTACCCCCCGGTGCACGCGTCCGACAACTTCGACCTTCTCGCAACTTGCCCGACCAACTCCCCCCCTCCTCGATTCGATCACACGTTCGATTCGGGTAATTGCGCGTTTCGCGATCGATTTGGCCGTTCGAAAAAGGTTTGTGGAAGTGACTTTTTCATGGAATGCAATAAGGGAAGGGATGGAAAATTTTGAAGTAATTCCGAGTAAAGCAATTAGATTATAAAGTTACGATACGGTTTTGTTGAATTGCGACATAACTTTCCTCCGCGCATGGAAAAAGAAAAAAGAGGAAAGAGACGAAAGAGCGTGTGCGCGATTACGAGTTCGAGGAACACTGTTCGTTACGGATAATGGGCACAGTTTGACGAAAACTTGGGCAAGGTTGTCTCGCCTTTTTCAGTCTCTCTCGCGTTTTTACACAATTTTTTTATACTCTTATACTTTTCTCTTTCCTTCAGTCGGTGAGGGTAATTTATCAAGACACGCGGTTTCTAAGTATTAATCGCGTTTCGCTTCCATCCATCGTTCGGGATGAACGATCATCGTCTCTCCCTCGAATCATCGCACGCGAGAAATTATTCGTCGAAAGAAAAATTTGTATCCACCTTCTCGTCCAGTAGTCCCTGTCATCTCCCGATCGGGGAGATCGATCTTTGTCCGACAACTTTCGCGAAAAAAACGGGGGAGGAAATACGGAAACAATTGGCCGCGAATTATTCCGGTTTAATAATCCAGCATAAAGGTCTCGAAACATTCTCGATCCGAGAAATCTCGATGATCATTAGTTAACGATCGATCGAGCGAGTGATCGAGCGGTCGATCGATTAAAAAGAAAGGCTGGAAAATTGCAAAATTTTTCATCTCATCGATCACCAGGCTTATAACCATCGATCAACAATGGATAAGCTCGCCTATTTCTACATTATACGAACTTCTTTCTCCTCGTCGAAAGAAGTTTAGTTTGGCCGCCAAGTTGTCGATAAACCGGTCTCGATCTCGATGTAAATTAATTTCTCGCGCGCCAAACTTGCATCGCGGATTTCGATCCGTTCCTGGGAGAATTTCGATCACGATACAACTCGACAGGTTGGTTCGGGGAATGGATTAACAATCGTATTTACTTACACTTCAAGAATATTTTTTCCTGGCGGTGAGAGTTTGTTTTTTGGGGTTCCATTTCCATACCCTGCGCCTTCTCGCGCGGGTTTGCTGTCCACTGACAAATTCGCCGTGTCATTGCGCATTCTTAATTAACAACTCTGCAAAAGAAGAAACGGAAGATGAGGAAATTTAACCAAAATTTAACTCGCGGTTGAGAAAATCGATTCTTCGAAATTTATCGCTTCCAACGTATTCTTATCTTTATAATCGATTCTTCGATATAACTTCGCGATAAATTAACAAATAAAAGAAATAACGTATAATCACATCCTACTCCAATCTTTCTCCTCCTCTACCTACATAACTATCCACGAATAAATTCTTCGAATAATGGCTCGCTAATTATCGAAATCTCGTTGTTTCGATCGAGACAAAAGCCGTCTCCGTTGAATCGAATCGCTGAGTGAGGGGGGGCCACGATGGACAATTCTCTTACAAACGTTCCATCCTTTGTTATTCACAACAAATATATATATATGTACACACACATGCTATATACGGTTGTTTAAGCGACGTTTCGAAACGTGACGCGCAACAATGTCGGGAACCCTTGAGCTTTTCGATAAACGATCGGCAACAACGGCGTCACGCCGGAGAATTGGAAAAAACGCGGCCTTGCACGATCGCGATAAATTAAAGCCGGGCTGACGTTTTGATTGTCGGCCCCGGCCTATATATTTGTTGCGGTCAATATTTGCCCCGCTCGATCCATTGTCGTCCAACCCGACCGACCGTTGCGACCGGTCTGTTTCGTCCCCGGCCGGGCGGGAGGGGGAGAGGTCCACCAGCTTTGCAAACGCAAACTGCAATTAGCAACGATAATCCAGGGACAACAAACTCTATTTACCCAGGTCATTATCCACTGTATCATACGTTTACCGCGCAGGATATATACAATCTAAGCGATGGCTAGAACGTGCGCTAATACGTGTTAATTAATCGATTGACCGATGGGACCTATGATTACGTTTAAAGGAGAGGGGAGAGGGGGAGGGTGGCTGGCTGTCCGCTGGCGGATTATGCGATGACAGTGACGAAAATCGTTCGTTTCATGATCGATCTCGTTCGATTAATGGAAAGATGGATGGGGGAGGGGGTTGTAAATTAGATCGATATTTTTTAATCGCCGATCTCGTTCTCCTTTCAAGAACGATTCGACGGGTCGAATGAGGTATTTCGATGGGCAAGATTCGAGAATGTGAGAAGTATGTTCAATGAATTATCAAATGATTTTATCTACGTTATATTATTTTTAAATGTTGATAAAGTTATTGAGGTGAATTTTAAAAATTTTTAATCAATTAATTAATTTTAAAGTAAATTTTTCCGAAGCCTCGGTCGGTTTTTAAATTAATTATTGGTTTTGTAATTCTAGTTTCGGTTCGTACGGTTAAAAACGATTTCGGATGGAAAGTTTATATATGTGTGCGTTCACGCAAAAAGGAAAAGGGAAGTTGGATAGAGAGAAACGAACGAGACCACGAGGAACTGTTCGGCAACTGCAATTTCCAACTCGTGCCCCACATCTCTCGGACTTTCTTGCGTCTAATTGCTGTTCTAATTGTCGAATGAACGGCACGATAAAAAGTTGTTCAAGTCGTTAGGTCGTGTCGCGAACCGAGTTGGAGGAGGAGGAGGCCTTTAATCGTAACACGGGGCGAGCCCCTTCGCTTTCGAAAACGTTACGTTCCTTTCGACGAAATTGGCGAAACGAGGACGACAACGTTGATCTCCGATTGTCGAAAGAAGGATCTCGATATTTCGAATCGAGACAATTCGATCGAGAACAGTGGATTAATTTATTCGAAACATCCAACGTAATTAACGTAACGAGTAGTCGTGTACGATGTTATAAGATAACGTTTCTCCATCCTCTTCTTTTCAACATCTGTCAACGAAGTCTTTGGAAAACTCAGTAATAAGAACGGGAAAACTGGTCTAAACGAGAGACTTGGAGAGACTTTGAGCAAATGAGAGAAAACTAATAAAATACAAAAAGAAAAAAAGAAGAAGAAGATATTCTCCTTTTTATTTCGATCGGTATCTTTCATTACTTTTCCCCTTTGATCAACCATCTCTTTGTTATGGCGTCTAATCTTTCGCCTCGCCTTCGAGGTAACTAGAAGTAACGACGCGACACCGCCATCAATGTCTCCACCCTTTATATATATTTTTTAAAATCGATATCCCCTTGAAACGAGCTACTTTCCTCTTAGTCTTAGAGAGGATGAACGGAGAGCAAGAACGAGTGAGAAAGAGATACAGAACTCCGTCTCCGTGCGATATTTTCCAATTCGGTCGCAAGGAAAAAAGAAGGAGAGAGAAAAAAGGGAGGACGAAAAGATCGAGATTTTATTAACGATTCCACTGCGGCTGGAAGAGAATCGGGACACGAGAAGTAATAAAGAGCCGCGAGAGGACGGACGACATCGTGCGCCCGGTCAATTTCGAATTATCCTATTTCACCGTGAACGAGAGCTTTCCGATTTCATTTGTCTCCGTTCCAATAACCTTCCCCTCATCCTAGGCCGATCAGCTGGTACGCGCCATCTAATTTTTCCTTCGTTGCCGGTTTATAAAATTCTCTCCCTTCTTGATTACCAGATCGAAGCAACGATAAATAAAGTTGCACGTAGACTCTTTTCTCGCGGATCGTTGATCGTCGAAACTGAGAAACGAGGAATCGAAACTCGAGCAGTTTTCAGCACATAACTCAAGCAATCATTCAAAAATTTCTCCAAGATACTTGAAGAAATTTCTCATATCTTATCGAATACAAGAAGAAAAGTCGAATCGAGATCCAACCTTTATCTTTCCATCCGTTAAAATTTTCAGATTATTATTCTGAGAGACGAATGACGCTCGTCGCGCGAAAAGTTGCACGATTTCCCTGCGGAGCTGGCTGCCCATCTTTTTCGAATTTTGGAGGGGGCCTCCCTCCTCTCCCCCCCCAATCTTTTCGAAATTCCGCGGAACAAGAAATTTCAAACACGGGAAAGCAATCCGCGCCAGATTTTGTCCCGCTAATGTATTTGCCTCTGCACGGATGTAGTTCCTCTCCGAAACTTTAAACTTGGACGAGGAACAACACCAGGTTGAAAAATCGCGGCTAATGGGAAAAATTGGTAAAGTTACACCGGCGAGTTGGCCGCCGACTTTCGCCGCGGCGCCTTCGTCGCAATCGCGAAACTCCATTAAGCTTGGAAACTAATTTCCAACCGGGTTTTCGCGGCCGGCATCGCGTAATCGCCTTCCCTGTCCTGTCTCGGGAATTATTTTTACCGGAAACAGCCTTTTACGAATCGAATTTCTTCCTTTTTTTTTTTTTTTTTTTTTACGTCGTGTCGAAATAAACATTTGCGGCGTTAATGAATTTCTCTCGAACGTTGTTGGATCGGAGTGCAATCTAATAGATTCGACAAACGATAATTTCGATTAAATTCCAATTGAAGGAGGATAAGTAGGTTTCGTGAAATTTTTGGGATATTAGAATTAGACGACGGTGAGAATCTCTTATCTTTTCCATTCAACTATTTTTTCAATAATGTAATGCTTTGTTAAAAAGAAAGCATATCAATACAATACAGGAAATGAAAAATATCAAACGAAAATCAAGTTGATTGGAGAATTGGAAAAAGACCTCCCTTTCGTTACCTCTTGCTATTCTCTCCAGATTTTGATACACGCTATATCCTATAATCATTCTTTTCGCAATTATGCTCTCTCGCAAACCTCCTTACCAATTATCAAGAACCTAATCAATTTCCACGATTAACGCATTCAAACGTAACGAGCTACAAATATTTCCCGATCTTCTTTAAATCCTCTCCTCCCTAAACGAACGGGAGGGACGAAACACCGCGTGCATAACGATTGTAAAAAAAAAGAGAGAGAAACACACGTTTTAATCCCCTCGTCGTATCTGTCGGAAGCACGCGTAGCCAAACGGCCGCGTATTTACGATCGACGCGTGATTTACGACGGTCGTTTTAATTAGCGACGAAAATATACGAAGGAGGAAGAGGAGGAGGAGAGCCCTCAGAGCGAGAAAGAGATCATCTCTCTGACCGATAGCGAGAGATGGAAATTTTGTTAACAGAATCTCAGTTTTTCTTTTTTTTTTTTTTTTTTTATTCGTGAATGACGAAGCGAGAAGGAGATCCTCGACCTGACCGAGTTATAATTAAAGCAATTCCCGCGGTCCTCGGTTGCTTTGTGCCCTCTGAGGTTCGTTAAGCTCGACAAATTAATTTCCATTGTATTTTCAAACGGCCAGCGGGCACAATTCTCGCGCCCTTTAACCGTGAGTTCGAGCCACGCCACCCCCTCTCCTCCTTTCCCTCCTCCGTTCGACGATGTCCCGTTGAAAGAAGTTAAAAAAAAAAGGGGGAGGGAAGGGAGGGAGGGATCGGAATTCGGGGAGAAAATTTTTCTCCAGGAGGGAGCAGCTCGATCGACAAATGTTTGAACTTTCCTTCCCCCCTCGGTCGGGGGAAGGAAAAGTTTCATCGGTTTTCCCCGGTTACGCGAATCGTGAATCTTTTATTCGAAAAATGGCGGGGCTTAAATTGGTCGAGAAACGAAAGGTTAAAAATTTGTCGCCCGGCTGCCTGGATGCTCGTGATTTGTACGTGTTACGGCCAACTCGATTAAAAGTTGCGCTGTTAAAAATCAACGAAAATTCCGTTTTTTTTTTTTTCCTTTTTTAATGAAATCGCGCGCCGAGAGCGACTCCTTTGAGGATCGATTTTTAGAGGGATTCGTCGTAAGCGGATTTTCCATTCTCGTGAAATTAGGAAATGTAAAAATAACGGTATACTCGTTCCATATTCGATCGATCGTTAAATATTTCCCCTCTCAACGTTCTCTAAATTCGCGTTTCAGTTACACAAACGTGCATTATCATCTTGCACAATATACTCGCGTTTGGAAACGCTAAACAATTTTGTCGTTCGATATTCTTAATGGCACACACCGGATCGTTTATTTATTCCTGGCTTTCGATATTTATCTTGGCTCGACAGCGTTATTCGAGAAGGATACGTCTCGAAGTGTCGTTCGTTTTTCTATTAATCGAGAGTGTACGATCTCTCCTTTTCGTCGCGACGCGAATTCCGCGATCCCCCTTCCTCTCCCCGACTAATTTTAGAAATTCAGAACGGCCCACGGTAACCGGCCACCTTCTGGAAACGATTCCAGATCCTCTTATACACCGATCGGAGGAGCCAGGTGTTCGACGAAAGATCGGGGCAAAGAACGAGCCGCGTCGTGAATCCTTCGAGAGAAGCTGATTTATCGCGGATCTCTTAAAGAGAGAATGGAATTAATTCGATTCCGCGAACTTGTCGGTAAAAATATAACTCGGATATACATATATATCCTATCTTCCTATCGCGATAACGAAAATTACACGTGGAGATTCGAATTGTTTATCGTGCGATTATTCCGGATGAACGGATTGTTTTATCGCCGAAGAAAAATTGCGGATATTTTGGAAGAGATATTAAATTCGTATTTACGACCGAAGATTTGCAGATTTGAAATCGACGAACAGCGTGTCTCGCCGCTAGACTCGACGATCTATTTTGAGAGAAGGATCGGTAACGCGGTGCCGAGTACAACAATCTCGATCTGTTCTGAAGGGAAAGAAAGGGGGGAGAGGGAGGAATTTTGACGGGAGGAATGTAGAAAAGCTCGAATCGAATTTCGCGAACAAACGTCGACGATAGTGGTGGTGGTGGTATTTTTACGCGTACGCGCGCGCACGGGCGCGACTCCAAGTCCACGATCGAAAGCTAAATACAGTGGAGGGACCCTGACAGACGAGATCGTCTGCAACCTTGGGCGAGTCTGGCCAACGCCGCCCACTTTATCGCCAACTCGCGAAAGCTTCTTCGACGTTGGCAGAAAGCGTTATCCGCTGTGTGCAGAAAGAGAGAGAGAGAGAACCCGAAATATCGCGCGATAATGGCGGAACAAGGAACGCGCATACCCCGGTTTCGAACACGCGAAAGCTGCAGCTCTTCTGCCCGAGGTCACCGAGCAAACTACTCTTTTAAGCCGTAAAAAAGCATGGATTCGTTGCGTTGCCAAGAATCGGCATCTGGAAATCGAATGAAATCGGCGTCGCCCCGATCTCGGATAGATTTAGATAATTGTTGCGAATCTTTGGAGAGAAGATGAATGCGGAAAGAGTGCAGGGAAGAGTGGATGGATAACGATTGTTATCGTCGAAAATAGATAATATATCCGATTTTGCCTATAATCGTGCGTATCCTCGTAAATTAATTATAGATTCTGATCGATAAATGATACTCTCCTTTTTCATCCTCCCGCGGAAAAAAAACGTTTCTGGCCCTGATTCTTTCGGAGTGACTTTCTTTTTTTTCTATTCTTTTTTGCATCTCGGAATACCATTAGGTACCATTGTCTTCTCGATGTGATTCTCGTGAGAAAACAAAGGGAGGAGGAACACGGGGATCGGGAACGGGACGACTTGTTCCTTGACGTTTCAACCGTCGAGCAACGCAAACACACCGTGTGTTTACAATCGTCTCGTTGTTCCACCACGCTTTCAACGATTCGAATTGCCGGAACGAAAAGCGTCGAAACGTTTTCTAGCGTCAAAGTGGCGTGACAAAGAGAGAGAGAGAGAGAGTCAACATCCCTCGTTCGAGAAAGAAATTTTGCGAGAGGAACGCAACAACGATTCGGAAATTTCGTGTTTGTCGGTATAGTCAGTCATCAGGTATACTTGATTCGAGAGATATCGCGTCGATTGATAGCTTTTGACCCAATTGCCGTGTTATCTATTGAATTTTTTCGCCGAGGATGAAAATGCGGAAGAGAAGAAATTTCTTAGAAATTGGAAATTCGATGACGGGAGGAAAGTTTTCGTTTCCGCGGGTAACGAAAGTAATCTCAATCATCGTTCGTGATACAAATGGAAAGGAAAAAAGAGAAAAATAAAAAAGATCTTCCATCTCCGTGCGGTTTCTTCTTCTTCTTCTTCTTCTTCTCCGTGTCCGATCCGGTTTAATCCCGTTGTAAAAATTAATTCCGCCGCAGGGAATTCCGTCGTATTCCCAATCGTAACTTCTCGATACCTCTCGTCTCTGTGTATATCTGTCGCGACGAAACGGGAGGCTATTTGCAACGCGATGCTCTTTCTCCTCTCGACGAGTGAAAAAGAGAAAGGAAAAAAAAAAAATGAAATCTCCGACTGTTGAAAGTGGATTCGTTGACCGATGATCTCCCTAATCTAATCGATAATCGTGATACTACGCCTTCGTTGAATCATTTTGTTTAATTTGAGACGGCTTAACGAAACGAACCGATTACATCCAAATAGAAGATAATATCTGGAAATTCGATAAACCGAGACGACACGAAACATAAACAAATCACTCGTCGAATATCCATGCAAACGAACCGGCCCTTTCTTTCTCTCTCTCTCTCTTCTTTCTTTCTTTTTTATCCTAGAGAACCTCGATGAAAATTTCAACGCTTTTTCGATCGAGAAAAAGCGATAAATTTGGGGAAAATACACCCAACAATTCCCTCGACCGACACCAAATAATCCCAACCGATTTCCGAAACGCCTCGTGTTCCCTCGATCGAATCCAATTTCCCCCTCCACTCTTTCAACGCGAGTAGCGGCGAATCGAAGGAAGGGAATTAAAAAACGAAGATTTAAAAAAAAAAACAAAGAAAAATAGAAAAAAAAAGGAGAGTAAAAAAAAAAAGTCGAAGAGTGACGATAATTGGGGGGAGGGGGCCAAGTTTCATGGGAATTTCATCGTTAAAATGGATACGGGAGGGAAGATGGGGGGAGGGGGAGAGCAAGGGGAATTCGCGTAACAAAGGAGATTAAAGCGGGCGGGGGATCTTGTCAGCAGACAGGGTAGGTTGGCAATCCTTTGCGCAACAGCTGCCGCTAACTATCCGCGGCTCGTCGACCGTCCAATCCAGTTAAGGGAGTTTCGAGTTTAACGCTGTTACGCGAATCAACACGGGACGTCGCCGCGAAAATCTCCGCTCGTTTCTCGCCTCCTCCGATCGCCCGAGTTTCGCCGCCGATGGTAACGACCTCCTCCCGCCCCTCTCCGCCCCCTGCCGCCCTTTCATCACCCCCCAATCGAATTTTCTCTTCCTTTGTTCTTCGATTCCACCACGCCCTGCCGTGTACGCCTCGAAAATCCAATTGGTAATCCAAACACTCTATGATAATACTAACGGATACTCCTCTCTCTCTCTCTCTCTCGGCTCGTAAACAATGCATCGAGGTAAAAAGGAACGAGCGATTCTCTCTCTCTCTTCCTTTGCCATCCCTTCATCTCATCCTTTGTTTCAGGTAATTGTATTATGTAGCCATATGATATTAATCGAGAAGTGTCTCAATAATCAAGAACGTGTTTGTGATCAATTCACATCTTATTTCTATCGTCTCTGCCTCGCTTAAACTCGCTGTTTTTCGCGCGAGACGTTTATAAAGACGCGCGAATATAATCGATATTGGAAGAATTGATTAGAATCGTTCGCAATTGACAGGGAAGGAGGAGGAGTGATACATGATCCCGTTCGAATCGGCTACAAAGAAAATCTTATACTTGGATATCTCCATACATCCATGGTAAATCTCTCGTCAAACAAGAGACGGGTTCCTCCGGGCTTCGCGTCCCCCCGGAACCGCGTTCGAGATGATTTAGCGATTGCGACGATCGATGATGCAATCGCGCTGAACATCTTGCGCGATAACTGCGAATCATCTTCGTTTACCCGGCACCGGTGATACCGGTGCGAAGAAGAGGACGTGCGTGTGTTTGCCTTCGCCTCGAACGCGAGGAGGATACACGACTCGGTTGGTAATGTCACGGTAATCGTAAAGTACACTTTGGAACGATAATTTCCGACGGATTAGTGGAAACTAGAAATAGACGTTGATAAAAGTGATCTCGAATCATTCGCCCGATTGTTTTATTTTTAACCATCTTTTTTCTTTTTTTTCTTGCCATCGATCGATCGGGTGACGAAACAGATCGTCTTTCAATAATCGACGACAATGACGATGGAACGCGGAGAAGATTGACTCGTTATCATCGGCGAGACTGTTGCGGGTTCGTTGTTTGTATTGACAAACACGAAAGTGTTTGTGCATCCGAGAGAACGTCACCAGATTTTCCACGATCGTGTCAAAGATAGCTGGAGGTGGAACAGCTTCGTGGATAAAACGGCCAATTATTAAAAGCGTCGCATCGATACGTCAACGGGAATTTCTCGACACATTTCAAACTGAAAGACAAAATTCGAATCGTCGTATTTTCTTTCCTCGGAAATATGAACTTGATATACATGAATTTTTTATAAAGTATATACGTATTTATACACATTTGATACCCAATAAATAAATAAATAGATAAATAAATAAATAGAAAAGTTGCTCTACGCGAGCAACGATTATTTATCGAAAATTGATATTGACTATTGGAAATGAAAAAAATAGCAAATGGGGACAAAAGAAACGGCGCCAATTATACAATCGAACGATCTCATAATCTATTGTATATTACAGTTACGATAAGAACCGATGAAAAGTCTGGCTGCGATATTACGTATTACGTAAGCAGTCGCCGATTTCCCACATGCCTAATTACAAGTGTGTCCGAAATCTGTCGCGAAGTTCGAGAAATCCCAACTTCGGGTTACGTAATAATTCGATTCGAAAAAAAGAAAAGGACACGTGACTCGCGCCGAGAGTAATAGTAGTAGTAGTAATAGTCAATCCACTCGACAGATAAATAATACGAAATTTTACTCTTATTTTCATTAGATAATAATGCGACTCGATAGAATCTTGATCCCCCCCCTCGCTCGATTTTTACCAAAATCAAAATAAATAAAAGAACGAGGGAAAAAGAGAAGGTTTCTCGGAGGAGAAGTAATTTCGTTCAACCGCCATTCGTTGGTGAAAAAATAAAAAAAAATAAAAAAAAAAAAAGAAGAGAAGAAAGAAACGTTAGGAAATATTTCCGATATTTCGTTGATCGTTGTTTCTATCGTAAATCTTCTCGAGAAACGTGTATATGTATATATATATGTATATATATGTTTTCCTTTCGGTGATGAAATCTTATCCGAAATTTTAAGCGTGGCACTCGACGTCGAAAACTGTCGTGTCGTGTCTTCTCTATCGCGAAATGAAACAGTGTTTCCATCCGGTATAAATGTAGACGGAGGGACTACTATTTGGCGTCCGACCAATTTACCTCCATAAAACTAATAACGGATCGGCAAAGTTTATTTCGAGTGCGATAATAACGTCGAAGCAACACACCTGGTTCAGACTTCATTCCCGTTCGTGGAAGAGAAGGAACAGCGCGGTCTGTAATTCATGACACAAACAAACGAGGTCGAACAGATTCTTCTTCGTCACGAAATAAGAGAAAAATAAAATTCGTTCGGAAGATTTCCAAGCGTTTGAACAAGTTTTCTCGTACACGAAATCGGCTAAATTTTGATTGGATATCGATAAACGATCGCCCCTATCGCGTCAAATCGAGGGATCGACTGCGCGATCATCGATGAATTTTTAAATTCGATTCTCTCGAAATTAATTTTTAAAGAGAATTTATTTCCCGACTTTTTTGCTTATTTTCGTATTTGGATTAAATTATTACCAAACCAAGATTCGAGAATTATTATCGATCTCGCTTCTGTTCCAACTATTTTCAACTGTTCGAATTTCAAAGTCGTGCGTTGGAGCCTCGTTCGTCTTAATTTCCCCTCTTATTTCACGTACATTTCTCCTCGAATCTTTTATTCCCGCGAATCACTCTCCATGACACGTGCACAGAAAATAGGACCAAATGCGGGAAACAAGGAAGGGGAGAGGGGGAAAAATTGGTAGAATCGTCCGACTTCTCGATCCATGTAGGTCAACGTGCACGACTCTATCCTACTAGAACTCTCTATCCTTGTGCCAGTTTCCGAGCTTTGATAAACGGTACCAAGATTATTTTGAAAGCAACCGAGAACAGCTATAGAGGTCTGGCCGCCATCCGAGAGCGTCAATTTCAATTTTTCAAACTTCGATTCCGCCCGTCGAAACGTTTCGAAACGTGTTTCAAGGAAACGAAAATCTGATCGAGGATGCACGAACCGAGATAACGAGTCGGGATTTTATTATTATTATTATTATTCATTCGAGTGGAAAATTCGAAAAAATACGGAGGAAAGGCTCGATCACACGTGGCGGAATGACACGCGCCATTTTACGCGGCAACAAGTCGCGGGACGAAAGGTCACGAAACCGTGGAGGGACGGCCCCATCGGTTCGATCGAATATTTTAAACAGGATTACGTCGACGAGAGTGGCTTCATCCCCCGCCTCGTGTTCCCTTTCCGTTCGTGGTCGTTTACCCCTCGCTCGGGTTCATCGACTTTTTCGCCTCGAAAACCGCCTCCACCTTCTCCCCAAAATTGCGAGGAGGATAACACGCGAGGATATCGCGCGATCAAGGTGGGAGACGGTCGCAAAGGAAACATGGATCGTACACGCGGGCGATATATAGGTCGGGAATCAATCGGAGAATTCCTGTTGCGTCCACTGCTCGATGGCACGCGTTTCGATACGCTTTGCACGAATCGATTTCGATTGGTATTCCAGACGCTTGCGAGCGTCTACGCCGTCGGTGATTAATCATTGCGAAACGCGTCAAGGAAATGCATTATCCCCGTCCCGTCCTGTCCGAACGTTCTAATCTCCTAATTTCTCGAAATTGCATCCATCGGATGCATATCCACTTGTGAAAATGAAACGATAGCGACGTCTATCTTCGAACAATCGCTACCTGTTGTACATACGGAATAATAGCTTATCGGAATAACATAATATGTGGGGCAAAGATATTATTATAATTTCTTTCGTGGAGAGAAATTGGCCGGTTAATTGTCCGATACGGATAATGGATTATCGACGAGAGGTCGTTCCATACGTGAGAATGGAGAGAGAGGAAAAAAATTCGCTTTCTTCGCGGTAATAATAACGTTCGCAATCTCGATTTTCTAAACAACGATAAAATCGTATTCCATATTCTATGTTTACTTTCGCGCGTTCGGAACAACCTTTTATCGATAGTCCACTTATATCTAATCGAAAATTAATCAATTTCACTTACTACTCGAAAATTTTTTCGAATTCGACAAATTTTATTCTCTTATTACTATTATTTCTTCTTTTTTCCTCTCTCCTCCCTTATACGCCCGTCCTAAATCTATCCGTCGAGAAAAATCTTTCTCTCTGATAAAAAAAAAGCTGTACATTTTTCTCGATCGAAATCGAATCGAGATGGAGGAAGAACGAAATTGTTGGAGGAAACGAACGAGGATCCCTCGTGAATAGATATTCGTCGATATCACGTACCTTGTCCAAGCTCTACTGCTTCCAATCGTTATCCCAAATGTATCTGTTCTGATCAACGATAGGCCTCGGTGCGTTGACGGACCCCTTCATAAGTGTCCCTCGCAACTTCACTAGGCTTCACTATGCGGGTTGAAAATGCACACGCGTGTCCCACGTACGTGCACGTATCGCGGCGGTGGTGATCCAAAGCGAAGGGGGATCGGGTGGAGGATTGGAGAGAGAGGAGGGTTGGCGCGTCGAGCGTCGATGGAGGGCGTTGGGGGAGGACGGTAAGGTCCGCGACGTTGGAAGCGAAGGAGAGAATGAAAGGCGCAGCGATCGGCCTCGCACGAGTACGAATTACTGAAGCCACCTGTCGAAAGAGTCTCTCTTTTATACGCTCGAGATAACGCCGGCTCTCGGGGTTTACATGCGGCTGGGTTTCCTCGTTCTCGGTCGTAAACATCCGATCGGGCTCAACGGTGATTAGAATTACGCTCGCTTGTATAATTAATTATTCGCGATCGTTGCGAACGATTAGAAGACTTTGTTGCGTACGTTTCGTTTTTCCTTCCAAGCTTTGAGGAGAAGGATTCCTATTCGTTTTCGGAGCCAACATTTTTGGGGGGGAAGAAAAAGCTTGGATACGTCGATTCGAAGATCCGATTGTAAAGTATAAGATATACGCTTATTTCAGGTTACGATAAGGCGTTGATAAACCAGGTTGGTCAATTAGAAATCGATCCGCGTATATTCGAACGGAACAAATGGGTGAGAAAAATGGAATACGAATTGATCGAGTCGAACGGCACCTCTAATTTCGGATCGGATAACAAGGGTTTTCCTCGAATCGGAATGTATCGTTCGGGGAACGTGTGCAGAGGGAAAAAACGCGTAGACTAGTAGCGAGAATATGTCGCAATTTTGTTCAAATCATTCCGTATTAAAAACGCGTTAGACGGAAACAAGGAAAAACGTACGGATGACCGACGAAAAGGACGTACGACGAGGAAATACACCAAGGTTTTCCTCCGCAGCTTCGTGGAAAATTGACCACGAAGTTTACGCAACGTCAAAGATAACGCAAGGTTGAGGAGAGCAACGATACTTAGGTCGAGTCGTCTCTTTCCACCGTTTCGAAGGTGAACGAGAACACGTTCGATCGTCGCCAGTTTGCGCAAAACGCAGCGACGCTCGAACCGGGTCGAACCGTGGAAAAAATTCAAGCGCGAAAAGTGACGCGCCACCTTAAAGGGGAGCAGCCACGGCCGCGTCCGATGCCGCAGTCGGGACGGGAAGCCAGACTTGGCCGTTAACCCGTTATCGAGAAGAAGAAGAAGAAGAAGTAAATTGAAAATTTCTCGAAAACGAAAAACACCACCGTGTATAAAATTTAATATCGAAAATGCTGGAATAACGACATTTGACCCGTTTTCCGTACAACCTCGTTCGTTTCCTCGCGATTGTTGTTACGTTTCGAAATATCGAACTAACTCGAACCGTTAAATTTTCCCCGTTTACGTGGCACGTGTTTTCCAACACTCCCTCCACCATTCGTCTCGCCTCCCACGCGTTCCTCGCAGAACCGTAGGCGCTCGTTCCATCTCGACGAGATCGAATCGAGGGGGGTGGAAACTCGCTTCCTCTCTAAAAACGAAAAGATGGATCCGTGCTCTTCTTCCCTCGAACACGCTCGTCCCATGCAATAACGTGTTCCATCGCGACTGCGCGTCCCTATTGTCGAGGTTGCTTCCGCCATTGGCCTTGAATTTTCCACCACCAAGGTCGCGACACTCGAAATTCCGCGGGAACGCGACGCGACCTCGAGAACGCGAGAGGATGCCCAGCGCGGCTCAGCGAGGGGAGGGGAAAGAGCGAAAACCCTCTCCGAGCTTTCTCGAGAGAGATTAATCCTCTCTTTCTTCCCTCTCTCTCGAGAGAGAGGTTTTTATCCCCCCACGGTTGAGAAACTCACTGGGTGCGTCGAGGAGCGAGCCGGTATTCTCTCTCTCTCCGTGCGTCGGGGGATCTTTTCGTGTGGACCGCGATGCTTAGTAGCTTTCGAACGACTGACGCAACGGTGCCTCGGCGTCCAGACGCTTACGCAACGACGCCACGTCGTCCCCTCTTTTTCAACCCCGTGGGATAGAGGCAGAGAGCGAGGCGGCGAGTCGAAAAGGGACGGCGTGTGTGCGTCGACGAGATCGGAAGCGAGCCAGCGGGAACCGGTGCGAACCGGATACCATCGAAATTCTAGGAACGAGATTCGTGGCGCGCGGATCCCTCGTCACGCCCCTGGGATCCAACGATGACGTCTGAACCGCCGCCGCTCTTTTCGCCCGCCCTCGATGACGCGTGTGTTCGAGTATTGACGCTGCGCTCTAATTGAACGGAAATCCTCTCCTCCTCTTCTTCTTCTTCTTCTTCCTCTTCTTCTTCTTCTTATCTCTCTCTCTCTCTCTGATCTTGGTTGATCTTTGCCAAAACTTTTTTTTAGACTCCCCCCGATCTTGGACGCTTCTCTCCCTCGACTCTCGAGGATCGACGCTCTGTGAGAAAACAACGCGAGGAGGGAGGGGATCGATCGCGGGCAGGAAACGAAAAAAAGTAGGAAAAATTTTCTGCGCGAACACTGGTGCGAGATCCGCGACGATACGATCCATCGGCCCCTGTGCGAAGCCCGCAAATACGAAGGCGCAGGCTTGGCACGAGATGAATGTGGGTTGCTGGAGCGCGACGAAACGTACAGCCTCCCTCGATCCGATGAATGGATGTAATCCGCCCGATTTATCCCGATATCCCCACCCGTTTCGAAATTAAAATTCGACCGGGCCCCACTTTATCTTTGTATTCAACTTATCCCCCTAACTTCTCCTCTCTATCCGCAATACGTGTCTATTATCGTATCTTGGGATTAAACTTTCATCGAGTTTAATTATATTCAGTCGAGTTGACTTTTTTTTTTCGAGTGATGGAAACGAAATGGTAGGAAACGTTTGGATCTTCTCTGCCACGATCTCGAGATAAGCGGCATTCGAGCGACAGAACCGTGTTCCGAGTCGAGGGAAGTGACACGAGACGGATGGCAAAATATATATATATACACAAGTACACACAGACATCGATTATTCCACGTATGCCCGTGGCGTCTATATGCGGCGCGATTTTAACCCACTGCGGATAGACGGTCTGCAACGAGCGGATCGACCTCGACATCACGCTAGACACACTGACCCATTTCGGCTGCCAGAAAATTTCCCAAGAACGTTCCAAAGAACGGTGTTGCGCCCGTTCTATCTGTCCATCGAAACGAGAGAAATGCTCTGCGTCGAAAATCCAGACCAAAATCTTCTGAGAACTATTCTCGAGGAATAGAGATAATAACGAGGAATAACGAAAGTCATCGGCGTTGATCGAAGAGATGCTTTGCCAACTCGTGTAATTCTCCGCGTAAATATTCGCGTTTAATTTCGAGTAGACGGATCGTGCCGAAGGTTTTATTTTTAGAGGATGATAATGCTTCCGTGATTCGAAGATAGCGTTGATATTTTCGTACACATCGATATAAATAATTTTAACGCGGCCTTGAATCAACTTTGATTAGATTTCGTTGCATGCAAGATGAGGAGCGATTCCTACGAAAAGTTATCGACGGTGAAAATGGCAGCGACTGATTAAAAGATTAAAACAAATTTTCCTTATTCCACTTCATTTAGGTTTACGTTAGGATAATATCATCACATTTCTCGTACGTTGCAAGTCTCAATCGTTCCACTGTTTCCATTAATTTCCAATTTCCCTTCTTTGTGATTAATAATTCGAGTTCGGTGTATCTTTAACAATATCCTTTCACCTGAGCTAAAAAACGAAAACATTTACACGCCATCTTCAAGATCCGACGAAACCTTGCGATGCAATAGAACAAAGTCGATAAAAATTAAAAAAAAAATTCCAACGAAGCGTCAAAGTATGGAATTTAATCGAACGAACGATACATCATCCCGTGAAATGGATTGATTCTTATCAATCGACCACGGTTAATCAGCTTGTAACGAGCCATTGTGACTCACGATTAATTGTACACCGGAGGGTGGTAAACAGTTTGCAGGTAGGTCGGCGGCCGGGTGACAATGCAACGGCAACTGGGTGTATTACTTAGCCGATAACCATCGACTAATAAACCGGCGTAAACCAGCCGACTGTAATAATCGACTGGAACCCTCGTGTACCGAAGACAATTAACCATCGAGTAAACAACGCGCCGGTGAAAGTGGATCGATCAACGTCGATCCTGTTCCAAAAGGATCCCGAACCTTATTTCCGAACAATATAATAAAAGGAAAGACGTACGTGGATATCCCCCCCTCCCCTCCGACCATTATCGACCGAGATGTCCGCGACAGAAACACGATCGATCTTCCCTCGTGGAATGCCTTTGATGGATGCCGTTACAGGTCCGGACAACAACAATTTGGAAAACGGGAGGTTGAAAAAAAAAAAAAAAAGGGAAAAGGTGGAGCAACTCTGGACGAGGTTATTTATCCCGATAAATTCGTTGCCCTCTCGAATTCCGTTACACGTTAGGTATTTTCCTCGAAATTTGCATCGAGGTCGCTCGATATTCGAAGCGGCCGCTAACCGTGGCCCCGTTTCGGCCTCAGACCCTTCGAAATCGCGACGAACGAGACGAACCTCTGCTGGGAATCGGTGGAGGATCGGCCGAGGGGTGGTTAAAACTAGGAGGAGAACAGAGAGCGGAGGGGAAAGGAGGGATGGAGAAGAAGGGCAGTCACCTCGGCAGGCCGAAAACCTTCCCGCTCCCTCTCGCGACGACGCGGCTCCGCAATAGTTGAGCGGAATTTAATCGAGACGGCAATTGTTTCCTATTAACAGTTATGAAAGCGCTCCGTCCTCCCCTTTCGAGGCCGAAACCGTGCATACCCCTGGCCTCGTTTTAATTGGAATCCGTTCGAGGAGGAGGAGATCGAGGGCCGATGCTTCGAGTCGGCGAAAATTGTTGGGGCCGAAATTCGAGGGAAATACGCGGGAAATGCAAACGTGGAGGGAAAATTTCCTCCTCTCCCCTCGGTCATCTCGGAACGGGGATCTCGTACGCTGCGTTTGGGAGATGACGCGAGGAAGGAAGGCGATCGATGACGCGCGGGAGTTTAGGAGTAATGGCTCGTCGATGAGTCACGAGCGTTCGAGATTTAATTGGAATCGATAGGCCGGAGATATAAATAGTTCGACAGGGATGGGAAGAACGGCGGAGAGAGTTTTAAATAGATCGGGCGATTAAGAAATTATGTTGGGAGAGGGAAGGTGCGAGAAGCGTGAACGATGTGTTACAATTGTGACATTTCTGCTGTTCGAGGAATTAATTTCTCTACGAGTTTCGAGAAGGACGATTGGGAAATGGATGGATGGATGGATGTTTGTTGAAAAAATTATACAGAGATCGAAATCGTCTGTGTCTTCGTACGTGGAAGAGTAAATATTGTGAAAAGGAAAAGAGAGAGAGAGAAAAAAAAAAGATATTACGGGAATTCGAAGAAAAAAAGAGAAAGATGGAAGCGATTGCCGGATAAAAATACGTTATGACAAAACTCTTATTGCGGAACGCATTATCAGAGACACCATGTGCAACCTCGGTTTCCAGCCGGGTAAGCGCGCTTCGAGTGATCTCAATAACGTAACTTTCGACGAAGTGGGACGAAGAGGAAAAAAGGGGGAGGGAATTCTTAGCAAGCTTTAACGCGAAAAATTAAAGAAAAAGAAGAGGAAGAAGCCGCGCGATTTACGATTTCGAAAAGAGAAAAAGAAAAAAAAAGGAGACTGCGCAAGAGAAAGCAAAGTGTAGGCAGTTGTGTTTTCAAGAGATGAGCTCGCGAGAAGTAAAGAAAGGAATGAAAAACAGCCGAGGAGGAGAGCAACGGGAAGATTAAAAAAAAAAAAAAGAAAAAATTCGAAACCCGAGAAATATTACAAAGATGGAAGGATCGTTTACAAGAAAGATCGTTTAATAACATCAAGATGCAACGTCTCGAGCGGATCTTTCACCTTCCATTTCCTTCTTGATCTACGCTTTCCATCCTTCCACCCTCTTCTCTCCAACCGGAATATATATATATTTTTCCTTTTTCCTCGACGATGTCTGTCCGTGGAAGGAAAGAAAGAGCAGCTTCTTTCTCCAACCAAGTCGAACCAAGTTCATTTAACGAATTTTTTTGATCGAATTTCTCGGAGAGGAAGAGAAAAGCGAAAAGAAAAACGTACGGTTCTTTTTTCTTTCAACAATTATCTTTCGCGCGAACGAGAGATAATTCGCAATTTATTCCCAGATTCGACGGGATCCTCCCTTGCGTTAATTTATTCGATGTCAACGAACCGTAAACATAATCGATTTGTCACGAGACACTGGATATATTTACAACAACGTTAATTAGGCGCCAGTGATATCATCCATTTGCCTCATCCATCCAACCGCTCCACCTCCTTCTGCCGCCCGTTTCCGTCGACCTCGACAAACGGTTCAAAGTGGCGTAGCGTCACTTAGGAACGCGTCTCACAAAGGAATCGAGAACGGCCGATTGTTATTTCACCCGACAAACGTTAACGCGTATAATCAACGTTCCCCTTGCTTCCGCACGCTCGACGAAATTCTTCCTCTTGCGTGGAAAAACCAAATTAACGGAGAAGAGAGTTAAAGAACGATCTCCCTTTGGCGATAATTCGTAAAAAATTCAACAAAAATTCCATATGCAAAAACAATTGTAAACGAGGATCAGATTCCTATACTTTCACAACTTCTATCGCAAACAAGTGCAATTTTCATAATTCGCGTAGAATCATCGTAACAATATATATATCGAAAGAAAACCTCTATTTCGTGGTTTTAAATTCATCCCTAACTCTCCTTAAACAAGACCAAGAAGGTAGAGAGACGGAAGATAGAAAAAAAGAAGAAGAGGAGGAAAAAGAAACCGCGGCGAATGCAAAGCGCGGGTTGAAGTTAAAAACCGGCGCAGTTTATTGCGCCTCCCTTTCTCTCTCCCCCCTGGGCGAAAGCTCGTTAACGCTCGTCCCAATGTTTCGAATCTCTCCTCTCGGACCTTTCTACTTGGCGGAGCGGACCGATGGCGCGCGGCTATTAAAAGTTGGCGCAAAGCGGATTACGAGCGGCGACAACAGGCTAGAATCGAAATCCGTGCCGCAAAACGTTCATTTCCCGTTTCCACCTCCCTCCCTTCTCCCTAAACTCGCAAGCGGGCGAAACGTTCGGCGCGCGAGCTATTAAACGCCCCTTTACGCTTCTTTTTCTTCCCCGATTATGGAATCTCGCCGGAGATTTATGATAGCCGTGGAATGCGTGTGGAGATAATTATTGTTGAGAGGCTGTCGCGAGAGATATAATATAATCGGAGACGGTATCGCGTAAAAAATGGCGCGAGGGTTGAAATTGCAAAGCCGTCCCTCTCTCTCTGAAATAATAAGCAGCGACTCTGAAAACGAGCACCAGCACTCAAAGGGACGTTCTCCTCCTCCTCTTGCTGTCGCTTCTCGCATTCGATTTTTGTTTTCGCTAGGACGACTTCTCTCTCTCTCTCTTTTCATTCGAGATTCTCTTTTTTCCGCCCCTCGCTCCTTCTTCCGCCCGAGGGATGCGCGGACAACACCCCATAAATCGCGGCGCGAGCATTAAAACGCGGCTCGCACGGCCCGCGAACGACCGAGGGCAACAACGACAACAACAACAACAGGGGGAGGGAACAAAAAAAAAGGGGAGAAGGCTCGGGAAGTAGCGATGAAAAGGCGCGAGGGTGGAAACGTGGAAGAAAAAGTGGTTGAGACGATTTTTCACGGCGCCCTTTCGAGGGTCGCGCCCCTCGTAGCTCCGCGCCCTCGTTTAATTCTCGCCGGAGAGACGGAGGACAAAGGGGGAACGCGAGAAGAGGGAAAAAAGGGGAAAAGAGAGAAGATCGTCAATGAGGATCACGGTCGGAGCGGAGATCTTTTCAAGAGACGTCGAGCGTCGAAGAAGTTTATCATCGTCGAGTGTTTCGATTCTTTCCAGCGATAATCCCGTAGATTTAAACGCGTGCGGAGTTCCTCCGGTATTCCCAGAACAAGTGAGAAGATAAATTCGTGTGTCTCGTTAATTAAAATATTCAAAAGAGAAAAGGAATATAAAATTGATATAATTCAGGCATCAATAAGAACAACAGGTGAAATTGATTGGAATTTCAATATTTCAATATTCATGCTCATTATATCCATGCATCGACGATATTTCAATTGAATTTTTCCGATATCTTGGAAATATCGATAAGATACGAGGAGTAAGAATAGTTCCCCAATATATTAATATTTCGACGAAAAATTTCTGTTTATTTTTGTCGCGCCTCTTTATACGCAAATACTTTTAAAAATAACAACTTGGAACAAGGAAAAAATAATCGTTCCCATCCATTAACGATATCTAAAATCGGTTATCGACGATCGATATAATCGCAAGCAAGTCTCCGAAATCACGTTCAAACGAAACTCGGGTACCCGATGGTGGATCGGTCCGTTCCAAAAATAGGCGCGAGTGACGGGCGGCGATCGTTCGCCAAATCCCTCCTTCTTTTGTCGTCCCTTCGCCTACGCCGAGATCGCGCGAGCTTAATAAGCGTGCGCTCGCGAATCGGTTCCGGCCGGTAATCGGGATGAATTATTGAAACGAAGTCAACGCACGACACGTCGCGGTCGCGGCTGCGGACAGAAATAGAAGCGCGGCGTGGCGAGAATCCGCCAACGTTGAACGATCGACCGGCGAAACTCGACCCCGCGACCTCGAACTCGGGCGACAAAGATGCGATTCATCCCGTCCGTGACACGAACTCTGTGAACGAGCGCCGTCCCACCAGGCCAAATGAAATCACGACACTCGCGCCGTACAACTCGAGTGTCGATCGATCGATCGTTTCGCGTAAGCGATCCGCGCGCGGGTCGAGTTCCATTGACATCGTTTAAAACGACGACGATGCCGCGATGGCGCGAGTTCTAGAAGAGGGGAGGGGAGGGCGATCCCACCGCTAGGCGTTGCGCAACGCGATAGACGACGCGCGCGATAAACCGAACGAATGGAAAATCCACGGAAGTAAATTTAACGCGTTTCCTCGCCAACTCTCTGCGTTAAATCTATCTCCGATCTCGATAAAATCGGGATATATTTTAATACCGCGTGGAAAAGGGGGCAATAAAGAAGAGATGCAAGTTTGTTAATTCTGCCGCTAGAGGATGTACGAGTTCGTTCTATCGAAACGCGGCCGGTGTTTGTGTTTCCAACCGCGTGAAATAAACCGGGACTGCGCCCCAAATATATATAACGCCACGTCGCGTTTTCACCGACGCCGATTTCGTAAACCGTGTCGTGTCGAGTGAATCAGAAATAGAACAGACACGAGATCTCGCTTCGTCGTATCGCTTCGTGAACCTACTCGACCTTAAAAAAATTGATCGGCATCGAATTATCACGCTTCTGTAACGCTTCCCGTTCACGCGCGTCACGCGCCGATACCTCGAGCGACGGATTCAATTAAATTAAACGCGAGCAAGTCGAAGCGTTGTTCCAACCATTCGCGCCAATTCGAGCGAAACGGTTAAATAATAAATGTCGCGATACTCTTACGGATACGAGGCGTGCAATCCGATAGAATCGAACATCTAGAGAACATCGTCCAACTCTCTCCACCAGTAATTCTTCTCCCCTTCTCATTTCTTTTTCCTTTTTTATTTCCATTTCCCTTCCGTTTTCAACTCTCGTCACCGATACTCTGTAACGATGCTCCTATTTTTGCGACCGGCAGTGCGGTGGCAGTTTATCTTCTTCCACGATTTATTGACGGATTACAACGGTGAAAAATAGGGGCAATGAAAACGGACGAATTGATGGGCGACGATATTTTATCGCTTGCTTAACCCGACGAAAATCATCCTCGTTATCGCTCGAAACGAATGCACCGTCTCCAGTTCACTGGGACAGCTCCTCGACACCGCGTCCATCCATCCATCCATCCATCCGTCCATCTATCCATCCATTTCCGTCCGTCCATTATTTCACCTCTTTCATCCAAGCAGCCGAAAGTAATCATAACTCCCCTCCGATCGAACAAAAACTTTCGAGCACAGACGAAGCCAACCTTCGACCACCAATCCTTTTCTTCCTCCTTCAACCGAGTTATTCGTTACTACGTCGATATCCTTTTTTTATTCGATGCAAAAGCGCGAAAGGAAGCACATCGAATCGGAAATCCAAATTCTAATAATAATATACACGAATCGATTAAATCACGATATTTCAAACAGAAAGATTCGATTCAAAGCGCGCAGAAAGATACCCGTGCAACGATCTATGAATATAGATCAATCCATTCCACGATTTTTACGAATTTTTACAAAAAATCGATTTTTTTTTTTCGAAACAATACACGCCACGAGGAAACCACACAACATCGATTCGTTATATTATTTAAAAGAAGAAGAAAAAAGAAAAATATCGTTATATTATATCGAATTGACGCGTTTCAATTCTCCTCCCTCGCCCCGATATCCGAGCGAAAAGTGGACGAAACGGAAAAGCGAGAACGCCGTCAGAGATCGAGAGGGGAGCGGAGGGGAGAAAAACCTTTTTCCAATCGTTCCGACTATTTTCAAATCGCAAACACGGGGGAGGAGGGAGGAGGCGAATCCATCAGCGCGGGGAGTGAATCGCGACAAACGACGGATCGTACTTCGAATCCAATCAGTCACCATACAACAAGCTGCATATGGAGTACGGGAGGGGGAGGGGACGTGACGTGACAATACGGGGAAACGCACACTCGGTTGAAAGCAAGCATATCTAGAACGAAACAAATTCCACGACAAATTGGAAGGTTTTCGCTACGAACCGCCGGCCTTCCAACTTTTTCTATCCGTCCACACAGCGTGCGCGGCATTCGCTAATTAAACGGAATTATCGCCGTTATTGTGCACAGAGTTAGCGATGGGATTAAGCGAATCGTAAGTAGAAAGTAAAGGGAAGGATAGGATTTTCAACGGCTATCTATTATGCGTTTTGATTAGAAGAGATCCTCCGCTCGACTCCTTTACTGAGAATCTAAAAAATCTATTCGTAATGGAAATGAGATATTTCGTCTTGGTGAAAGAATTGGCCGTGACGTGGAAAAAATACAAAATCCTGGAGGATTTTAATTATTCGGTTAATAACGATGGAATCTCGAAAATAGAAGAGGAGAAAGAAAATTATCTGAAATTGAACGAGGATTGGTACAATTATCTCACCTATATCACGATTATTAAACAATAATTCCATTATCGAGCCATAAATTGTTAGCAATCGATTCTCCCTTTTCTCCCTCGATAGCGCTGTCATTCGAGCATGAGCAAATTAACGTTAATAAACCCCGGCTTCGTGGACGCAATTTATCATCTCGACTTACAAAACTCCTTACTCTTGTCGCGTAATTGTATCTCGGTTACGATACTTTTCCAAAATAAATACAATCGTGTGATCGAGAAATTTCGTTGGAGCGAATCTAGATTTAATTTAGATTTACGCGTTGAACTTGACCCCTTGCCGCTAATCCGCGCATAAATTTTTCCCCCCTCTCGTTTAATCTCCCCGCCGGTTCCTATCTATTATTTCCGAACCGATTAATACCAGTCTCGCGAGCCGCGTCACCGCTAATTATTCTTCGTCGAAGCGGAGTTTAATCGAGCTCGCGCGGAAAAGCCGAGGCGAGGTGGCGGGCAGAGATATGGAAAACCGCTGACACGCGCGAGTTTTCCACGTGGCCGCGCGTTCAACGTCCGGGTTCATTTGCTTTTCAGATCCGGGTCACCCTCATTTCCTCTGTATTATTGTGTCTCTTCCACCCTCTTCTCGACGAGGGGAGCGAAAGGAAACGAAAGGACGAGAGGAACTCGCGAACCTTACGATCGTCGCTTTTTAAAATACGTGGATACTTTTTGAAATAGTTGGACTCGATATCTCACTCTCTCACAGTGCGAGTAAGTTGCAAGGTTTTCGAGCTTGGCTCGAAAGTTGTCGTCGATAGCGGTGGGACGAATGAATGGCGCAAGTTATTTCGAGGAAGAGTCGTGGCGGGATGGGAAAATTCGAGTCTGTTTCGAATCTGTCCAATTTTTTTCGCTATCTTTAGGGTATTCACTGGTTTCGTTTCGACCGGATAACAGAGTTGGCAGAGACACGAGCGGGGAGGCAGAGACGTGTGTCCTGTTCCGGAAATACGCAGAATTTTGCGCTCGCTCGAATTAACTAATGAATCAACCGGATGCGGCGAATCATGCGCGAAACGTAAGTCGAGATCCGGTTGGATTCGTTTTGGAATTACGAATTATCCTCCGAATCGTTCCTCTATCAAGCATATTTACACCTTTCGAAAAATTATGAAAGGAGTATTCTTCCATATTACAGGTTATTACAGGTGGAATCAATTATCGGCGATGAATGAGCCGCGAAAATAAATCCAGGCATAGGTCGTTTCATTAATTATAATTAAGCGCGATGAACCGAGTCGAGATGCATCGATACAGCGAAACAATCGCGTTAGCTGCGTCCATATCGCGTCCACCACGCTCGTGTAAATCCAAGCCTCCGATGAAACTCCTCTTCGCCACGATTATCATCTCTCGTTTTCTTTTTTTTTTAATCTTTCTTTCTTTTTACTTCTCCTTTTCTCAACACGCTTACACGCCCATCGTGTCTTGAAGATATCGACGAACACTCTCCCCCCAACCCTCTGGAGTAATAGCGATTATTGTTTCGAATAGAATGTCAAGGGTACGACAGACGCGCACACTTGGAAGCGATACGGCGTTTATAAATAATGAGACAGATGTTGCGCTTCGTGGTACTCACCATTTTGAAGAAAACCTGCCGATGTCGGCTCTCGAGTCGAGTAGAAACAAGTTAAAAAAAAAGAAAAGAATCTCTCTCTCTCTCTGTTTATAAATTCGTCCAATATATGTATATATATATATATATATATATATATATATGTATGTATATATAAATATCAATTCTTTCGTCCTTATTTTATATTTTTCATCAAAATACTCTCGTTTTCTCCTTCTTTCTCTTTTGCTCGCTTTATTTGCTCGTAATAATGGAAGAAAAATACTGCATAAAAAATATCACTGGTTCGCTTTGGCTTATCCTCTATCTCTTTTCGATACCAATACTAGAACAATCCCTGTAAACCTAAGAAAAACCTGGAACAAAAAAAATTCACGGATTTAGATAGCGCGGATTTTGGAGGATTGAGAGAAATCGGTAATTGTATGAATTCGAATGATACTCCTCCATTGTTTCGCGAGGACGTTAACAACGTTTGGAACGACGTTCGCAAGTTCGAACAGAGTCGTCGTTAAATGATGATAAAGTGGCGTTCAACGAGCTCGACCGTTAACTAATATTAACCAATATTAAGTTTAACTAATATTTAAGCATATCATTCCGTTTCGAAAGCATATTGCGACGCCATTCGCGCTACATGATATTTCTTCTTACAGAAACAATATATATATATATATTTGCGCCTTTTGTCCCTCGCTATTCCAAATATTTCGTTTCTCCGCTCGAATTCTCGATCGATCTCGAGAATCCCGCGTGTTTCGCGTCGTTGGAATTCCGATTCTCTGGGCCAGAGAAGAAAGCTTCTTCCGTCACCGTGAAAAATAATGACCCCGTTTCTTTCATGTCCCCGTTTTGTCCATTCAACATTGACATTTAGATTCACTTTCTAAATTATCCGGACTCGCGTCACTTTCGTCGGCGAGGGGAAGAATTATTACACGCGATAAAAAGAGGGACAAAAGTCCTGCCAACTTGAATAAATTTTCCACGGTGCGTTGCCGACGAGGACGAATAACGCGTTGTACGAATCGAGTACGTGATAGGAACTCGCCAAAGACTTCACTTTCACTGCCGATTTGACCGAAGATAGAAACGAGACACCACGAAAGATCCATCTTCCTTCTCCTCGGGCAAACTTCACGGAGGCGTATCATTAGAAAGTATCTCTCCCGTGGATGGTACCTGTACTCCAACGAAACGCCAACTCGAATATGGCTGCGGATACGAGTGGAACGAAGATACAACCTATGTGTATCTATCAATCTCTGATCGATGGTTTTCGCCGCGTTAAGGAGAAATCATGTTTCCGTTCCACTCCGTTCCCTTTCTCTATTCCTCCGTCCACGATGATTATTTTATATCACTTTTCCGCCGATAAATCAATCTCAAACTCGTCCTCTCTCGCACGAACGTCGGCACGAAAATTGGATCTGAAAAAACAGAGACAGAGTTGAATTCACGTTTTATATTCGTATCGCGTTATGACACGTGATTCCACTTACCTGTGCGTGAAAATCAAACATCTCGCTAAGGATTACGTAAAAAACGGGAAATCGGGTCGTCGCGTGGTCGTTGCAAAGGCTGACCATAGCATGGACGCGGTATATCTCTCTCTCTCTCTCTCTCTCTCTTTATCCTTTCTCCCCGTCGTTCTCTGAAATCTATCGTCGAACGTTTATTTCACATTCACTCCGTACACCTTGGCCAGCGCACACGTGTTACAATTTGTCGACTATCGAAACGTGACCGGCTACGTCGCCGTGGCTACTACGCCGCTCTCTCTCCTTCACCGGCATGCAGATCGATCCGCTCGATCGGTTCACCGATCCTCCACCAACCAGATACGACCACCACGTGCGTTATATATATATATATATATATATATATATGCGTGTGTATATTCGTATTCCTCACCTAAAAAAACCTATAAATATTCTCGTATGTTGATCATCTTGTTATTCGTATTGCCGATGAACCTCCTCTGCTTCACCATGTGTCCGCCTGCCGATCTAACCTGTTCCAACAAAACAATATTTCGGTTAAAATCTTCCAATCTTCCTCTCTCTCCCCCCCTCGAAGAATCGTAAAGTAGAAATATATTGTAACGGTATCTTTTTTCAAACATTTCTCCTCTCTTTCTCCCCTCCCCTCAGCCCCTCGTTTTTCACACCATCTTGCTCCATATCGCGCGATATCGCGTCGCGGTGTATGACGCAATCGTTTTCTAAGACCGTTCTAATTAATTTATGCGCTTCTTATGCGGGTTGCCCCGTTGAATCCGATCGCTTTAACCGAGCTAAATGACCGCGCTTCGAACGCAGAACCGGCCAGCTTTTATTAGACTTAATTCGACCGGTCGTTTTAATTCGATGCGCCGACTTTGCCGGCGCGATGACACCGAAAGCCACAGTTTAATTCGAGCTTAAACCGCGCACTGCTACCCCGTTGGTTTAAGAAAATTATCGGGGAAAATCGATCGAAGGAACGAGAACTTCTTTTTTTCGCGCGCTCGAGGAATTCGAAAGCGAGGAATTCGTGGAAAAAAATACACGTCGCGACGAGTCGCGATCGCGGAGGGAATCTGGGGAAAAGAGGGGAGGGAAGAATGTCCTTGGAGGAAGGAGAATTCGTGGATCGAGAAGGAACGAACGATCGATACTTACACTCATCGGGTACGGGCTGTGTTATCGCGCTGGCGGCTCGAAAACTTCGCTGAACGGCCTCTAGCCGACGACCCTGGCAGCCATTAACGAGCACGATAATCTATATAAACAGAAAAATGCCAATGTCAATAATTCTTTTTCCGAGAACGAGCCTCGTCGCTCGATCACAGTTGATTCGAAACGAAAGAAATGAAGGAGAAGGCGAACTACTCGGTCGGCAATTCGATTGTTTACACGAATCTAATCCGTAAGAAGGAACGCTTTTATCTTAATCCACCACCTGATCCAGCTGCGCACGCGTGAAAAATTCTTTCCTATTATATTATATCGCGATGTTGTGACCATCGATCGATAAAATTGCCAAGGTGAGAATGCTGGGTTTTTCGGATGGTTTTTTGACGCGAAGAAAAAGAGAAGGAAATTTTTTCCCGATAACACGAGTCATCGAGGAATCGTTGGAAAGTTGAAGACTTTTTAAAATTGAAAGTGAACTGGGCATCGAAGAGTGGTATTGGCCGCTCCAACGACGCATCATCACGAGAAAGTGTTTAAAAGTTGGCGGCTCTTTCATTTGCATCTGAATCGCGGGTGAATTTTTATTCCATCCAGCTCATATTTTTCCATCCTCCGTATCGTGATACGAGTGCGCGGCAAAGCTGCCCGCTCCTATCAATCATCCCGGATCCCGTGCTTGCTTGCCACCTCGAGGCTGCGCTCCAAAACTTTCCCTCCCCTTCAAACCGACGTCGACACTGTGGAAAAAGGGGAAATGGAGTTTTGGTGCACCGTGGTCGGGGAAAATTTCTGTTCTCCCTTCGAGCGAGCCGAGGAATCCCGACGACGACTACGACGACGGCGACGGCGACGATGCCTCGGGCAGATGAAACGCGAAAGTGCGTCTAGACACCGAGAACCGTTGCAAAGAGAGAGTGTCTCTGTCACGAAAGATTTCCAATCTCCACCAAAATATTTACCCTATTCGAGCAAATTATTTCACGCGAGATTAGGAGGCATGCACATAATTTTTCATCGAATACTTTGTCGTTTCCGCGTCGAGGTGAAAGTGAAGTAAATTGATCGTTTCTTTTTCTCTTTCCTTTCCTTTTTATTCTCAACCGAAAATGCAGCGGACTTACGAAATTGCGTTTGGAGAAAGTGACTTGGCGAAGACGAAAGATCCCCTCCTCCGCCAGACTTTTCTAAAAGTCTCTCTCTAAGTGTTTCTGGCATGGCCGAGTAACGATCGACGAAACGACGATTCGACGGAACGACGACGACAGTGGACGATAAATGCACGGGCCGGTATTATGCGCCACGTTGCTTGGTTACACTGCACACACTCGTGGAACGCGACCAGTTTGGTCGAAGCGACGTAAATCGTCGCACTGCGACACACAAGTTTACGTGGGCTTTTAAAACACGGGGAAAGGAATTCGTCGTGATTGAAAGGTAACCTCGTTATTATCGGCAAATTAATGGCGGGGAGATAAAAAAACGGGCGATTAAAGCGAGTAATATTCACGATAAAAATAAAAAACCCGCTAAATCTATTCGTTCCTATTCGCGAATAGGAGTCGAAGAGTGGAAAACGGATTGCATCTTCGTAAGTTTAAAGACGAATTGCGAATGCGTGTAAAATATTTCTTGTTTCTCTCGAGCGACGCGATTCCATTCGCGCGTGACATCGTACTAGAAAATTTTAGAATTGGGACGAAATTAAAATAAAGTAATGACGTAAAAAAAAAAAATCGAAATTAATACAACACATGGCGCATGCTCTAAATTCCTGTGATATTAAAAAGAAGAAGAAACAAAAAGACTTCCATGATCGATTTCCAGATTGAAAACTTCACAAAGTTGTCAACGTGGAAGTTTAGTTCCAAGTAAGGATTATCGTGATCAGCGAACCGTACACCTCTCTCCCCGTTCCACCAGTCTCTTTTTGCTTCATTTCGTGATGAATTTTACCGCTAATTGACCTTTGCCGATGACGTTGTCTGGCTCGCGCTGGCCACGATTCCAAGAAAGTCCACGGCGAGAGTTCGATACGATCCAACCGATACGACCGTTTCCCTCAAAAGAACAGGACAATAAATTGCGCGAAAGTTGAAGTTAACGCGGGTACGTCGACCTCCGCAACGATCGATCGTGTATCTCCAGGCTGTGTACTTAAAGGTGCACGCACACCGATGCAAAGCTCTTGTTGCAACAGCTTCGATCGATCGTCTCCGACGGGATAGACCAATCATTCGCGATTCTTGTAAAACAGCTAAAACCGGCCACAAATTTGCCCGAAATTTCGCAATCTTTCGAACGAAAGGGAATGCCATTTAATTCAAAAGTAGAATCTCGTAGATATCTCGCAAACGTTTATTCCCAAGTTTTGCAGCCGCAACCCAATACCGATGATATACCGTTACAACGCGTCTGGCATAAGTAGATATTCGCCGGAAACTTGGCCGACGCGCGCACGCTCGAAATTTTAAGATTCTCCGCCGCGGAGACTCGCGCGACCGCAGCGGATTCCAGCCGTGCTGACGTTTTGTAAACATCGCGTTTGCAGAAAAGGACTGACGTTGTAGAACCAGCGAAACTCGAACCAGAATCGGCGCTACCCCATTCTATTTATACAACCAGTGTATATATAAACTTGTTCCCGCGAAATGAAACGAAGAATAATACCGAAACGATCGAATCGAAAGCGATCGATGGAGGAAGAACGGTTCTAAACCGAATTTCGGAAAGCAAGAAAAGAACCGGCTCGACGATCATTCTCTCTGCTCTGCTTCTCTGCATGCATACGTGCCCGCCGAGCAAATTATATATTACCCTTCCACGTTTACCATCGCGCGGCGGGTAAACCATTAGGACGCGGTCGGGACTTCTCGATCGCCTAAAATTACGCGAAACACGCGGAGAAGAAGAGAAACCGTTGCGAGAAAGGTGCGTAATTTCGACCGAGTGGATAAATTCGATTAGATGCGTGAATTGGTCGGATGAAGAGGCGTTTAAAGTTGATCGACCGAAACGGTGATATCGACGGATGGGTAGATTGGTATCGTAAATGGATATTATTATGATACCCGTTGTGAAATGAAATCGAACAACGGTAATCGTGTTCGAGCAGTGTCTCGAGTAACGACGGGCCGGAAACCGCAGCGGAGATATTAGAACTCCGACCGCCTGATTACGAGTCAACAACTATCACTTTGCAACAACTATTCCGTTAATATCGCTAAGCGAAATTCGCGAAACGTGATTCGCGTGATTAATCATCGCTTCGTTCTTCGTTCCATTTTAAAACGAGGAGAATGAATAAAGGAAACGGTATCGAAATAAAGAAAATGATCGGATGTTTAATCTCTCGGTGCGATCGTAAAAAACATGTTCGCGTGAAGTGAACGAATAACAGGGATAAGCATGAATCGGTGAATAAGATCGATAACAATTGGTTGGTGAAACGGATGCGTCATTAAATCGATACTACGAAATTCTTGGAGGCAGGAATCACGATATCCGGTCTCTCGTTAAAGCGCGATACTACTGCGAGTTATGCGCGACTGTCGCGTTAACTGTCGTTCGCATTTTTCATCTGGCATCTTGGAACGAAATCCTCCGGCCGAGGCGAGCCACGTTCGAAGGACTCGTTATTGCCTTGCACGGATTAACGCGACGTTTACAATTGGGAAAAAAGAGGAGGAAAAATATATGAGAGAGTGTAGGTAAAAGATTGTTTCGCTCGTTTTATCCGTTCGATAAAATTCACACCAAGCTCCCTATTTTTTTTATTATCTCTCCGTCGTAATTATTTTTTATTCCGACATTTATCCCATATTTTTTTTTAATATTATTCAAATATTGCGCCGAGCTTATATATTTTATTAATTGAAACGAAGAAGAATCCGAAAGGTTCGACAAAGAGGGTTACCCATCATTTTGCACAAGCAATAAAACTGTCCCCCATTAGCGAAGGATGCAACTCCTATTTTTATCTATCTCCCTGACTCGATATACGTTATCGTTATCTGTAATAAGACAACTGAGAAACGAGCTAAACGAGCGAGAGCTGGCAGCAGCCAGCTTTCAAGGCTGCACTTGTGCAGGATGTAAAATTAAGGTGCAAAAAGCGGGATGAAGAAAGATCAGCGATGAAACAGTTGCGCGCGGTATACATACTTTATCCTCTTTTCCTTTCTGCACGAGTCGGACATTCGCGAGAGGCATCGATCTTTGGAAATGGTCTAGCAATCGAGTGAACGACGATCGACCGAAAGCGACTTTTTCCCAAGTGGAGTCCAATTTAGAGAATGAAAATTCTCATGAAAGATTGAAAACTTTTCCTTCTCGATGACTCAATTTTCGTTCAAAAAAACAAATATGTTTTTGTTTAAAATAGACGTGAATATCTATTTTAAATCATTGACGTCAATTTCATTACGTAAATTCATATGAAATGTTTAAAAAATGAGCTACGTTTAAAAACGTCGAACTATAATATTCATCATGCGACTCTTTCAATTAATGTTTCATGGAATAAAAGCAACCACGTGCCAAGCACGAATTCTAGAATTCTTGGAACTAAATATTGGCTTTTGTTAATTACTTTTTTTTTTTTTTTTCGGAAAATCGACACGCGGTTTTTAAAAACGAATCGAACAAATGTTCACGATGACGAAGTGATGAGGCTGTTTAATTACTTGTCAGGAACGAAAATGACGCATCGTTCGCGATATACATAAATTTCACGGCGGACGAATTATCAGATTTGACCCAAAAACAAAATTCATTATCACCAGGAAAATATTGCCTGGCCTGATTCGATCCTCTAAATAATTTCGATCCTGCTAATAATAATACACGGTAGCCTTCGATGGAAAATCGCCACGAGCATAATTCCATTTGCATATCGTGTCCCTGGTGGCGTATCTAAACCGTACGTTTAGTTCACCGCGCTTTTGTTTACCGTGTTGTTGTATTTTTTAATGCTGCTCGGATAAAATGGCAACGCAGTAAATAAGATAAAGTCCAAATTAAAATTTAAAAATCTTCGCTATATTACAGCTTCGCTGTAATTTTGCCCGCGACAATAGCCGAGGTAATTAATCGAGGTAAATCGTATTCTTAGAAATATTAATTATCTTCGATCGAGAGTGTCATAAACAGAGCTCCTTGAACGCGATTCACATTCAAATGACATGACGCGGTGACGACGAGACACAGCGGAACTTTCCTATCGACCGTGAAGAAACATACGTGGCAACAGAGAGAGAGAGAGAGAGAGAGAGACTTTTTTTTTTCTTCTCTCGTGTATCTTCATTCATCTCGAGATGATTTTATTTTCGGTCGATCAAAACGGAACGGACGTATGCGCGTGCGAAATAACTCTAATGCCAACAGAGTTCGTGGAACATAGGTGTTTCCATGCGACACACGTCCACTGGCAAAAGCGACGCTCCCAACACGAGATATATGGGTTCCGCGAGGAAAATATGCGGCCATTCATCCGACGAGAATGACAATGAACGAATGAAATCACGTCCACGTGTTTCTACCCGGCTAATCGACTTCGTTTACCTTCGGTAAGCTCACGGAGAAAAATCTCCCGAGATAACGTGCTTTCGTATGCTATCTGAACGATTACGTAAGGCTTCGCAACCGCGTTCGAGAAATATTTTTCTGTTCCGTGGAACGATTTATTTTGCGATTGTGCGACGGAGAAACGACAATTTGAAATATACGATGGATCGATTAGTACGTCAAATTCGCGAACGGAAAACGTATGTTTCTTTGGCGAAAAAGAAATATATATATTGAAAATATGCAGATGATATCTATAATAGTAAGTAAATGACGTGACGTCATGCTGCCTAGGCCTTGAAACGAGGCGATCTCTGGTTGTAAGGGTCTTGGCTCGGAGTGGGGGGGACAAGGCGATAATACTTTCGAGAGAGGCGAAGCATTGAAGCGACGATAGTCGGTCTGAAATCTCCTTCTCTAAATAGATTCTTTAGAAATTTGTGTTATACCTAGCTCATCCTCGAGAATCTTCTCTTCGTGAATGCGATAAGTAAGTATTACATCTCGAAACATCTGTACAGACTGCATTGTGCATTTTGCGAAATGGCAAACTGCTATGTAACCGGTGTCGCGAAAGCGCTACACTCTTGTAAAATATATGGTGGGTTTAAGATAATAGTACGTGCTCGCCTCAGTTATGGATTTCGAAGCTGGCGTGCAGCTACCTTTGTACCCGGCTATCAAACTGACGTAAGATTTGTGGACTTTCAGATAAAACCGCGTTCGACTTCGAAGGTGATTCCTCCTGTTTCGACGATCGACGAAAAGAGCTTGCTATCTCGCGTGATTCACGATCGTCGACGGGCTATTTTCCACGCGAAGGCCGTTTCACACCGCGTTTCGAATCTCGCTTTTGGAACGCTCGATGAACACACACTATATTCCCATATGGAAATGGATTTAACGACAAACAGCGCATATAACATAATACGGAGGGGAGAATCTCTTGTATAACGCCTCTGTTTATTTTACTTCGTTCGATCGAATCTCCCTTTCCTGTACAAATTTCATTTTATGTGCGATACGGGCGCATCGTACACGAATCCCAGGTAGGTAAAGGATCGCGAATGTTTACACGTTCGCAGCTCTAAACGCGATTGGAACGAGGCTTTCCACGATCCTGAACGGTTCGTTTTAGCTGACGCTATTCGGAAAACATCCACTGCATTTTGTATCGCGTGCCTCTACGTGCTCGCGACCCGAATCGATGATACTTTTGTCTCGAAAGTCGATACCTGGTTTCTATATTATATGCTGATTACACGCTCTTGAAATTGCACAACACTGCTCGTTGCCAAAACATCGCGATCTTTCAACTTTATTCCTTTATTTACTTATTACTTTCCATCTTTTCGGCGATATTATCGTTATTAATAAAGAACATGGTCCAATGTAAACAGGAATACCACTCTTCCCACCTTGAATTCAATCCCGTTGAGATATTTATTTTCATTTTTCGTCTCTTCTCGAACGAACATCCGAACGCTTATTCGTGCGACACTAACGACTTAACTGAAAATATAAAATATCGGCCGTACGAGGGCGTACGAATCAAAGCGCGCGCAATTCAAACGAGAAATGTAAGCGAGTATCCGGATTATAAACGGATTTAGAAAAGTCGATATTTCATCGCGAAGAATAATATCGCGTGCATTTTTAAAACATAATGATTTTAAAAATCATAACGTCTAACGTTACCTGCCTCGACCAGGTTAAACACGGATCCAACGGAACGGGTCACGCACACAGGCGCAAGATTAAGTACGGGACAGGATCCAACACAGAACAATTTTACCTGGCCGTGTTCTATGCTGGCTGGAGTAACTAACTGGTTCCGAGCACTGGCCAAAATTTAAATTCCATGAAAACAGCTAACACGCGAGTGAAAACGTAAACACGAGGTCTCGTATACGTCGTTACGAGAATGGTAACAAGCCAACGATGATACTGTATGCTTGAATATATCCTTTTCTTGGAAAAGGAAAAAAAAAAAAGAAAATCCATTACGAAATCAAAAATTTTGCCAATAGAGATTTTGCGAGAGACGGTATTCGTCCTGTAAAAATTTAGCTCGCGAAGATTTTTAACGCGACAGAATTCTTTCGTATGCATTCGTGAGTCTTGAGAGTGTTGTGTAGAGGGAAGCAGACGTCCTCGACGCGACGAGTACGTTTCTGGAAGCTACCAGAGAGATCGCCTAATTCTGTCACCGATGCTGAACGTTACACGGCAGCTCTGCTAGTAAATATGCCGAATGTACTATATCTGAGTAAACGACATGCAGACACGATAACGCTGTATCCCAAGAAAACGAGCATCGAGTAGCGTGTATTTCGTTTTCAAACGAGAAATCTCGATTTAACGACGAAAAAAATAAAAAGAGAAAATATTGTACGAAATAATACGAAAAATATCAACGTTCGGTCGAACGGAGTTTCAATTTCTCTTTAAAAGATGGAATAAAACAGAAGCCCAATACCAATGAAAGTCGCGTAAATTCGTTACCAGGAAAAATACATCGATAGCCATTTCGAAACAAAGAGAAGCATCACGTCCTGCGGAGTAACATACAGGAAGTACGCGGAAGAACGTCGGCATGTCGTGCATGTCCTCGTTCATGGAAATCGCGATTTCGCTTCTAGCAGTCCCATCGATTTACCTTTTATCCTCGTACAACGCGAGTCAGCGTGTTTTATCGACTATGGCCACGACGACGTTTCGACGATCGACACACTGTCCGTGTTACCTAACGACGAAACGATCTCACCCGTTTCGATTTGCGAAACGTGTTTGTAAACGAACAAGAGTGACACCACGGTGAACAGACGAAGCTTATAGGAACGACGTTCGACACGTTGCGGACAGAAGGCCGTTTTACACTGACCCCCTGCCACTGGAACTTCTACGTATAACCATCGTCTACGTCCTGCCACGGTTGCCATGTTGCGTGCTTGCCTGTGTGTGCGTTGCCTATAGTCTGCTCAGCGCCGGTGTGCATGCCATCGTAAGTGTCAGGTTCTCCCACGGAACTGTATACACTGAAACGCTTACGTAGTTACGACAAAGAACTTTGAATTCTCTTCTTTGTACTCTCCATATTCGAAGTTGCATCGAGTTGAGAAAAAAACCGTTGTCCTACAACGATCAAAAAAGATCGAGAAAGAAAGAAAAGAAGAAATTCGAACGGTTTAATAACGGAAGTTTAATGATGGAAAATTTTTGGATAGAATCGTTCGTAATTCGACCGGAACGATGAAATGAAAATAGCTCCTCGATATTAGGAGTGGGGGATTCTCGTATCGTGATTCTGATCGACACCGCTATTTTACGATTTGTCGTTTGAAAAATGACAATACTTTTGACTCGTTATGTAAGCAGCTGATAAGTGGACGGTTTTGAGGTAGGTGAAGAAGAAAGATTCGCGGATAGAGATAATCTAATCTTTGCAGAAAAGGTGTATAATTAATATATAATTTATTAGAGGAAAATGTAAGTAAGCCATATTGCGAGATTAAAGAAGATTGGAAATCGGCCAATCGGAAATTAGAATTGGCGATAAAATTTCCACGAGGTTACGCGTAATTACGTAATCCGTTTTTCACTTATTCACTAATAAATAATCATGTTTATTCTACGAGTTCACGTTCACGGTTGATCGAACAATCTTCCACGGGCTGAAACCGATGAATGGGAATGCGAAACAGTGCTATACGAGCTTATCGCGAAAAATATATATCTCTATGTATATATATATATATATATATATACATATATATGCTCGAAAACACGCTACAACGGTTCTCAATTAATCGAAAAATAGAATTCCATCAAAAAATCACGCGTGGCACGATAAGAGGCGAGTCGAATTCGATTATTTGCGATCTCCATTCGCGATTTAGATAACATTATTGACGTCATCAAATTGCATCTCTCCCCCCAAAATATTATTTCCTTCTATATCCTTACATTAACATACCGCCAGTCCTATTTGATTAACATTATCGGCTATTCTCGGTTCGTAATACGCAATCGTTTTTCAAGATCATCGCTACAGCAATATGTTTTCGAAGAACGATCGTTTTTCGAGAGAGAGAGAGAGAAGTTGGAAACTTGCGAAACGAATCGAGACGATCAAATCCGTTCGATCCGTGGCAATTCTCTTTGCGAATCGATTTACGACGTTGATGACAAACGACAGGAAACACAGAGAAGATCGAACATCTCGCATTATCTTTAATCGCCTCGAATCATACTTACGTAAAATTCCCTTATAGTCCCAGTCGGCTGGGTTACGTAACGAGCACTAATTTGTTTCTCGATCTCGGCTACGAGTTTAACGCGACGAAGAAATCGTGTCACGACATATTTCGAAATTCCTCGCACATATAATATAAAACAATCGCATCGTGCTCGTGTAACGTCACTTGGCCGAATCGATGGTTGGACGTGAATCATCGAGGGTTGGACGAAAAACCGTCCGATTTTACCTTGGGATCGCGCGTTAATAATGGCTCGATAATTAAATTTCGTAAAGCGGCGTATTTGGCGGATACGACGTGAAATTATCACGAGTAGATACGCGTTTAGATACGCGCGAAAAAGGGGGGGAAAAAAATATAGAATAGAAGAAAAAAAATCGGAGAACAGGAGAGGAGAAATATCTATCGTTGATTCGATCGAAACGACATTATCGCGAAATATCGAGCGCCGTGTTAAAACGTCTCATTGACGAAACGAAATTTACGCGACGTTTCACACATTTTGGAAACACGGATCACCGTACTCATAATCCCATCTGTCGCGATAATGTTAGTCACTCGAGGGCCCAGGACGAAACGGAAGAACGGAATCCTCGACGAATATGTCGCGTCTTCGCCTCGTAATACCGGGACACTTTTGCCTCCTCTCTTCGGTGTGACTCGACCGCGAACACTTAACCCACTTGCTTGGCATACATTTCATCAAAAGTTTATCAACGCGATAACGCGAATCATCGGTTTATTGTCTCAGACCCGCGAAACTCGTTATCGCGGTTCGATGGCATTATCAAATCACCGGTATTAATACATTTACTTTCTACAAACATTTCTTCACACGTATTACGCGGTTAACGTACAATTATTTCGATTAAATCCCACTCCACGTCTTTTTAAAGTTACTTTTTTTGAACGATTTGATAATCTCAATTCGACGAACCAACCAATCGAGGAAAATAAAGTTAAACGCGCCATTCTTGCCATTCTCCAACCTGTTCCACCGTGATAAATGAACCTGGTATTCGCGATTAAAATCTCGCCTTCCATTTAAACATCTGTTCGCCATTTAATTCGAAATTCTCGTCCATCAAGGATGAGCGATAATTGTAATACGCGAAATCTCAGTTTTACAATCGAAATAACGAATAACTATTTATATCTAATTTAAAAAGATCGGATCCAATTCCGGGAAACGAGAGAATTGTTCCGTAAATTGTGTACAGAAGGGTGGAGAGGATTTCGACGAATCCATCGAAGCCTCCCTCCTCGTTCCACAATCGAGATCACGGCGTTTCATGCAAATGGGCGAAGATTTGTCAGGGCGCGGGGGTCTATTTTCAATTACCAAAATCTGGAATGGCTTCATCCTCGCCCGCGAGAGGCGGCGTCATACGAGGCCCCGAATCTCTCCTGGGATCTTCCCCGTGGCGCTCTGGTAATTTACATACGATTAATCTTGATCACTGCTCCGCCACCCTCCTCCGTCGAGACCCTCCGTCTTCGCAGGCGGAACGACGAGAGGCTGGCACAGGCCCATGATGGATCGTTACATTCGGGTTATACCGCGGGATAAATCCTCGTCGAAACGAGGATCGATCTAATTAGATACGTCCCTGCGCGGCTCCCTTCGCCGCGAGACGCCGTATTCGCGATCCACGATTCATCGTGTAGACTTTCCTTTCGCCACGCGAAGCGATAGATTCGAATACCTTCCAACACTCGAAATGTCATGGCGGATAAAATCTCGATAATAAAATGCTCGATGTGGAAAAATATATGGGTCGCAGTTGAAGGATACGATAAAGAGGGATCGAAGGGCGATTGCCAAAAATCGGGAGCAATAATGGAAAAGCTCGGCGATGTAGCTCGTTAATTAAAAAAAACGGCGCGCATATAATGACGAGTAAACGGTTGACGGATCGTGCACGTTTTCACGGAATTTCACGGAGTCTGGCAGCGGATGGATCGACGAAATTAGACGCAGTTCTCTATCGGCGCGATGCGGAGACATTGGCGAGCCGAAAGCGGATTAAACTGGTTTTCCCGCGAACGTTTCCCGCCCAAGTCGAGAGAAGCCGGGAAGAATCGAGCGCCAAGTCACGCCTTTCCAACCAAATTAATCGCCGCTTGTGCCTAACCGTAGATCGCGGCTTCGAAATTGAATCAAACCTTTCCCTTCCCCTCTCGTGATGGATCGTTATGCCTACGCCTCGCCTCGTCTCGAGACATATTCGGCGGATTGATCTAATTAGACAATCCTCCCCGGCCAATGGGTGGAGAGGAAATTGATTGAATCACCCTAACCCGTGGAGAATCGGCGATGCCGCGCAATATTCGATCGAGACGAGATCACGTTCTCGAGCCGAGACGTGTTCTAATCAACCGAAGCGAGGTTTCAACGTCGATCGGTTTTCATAGGTCGGTTCCTTGGCGCGGATCGGAACACACGTGTATTCTATATGGACGATCGGCTGACACAACGCATCCTCTATACTTCTGTACAGCGTCGACGTGTCTGCCTCGTTATTTTCCCGTTCCTTCCGTGGCTAAGGACGGAGCAGATATAAAACGCTTTGCTCGTTGATAAGATAGAATATATCACTCGCGAAATAATCCGATCGCGCCGTTTAAACATTCTGAAAATATTTTCCCCGCGTGGAAAGGCCATCCGTTTCCATCCCGTGATTCCTCGAATACTGCGATCCTCGGTTCACACCTCCCCTCGTATATATATATATATATATATAGGAGGAATTTCAACTTCCCCCTCCCCAAATTTTCCGTACGATCAAGCTGTTGAATCCACGTGTGTAGCCGTGGATAATATTTTCGTTGGAGCAAGGCGACGATCGAGAAGTCGAACGAGAGTCTAGGAGAGAGGAAAGGCGACCGAATAAATTCGACCCGTTTCAATTTCCGATAGCAATGGCGGCGGCGTCGTTCCTCACCTTTCGTTCCTCCGCCCATCCCTTTCGCCTCTACCTTTCTCGCCCCATGACCGCGTCGCAGGCCACGTTTACTCTCGTCTATGAATTATTCGTACGGAACAACGATTTTGCCGCCATAATTTTCCTTCCAGCTTGATCGTTAACTCTTCCCGTCCCTTGATGTCGCTTGAAAAACGATTTTCACTCTCGATAAAGCTGAATTCGATAAAGTTGATTAACGATTAATTAGCTCCGTTTGATTGAAAAATTGCTTTCAAAAATTGTCTGTACAAATAATTTAATAGAGACGAAAGAAGATATATACAGAACGTAATACAACAAATAATATTTAACAGACTGGTGGAAATAAATTATATTTTCTATCCGGAGAAAAAAGAATCGACGTTGATTTTATCAAAAGTATCCATTTCTTTTTCTCGATATTTTTAATCAAAGAAGAGGAAAGGAAAGGAAAATAATATTCGAGCGGAAAGGGAGAATGTAACTTATGCATAATTGAACGGGCTCGCGGGAAAGCGATGTTGATTTAAATCAGAGTAAATAAAAAAAAAAAAAACTTGTGGCCACGCCGAAGCAATTTATAATCGATGCGTCAGAGAGAAGCACCGTGTTGGAAGTGTCGCGCGAGATAAATCAGTCCCGAGCTCCATCGAGTCTGCCGAATTATCTGATAACAATGAGTAACAGGGATGCGCGTGTCTTTTAAATTTCTCTTCTAACCCGATAACACGCGCGCGTCACGCCAATTGATCGCGATCGAGATATTTTCGCCTGATAACGGAATTTCGAACGCTCGATCTTGCGAGAGAGAAAGAGAGAAAGAAACGAAAAGGATGGCAAGCTCGTAACTAAGCCGCAACGAAGGTAAATAACATGGGAAATTAAATCGTTTTCAGCTAGTCGGCTGATTTTCAAGTTGTTAAACGGCGGTTAACCGTTTCGAACGCGTGTGACAGAAAGATCGATAAACCAGGCTCGATCCATCGACCGAGCAATTTCTCCGCGAATTTTTCCGCGAAAATTATTCGAATCGATTTCCTCGCGTGGACAAATGGCTGGTTTTTGCATGGATTACGACCCTGTTTCGCGTGGTTTCCATTTAAAAGCTATTAAACAGCTCCAGGCCAGGTTTATATATATATATATATATATACATACATCTGTCTCTTTTGAGAGAACACGTTTTCACTGTTTTTTCAGCTATCCGGATTCCGGATGCTTAATTTCACGGCAACCGACCGTGGCAGGTCAGGTTTAAGGTTACAAATCACTTTCGAAAGGCGAGGATCAGGTAAATCTTGAATTTGACGAAACCTTTTGCCGATAATTCACTCGGGCTGAAAACGCTCGTTCCATGGAAATGTCAGGAAAATCATACCTGGACGATCCTCCTTCTTCCTTAGATCTTAGCTTAGCAGAGGATGCAAGGACAAAAGATATTGGAGAGGCTAAGCTTTTCTTTTCTCCACGACAATTTCTTTTTATTACAACCTGGCATAACCTGTCGAATGAATTTTTTAAATAAATAAATTTAATCATCAAGAAAATACGATTATATTATACGATGATTATAACGATTCGAGAGACGAGATCATTATTCTGTTCTGTCCGTGATCGAATCAAAAAAAAAAAAAGAAAAAGAAAAGAACAACACGACTTCGAACATTTCACGACACTGAGATCCACGATATCCCACGATGTGACAAAGTTGGAGATTCGAGGCGACCCCTTTCGAGATTAACCCTCTTAAGTCTTGTAACTTATCGTCACCGGATGAAGAGAGATAGCCCGATGAAGATGCTCGAAGAACGTTGATAACGGAATGGTCTCTCGTGTCACCAAGCCTTCCCCCTAATCCCTCTCTATAAATGTATCCGATGCATTGTGTGTGCGCTGCTTGCTGGATACCTGGGACACGAAGATATTTCCTGCAAGCATTCGTATTCTGTCATTTTGCTGTTCCTAGATTGTTCAAAATTTCGAGAAACAAAATATTACTATCCGCGTTACTTTCAAGCATTCAAAAAGGAAAACTATTCAAGAATCGCATATATAATTATATATATATATAATTTACATATCGTAGTGAGTAGAAAAAGCTTTAATTAGCTTTAATTTGCCATTGACTCGTACACGTTGCGCGGGGTAAGTTTACAAATCGTGAATGCATTCCACGCATACTTCGTAATATAAATATATTCGTCGATAAATGATTTTAACCGAATCGAGTCCAACGTACAAGAGATTCCTCTGAAAAAGATACGAAATAAATGGAGAAGAGATATAATAAATAATAAAATGAACGAGTCTTTTTGATGTTACGTACACACGACGAAGAAAGAGAGAAACGATCGAATTTTCCATCTTCGCTAAAAACTGCGCAGATACTTTTCAAGCACCCCGTATACGTTGATCGTTCAATTGGACCAAGTATGTGCGCAACCGGCCACGTTTATTCACGTATCGAATAACGTTAATACCGTGAAAGATTTTTATTGATCGATCGAGCCGCGTCAAACGGTCGAAGCAAGGAATGAATTCTCTCTCTCCTGGAGCTAGCTTCTCGTTCCGAGAAAACGGCGGATTCGATTCTTTCGGAATCGGAAGCGGAAAACGTTGCTCCCTCGGAGAAATTCGGTTTGCACTCGGTGCACGCGCGCCACGGCCACGCTTTCTTGCGCCGTGGCGAGGCAAGGGCGACGCGCTATATTCCGCGAGCGCATCTGCAAATGACAGCACTTGTTTCCAAGTTTAACCGAAAACCCTGTTGTACGTAGCCGGTTTCCCGATTCGCCCGCTCGCACGTGTATTCACGCCAATTTCCCGCGGTAAAACGGTCGGAATAATTTCGCGCCCATTACTTCTGCCAGTCTCCTCCGGGAGGATCCGCCACCAATTTCGGCCTCGATCGAGAAATACTTTCTTTCCTTACCTCTTGCAAGAAAATTTATTCCATCTCGAGAGAGAGAGAGAGAGAGAGAGAGAGAGCGGACGGAAACGTTACGTTTTCGTCGGGTAAATAGGAAGTGGAAATGGCGATAAAGAATAATCGTGGCCTCGAGATTCGTTCGAATCCAAAGAATCGGCCTTTAAACGGCATCCTTTCGCATCGATTGCACGCAAATTGATGGCAAATTGACATCGTTACGATACGGGGAGTTCAAACAACATCGATCATCGATCCGTCATTCTGTCGGCCGTTGTTAAGAGCGCGGGTAATTTGTCTATTTCGCGGATCAGTTTCGAAGCTAAAGAGCCATTACGGTGGCTCGACGAGGTTCAGAGATTAAGGGATCCAATTTAATCGAGTCGATCGTTTCCTTTATTAGCGAGGATTACGTAGAAAGTTTTCGATGCAAAGTATCGCGATATGTCGGGGACAAGCGTTCCCCTCTCTCGCGTATAAGAGGAAAAACGGAAAACGGAAAACAATGGGATTCGTGGAAATTTAGCAGACGGCGTGGAACGATAATTGCGATCGATCGATTAACGAACGTGAAAGTAACTCGCGTTCGTAAAAGCAATTCGATTAGAGAGCGGCCGTTTCGCCGCCCGTGGAACAATTAAGCATCCAATAATTTTCACTAACGATCAATTTGTGAAATTATTAATAAGCCCTCGTATCGCGTGATTAATTTCCGTTCTTCCAATTTGCGTTCCAATTCACGTTTAATCATTATTCCGATATTTATACCACGCCACGCGATTGTCACTGGTTTCGAGCCACGTTTAAAACAATTACCTTATCCCCGCACGTTTCGTTCAATCACTCCACCCATACGCGCGGAGAAGGATCAAAGATTCGAGAGGATTTGAGATTTGAGACGCGAGGCGAGAGCGCAAACCGGTTTTGTATTACCGGCGACGAAAATTTCTTCGAGCGCGCATGCCCGATCGCGAACGAGATATAAATCGTGCCCCAATGTCTTCGATCATTCGATTATTCCCGTTACAAAGCGCAACCTTACCAAGCCTCGACTCCTTCTCTCGGGATGAAAACTCGTTGCCGTGCAAATGGAATCGATAAATCTCGTCTCGTTCGTATTTAAATCCCGCCATTCGTGAAATTCCTCCCGTTCCTTCCTCCCGAAAAGATTAATTCAAGATCAACTGCCTCTAATTCCCCATTCTTCTTCGCAAAAGCGGAGAATCAGGCCGAGCTAATAACGCGTCCTCCTGTATCGAGCGAAATCGATGAGACTTAATCCCTGTCCTTCTGCTTCCCTTTTTTTTCCCCCCCCTCCCTTTCTTCAAACTCCGGAATCCCGTCACGTAACCAATTCGATCCGAGTGCCCCCTTAATATTCGCGTTAATTCGAGCCGAATCCTCGATCAATCCTGTCGATAACGTCGATACGAATTTAACGTTTGCTCGAATCGTGCGTATATCTTTCTCTTGATTCGTAATCAAGAGACGAAAGAACAAGAATAAAGAAGACACGAGAAGGAGCACGTTTCGAGAAAAAGAATTGATTTTGAGAACGAAGAGAGTATTGTTGTCGCGCAATTCAACGTATGGAATTAGTGAGATTGGCGAGATTGGATAAATAATAATTGGAAGATGTAGGATAGAATTTTTTGAACCTTTCGATCGGTTATTCTTATACGTGGAATGCAGATAAGAAAAAATGTACATATCGTAGAGAAAAAGTAATTGGCGAATTTTCAAATTCAATTTTCTCTCGAAAATTAATTTTCAAGCGAGGAAAAATTATTCGATACGTTAGATTATTGTCATTACTTTTTCTCGATCAGATATAAGGTTATCGTTAAATGTGAAACGCACACGATAAGCAAAGAAAGTATAATTGGCGAATTTTCAAATTCAATTTTCTCGAAAATTGATTTTCAAGTGGAAAAACATCACTCTCTGTATCATTATATACCTTTGGTTATTTACTTACCGATAATTCAAATATCTAATCTGAAAACGGAACAATTTTAGTTGCACTTGAAAATTCGAAGAAAAAATTTTATTCCATATCTTTTCTTTTTTTTGTACTTTCGACGAATTTGGCTCTATTACATCAGATATCCCGTGTACGTATGCAATCTCTGAAAAATTGGCTCTTTTTAGTTTTATCAATCGCGATACGCAAGTCACGCGTGTAATAACACGAGCGTGTAATAACATCACGTGTTCGTACGTGTGACAAATGCCCGGATACCGGCGTCGTTACGAATAAATAAAACGCTGTACGAGTGTATGGAAAGAGAGTAAACGAGAGCGAGGAACGAAGGAAACTCGCTCGATAAAATTATTGTTCCCTGCACTTAACTCGAGGAACGAACGAAGGAACGATACTATCCCCTACCTACAGATGCTTCCTCTCGCGATATAGACATAATTTCCGTTCCCGTTTCTCCGTCTGAGAAACGCGACAACTCTGTCTCGTCCCTCTTTAAAAAAAAAGTAAACTGCGTTTACACCACGGAACGTTTATTTAATCGAGGAAATTGCACGAGGAGAGTTTTAATTCTCCGGGGAGAGAGAAGAACTTGAAGAAGAAAAGATAAGAAAAATATATATATATTTTTGGGTAAGGTTAAAATTATTCTAAAAGAAAGAAAGAAAAGAAAAGAGAAACAAAAAGCCGATCATCGCCATCGTTCGTATCAAGTTTCGTTCACGATTGTCTAGATTGAAACGAGACCTCGAGTTGAAACAACGTTCTAAAAACAAAAACACGGTCGACGAAATGGAACAATTTAACGATTGTTCGCCTCGCCTACGTTCGAGAAACAATTTCCGATCGAATTATTATTATTATTATTGTTATTGTTATCATCATCGTCATCATCGTCGTCATCGTCATCGTCGTCATCGATAAACGTTCCACCCGATACTGTACACAAAGAGGAAAATCAAAGCAAAATCTGGAACAATTAACTCCTCTTCGATTATTAATTAGCTGGCGATATATCTGTCGCAGTTGAAAACGATCGAATGAGTGCGCAAGAGCGAGAGCGCGTCTCTCCTCTGTTTCGAAGCGGTTCGAAAAAAAAGATGAGAGGTCGACGAATCGAAACAGACCGTGTGCGGTTGGAATCACCGGCCGGATACAGCCAAATATTTCCTCCCTTGCCCCGGATCATTTCCGACGGTTTCGCTGACACTGGCGAAAATTTCGTCGACGCGGGGGGGAAGGGAGGGAGTTGGAGCGCGAATCGAATCGAGTCTGGGACACGGGAAGAAAATTCGTGACGGGCGATGTAGTATTCCGTGCATTTCGCAACGCGCGCTCCATCTCTCGACAACGTCAACGTTTCGTTTCAGAGAGACGCGTGGACAGACAGTGTTGCAGGTCCATCAACGAGCGTGTAATTCGAAAGGGATGAAAGGGATTTAGGATTCTCGTCAATGAAACGCGTCGTTTGCGATTGTCAAAGATATTTCTTTCTTTTTTTTATATATATATATATATATATGTATATATATATGTACAAAGCTTCTCTCTCTCTCTCTCGGTCTCGCTCTCGTTACGTTGCACGCGTTTCGACGATTTGACATGCTCGAATTTCACGGCGATTCTACGGTTACGAGCCCGCGATAAAAGGATATCCACGGCTCGATCAATTACGGGGCAGATATGACCGCGATAAGGATGCGTAATCGCCGCCTATCTCGAGCGGAGAATTTTGTTTCGCGCGATATAAAACGCGAATCATACCTGCGCGTACCAGTTCTCACTGGCGTAATCGATAAATACTCGAGCTAACGTAATCGTTACGACATTGCTTCGTTTCTAGAGTTATCCGTTTTTACACGCATTTTTACTTTTTTTTTTTCCTTCTCCTTTTTTTATTTTCTACTATGTTATATACCATACTATAGCGCGTTTATCGAGAGAGACTGTATCGAGGACTGTATACATACTGTACTATGTTGTTTTTATTCGAGAGTAAAACGCGTATCAATTACACTCGACGCGATATCGTTTTGTTATTTAACGTTCTAATCTCCCTTTTTCTTTCTTTCTTTTTTCTTTCCTTCATTCTCTCTTCCTTTCCTAGATTAGATATCGAGAAGATTTTTGTAAAGATTTGAATAATAAAAAGTTTGTTTCGAAATTCGTTTAATAAGGAACTCTATACTCGTACATCTTGAATGACGTGTAAAATAGTAAAATCTTATAAACATTGTGTGTGTGTGTGTGTGTGTGTGTGTATGCGTGCGTGTGTAATATTTATTATCTACGCATAATTAATCGACGAATTCACGTGTCACGAGAAATCGAATATTCTCTCTACTTATCGCCCGGTGGTTATTGTGGAAAATTTTAGGTATAGGTTGACCTAATTTCCCAGCTTTATGCAACGCGATCCAACATTATCTCGATGGATGGAATAAGCAGTTTTATCTATGTCGCATGCCCGTTGTTTTCGATCGAAAAAGACAATGTACACAATTACGTAGGTTAAAATTAACGCCAACTATTATCGCGCGAGCGGCGATCAATTAACGGCCTGCAAAATAATATTATTACGCGTGCAATATCGATTGATCGTAACACGTAACGCGGGAGTAATAAAATTTCACGCGTTTCGAACGAATATCTGGGGAGGGGGGGAGGAGGGAGGGGAATATCATTGTAAAAACGAACGAAAAATTATCATCATACGCGGTATAAAAATATATCGATCGCGATTTATACATAGATCAATAAACTAAATTAATCTGTGAGCACTTGTTGTCGTTGATGCCGACACCTTGCGTCCAAAGCTCTTATCGCGCGTCCAACAGCGTAGAGCGCGTTACAACGCGAACGAAAAAAATTAAAGCTATCGCAGAAATCTCTATGATGTATGCGTCGATAAGAGCGTTCCGTGGATATAATATATAAGAGACGCACGTGGAAAACACGTATTAAGTAAAAGATTTAAAATCGGTGTAAACAAGTGTGATAAACATCTCAGAGTTAATAAAATCGAGGATCAGAACGTTTCCATATGGATGGTGTCCATGCTCGAATGAACGTTCGAGACGTTGTTGCTACCGCTTTGCGCGTACATCTGTCCATCGCTTTCGTTTTCCGCCTCCTCTGAAAAATTCACCAGTACCTGTAAAATTAAAAGAAAAGAAAAACGCTCGATTAATTTGATCGAAAATTCGTAAAATTCCTCGAGAAAAAGTAAAAAAAAATTTACGCAAAATATTATAGAGGGAGTGTAATCCATAATTCTAATTTTTCAGAGAATCGATTCCAAAGACAAACGGAAAAGTTTGATATACGAAAATATCGATCGAGACCCTTATTCATTAGGCAATTTAAATAGACGAAGCGATTAATATTTCATAGCTCCGTTTAATTTCAATCAATCGTTCATATTAATTTTTGCGTTCGTTTGAAAGAAAAAAGAAAATTAGTAAGATCGATAACAAAAGTTATTCCACGAACACGCGACAATTCTATTTTTCCACCGCGATGAGTCATCGCGGATCCATTTATCGGAATAGAATTTTTAGAGAATCGGATCTATCCAACGCTGTCAAACTTTCGTCGTGGAGTATCGTCTAATACCGTCGCGATCTTCGATCCAATGCACGAACGAGGAAGAATAAAAGCGAAGAGGAGGAGGAAGGACGGCTCGCTTTCCCCTTCGGAACCGTAAAAATCATCGAAACTCTCACGGAACGAGGCGAGTTTCGCGGTTTACATACAAGCTCACCCTGGACGAGCGAAAAACCGCGTCTCGAGTTCGACTCGTTTGCGGCCGGGTTTATCTTGCGTTACAGGTTGCGCTTGGCCGGAAAAATTCCATCGGTGGGAAAAGGGGAAGGACACTTGACACCATCGATTCCTCGTTTCTTTATCGCGCCAATTGCAACGCGTCCTCCGCCTTTTCGATTAAAAATTATCCCATAGGAAATTGTTTGGAAGAAAAATTGTTTCGAAATATACATATGGAATACATAATATTTGATTGAATTCGAAATGAGAAAGCGGTTAATTTAATTTAATTTAATTTAATTTAATTTAAATCTCGAAGCGTTAAAAAGCGCGCACGCAACTTTGACAAGATATAATTTCAGCTAAATAAAAATTATGCCGTTTCCTCTTCTTTCGAAAACACGCTCACTTTCCGTGCCGTCGACGATTAAATTGCCGATCGTTGGATCACCTTCGAGTACGCGATTCTACCAGGCTACACGAATTTCCTCGACTCCATTCCAAGGAGAAGGGATTCCCACGAAAGAGATTCCTTTTCAATTTCGTCCCTCCCTTCAACAAGGAGAAAAATTCGTTCCGAATCTCTCTCGAGGAACGAACGTCACCCACGAACGTTGAAAAATGAGTGAAAGAGGAAGCCCGGCTGCACTTTTACAATCTATCTCGACCGATCTCATGGAGATCGGCCCCCGTGATTCGCGCTGTTACAAAGCTGTTGCAATTATTTCACGCAACGAAGAGAAAACGAGAGGAGGCTTCTCGAAATTTTGCGTCGATCTCGAATTTCCTTCTACTTTCGTTTCAACCTTTGCCTCCCTCGATTTTGCGGGGACGAGGAGAGGGGGCGCGTAATAATAACCGGTGGGTGAATCGAGCGAGATCAGAGGCGAAGCAATAACAAGCAAGAATAAATAACGAAGCAGCCGGACGCAACGGTATAGAAATAATACACGATCGCCTCCCCCGATTATTCACCTATTTTCATAATTTCTCAACTGTCCGCTATTGTTCCGAGCTTAATTAATATTCCCGCGTTATCATAGGATAAATTGTATTTAGCTTTTATCCGATCGCTCCGCACTCTTTGATCACGAAATCATCGCTTTATTTTAATCACGCCCCCTCTCCCCGTCTCGAAACTCTGTCAAAGTAAACGTTTAATTCGATTCGAAGAGAATCGATATCGCACGCTCGGACACGCACTCGCGTTTCCTTCTCTCTCAATGAGACGACGATTAATCGAAAGAAAAAATAACCGCTTCGTTTAATCGAGGATCCAAAGGAAACGAAAGAAAGGAAAGAATCCTTTAGTGAATGCTAAAATTAAACGAAACACGTACAGGTGTGCATAAGAAATTGAAATGCCTCTGGTATCAGACATTGACAAGAAGATAGAAAAGGAATGACGAAACTAAGTTAAAGAATTTCGATAAATTCTTCTCAAAGAAAGAACAATTATTCTTCAGATATAAATTCTGTATACACGCATTTTCCTCCGTTTACGCATGCATCGCGATGATAGAACAAAGACTGAAGGTGCTCGAAATTAAAGTTATCAAGGGGAGCGCGTCTTAGACCGCTCCTCCTCCGGAGTTAATCTCCAGGCTTTGTGTACGGGTAAACGTAACCGGATCAACAAATCCTGTCACAGCCCGGACGATCCCCGGAATCTTATCTCCGTTAAGAGAGACGGGACGCGGACAAACGATGCGAACGTGATTCCATTGAACGGTTTCTCGCCAATCCCGCGCTTATTCCATCACCAACCTCGCGATCGCTCGCCTATGAATTATTTAAACGTCGCGCGCCATTCCCCGACCGGTGAAAAATAAACCCTCTTTCTCTTTCTCTTTCTCTCTCGCTTCGTGTGGTGGAATCAAGAAACTAGAAGTCAAAAGGGGGCCTCGAAAATTTCAAAGAGAATATAGGAATTTAATTTCGATGGAACAAAGGACTCCTCCGAAGGATATAAATTTCTAAACGGTGTTTAATCAACGCGAAACTTTTTTAATTAGCGTTCAAACTGCGCGCCTTTATTAACGAATGCTCGCGCCGCCTCGAAAATCTCGCTCTGTCCTTCTATGAAATAGAAACCGAAGGAGGGGGAGTCTTCTTTTTCCCCTTCTAATTGCGTTTCACAGTGAGTGTTTAGGTAATCTCTCGGAAAATGAGGAATGGAAGGTGAGAAGCGAGGATTTGATCCTCGCGTCGAAGGACGAGACAAACGCGGATCGATTGTTCGTTCGAGAGGATTATCGATTATATTAAATGAGAAATTCCTGCGCGGAGGGAAAAAGAAGGAAAGGAAAGGATGGATAGAGCGAAAGGCACATTCGGTCGGGGCATTAAAATTCTTCTAGAGATTTAGATCTAGGGTGGAAAGTGAATCTTTCAGGACGTAATCAATTAAGGAGAAGTTTTGAAACGCGCGTGGAACGATAGGGCGAATCGGAAAGCATTTAGTCGAGCTTACGTAAGAGCGAGGCTGAGAAGATTGGAAACCACACGGAGGTAGAGAGATTGTACGCAAATGCGAGTGTAAGGCAAATCCATTAATATTCCTCGAGGTAGGTGAGACGTAAACGAGGATCGTCCTTGATCGAACGGCCTGGCAGCAACGTGCATCGACTGTACATCATCCGCTCGACACTGTTGTACGTAGGAGAGACAGTCACCCGGAACTTTATCGATTTCGCGTTCGATTCGAGCAAACCGTTTCGCAAACCTCTGATAATTCTGTTCCATCGTGCGGGATAACGCTTGTAACAGTTGGCGCGCCAAAATATCAGGTCGATCATCGCCCGTTCGTTTATATTTAAAGTTGGAAACTTGGCTTCGTCTAACTTGTAAATTAACCTGAGAGAACCGTATTCGTAAATAAAATTTTTACGAAATTCTTTTACTTATCGAAGATATGTTTCCCTCGATAAAATTCGATAAACTGGAACTTTTTCGAGTAATCGAAGGTATTGAAAATCCTGTACAATTTCGAGCTATTCACGTGTTCCCCTTTCGTCTCGAGTTTAAGGAAGAAGCGAAACGTAATTTCTCGAAGAGTAAAACTATGTGATGGAGACGCGGTTGCAACTTTTACGATACGTGCCTGATCCAGCGAACTTTGAGTGAGCGTGTAGTCCGTGGCTTTCAGCTCGTCGGCCAACAGCTTCAGCTTATTAAAGCTGGCGCTCACGGGCATGTCCTGGCTTCGAGGTATGAGGAGACGAGCCGCGCTGCCCTGCCTCGAGGAGACCACAGCCTGCGGCAAGTAGTTCCGCACGGCTTTCCTCAGATCCGTGGCCGGGATTGGCTGCCTGAATCGTAGGAACGCCACGTAACCTTCGCCGAATCTATCAACAGAATTGCATGATGAACGATCGTCGTAAAAGTGTCCTTCGGCTGAGATAGAAATTCTGAGGGAGAAACGGAACGATGGTTGATCGAGTAAAATGAAAATAAACCCGGAAAGCAACGAACGTTTATTCCGTCTCGAGTTGGAAAAACCGTTTATTCTCGTTCATTTATCACAACACGCGTGTCGATGAATTATGTACCGTGGGAAAGGGCGGATTAATTATTATCCCGCGGCAAGTGGCCCCTATTTCTCCGTAAATTTACACACGACATCACCGGAGAAAGAGAGAATCGATCAAAGGATTTGACGAAAATGACAAACCGATCCGATATTATATGCTTCTCTGTCTCTCTCGATGCCCGATTAATCGCGTTAATTAAACGTACGTTGAATTTTCAGTGAGCGTGGAAAAATATTCGTCGAAACGTCGCGAAAACGAACGAGTAACGATTGATGAATCCGAATGAGATTTCATGCAAAGGAGAAACGTTGTTTATTTGGCGAAAAGAAAAACGAGAGATCACTCGTTCTTCTTGGAAACGTTCGATCGAGATGGTTCATCCGTCGAGGAGTGCGTAGAATCGTGGTGTAGATTCTGCTCGAACGAGTCGGAGACTTGGCAACGGCCGAATACTTGCGGCGATTTAAATTTATATTTCCCGAAAAGGAGGTTGTGGAGATGGGAAGGGAGAGGGAGGAGGCGCCTCGATCGCGCAACTTTGGCAATATGGCGGAGTATCCGGAACGTAATCTCCTTCCTCTCGTTCGAATTGGAAATGAAATTTAATGAAATTCCCCACGGTGGGAATTGGATCGTTTCGCGGAAAATGACGGGATGAAATTAAAAATCAATCGAAGGGGAAGGGGGCGGCAAATAAATCGTCGAATTTTGTCGGGAAGCTGGGGATGAAATCAACACGAACGATCCATTAGTTGAAACAACATCGTTTAAAATGTTCGAAATTAATCCTGTCCGGGGCGTATAAAGGAGGGAGGCCCGCATATTCGCCGGGAATAATCGAACGTTTCGTTTCGTTAATAGGGTGTTAAATATCGAATTTTTAAATCGAACTTTTAAATCGATTGGTTGGTTGAAGACAGAGGCGAGCAACGATTCGAAGGACACTCACTTGTGTTTCAAGTGTTGCGGCGTACCGATACACCGGAGGCCAGCCTTGGCAAGAATACCGACCCTGTTGCACACGTTCTCGCAATCAGCCACGCTGTGCGACGTTAGAATCACGCAAGTCTGGTTCCTCGTCAGATGCTTGATCGTTTTGGTGACGAGATCTTTGGTGGCAGGATCCATACCGCTATTCGTACGAACAAGCATAAGAAAAATGCGCATATTTCTCGTTTAAAAAGAAAGAAAAAAGAAGAAAGAAAGAAAGAAAGAAAGAAAGGTGCTCCTTAATAGACCGTTTTACGAAATACCTCGTTGGCTCGTCCATAAGAACCACGGGTACCGGCGCCATTACGCTCAAGGCGGTGCATAGCTTCCTTTTATTACCTCCGCTGAGACTGCTCACTCTCTTGTGCGCGTATTTCAGAAGATCGAGTCTCTTCAGCGCCGACTCGACCGCCTGAAACAAACAATTTTTCACCGGGTAATATTAAATTCTTGTCAAGAGATATATACATATATATATATATGACGAAGGAACTGTTGGAAGAGGAAGTTGTGTAATTGTTTGTCTTTATAAAAATAAGAAAACAAAATAAACAAGTAAATGGGGAGGGAGGGAAAAAGAAAGAAGAAAGAACGCGATAAATTTGCCTCCGCTTTCGGGGGAAAAAAAAAAAAGAAACTCGGGACGAGAAATAATTAAAAACGCAATCCGCACGAGAGGCGCGTGGGAAGGGGAGGAGAGGTAGTTGTTTCAAAGGTCTCGAAGAAAAGTGTGGAAGGAAGGAGAGAGGAGGGGGTAGCGAAAGTTGGAGCATAAATCAAGTGTCACCTTGGGGACGTTGCTCAAGCCGCAAACTTCTCCGTGAATCGTCAGACACTGATGCGGGCTGAGGAAACCGTCGATGCCGTCGCTCTGAGGGCAATAACCGACCTCGCCGTTGCACAGTGGTCCGGAACCGATCTCCTTTCCCCTCACAATTATCCTGCCCGCCGTAGGTATGATCTCCGTGGTCAACATCCGGAACGTGGTGCTCTTCCCTGCACCGTTCGTCCCCAACAGGCCGAAACATTTGCCCGCCTCGACGCCGATGCTCAAGTTCTGCACGGCCACGTTCGTCCCGTAAACGCTGCTGTACTCCTTGCGCAGTTTCACCGTCTGCAACGCGTCGTCCGACATCCCACCCTCCACCCTCATCCTCTCCTTGGACACGTCGTCGTCCTCCTCGTGCGACGCCTCGTAAGGGCACCTCTGCCTGCTGAAACTCGGGACGAGGCGGCACTCGATCGCCAGGTTGGCGGCGAACAGCACGGCGCCGATCGTCGCGAGGAAAACGTAGTGCAGGCCCAACAGTTGCCAGCCGAGGGGCGACTGGTAAGTGTCCATGTGGAACTTCTCCAACAGTTGGGCAGTGATGTCGTTGCGCGATATTTGCACGAGGGCGTCGCCCAACGCGTACTGGGGGAACACGAGCAGCAGGTAGTGCAAAATTTCTCGCGCGTCCTCCGCGGTTTTCGTCCTTCCTAGGATGTCGAGTACGAGGATAGTGGCGAGGGATGCCACGCCTATGAACGTGTTAACGCAGAACAGGACCATGTTCGACATGCTCGAGTCGTCGAACACCTTCTCGGCTAAATGGGAGAACGGTATCGCCGCCCACCTTTAACATTTATTTTTTTATCATCGATCAAAATGAAACGAAGGAGAAAGATTTCGCGAAAAAACTTACGCGAACAGGAACAGCAATAAACAGATGCCTGACAAATTGTCCCTGGCGACGTACGCGGACAGGCCAAAGATCTCGAAGACGAACGCGGCCAAAGCGATGGAGCATCCGAACACCTGGAAGAAGAAGAAGAAGAAATTCCGATTCGATTCGATTCTCTTCTCTCGTGGTAATAGTTTCGCTTACGAGAAAGTCCCAAATTAAGGCGGTGATCCAGTACGTGACGGGATGGACGCCGGCCAAGAAAAGAATTCTCTTTTCCTCGGACAATCTTTCTCTCACCAGCTCTTTTGAGCCTTGGGCGGCGACCAGGTTGAAAGCGATCAAGAGCACGAGGGCGACTCCGACGTCGGCCACGTGCTGCAATCTGAATCGAAATATGGAAATGTCGTTAACGATCGAATTCACGTCGAAATCGTTAAAGAGGATTAACGGAGAGGCGAGAAACGGGATGGAAATAATGAACCGTGAAACCTGGTTGGGAATCCTGGTTGGAGATATGACCGTGTATGGGCGTCGAGGGCGTTAATTAAAAGTAAACGGAACACGCGGCGTTTTATTATTCGCATTTTTCGCTTCATTTTGTCGACACGGTAAGATCAACCTTGTATGCTAATCCTTGACCTTAATTGAATTCGGTTAATCAAAATATAACGGTAGGCGTTTTTGAATATTCATGCGTTATTTCTCTCTCTCCCTCTTTAATGTAGCGAATTAATGGAAATTGCAGCTTACAGGGTCGTTCGATTTAGTTGATCGCTGGACAGCTTCAAGGGATGATTCAAGGTCGTTAGATGACCGTGGACACCTGACGCCCTTAGGATTGCCTCGTTCAAGGCGCTTAAGTAAGACGGAAGCGCGTGATGACCTTTGTTGTTGTACCAGACAACGAAGAGTGGCTCGTCGTCGGCGTGAAACAGTGACCATCCTCCGTATCTGTCGATCGGTATCGCGATTTAATAAATTTGAAATTCAAATAAATTCGAATTTTTTATTTTTTTTTTCCTTTATCTTTGCCACCTTTTCTCTATGTATTCTTGGTGAGTCGATACTATCCAATCCAGGGTAGGTCTGCCGGGTAATACTTGGAGGAGACCTTCAACGGCTTTGGACAAACCGTGGCAAACCTGTTGGCCATCCTCGCATTCGCAAGTACCCGTGTCCTGAACCAAACATATTCGAAATGTACTCTCTTTACTTCGTTTTCTTCTCGTAATTTTTCAATAAAAAAAAAAAAAGAAAAATCATACGTTGGGCAACGTTTGCCACGCCCCTGCATAATCGTCCCCGAATCGATTGTGGAGTTGAAGTGACACGCGTTGCAAAAACGAATCGACGCCATTATCGATGCTAGAAAATGGACGATATTAATTAACATTACGAATTAATTGGACGGATCGTTGACAACGGCGGTTTAATCACCTATAGAAATACGTGGAATGAGTGTCGTATAACTTTGGAGTGAGAACCAGTGGTGGTTCGTCCTCGGAGGGTGGCCTGATCAAAGAGAATCCCATAGCAACCGCGACGAACATGGTCGGCAAGAGAAGGCCGGCCAAGAATGTCAACCAATCCTTTTTGAAGTGCCATATTCGTTTCTTCAGCAAGGCTTTCATCTGCCTAATTGGGGTGGGGTTCGTGGTGGATTCGTTATGGATTAAATCAACGTCCTCCTTCGCCACCGTTAAACCTATCGAGTGTTAAATTATCCCCGCCCATAATTGAATTAAATTATCACCGATTCATTAAAACGAACTATATTCTACGCACCGCTATTGTTATCTATACTGATAACGCTATCCTGGCTGGCTCTTACGATAGAAGAGCCGCTCTCCGCTCTGGAGCAAAGATCGAGAAACACCCTTTCCAACGTGTCGCACTCCAACGAGAAGTGAGAATAACCCAAGATCTTTCGACTATCTTCCAACACCTTGGCGGCTTGCGCGATACTGAAATATAAGCATAACGATTTACACAATTTACACAAAGACGTCGAAATAATATCGTTTCGTTTCACGACCCACTTGTTGTTTACACCGTTCTTCCCTTGGAAGGGCAGAGTGACCGCCATCTCCGTAGCCGAGAGCTCGTTGATCACAGCGTTGGCCACCACCTCCTCGACCACGCTTCTCACCGTCTCGGCTCTCTTCCTCCCCCCGATCGAATCCGTGTTCTCGTCACGATCGGCGGGGAACGAGACGAGTAGTCTGTATCCACGGCCGTGCATCATCTTCAAAGACAAGGGTGATCCCGTGCAGAGTATCTTTCCTTTGTGCATCACGACCACCGTGTCACTGAGTGTGTCGGCCTCGTCGAGGTGATGGGTAGACAGGATGACGGTCCTCCCTGTCCTGTGTTGATCGATTAGGCGCCAAATTCTACGCCTCGCGGCTGGATCCACTCCGGCGCCTGGCTCGTCCAAGATCACCAGCTTTGGCGAGCCTAGAAACGCCAAAGCCACGCAAAGCCGCCTCTTTGTGCCGCCTGAGAGTCTATACACCGGCTCGTGTTCCTGGCTGCCAAGCTCCAGAGACGTCAGCATCCTGCGAAACGATCATATCTCCTGTTCGAATTTTCCATCGAGATTGATATTTTTCCCTCGTTCGTTCCACTCACTCGTCCACGTTTCGTTGCACGTTCGCGTACTCTTCCTTGGACCGTTTCAGTTTCGCGTAGAAGAGGAGGTGTTCCCTGGGTGTCAGGGTGCCTATCAGCACGTTATCCTGGGGGCACACCCCTATGTCGGGCTTGCAACCCTCCTCGCCGTTCAAACATATCTCGCCGGTGGTCGGAGCCAGCATCCCCGTCAGCATCTTGCTGAAACGCGCGAAAACAATGGATCTCTAAAGGATCGATCGAAGTTAGAAAAAAAGGAACTTGAACAGCAGAAAATCTCCACTCTTGTCGTTAACGATTTAAATATATATTAAGGAAGAAACGTACATGATGGTAGTTTTTCCAGCGCCGTTTCTCCCAAGGAGGCTGGTCACTTCCCCCTCGCTGAGTTTCAGAGTAAAGTCGTCCACGGCGACGATCTCGCCCTGATCGGTGTTGAATATCTTCCTCACGCCGTCGAATCTCACTCCCGTCTGTTTCTCGTTCACCGTCAAACTGGTGGCGTTGCTCTCTTCGTCTGTATCCCATTCCAAAAACCGTGGAAAAAAGTTGCACGTGTTTTTAACAAGGTAACCGATAGTTTCGCGAAGCAAGCTCTTACCATTTTTTTACAGCTTTGTCTAATTCTCGAGAAAGCGGGAGATATTGAGATATTGAGATATTGAAAAAAGAAGCAGGTATACTTGGATGTGATTTTTCTCTTTTCTTTCTTTTCACATACTTTCTTTCTCTCGAAGAGGATAATCGGAAGAGAAAAAAGCAAATTTTATATAATTCACATGCATCACATGCAGCATCGGTAGTGTAACCATCTGTCGAACCGAAGATATATATATATATTTATGTACATAAAGGAGAGATATCGCGTGCAAAACGCAAAATGTTCGATATCTGGTGCATCCGATCTGACGTGGCTCGCGTCGTGAAACTCAAGCAAAACACGTGCACGGGCAAACTATCGAGAAGAAACACAGCCAGTCGTGCCCATGGATCCGTCCACGACTGTAACATCGAATAAATTAAGCATTCGCAAATCTCCATTCTCGTGGAAGTGTAGCAACAACCAGTCATTTGCATATTTGGCGCAATCCAAATATTCGGATATTCTCTTCCCCCGTAAAAGTGCAAATTTTACGAAACAGAATTCTCTTGGCGCAGATTGTATTAAGCTTTTCCAATTTTCTTTTTCTTTTCTTTTTCAAAATTCGTCGAGACATTTCGAGGATTTCGAAGAAAATGGAGGGCGGGCTAAGTAAAAGTAACGATTGAAATATTCGTATCCGAATATTTGGGCGGCGCATTTGAGGAAAAGCGGAGATAAAGAAAAAAAAAAAAAGAGAGCGCGCGTTAGAAACGGCGGAAGCTGGAGAAGGGGGAGAAGAAGCGGAAATATCGTGCAAAGAGCGGAAGAGCGAGCTAGTGCGATACCTTGGTAAGTGGCTGAAGGGTGGAGAACGTCGTTAGTGAAATAGAGGTTGTTGACGAAGGCGAGGTAGCCAGGCCTGCCATAGAGAGAACGTGTGTTGGCCCACCATAAGCTACGGGACCTCAAATCGTGAAATCCCCTGCCTGGAAAATTTTTTTTCCGCCAATGCTCGTCCGTTCTGTTCTTTTTTTTCCGAAGAAACACGCCGACTTTCGGTCGACTTCTTTCAATCGAGGGAGGGGCACAGTCTTCCTCTTTTTCTCTCTCTCTCTCTTTCATCCCAGTTTTCTTTTCATCATCAACGCCCTGCTGGCGTTCCTTTCTTTTTTTTCATCATCGATCGTGGTGATTAAAGAGGAAAGAGAAAGATTTTCAAGTGACATTGTGAAAATTCGCGACAAGATGTATGTGTGTGTGTGTTTGTTTGTTTGTATATGTTTGCGGGTGAACGAATTCTTTCCTTCGTCGTGGAACACGGATGCATGATGCCAAGATGATCCGAATTTTTATTTTTTTTCACTTTGACATCATCCATGCGTTCCTCTCTCAGTTATTGACAACAAAGTGTGACGATAAAAAGTGTGACACAAATAGCATAGAGACACTCGAGATAAATCCGTGACATCACCTGCACCACAGATCCCCAGTATTCCAGTTGAGATCTTCGTTGAAATAAAACAGTTGAATAAAATTAATGATAATCTTCGCGTACGAAGAATCGAGCGAATTTTTCGAATGCGATAAGAAGAAGAATAGGAGGAAGAAGAAGAAAAAAAAAATAGAAAATAAAACGTCAGAGAACGAGGAGTAAAAATCGTAAAAAGATTCTTTAAGCTCTCGATAACCTCCACCAAACTTTTGGAATTGAAAAATCAACTCTACAGAGTTTCGTAAAAAGTTGACGACGCCCCTGGGTGGCGAGAGGGGGTAAGCGGGTTCGTTTTTTTGGAGTTTTCAAGTTTTTCTACCTGAATTCGTGTATCTTGCGATGAGGTAGCCGATAACGGCGTAAAGGAAACCGTCGAAGGCTATCGTCAACAGGATCAAACCCAAAGACATGGAATCGCCCGGGCTGGATTCCTCCCACATCGCGGACCAAGTTAGCCCAACGCCTTGAACCTCCTTCCTGGCCGCGTACAAGCAACCGTAACAAAAGCTGGTCGACATGCTGAGACACTGAGGAGGGAAGAAAAGAGAGCGTTTGATAAATCGTTTGCTTTGCTTTGCTGTACGAGGGAGGGGAGTGGAAGGCATTAACATAACATTAGAGAAAATGGCGGTTTTATGGGGAGGCGCGCCTAACGCGGTGGCGCATACCGCGAGCCGTGTTATTTGTCACGAAAATGCTGTTGCAACGCTGGGTGATGATAACTTACGATGAGAAGCTTATAACCGAGACCAATAACGGCCTCCATAGCGATGACAATGACGTATGGCATGAACGTCAGCAAGAACATAACCACGGTGGTGATCGCAGCCAGGCTCGCCGAGCTGCACATCGTCGAGATCATGTAGCTGAAAATATTCGTAAATTTCGAAATATCTCGATAGAGACGAACGAGTTATAATAACAAGCCGAGAAATTAATGATAATACGAATGTAAGTACTTACCAAAAAGTCACGATGGAGAAGGCGTAGTCGATTATCATGATGAGGAATAACGAGGGATCGGATTTCGGTAGGATTTTCCCCGCTAGCAGGATCGTTGTTATGGAGAACATGACGATCAACAGTTCTACGAACGTGGTGATGGACCAGGCAACGGTGTTCCTCCAAGGTTTCAATCCCATCACGCTCATCACCATCGCGTTTTGAGATTCCTTTTCCCAAACTATGTGCCTCACAGCTGCTCCGACGCACATCATCAGCGCGAAGAAAAAACCCACCTGAATACCCTGAGACTCGTAGAGGGTTGTTTGAAAACTGACGATCGAAATCATCCAGTGAAAATTATTCCGTCGATTAGAAATTTATTTATTGGGTGAAGAAAGAGAAAATGAGAAAAAAAGAAAATGGGGGGGGGGACAATGATCGTCACTCACGGCACGTCTTTCCAGCAGGGATACGGCATCTGTTGCGTCACAGTCTTCCAATTCTGATCCTTCCGCGTTTTCGTTCTCACGATTGCCCGATCGATGGAATCCTGAAGCTGCACGAATCCCCGCAAATATCTCAAATTCTCTATGAAACTGCTCTCAGGCCCGGGTGTCCAAAATTGATTTTTTAACCTTTTGGTAGACTGCACGTAATCCACGTCCATCCGAATTTTGTACACCACGTTCTCCGGCAGTTCACGGTCCAGAGATCTGGTGGACCTCTTCGAGGGTTTATCCAAAAAGACAACACCGGCTAAAAATTCCCGCGTCTCCATCAGGATCCGTGCTTCCGCTTCCATCTCCTCCTCCGACCGAAATCCTCTTATTCGATCCACCAGCACGCACTCCAACAAATCGTTCAACATGCCGACCATAGTTATCAAACGCTTCGACCTTTTCAGTCGCCACGAAATCTCGCTCAGATTCATGTCGGTAAAATCTCCTGGAAACGGGATTCGTATTTCGAAATATTTTCGAGGGGAAAAAAAAAGAAAATATAGGAAAACGTGTTCATCGAGCACCTTCGAAATTACTTCCACCGTACGACTTGATCGCGATCTTTATAATATCCGAGGACATTATGTCTTGAAGCTCCCTCAGATTGTCGCTCATGTCGGATAGATTGGCCAACGAGGTCAAGGTTTTCTCGAAATTGCCCATCAACGCGCCGAATTGCTCCATCTCCACGAACGTTTCGTTCGCCAATTTCATCACACCGTTGATCACCGTCGTATTGGGAGCGTAAAGGATTCGACCGCGCAGCAAAGGTTTCACGTACGACCATATGATCTTTCCACCTCCCATGGCTACTATACCCTTGTAAGTGTTTCTGCAAAAATCGGCTGAGAAGCAAAATTGAAATTTGAACGAGAAGTTTTGAGAAATTAACCGTGTTGCTTTTTTATTTTTGTTACGTCATCACGTACTGGGCAAGGAATCGAGTTCAGCTTTATCGAACTCCTTGCTGTTGTCCTCGATCCTTGAAATAATCTTGTACAAATCACCGTTATCGGAGACCATCGCTTGTCCGCACAGCATCTTACTCGAATCTTGAAGGAACTTGGAGGCTGCGGGGATCGAGTTTGAATATTCGTTAAAAAGTAATGCGCTAATTTCGTTCTTGAATTTTGCACAACTCACTGGAGACCGTTCGATCCGCCTCCCCTGCGTCTGTTTCCTCCGCCGCAGGCATTTGGGAGGAAAGTTTGTCCTTGAAGAATGGCAGCAACTCGGCCGCTACACCGAGATTATCCAACACCATTTTCCCCTCAGCTTCCGTCAAATTTGCGTTGGCCAATATACTTTTCACGTTGGCGCTCATCAGCTGGAAAGGTGGAAAGAAAATTTCGGATCGAAAGATATTTCGAAATGCGGATTACTCACAGTTTTGAACACGTCTTGAAAATTTAAATTCTTGATCAACGTCGTGGTCACGTTCTTCGTTTGCGAATCCTCGAGCTGGCAGAGCGCGGCGCTCACCTCCTCGGCGGTGATGCGGTCATCGATGAAATTTAATATGTCGTCGAGTTTTTTCGGCGAGCAAATGATCTCCTTGAAACCGAGAACCCTTCTTTCTTTCATGAAAACGGAAATCATGTCTATCTTGGCCTGGCTCAGCATCACCGCCACGTCGTTGGAAATTCCAATCTTATCCACCAGATACGATTTCACCACGTCCCAGTTGTCGAACATGTCTCTGATAACGTCTGAAAATAAAAATATCGAATATGATATACGTCGCGGGAGGTTTCGTTCCGGAGGAAACACGTGAGGCGTGAAATCATACATTTCATTTCGAGTAATCCCAAATTCTTGAAGATGTCCATCGATTCTAGAGCGACGATTATCCGATAAATATCGTTCAACGCGTTTCGATCTTCGACGAACGGTTTAATATCTTCCACTATTTCCTTCATTCTAAAGGAAAAAGAAAAGAAAAAAAGCAGAAGAGAATTATATATTACACATCCACACACACATATATATATATATATATAGAGAGAGAGAGTCCAGTTTCCAGCATGCAGGAAAACGAAGAAGAGAGCAAGGTCCGCGTGACAACTCGGGTCACTCGACGTCTCGTTCTCTAATCTCGTTCGTCCGATCGAGATCCATTCTTACCCATCGAAAAGCTTGTCCACCGTCTTATCCTTCAGGATATTAACCACACCGTCGACGATATCGGGAACTCCTAGGACGTCCGAGACGTCTTGGAAGTCTACTTTACTGGCGACGTCGAGAAGATTGCCGCTCTCCCCGATAACGATCGACAAGTGGGCAAGGATCTCCCTCAGCCAAGTTAAATTCCACGAGGCGTCCATCCGCCATTTCCTCGACTCGCTATCGATCCGCTCCAGATCCAAGCTCTTGGACAATCGATCGGCGATCTCCATCAGGGAACGGTTGCTCGACGCGTCGTACTTGAACGCTTTCCCCGCTTTCCTCGAGCTCAGGTAGTTGTAGAGAACCGTCCCGTTCCGACACTCGGCCTTCGTGCGGCACAGGGAATCGTTCCTGTCGTTCAGCACCGAGTTCGCGTTGATCATGGCACCCGGCAAAAACGCCTCGAAGCCATCCGCGTCCGACGCCTTCACCACCTCGCGTACCGGCTTCCAGATCGGGACGTACATCTCCGCCGCCCTCGACAACGCGTCCATGTTCTTGTGATTCCGCCCCGTGTCCAGGATGAACGGATTCTTCCGCAGAGAGTCCAACACGCCGAGTATCACTGTTATATATCTTGATCGATATACAAAAATTCCTTTTTTATTCGTGCTTTCTTCAAAGGATTAAGACTTAAGATTACACTTACAGGCCGGGTCTGGAGTAGGCAGGTTTCCCCACGAATTTCTCAAAGCATTCCTTCATCTTCCCTCTGTAGGTCTCGTTCTCGAAATTCACCATTATGTCGGCTACGTAATGAAACGTTGCCTCCAACGTTGTCACGAACTCGTCTCTCGTTCGTTCCACGCTTAAATACTTGTAATTCTTTACCTGGATTTCGAGACGAATTTCGAGATTAACGCGCAATCAAGAAGCGTAATTTTTTATTCGATCGACTTTACCATGCTCGAGGTTTTATTCCAATAGAAGTCGCGCGTCAAAATGTCGTGAATCTCCGAAACGTTGAGCCGAGTCAACTGGCAGAGCAGCTTCCCGTAGAGTTGATGGTTGACCAGTTGGGAATTTAAAATTTCCAGGGGGAACGTGACGCACCAAGAACAGTTTCTGAAAGAAACTTTTCTAATAAACGGGAGGCAAAGTTGCGATAAACAAATTCCTCGAATTGCTAACGGAGGAAGGGAGCTTACTCGGTATTCCCGCTGGAATTCAGAACGTTTCTGGCTATATCCGACACCTTTTTCACCACCAAGTGAGCGAGCGCCCTCGGATCCTGGAGAACAATTTCCCTTTTCTCAAACGCATACGACGAACAAATACGATTTTCGAATTTCAAATTTCAAAAATTCACCTCCTTCTTATACTGGGATAAAAAGTCCTTGAACGTCCCCTCCTTGAACGAGGTCCACCAAGTCGGTATCTTCGGATCCTTGAAACCCTCCGAGACGACTCGGATTATCGTCGAACGGACGTGCTCCAATTTCTCCATCAGATACGTCTCGTTGTTACTCGCCGGCCTCCTTTTTTTCCCCGTTAAACTTTCCTGCGAAGAGTTATATTAAGATATTTAATACACGAGTTTACCACGCAAAATGAAAAGTGGAAAAAGCGTGTGTATACCTCGTACTTGGCGTCGAGGGGCAATATATCGATCAAAGTGAGCCGGCCCTCGGTGAGAACGATCTTTTGGCAGAAGTTGGTGACGCTCGACAAGAGGACCTTCTTCCTCACGAAACTGGGCACGATCAAATATTTGTCGATGTCGCACGGATGCAGCTTGCCAACCGACAATTTCTCCACGAAATCGTTCAATCTCTCCGACTTGACGAAAGTGTCGACACCGCTCACCACCAGATTCGGCAGGTCTTCCATCAGGGTCAGGACAGGCTTCACCTTCGAATTCTCGTACGCGACCCGAAGCTTTTGCCAAACGTCGCCCCCACCCACCAGCTCGATCGTCACGTCCACCAGTTGATACGCTCTCATCAGTTTGGTGATCGGGTCCGCAACCCCCATCGACGGGTAATCCCTAGCCTTCGTCGCGTACTTGTGTATCCAGCTTTGCCCGGCCTTGCTTATGGCCGACCAAGTCTCGTTCGACAGCCTCCTCCAAGTGGTCGAGTTGAAAATTCTCGATCTTACCGAAAAATTCGGACCCTCCCTCGCCTCCAGATTCAACGCCGCGTCCAAGAATTTCGCCACCGAGGAACACAACCTCGTTACTTTTAACATTGTGGTTACCTCGCTGGTCACGAGAGACTGTCGAAAGTTTTTCAACTCATGTTTGAACACGTTAAAGAAATGTATATATATGTACTCACGTAATATTCCGCGCTGGTGGTGCTCCTCAACAATTGATAAGGGTCGAACGAGCATATCTCTTTTATGAATCGGGTCCTGTTAGGGGTGGACCAGTAGCTCGAGTTGAATCGAAAGTTGCACATGGTTTTCCTCACGTCCTCGTAGCCCATCAAGCCACCCGTAGTCGCGTTCAGGGTGCTGAGGGTGGCCACCAGAGTGATCGTTTCTTCGGGATGATTGTCGAGGATTCTCAACAATTGGCGCGCGTCACCGCTTTCCACGAAATCCCATATGTCGACGTGGCCGTTCCTCGAGTTGATATTTTTCATAGCATTCGTCACGTGCTCCAAAGCCTCGGCTATGCCTTCCACCAGCAATTTGTAATTGCTCTTTTTCACGTCCTGAGAAAAATCGGTTCGAATTGAATAAAGAAAGATATATATATATATATATATATTGGATTGGCAACTAAATAATTGCGGATTTCAGTTGAAGTTGATGACGATCATAATCAAAGCAATAATCGATTCCGATCGTCACAGTACAACTCGTGAGATTGCAGAGAAGCTTCATGTATCGCGTACATGCATTGAAAACCGCTTAAAACAACTTGGCTATGTTCAAAAACTCGATATATAGGTTCCTCACGAACTGAAAGAAAAGCATTTAACGCAACGCGTTAACAGCTACGATTTGCTAAAGAAACGTAATGAAAATGATCCATTTTTAAAACGAGTGATAACTGGCGATGAAAAATGGGTTGTTTACAACAATATCAAGCGGAAAAGATGGTGGAGCAGGCCACGTGAACCAGTTCAAACAACATCAAAAGCTGGTATCGAAAGAAGGTTTTGTTATCAGTTTGGTGGGATTACAAAGGAATTGTCTATTTTGAACCACCCAATCGAACGATCAATTCTGTTGTCTACATTGAACAACTAACGAAATTAAACAATGCAGTTGAAGAAAAGCGGCCCGAATTGACAAATCGAAAAGGTGTTGTATTCCATCGTGACAATGCAAGGCCACACGCATCTTTGGTCACTTGGCAAAAATTATTGGAGCTTGGTTGGGATGTTTTGCCACATCCACCATATAGTCTTTGCATCATCTGATTATTTTTTGTTTCGATTTTTACATAACTCCTTGAATGGTAAAAATTTCAATTATGATGATGATATCAAATCGTACCTGATTCAGTTTTTTGCTAATAAAAACCACAAGTTTTATGAACGTGGGATTATGATGCTGCCTGAAAGATCATTGATCAAAATGGGACATTACAGAATAAAGTTATTTAGTTCCATGAAAAAATTATCTTTGATTTTCTAAAAAAAATCCGCAATTACTTAGTTGCCAACCCAATAATTAAAGAAACGATTCATCACCTTGTGAACGTTATCGTCCACATATTCCAGAATCTCCTTCAATTTCTGAAGAGTGTTCGTTAGATATTGCATGGAAAAGGGCGCCTCGAACACGATCTCCTTCTTGTCTTGGATCATCTTCCAAAGCTCGGACGCGAAATCATACGCGTCACCGATCACAGCGGTCACGTAAGAGTTGTACTGGCTGGCAGATTTTTTCCACGCGAGCGCCTCGTTCATATACAAATCCGTGTAAACGTTAAAATTGTCCGGATTGAGATCGCAGGTGAACTTCTCCAAGATTCTGTATTCCATGGGGGTGAGGCCGATCGTGGAATTGGACCACCACTCGAACAATTTGGAACAAGCGATCACGGTATCGTCAGTCTCCGACTTCGTTATACGATTGTACACTTGTGGATCCGTCAATCCGTAGATGATCGAGGCCAAAATGTAGGGCAGCTTGTTGTAATAGATCGAAATGGCTGTGCCGCTGTCGAATCCCATCAAGGGCAGCAAGCTTACGGTCGGAGATTGCAAAACTGAAAACGAATAAAATATACTTTATTTCGATAAAATTTTTTAGAAATTTTGTTTCGATTTTTTTTAAAAGTGTCGACGTTTACCGTCGTGCAAAATTCCGGTCGCAGTCTTGACCGTGTTGTGAACGACATGCGCGACAAATTTTGCTAAAATGAGAATACGATTTTCTATGGAGACGTTCGAATTCCATACTTCGCTGGCGGAGAGGGAGCTTTGAAACGCAGCCACCGTCTTGTCTAATTCCAAATCAACGTAGTCCAGGATCCCTCTAATGGGCGGATAATATTGAAAAGGAATTAATCAATTTCTCTTCCGATTTTAATCCGATTATCGATCCAAACCTGGAATCGTTTTTCATGTCTGGCCACCTCTTGTCGAATATACTCTTCACTCCGGGGACGAGAAACTCCAAGTCGTCCCAGAAAGTCGGCTGCTCCACGAGAACAACCCTTTTCACGTCGTTGACCAGATCGTCGAGCTTCTTCGCCAATTGACGAAATTTGATGTAACCCGAGGTCCAGTTGAAAGGCGGCGAGTGTATCATGTTGTCGTTCTGAAACTGAGAACGTACGTACGCGGAGATTGTAGGTCGGATTGCCTCGTGGAAATGTGGCAATGGTTAAGATTCGTTCGATAAAGATACTCGCTATTTTCTTCGCCCTCGTCAACACAGGTTGTTCCCTCCATTCTTGAACGAACAAAGTTGGATTGCACGAGATCCTCTCGATCTCTCTTATTATCTCACGAGTACCGGATCGCAGTTCCATCGCTGCGCCCACGCTTTCCCTTTGTACGCAAGGCCATTGTTCTTCCTGGGATTTGTAATCGTCCAGGATCGATATCTGAAACGAAACAAAGGAATTCGAAAGGAAAAAAATTTGGTAGAAGCGGTGGGTTAATGATTAAAGATATAAAGTAAGAGAGCAAAAACTTACGAGATGGATGGGTTTCATGGTTATGATGTCGACCACGTCGAGAACCAGAGGGGACAAATTCTGCAGGATGGCCGTTAAAAGTATTTCCGTTTGCGGCATGTCCTCCAACACTTGGGACAGCTTCACCAGATGCCCGTTCCTCTGAATTTGATCCACGATCTTCTCCACGTTGTCGAAGATGACCGTGGACGCCCACGCGATCGCGTGCATCTCCTTCCATCCGCCTTTCGCGTGGAAAAGAGGGCTCTCCATCAGGTTGAAGAATTTGCAGATCAAACCTACGCTGCAGAGAGATATAACGCGTGTCACCAAAGTAAATATCTGCAATCCTTTTAGAAGAGGGGAAGGCTGGGAGTGGAAGGGAAGAGGGAGAGTTGTTTCCATTTCCTCCCGTACCTCATCTCGAAAACGTCCTTGACGCCGATATCAATGGTCCAGGATGTTTGAAAATCTTCCTTCAACTTTTCCAATCGAGCCAGATCGTAGCCCGCGTCCTCTTGGTGGACCAAGGTATCGATGTAACGATAAATCTCGATTATCTTCGCGTTGAAGTCGGTCCAATTGAACGAATCCCTGTTCCTGTAATGAATCTCCTCCCTGCTCTTGATCTTCGTCATGTTTAATTCCAAGTCGGCTTGCACGGACTCCGAGATGCGACAGACGAGCGCCTTCAACACCGTCCGATTCGAGTCTTTCGGAAAATTCAACAAATTGGGTGGGTGCGAGTCGGTGCAGTAGCTCCTCGTGAAATTGTCGTATTCCAAAATTTTCAAAGCCTGCAGCAAAAAAGATGGAAGAAGAAGAAAACTCGAGGAGTACGAGCAAGATGTAACTCTTTCGAAACAGGTTTGCGAGAAAAGGTACGAAAGATGTGTTGGAATATTATCGTTTCGTATACCTTGTCTTTATCCGTTATGGTCAAGTAGAACGACTCGATCAATTGCATCTTCCGCCGTCTAAATTCCTCGATCCAGCTCGTAGGATTTTCCTTTAAGTCTTGAAGAATTATCTCGGCCAGTATGTCCATCTTCTCAAGATCGGATTCAATGGTCACGTAAGACAGACTGCGCGATCCAATCATCTTTGCTATGCTCAAGTGGATCCCTAGGCTGAAGAGAAGAAGATGACGAACGAATCTCTAGAGAACTAGAAAGTGATTATTCAGAATATCGCTCACATGTTCAATCTTGCTTGGGCCTGAGTTTCCTCGAAAGTTTCCCGCCACCTTTGGTCGAATTTAAAAACGCTCCAGTCAGGGTTCGACCTTTTCGGCGATTTCAGGTACGAGACCAATTTTCTCGTGTTGGCCACGAGGGAAGTCAAATTTGATCTCTCGACTGCGACCACTTTGTGGAACGCCATATTGACGACCGTGTACAATGAATCGTCCACCTGACAACGATGTTCGAGTTACTCGAAGAGAAATGCTCGTCTCTCGAAAATTTCTTACGAGAACGAAGCGCGTGTATCCCTTACTATGCTTTCAAAGTTTCTCAACTCCAAACTTCCATATACGTCCGAGATAAATTTCTTCCCTGTATCGCTGCACAGTAGCTCCTCGATGTATCTAGATTCGTTTTTACCGTCTTTGAAGAGGTCGAAAATTTCGTTCAGCGTCTCCTCCTGACAAAAGAACTCCTCGGGACTCGTTCGCTTAACTTCGTTCACGAATTTCTGGAAAATGGACGACGCAACAGGCTTTGATCTACGCGATCTATATATATAGAAATAAGATTATAATAAATAAGATATAGACGGAAAGGAAAGGTTAACCTCTAAGAAATTTAATCTGGAGAACGACTTGACGAACGTTCGATAAAAATTCGGATCGACGTTGGTCAACAATTTTTGCACCGTGTCCTTGTGATGTTTCGTCGAGATATCGTAAATTCTGTGCTGGACGTCCTCGTGAACGATGGCAGCTTGGTACAACATTCTGACGATCGAGTTCATAGAGGACAATATGTAACTCAACGTGGCCAAGACGTTGTCCGATAAAAAATCCCTCAGCCCGTCCAATATCTCGGTCGGACTGCAAAGAAGAAAAATCGTTCGATATTTTTAAGAAGAAGAAAAAGGGAAAAAAAAAAGTAGTCGTTTCGAGGAAGGGAAAATCTCACAGCTCGATGTCGTCGATGTGACGGTCCAAAATCTTCTGCGTCAGTCTGGCGCCATCGTGCAAAATGGCTACGCTCAAGTCCAAAATTTGAGTGAGATTCTCGGTGTTGGCCACGTCCAGCGCGGATCGAATCGTGTTGGACAAACGTTTCACAATCGTGAAAAAGGTCTCGGCGGATTGGACGGTTCGATCCTCGGCCATGCCCTTCGCCAGCTCCAGTAACTTTTCCAATCTCAAGAACATCGGCCGCACGGTGGACCAGTCGCGCTCCTTCGAGAATAACGGATCCAAAACTTGAAGCGATTTATTCACGCTGGAGAATTAGATTGGAAAATCGTGTTATCGTTTATTCAATTACTCTAAAAAGAAAACAATTGACCTCGAAGTTACTCACAAAGTCAGATCGATCTGTTTGAACGTGACGTTCTTAAACACCATTATCATCTTCGGCATCCATTGGCGTATCTTCAAGTACGATGGGATGTACTTGTTCACGGTTCGAAGATCGAGGATCGTTTCGACAGCTCTCTTCAAATCCTCGAAAAAGTCGTAATCGCGAAATTTCGCCATCACCCGGTCAACCATCTCCAACAATCCGAAGAAATCAAGGTGTTTGGCCAAATTCTCGAGCATATTCGGTATCATGCTCGAGTCGATCTTACAAAGTATCTTCGAGATCTCCCCGTAATCCTCGTTGTTCGGCAGAATCAGATACTTCTTTAAACTTTCCGAGGAGCAAATAACCCCGTCGATATTCGAAGAGCCGAACGCCTCGATCAGCTGAAAATCGTCCCGGCGAACAAGTTCGATCAGTGAATCGATCGAATTATATATAATTCGAGAGAGTTTTATTTTATTATACTGACGTATATCAATTTTATGGACGAATCGAACAATTGATCGATCAATCCTTCCCTCGCGTACGGCATCTGAAGCCTGAGAAGATTCTTGATTTCCTTTTGGTTGTGGAACAGATCGCCCAATCGAACGCCTCGATCTAATATCACACAAATTCGACACACAACGTAAACTTGGAGAAATTTGAACGAAAATTGAAGGAGAATTGTCGTTACTCGTACCGAACAGCGCTTTGATTTCCGGCCTGGTGAGTATCTGCGCCATTGACTTGAGCAGTTGGATGCTGTTCGGCAACGTGTCGATCGCGGAAAGGATCGTTTTGTTAGCCAGCATGGGCTGCAACTCGACCACCAGTGGACCTAGACTGATCGTCGAAAATAAATTTTCCAAAGCGTGAGCGAAAGGATTTTTGAGATTGGAAGAGAGAGAAAAAAAAAAGAAAAACTAAGAACTAACGTGGCGTTTTTGTAAGAAGGAACTTCTTCGTATTCCGATAAGGGATCGCACGGGTTTCCAATGCTGCATACGAAGCTCTGAACGAACGGGAGCAGCCCGTTCTGCGGCATCGACCTCGCAGGAAATTGGCAAGTTGGATAGTATTTCGGATCCACGTTGTCGCGAATCGTGTACAGGATCATGAACACCGCCACCGGCCATACGAATACCAGAGCCAGTATGCCCTAAACATCCAAGTTCACGCGTTTTTTTTACCCAACTCTGATATAATTTCGAACGAGTCTGATTCAACAAGCTACGTGAATTACCGGCTGACGTTTTCGGACGACGTAATTCTTCCATAAGAGAAGCCCGATCTGGTCGACCCTCATTTTCGAGAACAGTGTAGATCTGAAAAAAAAAGTAATCACGAGAGTGTAATTGTACATAATTATACATTTTTGAAAAGAAGAAAAAAATCGTCGATTCGATAAATAGCTACGATATATTTTTTTATTGATCGAAAGATATTTTCGAAGGAAAGGAAATTTTCCAAATTTTATATAAATCGTTCTGAAAAAGATCGATGCAACTTTTCGAAACTTTTAACGAAGATGGCCAAGCATCGATAGAAATTTTATTTCGCGAATCTGATCGTCGTAACATTCGAAATATCGCTGCTTTGTCGCCGCTCTTTCAAAGCGCTTTGTTGTACGCCGAATAAGAAAAGCGAAATTCGTTGGGAACAGGTTTTCCGGCTTACGGTGGCCGACTTTCGGCGACGGGGGGGAGGGGAGAAATTTCGAAAACGTCAGGTGGAAAAAGATGGATGACGAGAAGCACTCGTGGAAAAGCGAAGGCCCGATCCATAAATCAAGATTGAAACGAGGGAAACCGATCGTTGATATATAGTCGGGAGGGCAGAACAAATATTTGAAGAGCGTAACAAGAGCGTGTGCGCCGATATACACCGACAACCGGAAATGCGCTTCGCTCTGTGTCGCGTGCTGCTCCGGGATCCATTGCGGGGAAACGGAACAATGAACCGCGCGGATTGCTTTTCTCCTCTACCCAGAAGAACCTAGAGTCGATCATTCGTACGTGTCCTATCGATAACGATATCGATACACGGGCCAAACCTTTATTTCCGCCACGAGGATAAACGAGTTTCTGTACACGGGGCCAAAAAAGAGAAAAAAAGAAAAGAGAAAAAACTACGTATTTTTAATTTCCAGCGAATAGATTAACGATTGCGATAATAATTCTCCCTATTTGATGAAAATGAAACGAAATAACCTTTTTTTCCCCTCCTTTGATATCGAAAGCTCTTGAAATCGATCGGATTGCGTTCGTTTTTTCACGGTTTTGTACACAGTTTTACGTACGCGTAATAGCAGCGCGGAATCGGAGATAAAAAATGGCTGATTTATTTGATCAATTTTCCTCGAAATTAAGGGGGAGAGGGAAAGAGTTTGCACGTTGCATCGGTTTCAATTAGGAGATTGAAGCGTGGAATCGATGCCTATCCCATCGAATGTCTGTTCCGTTCGAGCGCTCGATTATTCGACGAGATTAAAGTCGACGACGACAATCGATTACAAATTCGCGCGAGGATACTTCTTGTCGATTGTCGACCTCCGCCGAATCGAGTGGCGTATACAGCACGGCTCTTCCACCTGTTCCTATACCCGATTATTATTCGAAGATTATTACGAAGACGTAGAGGTAATTATTGATTCGAAAATCAAACGTTTCCGCTCTATGATTCGCGTAATCACACAGCGCGGATGCGTTTGCGTAAATTCTTGGAAATTCTTCTACTCGGAAAGATCGGATAGAAGGATGGATGGAGTAAAAATTTGAAAAGAAAGAAAAAGAGGAGGAGGAGGAGGAGAGAAAAGAAGAAGAAAAGAACGTCGACGAGAAAAAGAAAAGGAAAGAAATCCGCGGAGCGAGAAGAGTGAAATAAACGTTTCCGTCGTTGATTTCTCGTGACGTAGAATCGTGCACAAGTTTGAAGCGAAACCAAAGTTCTCCGCATTTCGTGATAGCGCAATAAAAAATATGAATATACATAACGCAGTCGTTAGATAAATTGAATAAAAATTTTCATGACGCTATCTGGCACACTCATGGCCGTGAATTAAATTTTTTACTGTTTCCGTTTGTGCTCCGTTGTTGTGAGTATATAAGCCGTAATCTATTACATACATTCATGATTTATTTCGAGACTTTTCTTTTCTATTTTTATTTATTATTTCCTTCGATCGAAAATATCCTTTTTCCCTCTTGATTAATAATCCTCGTACGGGAACCGTAATCTGTGTACCGTTTCTCTCGCAACAACGTGAGTGAATTTTTATCACCAACTAAACCAGTCAACCGGTTGAAAAATGGGATTATCATTTGTTGTTCGATGGCCTAATTATCCGATCCGCAAAAGATTTCGCGTGGATAAAATTCCGCGGTATATACGAATTACTCGAGGAACTTACGGAGAGAAGATCTCTCGCTCTGCTATTTCAATTGTGCCAATAAAATGATAATACATGCGAATGGAATACACGAGTCTATTGATCTTTTTAGTAAATCGAATTAAGCATTCGCCGCATTACATCAATCTTTGGGTCTTGTACATTTATATACGAGTCTATCCTAATATTTTTCATCCTTTTTATCCCGCTAATAAAATGACGATGATAATAATAATAATAATAATAATAATGAAGAAACTCGTTCGAAGGAAGGATTCCAGTAGAGAAGGATGGTTTCATTCATTAACGCGTCACAGATTGTGTGCACTTTCACTGCGTTTGTAAATTATGCCAACCAGCTACGCTGCACGAGTGAAACACGCGAGAGAGAGAGAGAGAGATCATTTAGAGAGTATTTCTTTCTTTTTTTCTTTTTTTTTTTTTTTGCAACGATGATGAAAATGTCTACTGGTAGTAATATAATAAGAAATCTCCGGTTTTTCTTCCCTCAAAAGAGTAACGAGAAGAGAAGGAAATCTCATTTCCAAGAGACATTCTCATCCTCCCGTATTATATAAAGTTATTATCCTTGTATCCTTGGTAATTATAAAAAAATCAAAGTTGGCGAGATGAAAAAAACGTACCGTTTTTCTATCCTCTTTTCCGTATTATTATCTATAAAGTAACGTTCCTTTATGCTGAACCGCCGTGACGCTTCCTCGAGTTAACGTTAACCGAAATAAGAGAAGATTTAAGAGAGTGAGAGAGTGTAGTATCTTCTTTTAAACGAGGAAAAAAATCTACGGACACGCGATTATATTATTAATAAACGTTATCCTCCTCCGATTCATTCCTCCCTTCCCTCTTCCTTCGCTCCGACACACTTGACAACCCAACATTTACCTCGTAATTTCAATTTGAAAATCATTGCTGGCAACTTCATCGATACTTTGTTGTATCTTCTCGATCATTAACAATTACGTCGTATATAATGAACGAGAAAACGGTGATTTATTCGCTTTTTTTTGCGAATATAATTAATTAGCAAAATTAAAATAATTATATAAATATATCGTACGGAATTTGCAGGAGGAGAAGAGGAAAATCTTCGAATTAATGGATTCGAGTCGCTCGATTCGTTGATCGCTTCGATCATCGGTCGATAACGAACAGACGCAATTCAACAACGACACTCCTGTTGGAAATCTGAACAGATTACGGCAGAGCGTAGCCGGTCGAACGAGTTTCCCATTACCATTGCGTAGACCATTGCGAAGATGGGCAGAGGAGGAAGGGGGAGGAAAAAATCTCGAAAAGATCGTTTACATTTCTTCCCACGTTCGGTCGTAACGAGAACGTGCGGATTGAAAATTTTTGTATCCGGTCGAAAGGAGGGAAGAGGCGCCAAGTCGGATCGAATAATTCGTCGATTTCTCTCTCCTCGAGATAAATAAAATTCTGACCGCGCGTACGCGCGTAAAATACTGAAAAAAAAGGACCGAAGTGAGAAATCGAAGATGCGTAAATACGCGAAAAATAGGGAGAGGGGGGAGAAAAGGAAGGGGGATTTTTGCGAAGAGAGAAAACACGTTTCGTGGACGCGGGATGAAAACAAACCGTTCGGCCAGACCTCGTCCAACCGTTTTGAATTTCAATCCGATGTTTTGCATTTCACGTTATGGCGCGTAATTCATGAAACGAAGGCGAATCGGGGTCCCCGGGTTTCGGCACGGATCGGTAAACAATAGAGACAGCTAGCGCAACAATACGAATCGCGTTTTCCTACTTACGTTTTCCACTTCGATAAATCGTCCCCCCTCCCGAATCCCCGAATGGATCGACGCTTGCCTCGTGGAACAAAGGCCGACGCTACACGCCTGTAATAATATCACTCAGAGCTTCATCGATCTGACGGAATCGCGAACACGTGAAACCGCAGTCACCAACACCGCGCGTTGCAACCGTAAGCGAGTTCGTCGAGCAATCGTCGTCGAACGCGGGAAAAAAGAAGAGGAGGAGGAGGAGGAGGAGGAAGAAAAAAAGAAGAAAATAAGGCGAGAGAACGTCGTTGCACCGATCGCGACTGATCCCACGATGATCGCTTCTTGCTCGATCGAGACGAGCAAGTTGGCGAAATGTTGCGTCAAGGACGGATCGTGGTCGTCAGTCACGAGTCGAGAGGAGACGAGTCTCGACACCCCGAAGGTGTCTCATTACGATTTATGAAGCAGAGGAAAGGGAGGGGAGGGAGATGTCGTGCACCAGTTTTGGCGAATTTCGTTCCGTCCCGTTCGAGCTCGAGGCTTGCCTCGAATGAAAACGCGCACCAGACGAAAGGGAACTCGTCTCCCGACCTGTTCTCTCCCGATTCACCGATCTTTCTCGCTCTCGCTATCGCTCGCCTCGCGAAAGAGAAACACACCGGCTCGCGCTTATGCACACTTGTACGACGGTCGGAGGCCGACTGTTGCCACCACCGTGATCCACGACCACGTGGACCTCACCAATGCCTCAACATCCGCTCGTGAATATGTATTTATAGGCTTGTACACAGCGACGCGATTGTACGCGTGTGTTTCTCACCCGGGAATGGTCCCCTCTTCAACTTTGTCCGTTGTTCCTCTTCCTTCCCTCTTCCTTCCCTCTTCCTCTTCCAATTTCGGACCCGACCTTTCGCTCGAATAAAACCGATCGGCCGCGACCGTGTTCGAACGCGCCCGATAATTCCTTCCTAAACCCCCTCCGTCTATTGTTTTCCACTCCTCCTCCTTCTTTCTTTTAATTTCACGCGTCCACTCTTGGAGGACGAGAGATATAATCGAGACCAACACGGTCCACCGATATTCGGATATTAATCCTTTCGAAGGAAATGAATAACCACCGTGGAAATTTTCAAAGATACGATCGATAATCTTTATTTTCGTTTGTATATACAAATCGCCAAGATTTGTATATTACATTCCCGAAACATTGGGTGGGATCCTCGTCGTGGGAGTATGCGGCAACTCGAAGGGAAATTCTTCGAATGATAGAAATTGAAATTGAAATTCTTCGACGCGTATCTTGACACACGATTGGTCAAGGTTTCGATTATTCCGAAATTCTCAACGTTTGAAATTAACGCAATGTCACGTTACCCATAATAATTCCGTTTGAAATTCAAACGACTCTATCGAATAACTTTTAATTTTTTCGGCGCAATTATATCGAGAAACTAATTATTCGAATTCGCGATTCGTATTCAATTCGTATTACGATTGAACAAGTATCACGTAAGTATTTTAACACGCGATTTAAATTAAAATTTCCTCTTATATGTTCTACGAATATTGTTGTAAATTCTTATAAATCGAAATGATATTTATACAATTAGACGACGACTGGTTAGCGATTTAACCGTCGAATTTGTATATAGGAAATAAATATATTGATCGAGGCTCGAGACAAACAGGTCGATCGGTTGATCCCGGTTGTATTGAAATGTTCGAGCGAAGCCAGATCGCCTCGCGACGAGTTATCATTGTCATTATCGAAACTCATCCTCATCGTCGATCGTGCGATTGTTTCAATTATTAATTAGTATCAATTAACGTTATTCGAGAGAACATTATTAAAATAAACGAATGCGAAATGGCGAAATTATCGAGCTATTTGTTATTCGAGAGGATGAAAAACACGCGAATTAAAATTTATGCGTTATCATGAAAATAAATATTTTCCTCGATACAGGAAACAGTTTTTTCTCTCTCTCTCTCTCTCTTTTTTCTTTCTTTCTTCTTCTTCTTCTTCGTCTACCTTGATAAATAATGTATTGTATCCTGAGAGATGCGTATTTAGAATTAGAGAGGATGCTATGACGAGATATGCAATTATCATCGTACAACTTAGGAACACGATAAAAACGATTCCGAGTATTGAAATCGAATCCCTTGTTACACTGTGCAAAACTTTTTGATGCACATATTCGATTACCCGTGATAAACAGTTCTATTTTAAGTTATTATCGATAAATTAATCATGGATAATGAGAATTTATCCGATACGTGACAACGGATAGAAAATTTTCACGAATACGAAACGATAATAATACGAAAAACAACGCGTATAAATTATTCTTGAAACTCGATCAATTGAAATTCCTGAAAATTCGAATTTCATCTAATTCTAATCTGCAATTCTAACCGTCATAACCATAACGCTCGAGGTTGTTATATGTAAATTTCACGATTCAAGTTAATTATTTCCTCCTCGAATGAAAAATACACACATGATAAATTGTTGTTAAAGATAAATCAATAAGAATCGAAGACTTATAAGAATGAAATGATAAACGAGTCGTTCGAGATGATGCTAAGTACTTAGCATCCGAGTCCTTGAAACAATCTCTCCTCTTTCCTTTCATATTTATCACGATGTTTTCCAGTATATACCCGTTACCAATTGCTGCATCTCGAAATATTGCAACGGACGTTTGTTCGATAACATCGCGAACAACGTACGAAAAGCCGACTTCTTTCCATTAAAGGCGGATCCAACGAAAAAAACTGTGTAATCCATTTCTGGAAAATGATTCAAGAAGAATCTTTTCTTTCGTCAACAGCATGAAAAGCATCGATCGAAAATATATATAAAACGAATTAAAAAACTTTCGCAAAGATTTAAAGCCGTTCCGTAAAAGTAATCGAAAGTGTTTTTGCCCCGGGTCGGCAAGGGGATAATTTTAAGGAGGATAGAGAGAGAAAGAGAGAAAAATAAGCAAACGTATTTTGACGTTCGCGCAGCTTGAAGAGATATAAACGGCTCAAAGACGAGTCCTTCGGTTCGTAAATAAACCTGCGTTTCGATGGAACAGTTTAACAGTACCTGGAAGAGAAACCGAACACGCTAGATGCATCTCTTTCCTTTCTTTCCTTTTATTTTCAAACTCTAAAGGACTAAGAGCGTCCTGAAGACCGGGAGGGGAGAGGAGAAATACTTTTTCTTCTTCTCTCCTATCCTTTATCAACCACCAGGTGGTAATCCTATTAAAGAGAGGGAATAGCAGACCGAGTAACCGAGTCGAAAATCCTATCCTCCGCCTGTATTTTTTTAACTCTAGACCCGAATCTAAATATATGAAACGCTTGGTATTTAAAAAACGAGCCAAAAAGCGCGAACCTACTCCGACCTCTCCGGGGCTCGGCCTCTCCGCGTCTTATTTCGTGGAAATCGAGAATGCCGGGCTGCGCGTACGCGTTGCGTATTATATCGACCTGGTATCGGATGATGCGGCTACGTCAGAAAATAAAGAAGTGATTACGTGAATACACGTGGGAGAGTGATCCAGTAGGAAAGAAAGAACGATCTGTTTTGTAATCTCCACGATCTGTGTAATCGAGGGTTATCTTAAATAATACGATAAAAATATCTCGATTACGGTAAATACACGAAATACAAATGGAAAAATAAATATAAAGAAATATAAAAAAAACCTTGAGAGACGGAGAATGAAGGCGAATGATTATTTAATTGATTTACATTTTCGCGCAATCACGATTATTTTCCATACAATGTTTAATAATATGAGAAGAAAATAATACGGAATGTATTGATCATAGATATAGGCTATTAAGTGTGTATTGCGTCGTTGAAATTTAACTGGAAACGATACGATTTCCATTTCGATGGATGTTTCAAATAAAATCGATGCATTCGCGAGAAATCTCTATCGCTTTCTTCAAAAGTAGCAATCGAATACTAGAACTTTTTGACGAAACGCAATTGTAGAATCGGACATTGCTGCACGAATTAGTAAGAATTTTAGTTTATTTTTGGAGAAAGCAAAAATAAAAAAAAAATATGAAAAATATTCCATTGTCACCCGTTATATATCGTGCGCGAGGTTAGTTTCAAATCGACGAATACATTAGAGCGTTAACTAGGAAAGCTATCGATAGGTAAGAAGCATTAATTCGTGCAAATTGCTACTTATAAATAATGTATTACTGTGTGAGGAGAGGAAAAAAAAAAAAAGACACGATTGAATAAGAAAGAAAATAAGAAAAGTGTTTGTTCCACGATTAAATTCAATGTCAATTATTACGCGCAAAGATTATTACGTGAATTAATTCAATATCTTCGTGTAAATTTTTTTTTTTTTTTTTTCTTCATCGAGGATGATTCAACGGATCTTCTTCTTATTCCGTCCTTCCCTTCTCGTAATAACATCGGATAACAATTTTTGCGAGGCTTAAAACTTCAAAACCGATCTTTTTATTACTTAGGTTAGCTATTAAACGGGATGAAAATGAAACGTTTGGAATAATAATCGAGTGGACGGATACCATTCTCACGGTTACGAAATTGTATAGGAGATTCTGATTAAATGTTTGCAATTTGTAAATTCGTTGTGTAAATATGTCCAGAGCAAACAGGACATCTCGTTTCATAATGAACACGTGTGTGTGCGCCTGTGCGCGCGTGTGTGTGTGAACTGGCAAAGGACACAACGTCCTTGATGATCGTTGCCTCGACGACAACGATGAAGAACAGAAACTTCTTTATCGTCGGAGATCGTTGCTCCTTACGATATCTAAAACGAATGCGTCTAATCCGTATCGCTACGAATCACGAGTCGAAAAAAAAAAAAAGAAAAAATAATAACAATGCGAAAAAAAATGATACAAAAGAGGGCATATTAATCAGTGTGCAAGTTATCTACCCTTCCGGGAAGCATCTATCTGAGTGATATGCACTATATACTGACAACAGTGAAACGAAAAATTCGCTCGTGCGTTACTGCACGCTAATTACGAATGCACTGTTATTCAAAGGATTAGATTTTTTTTTTTCTTTTTTCATTTCATCAAAGATACGAAAGAAAATCTTTTTATTAGATTAGATATAGATTTCTCTCTATAAATTTAGAGTTGAAATATAAAATATAAACATTTAGCGATAATAGAAGATATCTTTGAAAGGAATAAATAAAGCTTGTTGAAATAAATAAAATTGTTGAAATATCCAAGGCATTAAGATCTTTTACTTATTGTGTCCTCTGGTAAAATTTCGCATCCCTCCTTGCCCAAACTTCACTATTTGAATATGGATACGGATTCACATTCTCGACTTTTCAGAAAGAGAATATTCATAAAATTGTTCGTAACTCGTAAACTTATTGCGACATTTATTTTAGCAGGAATGGAATAAATTCGGTGGTAACAGTGGTACAATACGAATATTCGCAACGCAGTATAGGGATCACATTTTTGTATTCTAAGAATATATTAGAGTAAATTTGATTCTCTTTTGATCCTTTTATCTTATTTTCCTCGGAAGAAGTTTGAAATTCTTCGAGTGTATCGCTTTGTGACGCGATAAAAGCAAAGGGAAATGAAAAAAAATGGAGAGAAAAATGAATAAAGGGGTTAATGGATTTCTTATCTTATTAGATCTTTGTCGGCGCGATAGATTTTTCAGCAGAGACGCCTCGAGTTTTCAAACTTTTGAAATCATATTTAAATGTAGCGACTCCTTGCCTTTATTAGGTGTCGTAAAAGATACATTGAATGCTTAAGAAACTTCGTCCCGGTATCGCATAATGTACTTTACCCGTATGTATCCGCAGGAAAGACGAATCGCATCAACCTCTTTTCGCATTTAATCGATCGTTTGATCAAACGCGTTCGTTCATAGTAATAGCATCGATAAGAATACGTGAACCGTGTAAATGTAAAATGTACGTATATTTCCTTTCTGTTTAAACATTTAAAGGATTAAATTTGCGCACGATGAAAATTCTTTTGCCCAATTATGCGTTATGGTAATGATAAATTTGAAAAATTTTTCACAGATGTTATCAACTCTCTGTTCTCTTATTGCATTATCTTTTGTGCATTTTCCAAAAATAATGGTGAAAATATTTTTGGATAACATCGTTGGATAAAATAAGATGAGGAAAATTTTATTGTATAATATGACAAAAATGAATCAGTTACACAATTTTCTTCATTCATTTCATTCCATGAAGTTGGAAAAAGTTCCATCGTTGCTTGAGAAGAAGAGAAATCAATTGAACAGTGTTCTGATATAAACATCTTTCGAATATAAAGAATCATTTGTTGCGTATTTCTTCCTCTGAGTAAAAATTAATATTAATTTATTGCGCAAACAAATAAGATTGATTTTTAAAAAATTTGTTTAAATATTCATTGATTGATGATTATCTGTTCAAAATAAATAAAATTGTTCTCGTCATTCATTGGAATGTTAAGGATTAATCTATCAAGAAAATTCGAATTCGATTTTAAAAATAATTCGATCGAATAGAAATATCTTAATCACTTTTAAATATCTCTTCGATAAGTAAGTTTTAATTTTAATGTATCAATTTCGGGATATCAAACTTCAAACCCCAACATCAAATCCAATCACACGTGCGTCTATAAGAGTATCGTGACTTCAGTGAACCGATATTTCGAAATATATAGAATGATTTTCAATATATTTTATCTTCTGGTGAAAAGTGAATAAATCTTGGATGCTTTATTTTCTTAAATACCAGTTGTTTCATATTTTCGCATAAAGTAAACGCTCGCGTAAATTTAATATATCATAATATGCAAAGTTCAGAATCTCTCTATATAATGAGTAAAAAAAAAACTACGATACGATATCTATTTTTCCATTCCTATTGTACACTTCTTTCCATATAATATTATATGTGTAAAATAACAATAAATTTCAATAATAATTTCAAACTCATTAAAATCAGTGAATTGGCATAAAACAATAAATTCGAAAAGTATCTTTTTTTTTGTACGAAAGATGTATAATTCTATTTTTACTTCTAAGTACTTATTACGAAATGCTAGTTCTTGCTGAAACGGAATTTAAAGTGTTGCATCATATGATTCAAGCTAACTAGATAAACAAATCTGTTGTGTATTTTTCTTTTTTCTGTTTATTCTTTGTTGTGTATTTTTCTTTTTCTATTTATTCTGGTAGTTTTCATTTTGTTCGGAAAATTGCAAAAAAAATGTATCGTAAAATTGGACAATTATATGTTAAATAAATAAATAAATTAATTAAATTAAATTAAATTAAATTAAATTAAATTAAAACATTTGGTTATTGTTACAGTAACGTAAAATTTAAAAGAAAACTTTTTTCATAAAAAAAAAAAATTATATTTGTATATATTTATTATGTAACGACTTGACAATTTATCTTGTATATTATAAATGCATTATAAATTTTCGATATTCGATCGTAGCTAATTTATTGCATCGATAAAGTTAATTTAATTTTCTTGGATATAGATTATCGCAATATTTAAAAATATTTAATGTTATCGCAAAACACAAAAAAATCATTAAACTGAATTTATTTTAACAAAATGATTGATTCACAATTTTCAATTGTTCATAATTTTCGTTTGAATTGAAAATTAATATAAAATTTTATGCTCGTTTATTTATTTTAGTAAAATAAAATAAAAAATTATATGTTACAAATATCAAAGTAATTATTTTTACATTTTGAAAAAATATATTAAAAATGTTATGCACCTGTTGCATTATTTTTGCTATGAATGTCAATGAATTTTATATCAATAATAGATATAATCGTACATAATTTCGAGAGAATTTCTGACATAAAATAATTATGTAAATGATCACAAGGGTCAGCATTACGCAATATGTATTTGCGTACATGAAAACGGTCAATATTATGATCATGATTGTATACATTAATGAGATAACAAATGAAAAAATAAAGTATTTTAAAAAATTAAAGATATATATTTTAATAATCTTCAAAATTATTATTTCAGGAAAAATTTATTTAATCATTTTTATTAATTTTATTAAATATATAAATAATACGAATATAACAATTTATTTTTAAATATAAAATTTGATGATCAAATTTGTACTACTTGCGACATCTTTCATCTTCATTATGCACCTATGATGACTAAAAGATATAGCGATTTTATCACTATCTATTTTATCGACAGATAAAAAATGATACAAAGAGAAAGTGGAAGAAATAAATAGAAAATTGAATAAGTATATATTTACTTATTACAACTGTTATTATTATTTATATCTATCTTTCTTATATAATATCGTATAAATAAATATTGTAATGTTATTATATTCGGAATATTCTAAACTTTATCCTAATACATTGATCCTAAAAAATATCACTTCCACGACATCTATCAATTTCGCATTAGATTAATAATTTTAAAAAAATAAATTGCATTTATAATTTTTGTTTCAAACAATGATATAATCATGAAATTTTAATTTATCAAAAGATCTTATCTTGAGATAAATTTCATTCAATTTATTTACAGAATCGCTTTGAATTAAAATCAATTTAATTATCATTCGTGATAATTAAATAAAAAAAACGTACTTATCAAGATAAAATCTTATATCCAACGATCATTCGACAATTGATATTCTGTAATTAGAAAAATAAAAATAGATATAATATTTAATCGAATTATCGATTGAACAATTTTATAACTTCAATTTCTAGGCGATTAAATTACATAATAAATCTAAGTAAAATTATATAATAAAAATCTTCAGATTATTTATAATTGCTCTGTTGAAAATCTTATAAAAAAGCATAAACATAAAACATAATCGTTCATTCATATGTCTCTCAATCTTAGAAATATAAGAGGGACAGTTTCACAAGTCGCGGCGATCATTCAGTTTTCAGTCGTGTCTCAACCACCTCACTAACAACATGTATCTCTTTTTGTTATTCGCCTAAATAAATGTTATTTATTGAAATACGGAAAATGTTATCTTGAAAAAAAGTTTATTTATCGTGAACGGTTAGTGCTATAATTCACTGCAACATTTATTTATTGCTCCGTGTAATAATTTTAATTAAAAAATAATATACTAAGTTAATTTAATTTCGAAATACGTTTTATTTTCAAAAAAGTACAAAAGTTGGAAGAAGATGGCTTGTCCCTTATCGGATAGTATTGCGTAAGTAATCATTTAAAAATATTTTCTTGTTTATCAAAATCTATATAATTCTTGATAACAGCATATTGACGAAATTTTTTATTGGTTTTAAAATTATTTTTTTTTCATTTGGAAAAATTAGATAAAATTAATAATTATATATATTTATTTTATAAATATATTTTAAATTATATAATTTTTATTGATAATGAATTGTAATGATTTATTCTTAGGGAAGATCATGATCAAGAGAACGATCAATTGGCTGAAGGTATGCTATATGGTGAATACCTTCGGTTGGATAAAATTTTGACCGCACAAAGGTTACTGAGCGCTGAATATAACAAAGAAGTGCACGATGAACATCTTTTTATCGTCACTCATCAGGGTAAAAAATTTTATCATTAAAAATTTACAACGCATAAAAATTTATAAACATAAATCATTATTATATAATAGATATTGAATCATCTCTTTCAATTTATTTCTATTATTAATGTAGTTTTAGTATTATTATTCATGTTTGAAATAAAAAAAATATAATTTGATGAAATTATAGGTTGATCAATTATGTTTTCTCTTATATTTTCATAGCATACGAACTTTGGTTCAAACAAATTATCTACGAGTTAGATTCAGTCAGAGCACTCTTTAACTCCGAACCAACCAACCGTGGCACTTTGAATGGCACTTCTAACTGTCATACTTCCATTCAGAAAAACAGAATCTCCGAAGTTCTAGACGAATCAAGAACTCTAGAAATTTTGAAAAGGTTAAACCGCATCGTTCTCATTTTAAAAGTAAGCAAAATTAAAATTTCGTTCTTAAAATAACTACGTATTACGTAAATTTTATAATAGAAAAAAAAATGAGTAAACAATGTACGATAAAGGGAAAAAATAATGGTAAATAATTTTCCCGCGTAAAGAGAACGCATCGCGCTCTTTACGATAATCCTATACTCTAGAAAAAAAGGCCGCTGACCAGTGATCATATGTTGACAATGACAGTGATGGAAAAAATGTGAACGACCTTTAATCTCAAGCCAATTAGAATATTGAAATTTATGACAAGCGTACTTTGTCCTCTATGCTTTAATCAAATTTTGAACATCACTGAAATCTTATATTACATTTTTTCTATGACAAATAAAATTTATTATTGAAAAAAAATTTACTATTTTTATAAAATAATGTAAAATTGATCATATTTTAAAAATCATTATTTTATTTATAGGATTTTTAATTTTTGATCTATTAATAAATTTTTAATTTATCAAATAACGGTAATCTTTACAATCTTTTTTTTTTTTACTAAAAAATAGAATGATGGAAAAAAATTAAAAATATTGAAAATTAATCTGTAAATTTAATCTTTTATTTTTTATAAAAGATTTATCTATTTTAAAAAAACTTCTTTAAAACTTCTTATCGTAATATATTATTGTATATATATTTTTCATAATCTATGATCAAATATTTTACACATATATTGTCAAATAGATCAAGGTACTTAGCAATGCGACACTTATTATATTATTATTATTATTTATCTTTTTCTTATCGAAAGAAGAGAGAAAAATTATGAGAACTACAAAAATAATAGTGAGATCTAAGTAATTTAATATTGCTGGATGATATGCGACACCTTGTACCAACATATATAGATGAGTTAGGTAACAAGCTCAATGGCACTCTTTCCATGCCGCAGAATCCAGGTGTGGTCGTCATGTTCTCTTCTCTTGTTCTATTAAAAAAATCCTGTCGCAGGATTTAATAAATCTTAAATAAGGAAAATTTAATGCAACAATTTTATTTTTTTTTTATGTCAATCGTATAAAAATTATATTTTTTATTAAAAATTATTTAACAAAATATTTAAGTTACCAAAACAAACATTTAAACTTACAATTATGATAAAAATTTTTTTTTTATTTTTTATTTATTTATTATTTTGATCCCTTTTTTTTTCTTTAAATCACATAATATTTAATCATATAAAGAATCAGAAAAAAAATGATTAATTCTACATTACCCGTTAGCGACTATTTCTTCCCTATGTTGCAAAGCATGAGTGTGGCAACCATATAAATGCGAATGCGGTTCTCCTTAGACTTCGTAAAATCGATTGACTGTCTATATATAAAGACAATAATAAAACTTAAAAAGGATATAATTTAATGAAAAAATGATATGAAGATACGAATATTAACATTTCTTTATTGAAAAGCTATATAATTTAAATTAATATATTTTACTTATATTTTTCAGTTGTTAGTGGACCAAGTGACAATTTTGGAAACAATGACACCGTTAGATTTTATGGCATTCAGAGATTATCTATGCCCAGCCTCGGGTTTTCAATCGCTACAATTTCGTTTATTAGAGAATAAATTAGGTGTGAAACAAGAGCATAGAGTTAAGTATAATCAAAATTACACCAGGGTGTTCGGAAGAGATCCAAAAGCTATTGAGGCGATTAAACGTTCGGAAGAAGAGCCTAGTCTCAGTTGTCTCGTTCAAAAATGGTTAGCAAGAACACCAGGTCTTGAAACTCACAATTTCGATTTTTGGGAAAAGTACAAAAGATCCGTGGAGAATCTGCTCGACGAACAAGAACAACTTGCTCGAGTAATTGTGTTTCTCAAAAATTTTGAATTATACGAATAACTTTATCGAATAATTGTTAATGTTTCTTATTATTTTCACAGAAATACACGAAGGAACAACTCAGAAATTATCATCTAGCAAATGTACATTCTCGAAAAGCAGTATTCGAAACGATCTTCAACGAATCTCTTCATAATGCACTCGTATCTCGAGGAGAAAGAAGATTCGCGTATGCCGCTCTTCAAGGAGCAGTATTAATCACATTATACCGAGATGAACCAAGATTTAGTCAACCTCACCAAATTTTGAACGCATTAATGGACATTGATTCTTTAATTACTAAATGGAGGTGTAAGAAAAGAAAAATTTATTTAATCGATTTAAAAAAATTTTCAAATGTATATTAGTATATTAATAATTTGTTTCTTTCGTTCATTAGATAATCATGTTTTAATGGTTCAAAGAATGATTGGATCTCAACAACTCGGAACCGGAGGATCTTCAGGATATCAATATTTAAAATCAACTTTAAGGTTAAAAAAATATATTATATATTTATATATTTATATTTATAAAAAATGTTATAATATTATTATTATAATAAGACACATTTCATCAATAATTTCGATTTTTCATCAATAGTGACAGGTACAAAGTATTTTTGGACTTATTCAATCTATCCACGTTTTTAATACCTCGTCATATGATTCCACCATTAACGAAAGAAATGAAATCAATGTTATCTGTTTCCTGCAATGGTTGGAATTCGGACGATAATTAAAAAACAATTTTAAATGTAAAATGGATATAAAAAGAAATGATGATTATAATTTGATAATACCTTAAATATCAGAATACGTAAGTATTAAGATAATAGAAATATCGAAGGTATAAATATAGCGTCGACAATAAATCTATATTTTATTTTATTATAGTATTTTATTAAAATATTTATAAAAAAATATGTAAATCACTGTATAAAGATAAATATACAGTACAATATTAACGTTAAATATTCTGTTAATTATATAACAAATATTGGAGTTATAATTTAATATATATTATTATTATTATTAATAATATTATTTCATGTCATTTCTTATCTCGATTAAAGAACACATTTATAAATTTATGTACATTTTAAAATTGATATAAATATTTCTTCAAGTATTTTCATTTATATTAATGGATTGTCTTAAAAAGTATCCAATGATGAAACTTGATTTGCTATGCCTGTTAATAAAAAAATATTTGATATAAAAAAAAAATAAGCTTCTAAAATATGTAAGTACAAATTAAAAAAATCTATACCGCATAAATTATTGCCTATTCCTATGTACATATAGCCTTTGTCTCCGAAATTTGATCCCCATGAATTTTTTATAATATAATGTGGTACGGCAACTGATTTATCATATCCTATTATTTGTACAGCATGATTCAGATTATTAAAAGAACCATCACAATGATATTGTATTACTCCACCTAAATAGTTTTGCCAGGATAAAGCATTTACTGCTGCCGCTACTGGTCCATGAGTGGCCAGTGCTATCAATAACTCATCCTCTGCATCTACGAAACTAAAATCCATTAAACCTTTAATCTTCTTAACGGCAAATATAGCAGACGATAGACAGACCATTTTCAAGTATCGATGAATAAATATAATGATGAATAAGTTTAAAATTTGTAGAAATTTTAATTTAATTTAAAATTTTTAATATAATTTAATTTCAGACAATTAGATTAATGAAAAAAAATCTAAGATTTTTATTTTTAATAAAAATATAGTATAAATTCAATAATATCAATGCATAGATGATATGAGAATGTCAATAATTAATTTATGTAAAAAAATCTTTAAATAATTACATTATATCGTTCTTTTACCAATGGAATATTTAATACTTAAAAATAATCCATCATTTAAAACTATCAATATCATATAATTAAAGCAACATAATTTTCTTACCTATCACACGTAAAATCTTGTATTTTTATATTAAATGTTTTATCTGTCATTCTATAAAAACAATATATATTACTTAATCACGATCCATATCTTACAAATAATATTATTCGAATATAATTGTTGATATACTTACTTTCCAAGTTTACATGTACCCGTCATTCCTACAAGCGGATAAATAGATTCTTGAAGTATCTGAACTTTTGATATTAACAACCACGAGAGCAAACTGCATATATCTCCTCCTTCACATCCAAAATTACTATTTTTCGCACAATCAATCATCTGATCAATCAAAGAAATTAAAAAAACGATATTTTCTTTTTTTTATTGAATTTTAAAATATATATGAAATATCCTACTTCTTGTACGCTCAAAGAATGTAGAGTGCCATTTTTTATTGCAAACATCGATTCGATAACTTCAATAGTACTAAAAGCCCAACAAGCACCACAAGATCCTTGACTACGTACTGGAGTGATGACCCCTTTATCTCTCCAATCGAATCTTAAAGGTATACTAATTGATCTTTTCATTCGATCGATAGATACCTGATGCTTGCGATGATACGATGCATTCATGTGTTTTTCTCCTAACAAATTATTTATTTATTTCTAATAAATATTTATGTTGTTTTATTTATTCGTATAAATATAATGAAATTAATTACAATCTTTTTAAATCTTCATAAAATACATAAAACATACATTTTAATTTTTAAAAAATCAAATAGCCATCTTTTTTCATAAGATTCTATTTCTTACCTCTTATTGGTAAGTCAGGTAAAAGGGTATGTAACAAAAATTCGTTTTCCGACATGTCAGAAAATTCAGTGAGTCCATAATAAGCACTTTCTTGTGATGATCGGAGACCATTCATTCTTTCTATATGTTGCAATGATCTCTGCGATAAAAACAATATTTATAAATCTATTAGAATTATATAAAAGAAATTAATTATTTTTTTATATAATTCCACAAAAATAATTTATAATATTTTATGTATGTATGTTTTATTATAAGTATTATAGAAATTTCAACTTCTTGATAAATATCTTTAAATTTCATAATCAATTATCAATTGTGTAAATATATCGAACATTATACTATCAAAACAAGCTATATACTATATCTAAACTAATATCATATGATTTCGAAATATATTTTGGAAAATAGAATAAATAAAAATAAAAACGAAGAATATATATAAGAACGCGGGAAATTTTTAAAACTATTATCTGTCAACAAGAATGAAATTTTTAAAAATAAAAATATGTAGTGTGAGATTGAATTGTTTATGTAATACTTTTATGAATAGCGATTTTCCATGGCTTACCTGAAAGCGTTTAAATCTTTCTTCATATTCTGATGGATTATTTCTGTAAGATTTATTATAGCGAATAACATAATTTTGAAAAAGTTTAATATCTTCATTATTATCTGGATCCACTTTAATTGGTATTGCCAAAAAACACAAACTTACAACTAATATTGTAAATACTATTGTTTTCCACTCCATATCAAGGGTAAGACATAATTCCGAAGCACAGTAAAGCAACAAATGCATACACAAGTGTATCTTCATTTCATGACTCAATAGAATATACATATATAACAATCATATAAAGATGTATCACGATATGCATGTGTGTTTTGATAGTACCAGGGACGTAAGAAGTAAATCTAATTAGTCTTGTAATAACGGTCAATATTTTTCATATTTTTCAAATAAAAAAAGTTGATAATAAATATAATATATAGAATTTTATAATATTATCTTATAACATTTTTAAATCGATTTTTATTAAATTTAAATTATTATTTTATTTTTTTTTATATATATACATTAAAATTAAACAAATATATTTGTTTTTATGTGTGTGAAATAAATTCACATCAGGTGTATATTTCAGTGTAAAAGTTATCTAATAATAAATTTATCATTTAATGATTTACATATTTATTTAAAAATAATTACATATTCTAAAAGATACACTTCAATATTTCATTGTTACGAATTGTTTGATGTGTATATGTGTATATGTGTGTATGTGTGTGTAATATATATTTCAAATATCTAGTGCTTTTTTTAACTTTTAGACTATGAATCTAGTAACATATTAATTTTAAGATTATATTTTAAGATTATATTATATTTACTTTCATATTTTTTCATTAAAAAAATATTAACTATTTTTATAAAAAAATAGTATAAATAATCAATATTTTTAAGTAAAATCTTTTTAGCGTAAATATTTATTTAACACTAATATGATGCTACATACAAACATCATTTCCGCTTCCAGTTGAGTCTTTTAGATTTTCGATGCCTTTTGTATCATCGGCATAAAACATGGATAACCGTTCCATTTCAAAGAAGAGAAAGGTTTGTGAATTTCCATAATTTATAATTAATATTTTATAAAAATATGATGTCAATTATAATAATTGAAGTTATATAAGTAGTATTTTATTATAAAATAGGCATGAATGACATGTGAAAGTTATAGATGACATGGATACTTTCAGCTGTTTTTCTTTGATTCGATATGATCATAATCTTTATATTATAAATATATTCTAAATATCTTATTTTTATAAATAATGAAATATATTATATGTTATTAGGTTAGATTAAACAAGTTAGATTAATAAAATTATGTTTTACATTGTATAAATTTGTTTATATCAACAAATTTTAAGGTTAGTTTGTAATCTTTTAAAATTATATAGTGAATAGTAATTAATGAATAATTTTATTTTTTAGTTTGTTGGAGATGGAGTTTTTAAAGCTGAATTAAATGAGTTTTTAACTCGTGAACTGTCAGAAGATGGATATTCGGGAGTAGAAGTACGCGTCACTCCCCATCGTACAGAAATTATCTTGTTGGCAACTCATACGCAAAGTGTTCTTGGAGAAAAAGGTCGTAGGATTCGAGAATTAACTTCTGTCGTACAAAAACGATTTAATTTCAAAGAAACACAAAATATTGAATTATATGCTGAAAAAGTAGCAACACGTGGTCTTTGTGCAATTGCTCAAGCAGAATCTTTACGTTTTAAATTAATTGGAGGTCTTGCTGTACGAAGGTATAAATCATATTATTATTTTGTAAATTTTGTAAATTTTGTATATTATTTTTGTATAATTGCAGAGCTTGTTATGGAGTACTTCGTTTTATTATGGAATCAGGAGCAAAAGGTTGTGAAGTGGTTGTTAGTGGTAAATTACGTGGACAAAGAGCAAAATCAATGAAATTTGTTGATGGATTAATGATTCATTCTGGAGAACCAACTAATGAGTATGTTAATACTGCAACTCGTCATGTACTTCTTCGACAAGGTTTGTTCAATAAATCAATGAAAAATAATCAAAAATAAATTATAAAAAAAATAATTTTTAATTTAAATTAATGTTTTGTATTAGGTGTACTTGGTATCAAAGTAAAAATTATGCTCCCATATGATCCTCATGGCAAGACGGGTCCTAAAAAACCTCTTCCAGATTCTGTTTCAATTGTTGAGCCAAAAGATGAAGTTTTTCCTTCACAACCAACATCTGAAGTAAAAGCATCAAAGGATTTACCACAACCAATACCACTTGCAGTGTAATTTATATAAAAGTGAAAATAAACTTTTAAAAGAAATATTTTATTTTTTTTTTTATATTTATTTAATTTATTTTGATGAAAATATTTTATTTTCTCTTTAATGTAATAATAACATAAAGAAAGAAATACAGTAAGAACATTCTCTTTCATAAATGCAACATAACAAAAAAAAAATTAATTTTTATGTTTATGAAAATTTCACAATTAAATTTAAATTTAATTTAATATTTAGCACAATTTGTAAATGACATTCATTATTGATAGAATTATCTTAAAATGTTTTTCAAGACTAGCTAGGACTAAGGTAATACTTAACTAAATACTACTTTACTAAAAGCTTTATGGAATAATCCATATTTGTATTATATAATAGAAAATTTATATTATATTATATTGTTTATATAACATATTAACCTGCATTAAATTTTCCCCGAAAAAAATCAGATCTATATAAACGAAAATTAAACATTTTAAAAATATCTTAATAAATAAGATATAATATATATTGAACAATATTTTCATATTTCTTGTACATAATGTAAAGTTCATTTCATGATATTGAATAATAAGAAAATAGAGATATTGAAATTCAAAAAATTAACAAATATGAATATGGAATCTATAAAATCTATGTAGAATAAATTTTAAAGAAATTCATTATAACAAATACATTTTACTATATATTCACTGAGATATTTTATATGAAATTTTTTAGAATCATATAATTAAAATCTTATTGTAAATATTATGTACGATAAAATATTAAAATTTTAGTTATATATTATATTTATATGTATTTTAATGTTTAGTAAATAAATTCTAAATCTACTTTATTAATAATTATTAATAAATTGTATGAAACAATTTCAAAAATGTTATTATTTACTGCATTCAAAAATGAGTACAAATATTAATGAAAATTTCAACAAATTATGTATTCATTTTGAGTAACAGATCAAAAGTTTATAGTTTTTATATTTGCACTCATTTTGTCATTTTATTATATGAAATTATTATTATATGGACCCTAAACCCTAAAAAATTTGTTTTGATAATTTAATACATCTTTTTAAAATGAAAAGTTACTGACGAAGAGGAGCCATTTGTTGTGTAAGTGATAGTAGACCTTCAATTATTTGTCGTATTATAATTGGCACTGTTGGTTTTCTTGAAACAGAACTTAAACCATTTCTAATTTCATAAAAAACATTGCGAGTGAATGGATTTCTTTGTGATGCAAGACGGAATTTTAAGAATTGGAAATAAATAAATGGTGTTAATAAACTAGCACGGCCCCTGTAAAATATTAATTTTGCAAATTAATTTTAAAAAGTTTAAATTTAAAAAACATATATGATACGTAATACATAATACATAATATGATACATACGTAAATACAAGAAGAACTGTGAATGGCAAAATAATTATTTCAAATAATCCACACAATCGTAAAATATTTCGTGATTGAAATTCTATTAATGATATTAAAAGACGTGCTCCCCACCAACTATTTTGTCCTAAACACTGATGTAAAAAATAATGATATATAATTATTATAATTACCATACATTATATTATTAAACAAGATGACACAGCATTACAAAACAAAATTTTTTTACTTACATCAAGCAATGTGAGAGAATCACTAGCAAAATGCATTAATGCAAATAAAAATATAGGAGTTAACACCACTAATTAATAATATTTAAGAAAAATAATCTTAAATTACATGTTATAAATATAAAAAAATTTTCCTGTATCAAAAAATTTTATTTTATTTTTCTATTTATTATATTAAAAAGGATACATGTAACAGGAGCTGTATAAAGAAATATTAAAGAATATAATAGATAATGACAGGAATCTTCAACAAATAAACGTTCTAAAAATTGCCTATTAAGTTGAACATGTGGTACTCTTTGATGAAGACGTAATGCACTAGTAGCTGCATTATTCATTAATATTTTATAATAAATATTATAAGGATTGCTGAAATATAAAATATGAAATTTAATTTTTCAATCCATAAAACAAAAGTTTAAAATAACATACCCAAATATTTGAATAATATAACCAATAGTAAATATAATAGTGAAAAGTCTTGTAACCCATAATGCAGCTTTAATCTTATTGTCAATGATATGTTGTCTCAAAGCACCCCAACCTTTTTCCATGTGTACTGAATTGCTTGATGCTGTATCTGCCATTCTATATTAAAAATAAATTTATATTTTCAATTTGAAAATATTTGTGCAAAATTTTTTTAAAATATTTTTTTTTCCATTTTTTTTATCATATTTAAAATATTCATATATATAAACATATTTAAATGTATTGCTATTTCAAAAAAAAATTTTCAGAAATATTATAAATGTAAATCATGTCCTATTTTCTAAAGCGAAAGCAGTTAATACAAGCAGTATGAGAAATTATATTAATAAAATATTTTAAACATAATTAAACATAATTATTTTTATCAATACTACGAAAAAAATTTATACAAATTTATATCATTGAAACTTATACTTAAAAAATATAAATAAAAGTTTATGTTTTTAAAAAATATTTAACATAATTTTTTATTATACACAAAAATTCTTTTTGCATTGAACCAATGAATAATTTCAAGATTTTAAAACGAACTTACTTCATATGATGTTAAACAGTTGTTTATTTAATAAAAATCTTAATTCTTACAATCACTCACACGAATTTATATCATAAATTATAACAAGTATAAGATAAAGTATTTAATAAATAAATTCACTATCTACAGATCTATAATTTTCACAAGTATTTTAATAAATATTCTGAGTTTCCACTTTAAGATTTTTAATTTCTCTACTAGATGGTGTACATGATTCGTTGTCTGACGTACTCTATTGGCATATTATTGAATTATAAAACTGTTTTAATAAAAATGAATACGTCATTTACGGAAATGATTTTAACTTTAATATTTTTCGTTTCGTTTAAAATAATAATTTTTCATTAATGCAATCATTATGTATATGATATCCAGATATTTATTTTATATATTATAAATATATATATATATATATCTATTATAATCTATTATATATATTTTAATTAAATATTTATTATATCTTTTAAATATATTTTTTTATTTGAAAAATGATGTTATAAATTCAAAAATATTTATAAAATAAAATTAAATAAAATTATATACTAAGAAACATTTAAAAATATATTAAGAAATAATTAAAAATGAATTTTTTGATATTTATAATACATTCATCATATTGCTAAATTAATATAAATAATATATTGCTAATGTAAAAAATTAGATATAATATGTGAAGTTTTTGTACGTATTATAATAATTATTATACAACAATTTATTATACAAATATTACGTAAAACATTTAAAATCATTTAAGCAAAATTAATATGAATAACGATATTTAATTTTTATTTTTCTTATAAATATAAAATTAAAATATCTTAAAAAAATATTTTTAATAAATAAAATGTATATTATAAATGTATATATAATAATGTATATTATAATTAATTTAGCGTATTTCAAACATTATAAAATAACGGTATTAAAATTTACGGTATGTAGTAATTAGAAAGATAAATAGAAAAGTATACGTAAAAGGTGTAAAGTATCATGTTAAAGATATTATATAAATTTAAGCCAATTCTTTAGTTACATTTATTAGTTTAGATTAATAATTTATTTTGAGAAAAAAAATTACAATTTTTATTAATTAAAAAAGATAAATTTAGCAGAATGCTATTCACTAGTTCAATATGTGTGATAATTATAAGTTTGATTTACTACAATCTACGACAAAAACCCCTTCTAATCGAAAGTTTTATTTGCGAGATAAAATATTTATTATTAGTTGCTAAAGAATTTATAAATGATTGGAGAAATGTAAAAAATAGTAAGAATGGTAAGTATTGAAGATAATAAATATATATCTATTATATTACATCTATAAAATATTTTATATTTTTTATATTCTGAAAATAATATATATAACTAAAATCGATTCTTTTCTATTTTTATAAAAAATTTTATATATAAAAAAATTTTCAAATGATGTGAATTAAAATAATAGATAAAAAATAAATAATAATAGATAAAATAATAAATAAAAAATATTTGATTATATAATAAATTAAATCAATTGATAATTAATTTAATTTATTAACTCAAATATTAATAATTAAATTTAACTAAATTTAATCAATTTAATTAAAAATTAATAAATGATAATATTTTATTTTAACAAATATTTTTAACAAATAATTAGATTTTTTACATACATGTATATTTATTATAAAAATGTTTTATATATCTTTTAATTATTTTTTAAGATTATTTACCTCAGACAGGAAGGATTGCAATCGTAACAGGAGGATCTAGAGGAATTGGATATGAAGTGGTAAAAGCATTTTTAGAACTTGATATGGAAGTAATAATTGGTAGGTTTAAAATTTTAATTATATTTCATTTATTTATTAAATTTTTTTTTTAATATTTTATATACAATTTTTTTTTTTAGCTTGTAGAACACCTTTTGCAGGTGAAAAAGCTATTCTCCAAATTAGAAAATCTGGTATTAATACTGGCAAAGCAAAAATATATAAACTTGATAATTCATCTTTACAATCTGTAAAACAATTTGCTATAGAAATAAAGAAAGATTACAAACAAATTCATGTTTTAATTAATAATGGTAAAGAAAATGAATAATATAAAAAATTAAATATAAAAATTTATATTAAAATTAAAATAAAATCAATTTTATTTAATTGTTTTTAGCTGGTGTCATGTTTTGTCCTTATCAAGAAACAGTGGATAATTTTGAACAACAATGGGCTGTAAATTATTTGTCACATTTTTTATTAACAGCTGAACTTTTACCATTATTAAAAGCTGGTGGACTTCCTGAACAATGTAGTAGAATTGTTAATATTACTTCTTGTGCTCATCTTATAGGTAAAATTAATTTTAATGACATTAATAGTAAGTATTATATTATCATATTTTTACATTTCTTATTTTACTTTTCATTTGTAATTTATATTTTCATTCATGAAAATTTCATGTTTCAGATAGAAACAAATTTCTCACTAAATATGCATATGCACAAAGTAAATTAGCACAAGAAATATTCACAAAAGGCCTACAAAATCTGTTAAAAGAAAAACAATATTATATACAAGTTTATTCTGTACATCCTGGAATAGTATTTACAGAACTTTTTATACATTCCTATATTTGGAAATATAGATCATTTTATCAATATATTTTTAAGGTAAATATATTAATATTTATTTTATGATTAAAAGATTAGAGTAATAAAAATATTTTTTTCAGACTCCCAAACAAGGAGCTTTATCTATTATATATGCAGCTATAAATAAAACAATTGAAAACTGTGGTGGTATATATATTACTAATTGTCACTCTAGTCAGGCTCATTCAGATGCATCGAATTTATCTATTCAAAAAAAATTATTTGATTTATCCCTTCAACAAGTACAGCTAAATGATTTTTTTCATTATGTACAATGAAAATATAAATGATTACATTTAAACAAATTAATATAATAATGTAGTATTTTGTAGTATTTATGGGTATATGTAGTATATTTTAATGTAGTATTTTTTAATAATAATAATAATATATATATATATATATATATATATATATATATATATATATAAAATATATATACATATTTATATATTTTTGAAAGGAAACATTTTTTAAATAAATATATATATTTTCAATTTATATTTATTTATATAAATATTATTAAATGGATGTCTTAAAATTTTACAACAAACTTACATGGCAGAAGTATATTAAAGATTTTATCAATTGAAAAAGTTAGATATATTTTTAATAAAAGTATTCTGATTTTTTTTAATAATTCAATATAATATATACTAATATAAAATGAACACATAAAACACAACTAAATAAAGTACAGGCTGTTTAAAAATGTTTTATAATAAAATAATAAAATATTTTGAAACAAAACAAAATTGTTCGTTATTTATTATAACAATTTTTAAATTCAAAACTGATCATTTCTAAATAATATAATATTTCTATATATTAAATTATATTTTAAATAATATATAGATTTATTATTTTTTATGAAATATTTTTAAGTTTTAAAATAAATTAAAAAAATCCAGGACTTTATAGTTGTCTTTTATCTGTACTTAAAGTGATATGTTTTTATCAATAAAATTTTATCATAAATTTTGCATTCTGTATTATTTAAAAATTATGTTACTAATAAAATATTATTGCACAAAAAGTGTAATCAGAATTTAAAACTACATTCATTAGAATAGCATAATTATATAAGAATCGCAACAATTTTTATATATCATAACATACAATATTCTTAACAAAAAATTACATAAAATGTTTTATATTTCTACAGATAATTATTATAATTTAATATTAGTATAGATTATCTGAGATAAATATAAATAGAAACACAAATAAATAATTTTAAATATATTTGAAAAGAATATAATATGATTCTATTTTATAATTATTTAATTTTTAAATTATGTAAAGTAAAAAAGATAAATACTTAACTTTTTTTTATAAAAACATGTAAAAAATAATGGTGATCTATCACATAATATGATTATAAAATTCTATAATATAATTGTACAAAATATGAGATAATTTGTGAATTTTTATTTGTAAAATATAAAAAGATATAAAGACTAGAACAATGTGCTAAAAAAATTATATTATTGATTATACGAACAAGAAATATCTTATTCATAAATAATAATAAAAATTTATAAATTATAAACTTTAAATAATATAAAGACAAGCATTAATTATCTATTATTTAAAAATTGCACATAAATATAAAATCTTAGAAAATACAACAAAACTTTGGCTGTGCAAATGCTAATAATATACTAGGAAAATCTTGCGCACCCATTATAATAAGCAATGATAAAGTAAAAAATTATTTATAATAATTTACATTAATTATGATAATATAAATAAATATATGTTTGCATTTTAATATCAAATTTCAGTTTACTTCAGTTGATTTAAAGCAGTATTATAAATATTTATGTATACTGCAAATCTGGGAAAATTTTGGACAATATTAGGCTTATAATTTTTAGTAAAAATCTTATATTCATAATGACTTCTTATTCAGTCACCAAATATGAAATACTTATTTGTACTTTCTGACATAACAAAAAATACTATAAAATATACAGTAAACTTCCATTTATGGATGCAACATCAAATAATATATTTTTAACTTATCATTTAAATGCAATCAAAATATTTTAATATAAAAACTTCAGTCAGTATTTATAAAAACAAATTTAGACAAGTATATATCAACATATTTAAAGTTCATTTTAATTTCAGATATTAAATATTTTTTGCAACAAAATTATCAATAATTCTGCTTGTTAACACTAGATGCTAACATATAATATCAAAGATTTTAATATTAAAATTCTTTTCATTTAGTTATAGAAGATTGACTAATATTGCAATTCAATCTTCACATTCTATAAAAACTGTATGATAATATTCTACATACATATTTAGCAACTGAAATTATGCATTTGTTGAATGACTTAATCATAGATATAAAAGCTACTTAAGAAAGTCTACTACAACCACAGTTACTTGTATCACCAATTGATGTTGTTTTTCCATTTATTGAAGTTGTATTTGTTTCATATCTAGGTAGCTCTTTACTGCGTGCTTGCTAAAATAATATATTAATTTGATTCTAATTAATTCTCCAAAAAAAATTATTTAGATAAAGAATTTATTTTACCTCCATGAGTTCAGCAGCTATTTCCATAAATAATCGCTCTACATTTTCTGCTTCTTTAGCTGAAGTTTCTAAAAAGTACATTCCATGTCTTTGTGCAAAATCTTCTCCTACATGTGTTGGTATTTCTCTGTCTTCTCGATCAATTTTATTACCTAAAATAATTATTTATATTTAATACATAATATATCATTATAATAATATAAATGTTACTTACCTACTAATATCCTAAGAACTTTGTTACTTGCATATTCTTCAATTTCTCTTAACCAATCTGGTAAACAATCAAATGTAGGTTGACAAGAAATATCATATACTAAAATCAAAGCATGAGCTGATCTATAATAACTTTGTGTTATTGATCGAAATCTTTCTTGACCAGCAGTATCCCAGATTTGAAGCTAAAAAAAAAATAACATAATTAAAACAACAAAATTAGGATATAATAGGACAATATATCTCTAAAAAGATATATTTAAACATTGAATGAATCATAATATATTATGTCATATGCATACCTTAACTTTCTCATTTTCTACTTCTACAGTTTTAATCATAAAATCAACACCTATTGTTGCACCTTGACCTGGAGGAAATAATCCCTACAAGATAAATATATATAATTAAAAGCGTATATAAAAATATTATATTTTAAATATACAAATATATATATATATATAATTATAAAAACAGATGGAATAATATACATAAAAAGTGTATAAAACATATAAAAAATATATGTTTTTATTAAAAAATATGATTTAATTAATAATACACATGTATATGTATATATACCTGGGTAAATCTACGCACGAGACAAGTCTTGCCGACACCCGCATTTCCTACGAGTACAACTTTAAAGAGAAATTTGTAATCCTCCATCACATCCGTACCGTATTACGGTCAGGAACTCTGTGTAAAACTAACGATGCATTTGCAAACACGACACGTACAATTTTTGCAACCGTTCACTTTGACGACGCAATAAAATTTTATAATATATTTCGTTTAATGAAATTCACTTTTTTTAGTTATTTTAAAGAAAATTATTTATGACATTATTTTCTGTTTCTTATTTTTACGATTTAATGAATAGACAATTTTACATTTTTATAAGATAAATAAAAACACGTACTTTAATATAAATTGTAATTGACTTTCTAGACTTTCTGCCATTCTGTCAAAATGACGTTTTCTCTCGACCCCGCCATTGAATTATGACGTTATCATGATTTAGAAATAATGAAATTTTTACTTTTGTATACATATATATATGTATATATACATATATATATATATATATATATAAGTTTTAACACTCTATATTTATAATGTTATTTTTAAATTTGATTTTGTAAATTAAAATTATACAAATATTTATTAAAAAGTTAAAAATATTATTATATATTAATTGCAATAATATAAATTATAATTTTTTAAACAATATTTATGAATATAATAAAAATTTTATATATTTAAAACAATTATATAATTAACAATCAAACTATAAATATTTATCATATTTGCAATAACTCAATAAATTTGAATATTTTTAAATTTTATATTATTTTATCGTTTAATATAAATTTCTCTTATATAAATATCGTAACAATGAAAATGCACCTATATACTTCCATTTCGCCACTAGCGACACGCGCGGATAATTGTAAAATTCTGGTATACTAAGCAAACTAGTTGTATTCTATAAGGGAATATATGATTGGTCATTTACTAAAATTCAACCGACAGAGTAAGAAATTTGTCCAATCACAATGAGTATTACATATCTGTAATCCCGTTAGAAGGTACAAAGGAATGGTAGCCATTTTACGTGGATATCCCGTTTGGCGTAGCAGTAGTGTCCGCGTGATTATCGCGAAAAGTCAAAATAATCGTGTTTCGGGATATTTCTATTTTTTCGAAATGCGTTAAAAAGGTAAATGTAAACTAGTGTCACTTATAGTGTTCTTGATAAAACTCACTATAGAACGTGAAGTTATAATACTGAATGTCGTTCAAGTTTCTCGTCAAGCGTTAAGGAAATCCAGATGCGTGTTAGTTATTCGTATACACTTAGGTATTTGTGCTAAATTTCTAGAACGTGCATGGACATTGCAATAATAGTGTAATAAAAGCTTTTGGAAAGTGTATAATTGTTAAGTGAAAGAAAAAATCGATATGTATATGACGTCTCTCAATCTTTTGTAAAAAGATTTCAAGTAATATTATATAAATAGAATATAGTAATGTACTATTTCTGTTCAAGATGATGTTTTAAGTTAATTATTTGTGATTAATTTGTTTAGAACAACAAAATTTTGAATAATTGTATATGTATTCAATATTTTTAGTCTATATATTTATTCATTGAAACTAGCCTAACCAGAAAATCAAAAAATAATGCACAAAGATTTTGTATTAATTTCTTATTTATACAATAAATAATTTTATTTAAAATTTTTTATTTATTTTTTATGTATATTAGAATTTTCTAATATTTATTATATCACAACATAATAAACAATAATTATTTACTTATTTATTCAATTAATATTTTATTATTTCTTTTCAAAGTTATAAAAATATGTAAAATTTTAAACAATCAATATATGGATAATTTTTGTAATTTTATATTTTTTAATATTCTTATATTTAAAAATAAAATCTTTATTTTTAAAGAAGTTTTATATAAAATATTTTTCTATATTAAGAATGCTTTACAATAATTATTGAAGTTGCATCTTAAAATATTGATAAATTCTTGTCATTCAATATGTTACTTCAATAAAAAGTAAATAAGAGATTGTGTTTATTTTATTGCCTTCCTGTATTAAAAAACATATTAGTATTTTTAATGTCTATTTCTTTGTGTGTCACAGTTTGATTACCACTGTCAATTTGACGAAGATTTGTTGCATTTATCAACTGGCAACACAACATCATGACATCAACAAAATCTAAGGAAATAGCAGATGAGTACATCTCATCATTGTCTGATTTGACGATCAACAGTAAACCATTAATTAATATGCTTACGATGCTGGCTGAAGATAATATAGAACATGCACCAGCTATTGTTCAAGCTGTTGAAAATCATTTGCAAAAGGTTATTTATCTATTGTAATTAATTAAAATTAATTTATATTGTTATGTACTTTAATATTAATTTTGTATTATATATAAGAGAATAGGAAATCTTGGAAATCTATATGTTGCATTTTATTTCAAATATTTATAAATTATATATTGCTAAAAATAGTGAAGCTGTATTTCATACTTTTCCTTATTTAAGATAAAACAAAAATAAATAAAAATAAATAAAGTTACATAGATTATAATAAATTGCACAATACACTGTAATTATTTATATAATCACCTCTTCTTTTTTGTTTAATTGTATTTGTTATCTTTATTATGGTATGAAGTAATGACTAAAATTTGTTAATATAAATTATAATATATATTTTAATAGGTGAGAAGCGAGATCAAATTACCTGTTCTTTATTTGATTGATTCAATTGTGAAGAATGTTAATGGAGCATATTTGAATCTCTTCACTCAAAATATTGTAAACACTTTTTGCGGAGTATTTGAAAAGGTATGTTTTCTAATTAATATGTGTAAAATGTTTTTAGAGATGTCTTATTATATTACAAAGTTTAATATCTTGATATTATATTTGTATTTTAATAGAATACAATTGCAAATACAAAACTGCTTTATATTCCATAGGTCTATAAGATAATTATTTAGTCAATATCGGGTTATTGTACTTTTATTTTTATACTCTTTAGTGTAAAGCTAACTTCTTATAAAAAGAAAAAAAAAAAGAAATATGAATATAAAAATCAGAATAATATGAATATATGAATGTACAGGTGGATGAAAATACAAGAGCTAGCATGTGGAAATTAAGGCAAACCTGGAATGATGTATTTCCAGCAAAGAAATTATTTTCTTTAGATGTACGAGTGCAAAGTATTGATCCTGCCTGGCCAATCACTGCCTCTCCCACTAGTGTTTCTTCGGGATCTATTCATGTTAATCCTCGTTTTTTTTCAATGGTTAGTTTAATTAACTTCATGATAGATATAATTCTAAACATAAAAAAATATATATATAAAATAAAAGATATATGTATTTTTATTACTTCTAGCCTCAACAATCAGCAACATCTATTGTCTCACAACCAATTGTAGCACCTGTTAAGCTTCCACCAGGTGATCCAGTAACACCTACAGAAGCAGCAATGCGAGAACAATTATTAAAAAAACAACGAGAACTGATAGAATTGCAAAAGAAAAAAATTGAATTAGAATTACTTCAAGCTAAAGCTAATTTAGAACAACAACAACGACAACTTGATAAACAAGCTGGGAATTTAAAAGCTGAATTGGTAAGTTATAAAATGTTTTTTAATTATATATTTGAATTATAGTTAAATTTTGTTTATTTTTATTTATAGGTGACAGTTACAACACATATTACGTCAAGCACAGAAACTATCACACAAGGGAAACTTGTTGCAACTACTGTGCCAAGCCAAGCACCCAAACAAGTAGCTAAACAGGTAGTTATTCAATAATTATTTAAATAATAAAACTAAATTATTTTATAATATATCATTTATTTATTTTTTTTAATTTTTAGTTTCCAGCAGCAACAGCTTCGCTTCTAAAAAATGCAGGAATAAATAATGGCCCACGAATTGCACCAGCTAGTAGTATAGCAGTGGCATCAGCTAAACCTGTATCTCGTGATCCAAGATTAAAGACTACCTCGGTTCAAGATATATCAGTTTCAAGTGTGGATCCTCGTCAGCGAATAAGTACACCAACTCAAAAGGATTCGCGGGGTGAAGCCCAAGCGCAGTTAGCAGCAAATACAAACACTGTACTTTCAGATCAATTAAAACAGCAGATACTTTCGAAACAGGCTGTGACTAGCACTATCAACAAGTCTCCGACAAATCTTGCCGGCTCCGATACTGCGACATTAAACGCTAGTAATAACAATAATGCTAATACGAACCTCAACAATAATAATAATAATAAAAATTTCAGTGGTAACGCAAATAAAGATGCTGTGTCGCATCGAACAAGTCAAAAGAAAGACCCTCGATTGTCTAGTAATAGTAGTGGTAACCTAAACAGTAATAGTTCCAAAGGTTCTCAAAATCTATCTGTGGGTAGTAATAGTTCTTTATCCGTGGGTAATAGAGGAGGTGGGAGTAACGATTCTAAGTCGAAAGATTCAAAGATTTCGAATTCTCGAAGTTCTTCGTCATCGACAATCGATAAATCTTCCGCTTCCTCAAAATCCTCGCATAGAAAAGTAGGTAATAAATCGCGATCTAAACAACCTCAAACATCTCCGAGTAAAATACCGAAAGTCGATAGAGATGCCAGTCCTGTTAGATCCAAATCTCGTGAAAAAGACAGTGGAGACAGTTCACCATCTTCGCGTACCTCTCCTCAATCCTTTCAAACCTGTAAAAATCGAAAAAAGAATACAAAATCGAGAAAGCGCAGTCCAAGCCCTCCATATAGAATTCCCAGGCGTAACGATGCAAAATCCAATTCAGTTCTAAATAATTCTGGTGGTGTTACTGAGGAGGAGCAATCTGGTTCATTGATAGTCTCTCCTCCTCATCCACCTACATTTAAAGAAATCAGACCAAATGCTAGACAAAGAAATTACGTAAGGCGTAATAAGGATGGCAGTCTTAGTCCCGAACGCTCTCCAGCAAATGCTGGAAACGTTCAAACTGCTGTGGAACCAACTGTGGAATCATCCAGCAAGGATGAAGATTTGAGAGCAACTCTACCTCTTCCAGGTGCAGCCACTTCGGTATTAGAAAAGAGTGAGTTAATATCTTACGTTTTTCAGTACAAATATAAACTATTTATAAACACATATCAAGTACTTTTCATTGTTTAATGGTGAGTTACTTTATATGATGTATGATTCCTATAATATCCTTAATCCTAAATATTGAGTGTCAAAAGAATTTCAGCTGCAATATTACTCTAAATCTTTAAGGGTGAAGCATTAAAATATCTTATTTATAAATAATATATTCTTTATTTCTGTTTCGAACAAATATTTTTCGTTTTTCAAGATATAAAACTAGCATGCAAAAGAGGATGCAATGATCCTATATATTGGTAAAATTAAATATACATATAATACTTGTATAATATTTAGTTATTTCACTTTATTTCAAAATTTTTTTCAGAAGAGGACTTAGATTTACGTGTATTACCACCACCAGTTAATACCAACAAAAGACAAACTTCAGAACACATGGAATCTGCTTTAGCAAAGAAAACAAAAGCTGAAAAATTTGATGCGTGTGTATTTTTGTTTTATTTTTTCTTTTCAATTATACGAAGTATTATTCTTAATTAATATAAATTTTTTTATTTTATAGATTATTTGGAAATGAAGATGTTGATTTACGAACATTGACTCATCCTAAAGCTGGACGGCCACCTACACCACCTCCACCTGTAATATCTGGTGAAGATGGTAAAGATAGTTGGGCAAAATTAAAAACACCATCAAAGAATGATAGAGAAAAACAAGCTAATAATAATGATGATAAGCGGGATAACAGAGATCGTAACAGAGATAGATTGGGTAGACTCAGGCTTTATAACAAACTTCCAGATGATCCTAAAGAAAGAAGGAGAACATTATCAAATGAAGATCAAGATAATAGATCAGGTCGACGGGGTCGAGAAAATGATAAACCTGAAAAAAATGAGGATAGAAATATTGAAATAATAATGAAACAAGCTGCTGAGCAGTTAAATCAAGGTACTATTACTAAAACTCAATATAATACTCTTATTCAAGAAGTTTTACATATGAGTGAAGATCGAAAATTAAGAGCTGCACAACGGAAAGAAAAGGAAGTTGGTTCTATTGTATGGGAAAAAGGTGTAAATTTAGATATAACAGGTTCATCAGATCGTACATCTACATTCAGTCCTTCTGCTGATAAAGAAATGATTAGAAATAAAGATCATCCTATTGCAAGAAATCCAAATGGTCCTAGATGGCAAACTCAACCTTGGCAACAACCAGGACCATGGGCTCATCCACCAGGACCTCCATATGGTGGTCCACAAGGACATTTTAATTCAGATTTTAGACCAGTTGGTCCATGGCAGAATCCAAGACATTTCGGTCCAATGCGACCAGATTACCAATATCATGGAGGTTTTAATCATACTATGGGTCCAAATCCTCGTTTAGGACCTGGAATGATGGGACCTATAGGACCGAATGGGCCGCTTATGTCAAATTTATTACCTAATGGCCCGATCGGACCTATGGGTAATCCACCTATGTCATTATCTGGAATGAATGGACCTGGAATGATAATGAATAATGGACCAATGACGAATCTTATATCAAATCCAAATATGTCTTTGAATGCTTCAAGAAATGTATCACCAAGTTCATCTTCAAAATATGACCTTGAAGATAGTGATCAAAATTATACCACGACAATGATAAAGAATCCAAATCCTCATAGTCGTGAATTACCACCACCAGATCCAAAATTATTGGATGAAATTGCAAGAGATACTATGAAATCTATAGATATAGATATACAACATATACCACGTGAAATTAGATATTATGGTCAAACTGGAGTTGTTTTTATGAATTGGGACGATCCAAGAGAAATCGGATTTCAAGACGGTATACGACGAGTTTTAATTGACGATAAAATCACTATAACTTGCGCATTTAATGATCAATACAAAGAATTTATTTATGAAGGTGAAGTTCATCGGTATGTACAAAATCGGTTTATATAAAAAAATATTTTGTTTTGTTTTTTGTTTTATTTATTTATTTTTTGATTAATTAAAAATATTATTAATATTTATTTAAACTTTATTTATTATTATTATTTTCAGAATTAAGTTGGGTGCGCCGACACGAGAATTATATATTGATGATAAATGGTATGAATGTTATTTCGGTGGTATGCCTGTAACAGTAGATCTTGGTGGTAAAAAGGTTAGTGTCAAATTGGAAGGACCTCCACCCCTTGTTAAGATTGGTACTGTAAAGAGAACAGACTTAGTAGTTGCCAAAATTAATCTTATTATTAATGCTCGTAATATGGTTCCTGTATTTTTAGATGCAAAACCTCAAATGTAAGTTATATTCATATTTTTATAAGTAGTAATTTAAAAATATATAAAACAACATTTTAATATATAATAATATCATTTACAGATTTGAAATTGAAGGAAAACCTCATACGCTTGAATTTATAGATTCATTACAAACAGTCCTTTTAAATGGACGACCATTTAAAGTAGAATTTGGAGGATTACCTAAGCCTATTATAGTCAGAGATAAAAAACATTTTATAAGATTTTCGGTATTACCTAGAGGTGTCCGACCAGGATATGTTAAGATTGCAGGTATGAAAGGTGAAGAACCTATTGAAGCACCACCTACCCCACCTTTATTGACACAAAAACCGAAAGTGGATACAGCTTCTACACCAACGCAATTCTCCGCCGTTGAACATGAATCAACATCACAAGATGGTTCAGATCTTAGATCTACTCCTAAACCGGGTAAATATTATATTTATAAAATGGTATATCTTATGCAAGTAATATTAATATGTAATAATATTTGAAAGAAAATAATATATTTTTTTACGTAATATTGCATTAGACTTGTAGCGAAAATTTGTTTTGTTCCAGATTTACAATTAGATATGTTATCTTCTGCTTTGCCTTCTGCAATGGCACCATCATCTGGATTATCATATCAAGCTGAACCAGCAGAAAATCCACCTGCAGCTGCTCCACCATTATCATTGCCATTGAATATGAATGAATTGTTCCAGAGATTAGTTGAAACTGGTATTGTATCAAATCTCTCTGAACAAAAAAAACAAGAAGAGGAAGAAAAGAAAGAACCAGAAATTATTCCAGTTTCATTTGATAAACCAGAGACACTTAAAGTGTAAGTATTTTAATAAAATAATTATTAAGTCAATTTTTTTTTAATTGAAAATATTCTTTATTTTAGTAAACAACCAGCTATTGCAGCAGCACTATACAGTGGTATGCAATGTAGTTCTTGTGGTGCTAGATTTGCACCGGAATTGGCAACTCGATATAGTCATCATTTAGATTGGCATTTTAGACAAAATAGACGAGAAAGAGATTCTGCAAGGAAAGCTCATTCACGACCTTGGTATTACGATGTAAGCGACTGGATACAGTTTGAAGAAATTGAAGATTTAGAAGATAGAGGTAAAAAATGATTAATTAATGATTATTTTCTTTTTTAATATATATATATATATATATATATATATATAATATATTGTGTAACGAAATATCTAATTATACTTACATTATTGCAATAGTACAAAGTTGGTTTGAAACTGAAAAACAAACAGCTGATACAGAAGGTATTACTGCAGAGGATTCTCCTCAAGAAGCTGCACAACCTAGTGTTCCTACTGGAACTGATGAAGATTCCAGATGTCAAGTGTGTCATGATGCATTTGAACAATTTTATAATGAAGAAAAGGAAGAATGGCATTTAAGACCAGCAATTAATTTTGAAGGAAAGAATTATCATCCATTGTGTCTCGATGATTACAAGGTTGGTTTTGTCTTTTTATACACATATTTTCAATATTATATTAATATTTTTTCATATTTTCAATCAATTAAATATCGATATAAATTTATTAACGAATTTTCCATTTGTTGCATTCTTACAAAAAAAAATAGGAAAAGAGTCTCGTGGTATGTGCTTTTTAATAATTCATATTTATATATTGCACTTCCAGACAATTTCCGCACTTATAGATATAGTGGAATTAGGCAGTGAAAGATGTAATGTAAATTCTGCAATATATATTTTATTTAATTTAGTTTTTCAATCTTTTAAATTATTTTTATAGAAATTATATACCATTTTTTTTTTATTATGAATTGATTTTTAACATTTTATAGATAAGTAGGAATAAAAGTCATACATGTTACATCACTGGTTATATGTATTCGGTAAGATTTGAGTTTTATTGAATACATACATTATTTTACGATATAAGTAATTTAAATTATTAATTCAAATTTTTTTATTTAATTTCATACAAATTAAAAGATGATAAAAAATATTATTTACATTAAATTTTGTTGCACGTTTATTATATTGTATATTTTTATTATATCATATATATTGTATATAGATATATTGTAATATTATATATTAGTTTATCAAAATTAATATATTAATACTCTATTCTTTTTACATCATTAGAGAGCTTTGGAAAAATCTGCATTAGCGCTTGAAGAAACAATTGAAGAAATGGAAGATGAAAAAAAGGAGAGCTCTGATGAAACGTTTATAGAGGATAATAAGACTGATGAATTAAGTGTGGAAGCATTAAATACTGAATTTGAAATAATAGAACCGTCGAATGATGTAATAGAAGATAATATAGAAGAAGAACCTGTTGAAAGAGATAATAAAGAGGAGGAAACTATAATTGAAGATAATATAGATTGTATTGAACAAAATGAAAAAATAGAAGAACAAGAATTAGAGTACAATAATAAAGAAGACCTTGATATAGAAAGTATAGAAAAAGAAAATATTGAAACAGAAATACCAGAAACGGAAAATGTGGATAAATCTTTTAAAAATATTAAAATTAAAGAGGAACCAATTGATGAACCTGAGGAACAATTAGAAGAAGAACAATTTGATTTTACTAATGTAGAAGTTAAAGAAGAACCTATTGAACCAGAACCAGGTATATATCGTATATTTAATATTATAATTTTTAATTTAAATTTAAAAAAGTTAATATATATATCAATTATCTAAAAATTTTTAAAATAATTTCATAAATAGATCCCGAAGAAAGTATAATAACCGAACCTGCAACAGTTGACACAACATATGCTGCTGTGAAGAGCTCTATAGACGGAAATGTAGAATTGGATTCTACACCTGCAGCAATTCCGACAGCACCATCTCGAATTAAAATTAATATTACGAAACCATTATGTATTAATAAAGAACCTGAAGAATCAAAGGAAAAAGAAAAATCTATAATTGAAACATCTACTGAAGAAATAATAGAACCTTTGGTGCCTGCTTCTATTAAACCTGCTTTACAAGGTAGAAAACTTTCAAATTTACCTCCTGTGGAAAGAGGGCAAGAGTTATCAGGACTCTGCTCAATTATGTAAATAGTGTACGTAATGTATTTGAAATATGTATGTGCGGGAGTGTGATTTGAATGAATTTGTTTAGTGCTACTTAAAATTAAGTATTGATGCATTGTACATCATATTTGTGCAGCTTATATCACGTGATGTATAATATTATAATTTGATTTTTTTTTTAAATTATCATTATACCATTCATTTTTCTGTATTTTACTTTTCTATTTTTTTCAATGCATATGCACAATTTTTATCTGAATATTTCTTTGATCTACTAATGTGGTATAAAAAATTAATCACATTCATTTACTTTCAAACATCACGTCGTATAAGTTAAAGGATATGTGTTATAATGTGTGACTGTATAAGTGTATGCGTGTATTTAGTTTTTAAATTTTAATTAAGGCGAAAAGAGAACAAGAACTGTACATATTTAATATAATCAGTTTAGTTAGAAGCGAGATATGATATAGTAGCATTCCTAATAATATCGAGTGCAATCGTGTTTCATGACAGAAAAATGTCAAAAATGTAATACTGATATGCACAAGACTAACTGAAAATTTCATACCGTTTGTACTTTGTAAAAACATTTAAAAGGTATTCGATACATTGTTTTCTAGAAGCATCATCTCCTATTTGATTTTACAAAGCACGAAAACGAGGTCTCATAAAAATAATGAATGATTAATCAATTTAGTTAGGTGTACAAATTGTGTGATATAAAATTGTTGATTATAATGTACATAATACCAACACAAAAATAATCCCGATGATATTGGGTAAAAAAGAAAAACAGTTACTACTAGAAAAGGATTATTTTGTTGTATAAAAAAAATCTTGTTAATTATTCGGGGTCTGACTTCCTTTGGTTGCTTATTTATGATCCTACTAAATTTACCTCTCTAAAATATCCTTTATGATAATCGCTATTGCTGAATAACTTTAGAAGTTTAAATTTTTAACTATAAAAAATATTTGAACAAATAAACAGATAATAATAAGAAGTTACACTTTAGTTGAGATTTGTCTCGGTATTTAATAAATCTTATTTTTAGAAAAAATTGATTTAAAGTTCGTGTTCTTTTCTTATCCTTAATATAATGATTTTGTAATACTAGAACATAATAAAGTCTAAAATGAATAAAGTTATATTTTAGAACACAATATTATAAGTATTTATTTATTTAAATATTCATAAGTAAAAAACAAAAATTTTTTATTTCCATACATTATGACTTTATATAAATATTTCCTTATTTTCTTCTTAGAAGAAATTTTATTTTATATTATATCTTATAATATTTATTTTTTTTTGTAAAATATAATATGTAATAATAATGATAAATAAATGATAAGTAAAATAGTTTTAAAATTCTATTTATAAATTGCAATTATGAGGCCATCTTGGAAAAGGAAGAGTATCCTTAATATTTGGTATATTAAAGATATGTTGTAAAAATCTTTCAAATCCCATTCCAAATCCTCCAGTTGGAACATTGCCATATTTTCTGAGTTCTAAATACCAAGAAAGATCAGATGCTGGAGGTAACTTTAATTTCAATTTTTCATAATTATCTTCACGTAAACTGCCTCCTACTAATTCGCCTACAGTAGGTACTAAAAGATCTATTGCAGCAACCTTTAAAAAAAAATATTATAAATATGTATCTTTATAATGATTACATTTAACATATTCAGTATTATTATACTTACTTTTGAAGCATCATCTTTACATTCTTTCATATAAAAAGGTTTGCTTTCTTTTGGCCAATTTATAATAAATATTGGAATATTATCATTATATTTCACTAAAAATAATTCATGTTCTTTAGATAAATTTGTTCCAAATTTAATAGGAGTTGATAAGGAATTTGCATTATTTTCTAGAATATTAATTGCTTCATCATATGTTATACATATAAATTTTTTATTTAACCAAGCCACTTCACAACCACCTATTACATGTATATCTGCAGCACCTTTTTCAAATACATCTTTAATAACATATTTTATCAATGATTCAATTTCAATCATTATATCATCAATATTATTAATAAATGCTAATTCAGCTTCTAACATATAAAATTCAGTTAAATGTAATCTTGATTTAGAATTTTCAGCTCTGAATGATGGTCCAAAAGTATATACTTTTGTCAATGATCTAAAATATATAATATATAATTTCTCATTATTTGTTTATTTATAAAACTTTGTTTATTTATAAAACTCTATAATTTATTCACCTTGCTATTGTTTCTAAATGTAATTGACCAGAAACTGTTAAAAATGCCTTAGTATTAAAATATGATTCTTCTTCCGACATATTTTCTTTTTTCATTGATTTTAATAAATTTTCACAATGTGGTTTTACTAAAAATAATTCACCAGCACCTTCACAGTCATTTGAAGTTAAAATTGGTGTATGTACATTAATAAAATTTTTGCTTCTTAAATAATTTTCAATACTTGCAGTTGTCATATCACGTAATCTTAATAAAGAAGAAAATCTTCTAGTTCTTGATCTTAAATGCAAAAATTGTCTAATATAATCCATATCATAATGCTTTCTTGGAGCAAAAGGATACCCATCCATAACATCACATGTACCAATTATAGTAACATTATTTGTATGTAATTCAATTCTACCATTTGGACTTAAGACTAATTTTCCTTCTGCTATAATACTACTTCCAAAACTTAAGTTATCTGGTTTATTGGATTTTGGTATAACAATTTGTAACATTTTAGGAGTTGATCCATCCGTAATATCAATAAAAATATTATTTTTCATCTTTCTCACTGCATGAATCCAACCCTATCTTTAATAAATTGAAAATTTAATATATAATAAGATATAAAAACATAAAATTCAATAATAAACTGTTTTAATATTATATAAAAAAAATATTAAATTAATGATTTTGAATTAAAAAATTATAAAATATAGCTAACCTGTACTTTTATATTTCTTCCTATATTAGTTTCAGAATTGTCTTTATATATTTGCAACATACTGTGAATATTGCATTTTGAGAATTTAAGATTAACAAATAAATTTCTGTTAAACTTAAATAATGTTACAAGTGACATTTTTTGTATTTAAAACACACTTATAATAATATAGTAAAGCTTCACAAATGAAATATAAATATAGATGAAGTAAGTATTGAATACTATTAAATAATTAAAGTATGATGTTTTGAAATACGATCATATTTATAAATGTACATTATAAAATGTCGAAAATTTTGTTCTCTCATTTATATTTTAACGCAATGAATTTAGAAATTATATTTAAATATAAAGATAAGATAAATAGGATAAAAATATTGAAATTGGCGCCATTTTCATTAACGTCAATAATAAGAGAAAGATTAAAGTAGGATAAAAATTGACCAACAACATCATCTTTCGAATGCTAAATATCTTTTCAAAGATAGGATAAAGAATTAAGAATCAACTTCATTTTTTAAATACTTCTAAAAAGATTTTTTGGAGAGATATTTTTGATATTCAAGAGATAGCGCTAATAGTCAATTCTCTATTCTTTTTGTTTTATTTTCTATCTTTGTCTATTTAGTTTGCAACACTTTAAAAATGGCGCATATTTTTATTCGCATATTTTTATTCTATATTTTCTATCTTTTTCTTATTATTTATTTTCTTTGTCTATATTTGTTCTGAAAAATTTATGTATTTAAATTTTGATATTTCATTAGAAGAATTAATTAACAATCTGTATCATTTTATATAACAAATGTAGTAATTGAAAAACGATGAAAAAAAAATAAAAAAAAGAAAGTTAGTAACTTTTATGATTTTATTAAATTTACTCTTTACTTTTTACTAAATTTTCATGAAATTATCAATGTATATGTAATTATCTATATTGCATAAATACGAATATTTATAATTAACTTATATATATATGTATTTATACGGGAAATATATAATATGTAAATAAATTTTGCTTTCATAGCATTATATTTAAATCCATTTTCATAAAAAAATTTCACAAATTAATATTATTTTCATTATATTTTAAGAAAAAAATAATTAGCACATATATTATATGAAAATATTTATGAAAAAATTGCATTGCAGAAATTATTTTTAAAATCTATTGATTATTTTTTGAAAAAAAAAATTTGTAATTGAATTAAATATAATTTCTATATTTATTTTAAATCATAGAACATATATTTTTTAAATATATTATTTTATAAATATTCACGTTTCAAAAATATATACAATATTAAAACAATTTTATAATAATTTATTTATATAGAATTAATTGATACTAAATATTGTTAAAATAACTGGGTTATCGTTTTATATATAAAATATTATAATTATTAACAATTGAAAGATTGATTATTATTAATAAATAAAATTAAACATTATAAAATATATTTAAATGATTAGGAGTATGGGTATGAAAAGAGAAATATCTAATAAAGATATTAGCAGAGTTTAATAATTCAGAATATGACTTATTCATTCAAAGTGCAGGTTAAAATTTTTATTTACAATCTTAAAACTGAAATATCTTAACATTATAAAAATTTATCCTAATATAGGATACAAATTAATTTTTCTCCAACACTCTTTTCTTTTTCTCTTTTTTTTTTTTTATGAAAGATATTAACTCATAAAACCTAATCTAATTAGTAAATATTTTATACTTTACAAAAATTTACATTAAAAGTATACAATATGAATATCATTGTCATTGTTATCGTGATTTTTGCTTGGATAAAAGAAGATTTACTTCTGTCAGTATCTAAAGGAGAATGTTGCGATATCGATGCAAGTTGCACAGCTACGATAAAAAAATTTCACATTTCGTTATTATGTATATTATAATGTATTATAATTATTAATTATATATTATAATTAAATAATTTAACCGAGATTTTAAATTACCTGGTACTATTGTATCCTCTTGTATCGCGTTCGTTATATAATTATCCTTATTTGCTAAAAAAAATTATACAGGTCACGAAAACATGTAAATGAAATGAAATTATTTACAAGTCAAAGAAAAGTTCACTTATTTTTATTACTTACAAGCGCCTTCTGTAGCAAATCTTATTATTTCCGACGGTTTACTCCAACCATAACGATTTTTCGACAAAACGAGCGCCTCATAATGCGTTGCTTCTTCTAATCCCGTCAATTTGAAGGAATACGTGTGAATGTAACTATTTCCATCGCTGCCACTGGGTATATATAATTTACGCCATTGTCCAGGAACGCCGTTCTAAAAATTGAAAAATTGAAAACAAATACAACGATAAAATACCCATTTATTCTACGTTACGATCGATTAAATCCTATTAAAATCTTACCACATATTTACGAAATTTAAATTCGTATTGTACGATACGATTGTAACTGTGAACCTCCCAGACGAAATTGTACGAAGTCTTAGACAAACTGTGCGAAGTCTTTTTAAAAACTGCCGGATTCGCAATGCCCGATAATTCGACCGCCGCTTCCGTAATTCCTAAGGAATTCGAAGCTCTGCATAGATAGAAACCATAATCTGTCGTCCTGACGTTCCTTATTACCAAACTATGATCGCTGCCCGCGTTATGTTTCACTATCCTCGATGAATATTTCACGCTTTTATTGTTGAAATACCACTCCACCTGAAGATAAAATTTTAGAATGATGTAAAAGTGTAAAAAAAATCATATCACTCTTGCTGTTATATTTATCCATTAGTTAAAAATCATCCGATGAGAAAATTGTGAAATTCGGCAGAACAACACTGCGATACATTCTTCGAGAGAAGTCTAGGAGAAATGCTGCGTCAGCAATGAATTTAACCTTAGTAGCTATTTTTCGTAAGAAGTATCGCGAGTCACGTTTCCCGCCAATCGATTTGTCACACGTTACCGCTTCTAAGGGATAGATTCACAGAAATTGCTTCACAGATAATACCATTATGCCGAACGAATAACTCGTTAAGAAACCGAAGATGCCGAAATAAAAATGAAGAAATTCCTTTTTTCACGATGATGTCTAATGAAAACGAATTCAAAAGTGAAGGCAGGAAGTAATTAAACGATAACGAAGGTATTCCTAGTTACGTTAGTCTCGACTCTCCAAACCCATTATTGTTCGAACTGTTAATTACTAGCGTCGTAATTACATCGTTCGTAGTCTTGCAAAACTGCTCACCGTTGCCTCTGGCCAAGCAGTAACCCCACAATGCAGCTGCACTCGTATCCCAGCGGGTGCATGCATCCATGTTTTCGTCATCTCGATTCTAGGTTTGTCTGTCGATCAATGATTGAAACAAATATTGATCCGATAAAAGAAAAGGAACTTTGATTATTTGATATAAAACAATTTTAATCATTTTTTTCAATCATTCAAATCATTTAAATTACAGGTTAAATAATTAAAAATATCCGCATGTTTTGTGGACTAACTCTATTACGTAAATGTAAAATATTTATCGAACATACGACTCGTGATTTTTAATTAATATTAGAATTGTAAATTATGTATTGTCTTGTAAATTACGCGTCAACAATTTAACATATTTGAGAATAGAGACGCTACAATTAGATCGTGCGGACATTTGATTGGAATACAAAAGAGAAGAATGTAATTTCCTAATTTAATTACAATCGTTTAACAACGTATGCAGGATGGTACACGCTGCTATTTCCGTGCATACATATATAGGCGTATATAAAATCGATTAAAGTCGATTACGTAGGTGGATCACAAATTTGCGTCACAACCGTGCAATCATAATAAAATATAATTTATCGTTATGCAATCACGTGGGATTATAAGAAATTTGACAAAGTGATACTTACACCTAACGTGCAAATCTATGGTGGCCATGGCTGGTTCGCCAACGTCATTGTTTGCGACGCAAGTGTATCGACCAGCATCGCTCGGGCTCTCAGCGTGGAATCGTAGACGTGATCTATCGTATAAAAGTGGTATTTCCCCGTCCTATTAAAGGGATAAATATTTTTAAGAACCGTTTTTGAACCAATTTTTTTTATTTCTCATTTTCCTTACCTTATTCCTCCAAGTAATGATCGGAACTGGAACACCTTTTGCAACGCATGCCATATCTACTTCTTCATCCAAATTCACTTCCAGTTTACCAGATTCTGGTATTGGATGGACGCTAGGTGGATCTGCATATATTCAAAAATATATAATATTTTTTTTCTCATTCTTTATATTCTCACACTCGATACAAATTCTTTTCCCCATTGAAAATTTTTTCGTATTAAATAAAAATGATAAAAATAACTGCTAAAAATTTTTTAATCGAGATATTTAAAAAACTATTTTATGAAAGCGTGCAAATCTTTGGAATTGAATTCTATAGCTTCTTTCCAACAGATAAAAACGACAAACGGATAATATTAATTGAATCCGAATGACTATATATAAATATATAGATATTCCTCTAAGATTTGGAAAAATTAGAAAATTCAATTGCATCGACAAATAGTCGAGCTAGTTAGAATTCTTCTTTCTTTTAGAAGATAAAGAAATCTGCGTTTAGTTTCACGAAATGGAAGCAAAATCTTTACGATTGGAAAAACTCCACGGAGAATTTGAAAATTCTGGGGAAACTTTTTTGAATTTGTTTGAGAAACGATGTAGAGCTCGAATAGCAGTTTCGGGTCATCCATAATTTCAACGACGATAGAATCGATATCTGTGTTTAACTTTCCTACAAAACACACATCATATTCTTCAACCTTCTTCAACTCTATCTCTTCTGAATTTTCGATTTCGATTTAATTTGTTACTCTTGATTGATTCTTTCCAACCAATTAACGATATATATATATAAAATATTATTAAGCAATTTAAACATCAGGATCGAATTATAAAATTTCAGATGATTGAACAAGAAAATGTAAACGATTGAAATATCTATAACGGTGGGTGTACATCCACAAAGTGAAAATCTCTTTCGGATAAAATTTGATCTCAATACCGATCTACTTACACATTACTTCAATCTCGTGTACTTGTGTGGCATGTCCCCAGGGAGCTGGTCGAGACGCTTGGCATACATATTCCCCGGTATCGTTCCGTTTCACGTGGGAGACCTCCAAGCTTCTGTTTGAGTACATTTTAACTCTTTCAGGTGGTTCGTGTCGTGGTTCGCCGCTGTCAGCTAAAAGGATACCATCTCTCCACCACCTCACCCTCGTCTGCACGTTATCTAACCGTATACGAGAATAATATATATATATATATATATATATATATATATATATATATATATATATGTGGAAATTTTTCATCCGTTCGAAATTCCATTTAACGTCCAACATTTATGAATAAATGTATTATTTTCCCCTAATAAACTCGATTTATCGCAATAACCCGCGTTCGAATCGCGTATCCGGTATGCGCGCGTGGTTCCAGACCGATAAGCGATCGAATGCCTTTTCCCTGACCCAATTTATCCAATTAATCCTTAACTCAATGGAATATTAAAAGCGATCGATGGTTACGTTCCAGAATCCCAAGGATCCGCATAATCCGAAACAAAGTCTACAATTCGTATCCGATCCGTCTTAACCTATGCCCTTCTTATCGAAGTTGCGACAGGGTAAAGCAAATGGCTGACAGACAATCCAGTTAGGCGAAATCACCGATGACAGCTCGATCGATTGTACAGTAAATTGTTTGCGTTCTATACCTGTACACGAGTCAGTGTCTGCGAATGGACTGCTTAAGGAAATTAACATTGATCCTTGTCCGAAATTGCGACGTCGTTCTCTCTTTACGATCGAATTATAAAAATAAATATCATATTTATTTCAAAATTATTTTATTTTTTTTCCAAGTAACACACTGGGATATTGTTTTCGATATGTAAGTGTTTCGTTTTTGGATTGGATGGAAAACGACGAATGAAAGAAAAAAAAATACGTAAGAATGAGAAAAAAGGTACTTACCAAGATCCTCCACGTAACACGGAAGCAAAACTGTATCGTTTTCGAAGGTCTTTACCGTTGTAGGATAACTTTTAAATCCATTGTTCGCTGTCGCTCGACTACCTGTAACGATAAATAACTTAAATGAAGATAAATTCGTACCCCGAAAAATCTTGGAATTACACGTTACTGTAAGAGATCTTTCTTTTCCTTTCTTCTTTTAATTTTTCTTTTCGTTTAATTTTTCATCTTGCAAAAATATAAAAATCTGACTTTTAGAATTATATTGCTGCAAATTTTGCTTTTTAGCTTTCGCGAAAAGCAGTGGTACAGCCGCGGTGAATTCGTGAAAAGTTAAATGCAGATTTTCCATGCATTATGTATAAGCAATTTTCGTGGTGTGTGTGACAGCACTCAAGTAATGGAACACGACTACTTTCTTGTTCAAACGGATTGAATTTCCGGAAACATAGCGAATCATTTATTCTTCTTCTATTAAAACGAAAAAAGTGAGAAACGAAAAAAAAAAGAAAGCGAAAGAAAGGGGAAAGAGAAAAGAAGAAGGAAAGAGCGCGGGAACAGTTTTGCGGAAGTGTTTATGATTATAGAAACGAAATAAACAGAGCGGAAACAATCTAGCGAAATTTTCAGCGAAACTCGTGTAAAACTCATTTCCGCGCCCGTTGCACCACTATTTTTTCCAAGTAATAAATAATTATTTTGTCTCGATGTGGGCGAGAAAATATCTTAATGGGCGAATTCGATTAATTTGAATGAATTTAATCGAAGGAGGTAAGTAAGAGAGTTGAGAAATTTCGATGAAAATCGAAATCTTTGTATGTTTTCTTCTATATATGGGGATATGAGATACAATTATGGGGGGGATACATGTGATTGGTAAACTTGTGTGTAATTTTTCCGCTCACCTATGATAAAAATGCAAAGCATCCAGCCGAAAACCATCATGTTACAAAAACATGTATATACGTTTTACCACCCTCGTGTTACAAAAGAAACGAAGAATAGAAAATGATGGAGAATGATGACCGTGGTGTATACGCGTGTACTCTTCAACTTTTCACGAGACACTGATCTTTGGTTAAGGTGGTGATCGTATTCCATGCGATCTTAACTCACACACACACACACGCATGTACGCTCACGCACACTCGTCGTCCAGCGTAATTATGACCAGTTGGTCATTGTGTGATCCAGGGATGCTCATGTTGTCATCTAGAAAAACGTTTGTCACTTGTTCGAGAGAAGAAGAGAAGCAATGATATCTTGGAAGAAAATCTTAGAAAAAAATTATAAAATTATAGAATTGACATTGTAATTGTAATTTTTCTCTCTCAAATATCTGCCAATGTTCGATTCGAGTATATCGAGTGTATCCCCCGAAGATTGGAATTTTGATCAAAGGAACGTATTCAATCGATAATGCGTATTTACATGTAAGAGTACATGCGCACTGTATGACATGTTTATGTAAGAAGATTCAAACGAGAGGTTTCCATTCCGATTGAGAACCTTTGCGCCCTATTGCAACTGCTGTCACTACGTATTACACGCATAGGGTGTCCATCTACCAACACCAAAGGCATTCTTCTATAATTTGTTCAATTTACGCACCGACACGTACCATACATAGAGTCATTCATCGAGTTATCCATTAAATCGTTAATCTAATATATGAATCGACGGCCCCTTTTTAAAAGGAGGCGACAAATCGTGTATTATCCGTTGCAATTGTAAACAAATGAAAATTTCATTGTCACTGCTACGCCATCATTCGAGAGACAATGAGACGACGTTCGTGGTAGGAATGATAATAATTGTTCAATCGACAAAATGAAAGGAAGATGATTTTTTTTTCAGTAGCCACGAGATAAAACAAATTCTTTTTTTTCATTGTGATAACGTCTTTTTTTTTCTCCCCGAATTGTACAGCTTGGAAACGTGGTCGAAATAATCCAACAAATTAAGGATATTGATTTTAATTTCCCTTGATGGTAGAAATGTCAAAAAGAATAGAAAAATTAACGAATAAGGAGAGTAAAAACGTACCATTTTAAAATATTTTGAAACAGAATCGTGAGAAATTAACGATTCAACTTCTGTATAGAGATTACTTTTAATCGTCCTCAAATATCCTTAATTATTAAACGTAGGGTAAAGAGACATGAAAATTATTTTCACTCAAAACTGAATAGTTTCAATCTTACTATAAAACTTGGACTCATTATTTGAAATGAGATCGTTCGCAATTCGCAATAATTGGTTACGAGTGGCGCTTGACTTCTATCAGATGGTAATTCCATGGATCTTATTTAGATAATAGGTCGGCGCACAATTTTCACAATTGTATTAATCGCTTCGGAAATTCTGCTCTTTAATCCTTTGTATTCTTTACTTATCGTTCATTCACCGATTAATCCTGCCAATTTGTAATTTTCTTCTTGCCCTTGAATGCCAATGATAAACGAGACATATATGCACACGCAGAAGATTGTATCGAAGATATAAAAGTGGCCTGTTTAATAATGGGCATCATCGACGCAAATAATGCGACTGAATCGCATTGTTCGTGCATTGTGGTCCACGGTCTAACCAACGTTTCAGCTCGATGCTGTTTGATAATATTAACCAGAATGAATTTCATTCAGATATCGACGTCACGGGGTAAACGGGGCAATTCATTCACGATGGCTAGACCTCTATAAATAACCGAAAATTAACGCGAGGTTTTGCTAAACGCCGCGCCGCGCGGCTCGATGTAACAGTTGAAACGTTTCGAATAGATCGGTGCGAACACGTTGTGCTTCAGTTGTGGCAGATTTATAAATTGGCCGTACGTTTTTAACTGTGCGACGGGAGATTAATCCAGAATAAAGAAACAATATGGTATAGAGTTTGTTATTCGTGAACGCTGATGAAAATTTTTTTTTCGCGTTCTCGTGAAAAATGTACCAGTCATGAGAGATATGCATGCTATACGAAAAAAAAAAAAAAAAAAAAAGAAAGCAATGAACAATAGCCTGGTGAAATATATATAGAAGCGATAAAAGATTTTTAACACTGACCTACATTTTGTTAAAATATCGTTATACATTAATTTATAATTCAAAACTCGCACGCGACATAAAAATTGTGTGACTGAGTTTTTACGCTCGTGTTTTCCGATATCGTGTGCGTTCTAATCTCTTTCCTTTTTTATCGTGTGATCGAACATAATGCGCTCATTTTTCCTCCTTCGATTCGTATTGTTAATCTTAAATATATATCACGATATATCTGGGAAGAATATTTCGAGCCATCTCTATATCGGAATTTTTATCAGGAACTCGAAGAATTTGTATAAATTTTTTTCTTCTCGAAGGTTACGATATAATAATTGCATTCTTAAGAAGAGCGATCGATTTTTCGAAGATATTATTTTCTACACCCGCCTCGAGATATTCCATCTTAAATATGCATAACCGGAATGAAGTTGGTTCGTTCTTACCAAAAAACGTGAACGGACAATAACGATGTCTACGCTTTTTCTTTTCTTTCGCGTTGCATCCAGCTGCCACTGACAAATTGTGCAAACTGCCTACGGCGACACGCGTTCCCGCTTTTTTCTTACACCGAAAACGAATGCGTTTGTCACACGATTCGCTGACATTCGCTGTTGATCATTCTTTCGATTTCACGATTTTTGCGCCTTTTTCCATCACAAATCTATCTATATCAAGAATTTTTCTTTCATTTTACCCATCGCTGTTTCGAGTTTTAATTCATATTTGAATAAATACTTTAATTGTGCCCTCTTAAAAAGGTATTGCGTGCATCGTGCATTTCAATCGCTCTATTATGTTTATCGTCGTAACGATCGAAATAAATCGGGACCTGTTTCCCACGTATCTCGTCCAACTAAGCATTAAAAGCACAGAAAGCTGATTGAAGTATTTTCGCGTATAATAAGGCTCGTGCAATCTGTGCTCATGAATAATGCGCGCGGAGTACACGAAAATCGGCCCGGTAATTCGCTCGATAATTCGCCGTTTCATGCCTTTTTAAATTCAATCCCGTTTCTCCGCTTCCTGCACGCCGTTTCTTTCCTTCCTTCCCAGCCTTCGAAATATTTATCCTTGAACTTCGTCTATAAACCAAAATTTTATGGGCGAGATTATTCGCGAAGATCGATTATTTATGCATTACTTGTGCGTATTTCGAATAATCCTACGGCACCCGATATTTCCGGCGGAAAGGTAAGAAGATATCTTGGCTTCGGTAGTTATTTTCGACTAGGCTTTTCGTTGGCCTCTCGTCCATGAAAAAGAAGAAACGAGAAAGTGAAACGGGCAGGGCGGGAATAATCCTCCCCTCTTACGTTCGAAACGATTGCACGCGTGGTCGTGCGAATCCGTGTGAATATGCTTAATCCAATACGAAGAATAAGAAGAAGAAGAAGAAGAAGAAGAAGAAGACACTTTAGTGCGGTTCTCAATTATTTGATACGTTGAATAAAGTGACATAGAAGGATTGTTAAGTTGATTGTAAAATTTGCTTCTGGGGAGGGAGAGGTCGATGAATTGTAAATGTTTGGGCGTTTTTCAACGAGTAACATTCAACAAAAATATTTAAAATTTGATTTGATACAATTTAATGCAAAAGATAAATATATCTTGCTCATCTTTGAACTCATCCCCTTATTGTTATTTTAATTGACGTTCTCGGTCAAAATATCGATTTTGAACCTCGCGGTTCACGTTCACGAAGAGAAAATTCTTCTTGTCAACCGCGACGGGCAAGGCAGTAGCTAAAAACTCATGGTTTAATTAAGCTAATTTACCGAAGCACTAACCCCAAGCGAGCCATTGTCGGTTGTGAAGCGTGTTTACGGAGGGCTCAAAGGAATATCTGCTAGTTAAAGACGGAAATGGGATTAATTGCGCAGGTCATGTTGCTGTACCGGAAATTTTTTACGCACCGATTCCTAAACGAACGCTTAATCGCTGCAAATGCGAGGGAAAAAAGCGCATGCATATTTTATGCAGAAGAGAATTAAAGATGCTTAAAATGCAATGAACGATGCTCGTTCGATTGCATCGATCGATATCCCGTAATTAGATTTTCAATTAAGCTCGATGATTCGCGAAATAAATCATATTACACGTAAACAAAAGATGTTAATCATTCTACTTTTTCCAAGTTTTTCAATTTCTATTATCAAAAATATGCATCCATTGTTACGATAAATGATACGTCTTGAATGATACGTTGATTTAAATTGCGTAAAAAATACTCAGATACGCGATCTCGTTGAAGAGGGTTGAAAAGATTTGAAAAAAGCAAACCAATTAATTTTGCACCGTGAATTAACGCAATTTTATGTGGCTAGATTTTATCGATGTCCCGCGTTACAGTGGGTACAACACGGACAATATTTCGAGTCGTTCCCTTCGTACATGCGCGAAACGTCGTTTGTTTCCTCGACGACAATTCCGACGAAAACGCACGCAAACGCGTAAATAAAATACTGCGTATCAAATGAACAACCTCGACATATTTCGAGAATATACAAACACTATGAATAATCCGGTCGTTGTAATTGACGGTGATTTATTTAGAATAAACCTGACGTGACTTAGTTTCGTAGATCAATTAATTTGAAGGAAGGCAAGGACATATTCGGCGGAGGGCTCGATCCAAGACTATCAAATAGAAACAAGATGCGACGTGAGCGCGTCAAAGCTTCGAGAATATCGCAATATCTGCATCAATACGAAGTGCATAATTCTCTGTGAAAAGCGACCGCCGCGAGAATGTTCGATGGACGTTAATGAATCGTGATATTGTTCTCGAGAATTCGATTAGTATTGGCTATAATACTTCGAAATGGTCTTCAGAAAGTTTCCCGTTTAATAGTTGTCTTGATCAATTTACGTTTCTGACGATCTTCGTAAATTCGCTAGTTTATTTTATTTTATTTTTTTTGGGGAGGAGGAAAGGTGATGATTGTAAAATTCGCATGATAGAAATGTTTAATGAATTTCGATATCTATCCGATGAATTCAATTAGTTTACGGTTCTAAAATTTTCGATTCATAAAAATTGCACGCACGAGGAGGACGCGCGATCCAGCGTTCCTTCGTTTATTGAATTCCTATTAATTCGATCGATGTCTCGATACAGACATATTAATCAATAATAACATCGCTCGAGAGAAGATTCATACAATATATTGAAATTCCATGCGTATTTGTTAATATTATTTATATCGAGACGGATTGCATCGTTGTATTGTAGAATAGAGGTTAATCGATGAAATTTCGATAATTTCATTAACGAAAACTTATAATCCCCGTGTTAATATCGTGACAAAAAATATCAATAGCTTATTAATCAACGGATATACACGTTTAAATAATAAAAATGTTATAAATTAGGAAAGGATGAGAAAAGCAGTTCGTATTTATTTGAATCTACACTGCTCTTTTAATTATTATTAATCGCTATAATATTAATTGGCTCGCTTTATATAGTTGCGAGTTTACGATAAAAGCCATTAACCCGATCATGTAAATTCAACTTACAAGTCAGTCGACTAACGAGATTTGAAACGAAATCCGATTAGAATACAAAGTGTATGAGGAAAGTTTCGTTTCACGGAGTATAATGCATAAATTTTCGTGCTTAATTGTATCTGTTTCAGGAAGTTTCACGGTTTTCACGGAATGAAATATACATTATCTAATAACCGTATTTGGTACGGTTAATAATAAATCCATTGAACGACAATTTCGACGAATGTATTTTTTAAGAATGGAATTCAGGGGAGAACTGTTCCTCTTGAAACTACTCTCGTTCTTGAATAACTCAACGACCCAGCCGAGTTATGGTGGCTGGATGATTTAGCCCGACGCTTTGCAGTGGGTAAATTTGCCAGACCAAGAGGCTTAGGTACGACTTAATAAAGATTATCATGGTAAATACAGACCAGAGAACAGTGTAAACGTGGTGATTCTCTTCCATAACATTCAATTAAGGAACATTAATCTTTATATAACGATATTATATCAAAAGTCGTCGCGTTTGTTGCCTCATTTTATGTAAAAAACGACGAAGAAACGTAAGATCGACAAGCTTTTATTTTCAAATCATCGTTATATCATTTTTACATGCTGCTTGTCTTCGATGATTTCCTTAAGGGACATTGCGATAAATAGAATCTTCGATGACCGTTGGAAGCTAAGTGCCAGCGTCAGGAAGTAACTTGAAAAGCCTCTATTGATCGCGCTTCCGAGGACAAGATTGTCGAAGAAATCCTCCAGAGAGATCTGTTCCTTTATCGAGCGAACTTTCTTCCCAATTCCATAGATTTCCAAAGTTTTCAACTTTGTTTTCAAATTAATCAAACAAAATTTAACATCCTTCCCGGAATTCTTATATTCTCTCGTGAAAAATTCCAGATGCACAGAAGAAATACATGAAAATATCGAATGAATAAGAAGATAGATAAGAATGTGGAATCAAAGTATGACATTAGGCTAAAAAAAAGCGTTAATATATTCGAGATGAAAATCTACGGGTTAATGAAACGATGAAAATCCAATTAACGAGTCGTTACCGTTTATCTGGGGCGAAATGACGGCAGAAATAACGAAGCAGCTTATTTCCGGTGCCGCGTCCCGTAAATCGGTAATTTCAGCGGGAGAACGAATCGGTAAACGAAGTTTACGCGTAGTTAAGGGCCAACAGCCTTCAATTCTCTTTGTGAACGGTTAATCCGTCATCCGGAGAGATCTTTCTAACGAATTTGTCTCAGCTCGTTTAAAGATCCTGCTAGAAAATTCTTGCCACACTGTCACGCCGCAAACGTTAACCACGTAACCTCTTCGTCCGCGCCTTCGAACCGGAAACACCAATCTCCTACGATTACGAATATGTATTCTCGCTCCAATTACGCTCTGTGCGTACAGTTCCTAGATTGCTAATTGATTTTTGCCACAGCTGTCGAGCTCATATTTGTAATATCGATTTAATTTAATTACAGAGAAGGGACAGAGAGAGAGAGATTAGTAATAATATTTCGCTATAAAAATTGCTACGATAAATGGAAATATTGGTGAAAATAAAGATTTAAAAATGGAATTAAAAATAGAAATGATTTAAACGATTCTGCTTATAATCGTGAAAAGGTTATTCCTCGAGGATTTCATTTTACAAAATCAGAAATAGGAGATTTAAATATCTGAATATGTTTTCATTTTTTAAGTAATTTTTATCGTAGCTTTATTCTCATATTTTTGCAAATGATACGATTATATTTTTGAATTATTGTTAGTACGCTTTTGAGAATTTTCGTCGTATTGTCCATTCTCTATATCCATTTTATCTATATCTCCCTTTATTACCCTCGCCTTTCTGTTATTTCTACCAAGTCAACCGCTTTGACTCGCATGCTTCCATCCACTTCCTTTCATTTCGAGAAGTAAAACGGTCCGCAACGATGATCGCCTCCTCTTACCTTTGATTGACCCACTGACACACAAATTTAAGCTTCCTCCCTTTCTTTTAAAACGTTCTTCTCGTTTTTAACTGTTCGTTTCGCCAACACTGAATTCTCCAACTAAACCATTTTTTCCACGATTCTTTCTATATAGAATTTTTTTTTCTTTTTTTTTTTTTTTTAATGCAAATCTATGAGTTAACAGTTCTGACTTTACGCGACTTCACCCCTGATTTCATAGCCCACTTTCTTTCAGTTTTCCCCTTGTTTTATTTTTTCACGAGCTATACATGAAACTTAACCGTTAACCTCCTCACGCTATCGTTTTAGGCACGAACCTCTCATTCTCTCTATTCTTTAATAGTTTATCTATATTCCTGATTTAACGTTTTTCTTTCTAATTTCTTTTTTATTTATTACAAATATGAGCAAAGCGTTATTTTTATTTTCTCTCGTAGAATTTCATGCACGTTTTAACTTATTTATTCCGTGCAGATTCGTTCGTGAATGCATACATAGAATTGATGGTAAAATATGCATGTAGAACGTGGATATCGGTAGAAAAATTTTGAAAAGAAAAAAAAAAAATATATCTTGAGGATGTAAAAAAAATTAAAAATTCTTCAATATTTCTCAATGAAAGTCGCTATAAAAATAAAATTAATTTATTGATACAATTCTACGTGTACTTTTTCTATGACTCGTAGAAGTTCAGAATGATAAAAATAAACGCGTGTTTCATTATTCAGAAATTTTTGTATCTTTTGTATCTTTCTTGTACGTACGAGATCCTTGAGTTATATTTCTATTTCTAAATTTAAATGTCAATTAATCATTATTTAAATACGAGCTGTTGCTATTTTCAAAAGTCACGAATAAAATTAACTCGGACTAAACTAAACGAGATCGAAACACTCATCCGTGACTGTTTCTAGATTTACATTTTCATCGTACACCCCCTATGATTCTCCATTATCGTTGACCACCACGTTCTGATTTTTAATGGATGCAAAACGAATGCATACATGCAAAGCGGCATGCAAATCGAGGAATACAACTCGGTTGTCGCATCTCGTTCAATGTGTGCGATTGAACGCATTGATCGAGAAAGAATCTGGATATTCCAGAATGAAAAGTTCGCGCGGGAAAATAGGAGAATCTGATTTCGTGTTTCGTTAAGCGAAATTTTTTTCACCGTCGAGACGATTGTTAATTTCGTTTCTCTTTTTTTTCTTTTTTTTAGATTTTTTTTTATCGATGTATCGATATACGAGTAATTGAATAGATATCAATTGCCCCCTTTTATCGATTTACGTTTGTCAAACGCCGTGAATGCTTGGCAACCCCAAGACGCATGGGGTCGATGTAAATGTAAATTGACATCTGGCGTCGATATATCGTGCGTCAACGAAACACCAACACCGAAAATTAGGGCTGATATTAATAGATCTCAAGCGAGATATATTACAATCTCGTTTACGTGTATTATACAAGATCGCTCATTCAATTCGATATCAAAGCTTAAATTTCGCTAATAAATTTTGTGTCAAAAGTCCTCCATTAATGAATTTTACTCGATCGAGTCGTTTTACTTCACGTTGTTTTCGACTATTTTTAAAAAATTTTCCATATGTGTCAAGAAAGGCTTGAATATTCATTCCGTTTCCATGTTGAAAAGTTGTTACGTCTCGTAACATTATTATTCAAGAATTTATTTATCTTCGAGTCCTTAATAAGCAACCTCGAACTTTATCCGATAAATGATAAACTTGAATTTTCGTATCTTTCTTTTTTTTTTTTTTAATCTCACTCTTCGTTCGATTCGACGATACACGTCCAATGCTCATGATTTAATCTCGATCCAATATTATTCCCGTTATTGAGAGATAAGAAAGAAAGAAAGATCGCGAAGAATGTATTTGCCCATATCGCGATACTACCTGGCCAGATTAATATTTGAAAGAGTGATATTAGAGCACCTCAACCAGCATTCTAAAGGTTGAGAGTCACTATTCTGCGCTCGACATTTATGACACGAAATTTGCTGAAGATATCCGTTTTCCTGAGGGTCGTAGAACGACGATGCTTGTCTCTCTAAACCTTCATCTCATCCTATGCCCACGAAATGGAAAACCATCTCATATTGATGGAACAATAAAACTTGGCCGCGTTTACGGAACGTGGAAAGGATTATATTCAAATTACGTACCGTTAATTTCAAATAAATATATATATAAAATTGAATATTCGAAGAAGATATGAAAATATCTTCATTCTTTCATCTTTCTCACTTGTTTCCCCTTAAGTAAATTAAATTACTTCTAAGATTCGAGTAGCATGACCGGTATAAAACGCGAAACTGGCGAGTTTTTCGATCAATCCCATTTCAGAAATTGATTTCACTGGCAGCCTTGGGAAATTTATGTCTTTATACTTTCGAAGATTAAAAAAAAAACCTGGCTGGCGTAAAGTAGGTAAAACGGAAGCGGTTTTAATACGCGAAATAATGGAACGAGCAGCTCGCTTTTATTATTAAGAACACGAAACATTGAAATTTACAAACAACATCGGTTTATTCCGATTTCACGTGTAAATGTAATTGTAAATCGAGACACGTAAAGTTTAATTTTTATCAAAAAATGACCGATCTTACTTATCTCTTGAAAATCTCGATATTTTGGACGAAGAAAAAAAAAAGTTTTTCAAAAACTCGTTGGAAGAGATTTTTTTTTTTGTTTTTGAAACCAAGGTAAGAAGAAAAGTCCCGCATTTGATGACGACGGAGCAAAGCGGTGGAAAGGAAGGAAGAAAATTCTTGCCGTGCGGATTTTTGCCCGCGAAACTTGGCGATGATTGATGTCAAGGGCTCTCGTAAATTCTAGAACCACGTTACAAATTTCGCTCGTTATCGGGGGCCGTTCTCCAACGACCGTGGAAAGCGGCGTGGTTTACCATCACGTGAACAAACAGGAAGGAAAATGGCACGGATATCGTTTTGACAGAGAGAGAGAGAGAAGGAGGGAAAAAAGATGGATAAAAAAAATTAGACAGGGAGAGGATTGGAAAAAAAAAATGAATTACCATACCAATTGAAAACATGGATAGATTTCCTTCGAATTTTCAACAAGTTAATTGTTCTTCACTTTGATAAATTAATTAAACATTTTCGGAACAATCTGCCGCGTTAAAAGGATATTCCACTCATTCGCGTAATAGTTTCATCAACAAACGCGATCGATACTACTTCTATCGCTTGATATCATGAAAATTTCTGCTACTGTACGAAACGAAAATATATTTACTTAATCGATTAGGAGACATTAAATTTACCGGTTAATTAGGAATATCGCGGTGAAACCAATATTGTTGGGGCATACGATACCTAAATCCCTCGTGCAGTTAAAAATTAATATTTATGCAACATTCTGTGTATAAAATATATACGCATTATTTGATTAAATATTTAATAAATGTCAATTATCGCGTGTTAATAAATTTAACAAAAAGTAATTAAACAATGAATATACAAATTAAACAGAGAATTTACAAATTTAAAATTGGAAATTGTATAAAAAGTATCCTTCGTGCCAAAGATTTTTTTTGCTTCTAAGAATCTAGAATGTTTCGATGAATCGTTGAAACGATTCAATTACAATGTCATAATATCAAAGTTGAATGTGTTTATTAAAATGCAAATTGAATTTTAACTCTATGATACAAAGCTTTCAACGATGATTATTCGATACTCGTTCGATGATCGATGATGAAGATAAGAGAATCTTTCATTTTATCAGAACATTGCGAGGCGTTGACGGTGTGATTTTATGATCGAACCCAATGATATTATTCTAACGTGAAATTAGTCTGCCAGCTCATCGCGCCTGTTGCTATAACACACTTTCAGTTTGTGCACGGATGATATACCTGTTATTTACTACGAAGAGTAATTATTTAAGTGCTTTCGCCACCATCTTGGATCAAAAAAGCAAAGATTTTTTGAAGAATATCGTCTGAATATCGTACGTGCAATATTTTATCTCTTAATATTACATCTGACCTCATATTATCGTATTTCAATTTGTTATTTTACAAATATATTTTGCAAAACGTATAGTCATCGTGTCATTAAAATTTTATTTTATCGTTGTTCATCTCTTTACATTTAATTTTCTTCTTTCTCTCTTTTTCGACTTTTATTTCTTTATTCTATTCGCTTAAACTTTCGACAAGAGAAGACAGGAATTCATAGATCTAAATAGGAATCAATCGATTTACCATTCTACGTTCTTCGAAACTTGATAATGACGTGTACTTTGTCCGCGATATTTGTATCGTATCTCCTTTTTCCGTATCTTTAACGAATATAAAGACCGCAGTAGTATAGTATCGAATAAGCCAGCCGTGAAGAAACGATCCTCGAGAAACAGTTCAAAGCTCTCTTCTGCTATTCTATCTTCCATGTGACAATTCGTTGAAAATTCTGTTGTGAATTTTACCGATAGGTTTATCTCGCTATTATATTTCGTAAAAATATATACTGAATGAAATGAATAATACAATGCGAAATATACAATTTATATATTGAGTTATACAAATTTATGAACTTTTGGAAAATATAGATGATTTTTGATATTTATATGAATAACTTGTAAATACATATGTTGATTAAGAGATTTTTAAAAGCATAGTAGAATAATGCGAAAAAGGTCAGGCAAATAATCTGTGACGAAGAGAATTTGTTTACGTTAGACTTTAATTACTTTAACAATATATTTTATTGATTGAATAAAAAAGTAGACAATAATTGAATATAGTTTTAAAAAATTTGAAAAATTTAATATTAATATGAATAAATATGTTGAACAACAATGTGACGTATTTTCCAGCACGTCTGTATTTATTTCGATGCTTCTACATCTATCGTGGCATGCAAAACTCCTTTTGCTAATGACACGAATTCCCCCGGTAATTACTTGCTACATAGAACAGAATCTTGAGAAATACAATTCGCAGCCTCTTTTAATTAAACATTTGTCCAGAATGTTGAAAATCTGTCCGCCAGATATTAATAGAGAGAGATACAGATATAAGATATTTTTTTAAAATTGTAAATCCGTACGAATTTTCATTTTTCAGCTTTCTCTAAAGAATACACGTCGGCACAAAGAGAGATATCGAAAGGACAGAGGTATTATTACTGTCTTTCAGTTATATTTTACGACTCTGTTCGGATACTATATTAGCCTCTTCTTTGACCAAAGATTTCGCTTTTCTCCATAAAAGTCGGCTCTCTTCTCGTCTCGTATCGTACAAGAAGATACAATGTAATCTTTCACGTTATCATTCCCTATTGCATCGCATTTAGAATTTCTTCGCATTGTGAATGCACAGAAAAAGAAAATAAAAGACGTTCAAAAGAGGAAAACAAAAAAAAGTAGTTTCATAAAAACTACTGAATAGGAATGATTGATGATTATTAAACTATCGTTAAATATCGTGAACAGGAGCGTATTTAATATCGTGTAAAATTTTAATAAATGACATTAGAGAACTTTTACATACGTTGTAAATATTTCACTTATTTTATTATTATTAAAACCGAATAGAGAAGATCGATGATTATTAAAATATGGTTAAATATTGGTTTAAATATTAAAAACATGTACGTACGTTGTAAATATTTTAACTCGCTTTTATCTATTATAAATGCTCCAAAATTTCGTCTAACACACATTCAACACACAGATACACATATATGCACAGCGTATATAAAGACAACAAGAGGAAGGGAGAGAGAGAGAGAGGGAGAGAGAGAGAAAGGAATAAATACACGCGAGTAGTAGAATGACAGACCGAGTCAGACATGCGCCCTCAAAGTGGGAATCGCGGCAGTGAAAGAGCTCGAGAGCAAAACCCACGTTTCAGTTTGTCGCGTGTGCTGGCACGGCGCGCATACCGTTCGACCAAACTCGATGAACAATGTCACGGAGAACGTGGAACGTTCTCTCGACAAGAAGAAACGCACGCGAGTCGGCCGTTTCCTCGCACGAGAACGCGTCGTCCCGCGTCTTCACGTGAATTTCCGCAAAGAGAAAAAGATGAATCCGTCGTCGAGGGGAACGGAAGGATCGGATCGAACGAATTCCAATACCACCTTCACCACCTCTTACCAGATTCATCGTATCGAGAACGCTTCATTGGCGCAAAATGCCTCGTCCCAAACAATAATTCATCGTCTCTGGAACTTTGTAATTTAATCATCGTCGTTGGACTCCTTCGTAAATCGTTTGATCTACTGCCACCGGTTTCGTTATATATATATCCGTGTTATGGTGGAGTGTGCCCGATCTGAAGTAATATCTTTTCGATCATTGGGGAAGAAGACAAAAGGAAGAATCGTAGTCGGGTCGTATACACGGAGAAGCATTGTGTTCGCGGCTCTCAATCAGCTGTTCGTGCGGTTGCATCTCAACTAGATGGATCACGTGAATGCTGTTCACTTCGTGTTCTCGGACTAACAAGATCCCTCTGTCTTTCTTTCTCTCTCTTTCTCTCCATGAAAGATCCAGTTCATCACGGTATTAATATTGTTTAGTGTAAAAATGTTGTTCGTATGTCCGATCGTTCTCTCGAATCGTTGTTTGCTCAAAAACCGACGTTGAATGAAAAAAAAAAAAAAAAACGTTAAAAATAAAGGGGGAAAGTTGACTAAATTACATATCGATATAAAACTAATTTCCCTTGCTCTATCGTTATCTCAGAAATATTGATAAACGCCAAATGTTAATAATATTCGCGACTGATAATTCCTGATAACACACATTCCGAATCGTATGAATTAACAATGAACAAACAAAACGAATTGTGTTAATTATCGATGGTTGGAAGTGTAAATTAAACTGGTATTTTCGGTGTCCCTTTAATGGCCACGTAGCATAAAGCATCGCAGCGTTTGCAAACTATCGTTAATTTAACTTGTATTGTTAATTGCCTTGCGGCGATTGGCAATCAAACGGTGCTCCTTAAAGCGCAATAATGACGGAATCGCCAATACCTTCGGCCAGCAACATTCAGACCTCGTATATTCATAGCAGGAGCCAATCTCAAATGCAAACTCAAGATGACAAGAGCGAAAAAACGGAGAAGGCTGTTCTTTCGGTAATCTTTCATATCTTAATCAAATATCATTTGTTAATCATTTGCTGCGTACAGTTAACTGGATTAGTTTCATATAATATATTTCGACAAGTGTATCATTCCAATAATATTTCTCTCTTCTTTCCAATCCTTTTATACGACGATAAATTGCAATGTATTAAGCAGTTTCGTATAAAGCAGTTCGAACGGTAAATCGTTTTACCACGTTTATACGCGTAATAATCGTGAGTCGCGTAACAAATTGCCCGGTTTATGATCCTGGAAAGCTTAATTTCCGCTTTGTGACTACATCGAAGCGCGTTCTACGCATTGTGATCGGTGCGCTTTACTTTAACGTTAAACACAACGGGGAAACGGGGTTAATAGGTGCTATTTTATTTCCCAGCAAATTCAAGAGATCAACAGCCAAGTGGCGCAATACCGCGATTTGCTGATAAACATCGGCCAGCCACGGGACTGTCCGGAACTTCGAGAAAAAATTCGAAGATTGAGACGAAATTGCGTAGAAACGTGCAGACACACGTCCCAGCTTATACTGCCACAAGTACGAAGGTATGGCACAAGCTACGATTTCTTTCCTCTTTTTCTTTTTCCCCGCTTTCTTTTCCAAAATGTTGAGAGAAAAGCAAAAGAGAAAAGGAAAATTTTTTTCACCGTCCTTGACACGGTATTTCAAATCGGTGTAAAATTCCCACGGAAGAACCGCCGTATCGACGAGCCATTAAACTTGCTAATTAGCGAGTGGAGTGGAGAGAGAGAGAGAGAGAGGTCAGAAATTGAAATTGACAAGTCAAAAGGAAATAAAAAAAAAAGGGGGGAAAGGGGAAACCGAACGATTGATTAACCAGTTTATGTCAATTACTCGGAATCAACCATTAAACGAAGACATCGCGCAGAGCGAACTCGAATTGCTTCCGGTTAATGGGATTCCAATTAACACGATAAATAGATTGCTATGATAGAAGCCAGCCAGCCAGCCAGCCAGCCAGCCAGCGATCGTGTACATATATGTTGCTAGCTTCCCGCGATGCGAGATGATCAAAGATTTTCCACGACGATACTTGGAAATGCATCGTTTCCAAGAAAATCTTTAAATAAAAGTTAAGTCTTGCCCCTACGTGGATTACCTGGCGTGGAGTTTATATCAAACTCGTCGCCAAACTTTGTTCGCCAAAATTACATCTTTTTAACAAAACGATATCGAACGATTTTTTTTATCGAAATCAAATCGTTCGCGTTTAATTATGTTCAATCTTATCATCGTTTCGAATCACGCGTTTAATTTAACGGTAAGAATGGAACAAGTTGTTATTAGTTAATTATCGTTACACCTAGTCGTTTCGTTATCAAACAGCTCATCATAGAAAAATACGAGCAGGATCGGATAAAGGAAAGAGCGAAATAATAGCATCACGAGAGTTTCTATTACTTTGAAGTGTGCTGCAAAGAATGTTATCGATTCTACGGAATTGGTTTTTCTAAGAAAAAAAAAAGGTAAAGGGGGAAAAACGAACGATGACCGTCGACCATCGACCACTCTTTAAAGACGTCACCTTTGAATTTTTTCTTTCTTCATGAGCTTGCCTGTTTTAATGAAAAGTTAAATGTTTCATGAATTTCTTCCTCTTCTACTTTCTTATTAATTACTATCTTATATCACAACCAGATAGATAAGTCAGTTGGAATTTTCTATTTTTTTTTTACAAAATTTACAAAAAGATCCATCCCGATCTACTTTTTTAACAAATAAAAACTCGATTGTTGACGAATTGTTAATTAAACGTAAATCATTTTTCTCGTATTTGTGACGAGTTATTTTTATTTAGATCAATTCTTATCTTCAAATTATATATATATAATTACATATTCATTTATTTTTTACACGTTATTCATTATATAATTGCTTAATTACGGTGCAATCCCGCGTGTAAGTATACAAAACGCTTCTCTCTTTTTCTCTCTCTCTCTCTGCTTCCAACACATCGTTGCATAATTTCTGTTACGTTTTAAACGTCAAACACACTCTAATTGTGATTTAAACGTTGCTTATACAATCATTCCGTGAAAATTAAACGCATATAATTATCGAAATATTGAATAAACTTATGCAAAGATTCGAAAAGAAAGAAAAGAGGAAAAAATATGCGTAACACGATTAAATAAGAAACTCACTCCTGTTCGATATCTTTATTGCAAAAACATTAATGTACGACGAAACGCTTAAGAATATCCTGAATGTTTGATCGTGCAAACAACTTTTCCAATACGTGCGTCGTAATAGAGGATCTCGTGCAACATATCTTGCAAAATCACGCGACTTTTGTATCGATTACACGAAACGCGACAGCACATTTATCTTTCTTTATTTTTTTCTTTTTCTTTTTTCTTTTATGAAAATTATTATACGTGGATACCATTCTTTTCACCGATTTCATTCACCTCTTTGATTCGAACAATTTTTCATTCGAATGCTTATGCAAAAATCTATTTCAATACCAACAATCACAAACTCTGCATAAATTATTCGATCTTAAATAATTTAATATCCCTTATAATAAATATATTCCAAATTACGTGTCATTTGTCGATTCCTTTCTCGAGAATTCTGACGAATTGAAAGATTGTTTTTGCCAATTTTTGATGGAACAACGATAAAGAAAAGTATCGAGTTCGTTCTATATAATCGTTCATTCATATTCGCTATATAATTCTTGAGTACGAGAAAGTTTTCGCCCGTAAAATCGCGGGGCTGGAATTGAGCGATAAGTAGTATAAACCGCGTGCAAGACAACTCTAACGCCAAGTATAATACGTATAAATGATCAGCCGTCGGAGAGAAAGAAATTATTTCCCTCCTTCGCCTGATTTATTAGATTTTTGCGATACTTAAAATTATGGGTCTCGAGCAGAAGTTAGAACCGAAGAAACACGAGGAAACCATTTGCAAAGTGTTTGAAAAAAAAAGAGCTTCGTAAAGCTATTACGATTTCTATGAAACTTCATAAATATCATAATAACAAAATATTTTATCCGTGCGAGTAATTACTTTTTATTTAATTTTAATTACTTTTGAAATTTTATCACAGTGCGCGCGCGTGTGTGTATGCATTATTTATAAAAATAATATAGACGAAAGTGTCACGCAAGAAACTTTTCACGAAGCCAAAGTATTGTCGTTCGAGCTTCAAAGTGACGATTACAAAATTGAAAAAAAGCCAGAAAACTCTTCCTCTCCGTCGACTTGGTTAAACACCTTTGTTTTAGTGCGTGATGCCGACGCACTTCATTATGATTCTACGATCTCGCGTTTCGTCTTTCCTTTTCACGGTGAAAAAAAAAGGGGGAGAGGAGGAGATTCCTCATTTGGCCGCAAACCGACACAAAACAGCCTCGTTACGAAATGAATCACTCGGTTTCACGAGACGCATTTACGAGAACGATATAAACGTTTTATATTAGGTAATAAAAAGAGTTCTTAAGCTAAGTCTTTAATGTAACAAATTTAACTTGAATCGTGATAAAGATAATTCGAAATGAATCAAAATCCTTGGATCTTGTTCGAAATTCTACGTTTCCGTTGAATTTTCCCATGTTCCAAATTCTTATAAATGTGGATAATCGAGATTTAGAGAAGAAGAGTAATTAGTTCGGCATAGAAATGTAGAATAGCGAAATTATTGGCTAAGGAAAGAAAGGGAGGAGATGAAGGAAAGGAAAAGGAAAGGAAGAAAGTGTAATAATTAAAGAAGGAAAAAAAGTAGACGACGAAATGCCTAACGAGAAAACTTCGATGATAAAAAAGTAATAGGTCTGGGAATGGGTTTTGCTTTCAGAACTACGGATATCGGAATCCCTGTAGACAGTCCAAATTTGATGCTTCTCTTTTATGTCGCGCAATTGTTTCTGCGCGAGCTGTGCAAAAGTAAGAACCTCATCCGCATCGTGCCGATGGACATGACGGAGTATTACGGTAATTTTCACAATCCTCCTATAAATCCTCATATCTTAGGAATCAAACATTTTCATTAATCTTGCCGCCTTATAAATTCATTTATAATAATCCCGCTACGTTAAATAATGCTATAAAATCCGTATTTAAGTTAAAAATATCATCACGTTAGAGTATAAATGTCATTCCTTTTCGTAGAAGGAATCAATAATATTCATAGTAACGATCGGCATAAATCTTTCTCTCTCTGGTTTCAGAAACTCGATCCGGCCCATCCAACATCGGCAATGTGATCTCACAAATAGTCCTCTGTAAGCAAATCACGCCAGACTTCTACGAGGAAGAGTTGTGCAGTATCCAGAAAGATTCCGAAGAAATTCGTGGTCTGATCAACGAACTGCAAGAGTTTATGCCTCAATCAAGTGGCGATATAGGTACTGTCATTTTTCTCTCTTCCATCTTCCCATTTCCTATACCTCTTAGAATTTTATTTCTCAACGACGTCCTCTATATCTTGACCCGATTTTCACAAAATGATCGAATTTACATCGAAAGTTCTTGCCTCGAATAGGATTTCCCAATTGGAGCCACTTTCGAATAGTATTCGATTTTCGTATAACCCGATAACATAAATTTTCCACAATAGTGGTTAATCCGATTCTACTAGAACTCTTGATTATTCTATTTACCACTCCATATATACACACACACATCTCCCCTCGCTTCGTTCACTGCTTTCTTTCTCTGGCCATCTTTCTTCCTATTCCACTACTCTCTCCCGACCTATCTATTCAACCGTCTCTAATCGGGTTACTCCAGAGGCCAAGGATTTCAAAGGAGAACAATTCCTCCCTTTCTCTCTATTCGTCTCTTTCACTGCGTCTTACCTCGTCGCGCTCTCCACCTCCCATTGATTCTATATAAGGAACAAACGTATTACCTTCCAACAGGATAGAGCTAGCTAGAGTTATCGGGCGGTGGTTCACTTCCCAGCTCGGTTAGTGCACGGCGACCTTAATTATCTATCGATATAATGAGCGAATTCGGATGCCGTGTCCCCGTGGCCCGTCGAGGGGGAGGAGGAGGGAGAAAGATAGCACGAAAATCACCACGTGTACCACGATCCTCGATCCCCTAAACGTCAATTCGAAACTTCGCTTGCTTATCAGGGGAATAACGATACAGTTGGAGAGAGAGAGAGACAGGGGATATTTGACATTGAACGAGAAAGAGGTCAAGGTCGATCCGAAACACGAATTTCCTTCGCCGTGTGTTACGAACGGGAAATTCACGCTCGAGAAAGATCGCAGAGACCACTGTCTCCGAAGGGAAAATAAGAGAAACGAGGAGTGGAATCGTTGTATTCGTAGGTAGAATTTCGAGAAAGGACAGGTCGAGTAGCGGTGTGCACATGGCGTGTCGAGAGAATTCGTCGGGGAAACGGTGCGAAACGACGAGAGAGGAACGGGCTGAAAGGAAGCGAAGCGAGAATAAAAAGAGACGCAAGACGGTTTATTCCCGGAGCCGGAAGTAAGATATATTTACTTATTTGTAATACTCGTGTACAACGGAGGAAGGTGTTGTCGAGACAAAAATGGCGATATTTTTAATAATCGTCGAAAGACGTTCGATCGTTTTGGGAATCTGATCAATGTATGATATACCGAAACGTATAAACAAGTGTATTAACGCGAAAGGTGCGCGAATATTTAACATTAAACAGAGCTCGGGTCAAGGATAGATGGAAACCGTTTCTGCGTTCTCCACGAGAGGAAACGAGAATTCGCTGGGCGCGGAAAAAGGGTGGGAAAATCAAAGATAAAGAGGGAAATATGTCCGATCACGAACCGATAAAGCAATTCGAGCCACGATTTGAGAAAGAATCTCGATTGTGCAAATACCTTGCCGTCGAGACTAATCGTTCTTTATTCAATTTTTCTTCCCGAATCTTCTGTTTGTCGCGATAAAATTAATATGTACACGTAACGTCAACTGTGAAATGCAATTCTTGAGGTCAAGGACGAATGGAATTCATTTTCATATTCATATTGCGACTACAGGCCGCAATTTAGAAAAAATATGTATATTTATAGTAAAAATAAAATAAACAATATAGGTGTGATAATATAAAATATTTCATTACAAAATTATGTAATGAAAAATTATGACGAATTCGTCGATAAATTAATTTAAGTTACAACTGGAAAAAACTAAACTAAACTTTTTTAAATTCGCGAAACATTGTTTTGTCGCTAATGATCGATGATATCACTCGTGATTTTATCGTGATAATGTAAAGGATCAAATGTGATCTCAAATCTCAACGAACAGATATCGCAATTTATTATTTATCATAGCAACCGAGGAATTAAATCCCTTTTTCATTGAAACATCATGTGATTTTTCCGTATTATTTTATACTATGTAAAGTAAAATTATTAAATTAATAATAATATTAATAATATATGTTTTATGTAAGAAGCTCGCATTACAATTCGTTTTGACATATCTTTTTTTTTATGTCTTTATTTCATATAATTGTGAAATAAATTTTCAGGATATGAAATTTCTATATAATAGTTTTTATATATTTTTCCCATTAAAAATAATATATTTTGAGATAAGAAAAAAATTTTTTTTGAAAATTACGAATAGAGTCGTAAAAAAAAAAATCTTTTGTTAAATTATGTAAAGAAATTATCCATTATTAATACTATTTGTTTTAATTTCGAAAAAAAAATTTATGGAGAATTTCTTAAATTAGAAATGTATATTGACTTGAACTTCCATTGAATAATATCACTCTTTTTACTTTTTCTTTCATTAAATAATTCCTTGGTTGAAATGCCATTGACTTGGCTGTATATTTGGCTTATAAAGCTTACCTAACTAAGAACATTTTTTTTGAATTTCATTTGCAGAAAAGTACACGGCTTTACAAAATGCTGCAAGTTGGAGTAATCGTACCAACGGTAGACGGATACACCGATGGAACCAAACTCATAATAGACCTACTAGAACTACCAGACAATCGTCCTACTTTTGCGGAGCTTTGAATCTTTTTTGTTGCGCAGCAAGAACAAATTACGTTTAATTACTAGACATATTTGCCCGCCAAATTTCTTTACAAAAAATCTTTTTGCGAAAATTTTTTATTAATTTCCTTCCTTGCTAGATTTTCTGTTTCAAATTTTAAATCATAAATAAAAAGAAATTCTCGTTGTGTTTTGCAATCATGAAACGAAACATTCTTATAATTAGTCGATTAGATGAGAAACTTAAGAAACCTAATACTGAGATTTTATTTAGTTAATAGTACAAACCATTTAATAATAAGTACAAACTTCTTAATATAGAAAAATATTCAATAAACATATTTTTATAAAGGAATTTCATTTATTGCGGAATTGTTTAAATAATAGTAAGAAATCTAAAACTTACGATTCTCAAACGATGGAATTTGTCTCACATCGGTAATCGACGATCGTAAAACGACTAAGATCGATTTCTTGATGAATTTTATTACACTCCCTCTTGTTCTTCGATCAGCACCAATAACCATGGAATGATATTTAATATCTAAAAAAGGAAAAGTCAATGTAAAAACAATTATTATAGATGTGGTGTTATCATTTATATTCGTATAATTATCAAAATCCGAACTGTGATGAACGAGCTCAAATTTATCGCTGATCGATATAAAAAACTACATCACATCGGATAATAAGGAAATAAATGCCAATTGAATTGGACATTGATTATTTCAATAGTGGACCAACGTATCATTTGTATGCAATGAAAGTGATGTAATTAAAAACATTTCTACTACTTTAAAAATTTAATCGTATTAAACTTTTTAAAAAATATTCTATTGTTAAAAATCTTTATTTCTGTAAAAATATAAATTTGTATTTTTCATTATCATTATAAGATTGTTATCTATAAATTAATATGATAAAATATTTCATTTATTTATCATCTTTTATTAACAAATTGGCGATCGCATATTCTATATGCGATTTATTTTGATGTTAAATATATTGTTATATGTATAAATATTAAAAATACACACACATGTATACATATGTAAAATCTTTATGTATATGGTTTATATATTGCTAATGAAATGTTTTGTTATTTGTTTAAATATTGCGAAAAAAAATATTTATATAAAATACTATAATCATTCTATTGAAAATAATTAAATATTTAAATATATAAATAGAATATTGAATTAGAACATACATATGTGAAAAAAAAACTAAAATTCACGATGCTATAAAAAATTATATGCAAAATTAAATATTAATATTCATATTATTAATGTAATTATTCATAAAAACATTATCTATTTAATGAATCTTTGAATATTTTTTTTATTTGGCGGTGCAACTAAATTTAATTTATTGATAAATAATTTCATTGTACATTATATCATGTATAGAAAATAAATAAGTAAATCATTAGAAATTAAAGATTTGTTTAATCTTGATAGAAAGAAAAATCCTCTAATTAATACTTATAGATACATATATATAAATAAAAATAGAGAAAAATGAAAAATAAGAAAAATAAAACAATTATTTAATTTAATTTATTACTTACTTATTTAAAATATACACGTAAAAATATTGAGATCAATAAATTTAATTGTGTAAACATTTTTCGTCTATATATTTATCGAATTTTCATTTAAATTGGTTTACACTTTCTCAAAGTATAATAATATACTATTGCCCTCTTACAAGAAAATATATGGCGCGCATTTATAAAATGATGATCAAAACTTGAAGCATACATAAAAATAAATCTGAAATCATAATTAAAGTTAGGATTAATAATTCATTTGTAATTCATTAAAAATTCATTTAATAATTTGTAAATATAATAATAATAATGTACGTACAATTTCATATTAATTATTATAAATAAATTCTTAAAACTTACAAATTGCTCCCTCTAGAGATGTCGCTATTAAAATGAAAAATATATATACTTACACACTGTGAAATAGTCATGTTATATAATGGTGGACTTGTAGTATTTCATTTATCGTTTTCGGATTTTAATATCGTGCTTTTGGAAATAAATAACAATGTCTTTCAGTAAAATAATTGTAAGTAATATAACACATAATTTAATTATGAGTCTTAAAATTTAAGAAAAATATAAATGAATTAAATTATCGATAATAAAATAAACTGTACAATTCAATTATTGAATGAAAACATTGAGTTTAAAAAATATTATACATATCAAATTAATAAAAAAAAACTTATATTATATTATATTATTATTTATTAGGTCCGGTCATTTTTCAGTAGTACTGCTGCTCAACAATTGGTTAAGGTATTTTTTTAAAAAATTATAAAATTATGTAACTACAAAAGAAATATATGTATGTAAAAAATACATATTTAATAAATTATAATTATTTTTAGAGATTTTTTTTTAGAATATTTTGTTAATTTCATTTTTAATAATGAAAAATGCTATTTTATTGATTTTTTTTAGCCTCCGATTCAAGTATTTGGCATAGGAGGACGATATGCTACAGCACTTTATTCAGCAGGTTCAAAACAAAAAACATTAAATAATATTGAAAAAGATCTTCTTAAATTTCAAGTATGTATAATGAATATTATATTTAATTTCAATTAAAGTTATTAATAATATTATTAATAATATTTTTATTTGTTAGGATCTCATGAAGCAAGATCAAAAATTGAATGAATTTGTGAAAAATCCAGCAATAAAAAGAAAAGAGAAAGTAGAAGGACTTAAATCAATTGGAGGAAAAATTAGTCTGAAAAGTGAAACAATAAATTTATTAGCTTTATTAGCAGAAAATGGTCGACTTTCACAAATTAACAATGTAATTAATACATTTAAATTATTAATGGCTGCTACTAGAGGTGAAGTTCCTTGTGAAGTAGTAACTGCAAAACCTCTTGATGCTGAAATGACATCTAAGCTTCAAACAGCTTTGAAAGGATTTTTAAGTAAAGGTCAATCTATTATGCTTACTGCAAAAGTTGATCCTTCCATTATGGGAGGTATGATTATATCAATAGGTGATAAATATATAGATATGAGTGTTGCTAGTAAAATAAAAAAATATTCTGATATTATTGCTGAAACATTGTGATTACTTTTTATAACATTCAGTAAAATGAGCAAAGTTAAAGTACTCATATAGAATAATTTATGAACAATGTGTATGTCATTAAACAATAAATTATTCCATATCTATTTATTCCTATTAGAAAGGTTTGTTTTTTCTTATATTAAACCATAAATAAAAGCAATTTTTATATTTTTTTATAAATAAAAAATTTTTTTAATAAGATTACATAATAGAATACATAAGATTACATAAAATAATCATTATTTTTTGTTAATAAAACTTTGAATATCATTTGGAAAATATTTTTATTTTTAAATGTTAAGTACTTACAATGTTCATATATGCATTTGCAAATGAGTTTAAAAGATAACTCTTAAATATTATTACATTTTATAAAATAATATATAACATATCTGCAACAATTTCTATTAGCATTATGTTTGAATATGATCAATACATATATTGTCAAATAACACAATTAGTGATTTTATTGCCTTTTTAAAAATTTTTAAAATGGAATGTTGTAAATGACATTAATTATTGCACATAAAAATATATTCACATATTATTTTTCAATGTATAATAATATATACAAACGCGCACATACACAAAACAATAATAATAAATTATTTAAAAAATTGATTTTTTTGTTACAAATTCATTTATAATATTTTTAAAAAATTTTCATAAAATAAATAACAATACCCAATAAAATATGTATGTATCACTCAAATGTACATTTAATATTCATTTGAATATTTTCTAATTTTTTGCTTAAAATTAAAACAAAATAAATTACTCTAAAATAAGACTAGAAAATATATTATCTATTTAAAGTTTAAATTTTGTATATAAAAATGCACAGATATGATTATTTTTATTCTAATTATAAAACAAGTTAGATGTGAAAAAGTAAATCGAAAGTACATCTGCATAAAACAAAAAATTATGCATAAAAATTAAAGTAATATCTATAATAAATTAGTTTCTTTTCAATTGAATTCTACATTGCAACTGGAGGTACATCACTTTTAACTAAAACCCAATCTTCTTCCTCAAGTGTAGTTGATATTATAAACTCATTTGATACAACTAGAAATAAATGTTTTTCAAGAATAATTTTTTATTCTTGCTGCAGAATTAAATTTCTAATTCATGTTTATCCATACCTGTTGAATGTAACATTTTTCTTCCATCAACATAATTATTTTGTTGTAAAGGTTCATTTAATTTATCTTGTAGAAGTTTTTTTCTACATTCACCTAAATCTTCTAACTTTTTTAATTCAGTACGATAACTGACATCTTCATCTCCAGATTCAGTTTCTGTATGATCACTATGCTCATTATATTCATTTTGCACATTTTTTTCTTCTGTGATAGAATTATTGGAATGTATTTTACAATCTATATATGTAATTGTATCAATTGATTGAGATATATTAGAATTAGTAGTAGTAATTTGACTGCTGCTCATATACTTTGATAAATCAAAATCTAAAACATCAGCTAAAAGTTTTTCTTTATTTTCTACATCACGTTGAATTGATTCAAGATTTCTTTCAGTTTTTAATATGAACTCATCATCAACATTAAGTGTTAATAAAGAAGAATGTGTTGTCTTTGCATCGTTAGCATTTACTTTGTCTTTGAAAGTAGACAAATCACAATCAATATCAGATAAAGATGAACAATTTCCATTTCCATTTATTAATCTATTACGTGATTTTTTAATTTTTCTTTCTGGAGTAAATACAACATCTTCAAATTCTTGTTGACTAATTTTTTGGAATATTTGCCTTCTATCATTATGTTTTTCATTTTGTTCGCTTTTTCTTTTAGAAACATCATTATATTCTGTTATTCTATTACTGTCTGTTATTAATGAAGAATTTAAATTAATCGATATTGCTGGTATTTCAATAGCTTCTTCTGCATTTGTAACTGAAGTTATATCAGTACCAACAGTAACCATTGGTACAATTCTAAAAAATAATAATTTTAGATATATAATTTAAATATTATTTATTAATACAAAATAAATTCATTTTTTTTTTCTATTTAAATACTTTACTTTACCCCACAGATTGAATGATATTAGTTGGATTAATTTTGTGAAAAGGAATTGCAGGCACTATTGTGCTTTCCATTAATTTTGAGGTCAATTCTAATATACCATTTGTGACTGGTTTACTAATTTCAGCAAATGATGATAATGAATCTAATGTATCTTTTACTTCTAAAAAATAAAAATTAATTTTTAAAATTTTAATAACACATTAAAGAAATATTTAATAAAAATCTACCTGATGAAAATATATTAGTTTCAGGATAATATGCAATACGTATTATGTTTCTTTCTCCTTCCAATATAAATATTTCATCTTTAGTACAAGCAACATCAGTAACACGACGTAAGTCTGTGACAATAGATGTTATAGCAATAGTTTGTGGATTTACTACATATATAATATCATCACTATATGTAACTAATAAATCATCACAAAAAGGTAAAATAACACCGAATGTAGGTTCACCACGATTTTTTTTACAACTTTCTGGTGCTGGATTTAAAAGTTCTACTTCTGTATGTCCAGATCGAACAGCATCCTTAAAAATAAGTGTTTTTAGGACAGTTCCAGTTTTATCAGCTTGCCATAGACGTAATCCAGGTCTACTTGCATATATTATTAAATCTTGTACATAATTTTGTTTACAACCAAATACAGCACCTAATTTACCCAATCTAAAATATATATATTATTTATTTTTTCATTTGTAATAATAATAATAATAATTCATTAAATATTTTATATTAATTCAATCTTTTTTTACTAACGTTTTACGTTCTTTCTGACCAACTTGTGTTACCTTTCCATTCTCATTTCTATTTACCAATATTGTACGTAATGTTGTAGAAACTAGTAATAAACCTTGTTGATAACTTAATTGTACTACTGTATATTTTTCATTTAACAATTCTGATGATTTTGATAAATGCTACAAAATATATTTATAAGAAGAAGATATAAAAAATAATAAACAAAATTATATTATTTCATTTCATTGTATTAGATGTATTACATACCATATAAAAATCAATTTCAGTAAGTACAACTAAACCATCTTGATCTCCACTAAATAATTTCATTCCATTCTTAGACCATTCAACTGTTGTTACAGCACTATTATGTAAACCACTTATGCTATATCTTTCTACCTGTTTCTTTTGTTTTGGTTTCAAACTATCTGGTAATGAATCTGGAGGATTTTTAGGTATTTGAAATACAGTTACCACTCCATGTTCATTACCAGCAGCAACCATATAATCTACAGTTGATATTACTTGGATACATGTAATTTTTGAATTAACATTCTATAAAAACAAAAATGTCTTAAATATAAAATCATTAATTAATTAAGAATAGATATATTATGTATATTACCTCACATCGAAGTCTTTGTAAATCTTGCTTTTCTCTATCAAACCAATATACTAATCCATAATTAGTTCCAATAGCTATAAATTCAGGCACTGCATCAATACAAGTAAAGTTAATATTATGTGTAAAAAGTCCAGTTTGAATTTTAGCAGGTATTTGTTGAAGAAGCAGAGCAAGAGGTGCCCATTCTCGTAAAGTTCCACCATCTTCACACATAGGTGTTGTCATTGTAAATATATGCTATATTTATATAAAATTATATTTAATTTATATTATTAAACAAGTATTTAATAAATTGAATTATAAGTAATATAGATAATTTTTTATTAATTAAGAATAAAAAACTAATGAAATTATATAAATAACTATACATAATCTATAATCTTTTTCATATAAAATTATATTATATGCATAATTATTATTAATCATAAACTACATATACTATTTTATTAGTATTATGAAAGTGATATATACATAAAATTAGTATTATATTATCATAATAAATATGTTATATGACATCAATTTACCTTCTTACAAAATTAATATAATTGCAGAAAATGTTACAGTAATTAAATCATATTTCTTTTATCGTATTATATATAACAATGATATTTTACCAAACATTTTAACAGTCCACTTACTATTTCATATTTCGGCAATTTATGTCAAAATTAGTGCACGCCTTTAGATACCATAAACCACGTCACATCTATAGAACAGACACGATGATAAAATTTATATTTTCTAGATTTATTTTAATAATTGATATTAGTTAAATATGAAATTAATTGATTTAATAAATTTTTAATTCTAATATATTTATACAATATTATAATTAATAATATTGATATTTTAAATACTATCAAATATTAAATTAATATCTTAGAAATAAAAATTTAATAATATTTAGTATATATATATATATATATATATATACACATATATATATATGTCAGAATTTTTTGATAATTATCTTTTTCTGCATATGAATCAAATCTCAATTTTATATATATCTATATAAACAAAAATCTATATTTTTATGGAAAACTATAATATAATTATAAATGTAATACTGTTTTTTTATCAAAAACATACTACCAATGCACTGCATTCAGGATGTAAATAAAATATTATAAAATATACTATATCTAGTATATTTATATAATATAACAAAAATAAAATGAGGAAAAATATAAAATATAATTTTTTATTAAATTATTAATTATTAATTATTAAATTACAATAATTTTTTTGTATAATAAAAGAAAAAAACAAAGGTTTAAAAAATAATATTTCAAAATTCAATTTGAATAAGTATTATATATATAATATTATTGTTGTAATAATTCAAGACTGAAAAATAAATTTCTATATAGAAAAATTATAAAACAATAGTATTTATATTTTAATTAAGACTATTAGGAACTAACATATTTTATAAAGTTGTTATATGCATATTTATTTACTATATTAATATACAAAAAAGATATATTTCACGATTCCATATTCCGACATCGAATTTCAAAACTAGTAGATAAAGAAATCGATAATATTCAAATTTATTTTTATACAATCAATAAATGTCAAAGTTAGAAATATATGTTTTTTTTTATAAATAACATAGATACAGAAAAAAAAATATATCAACCGAGATTTATTAATACCATTAAATCATATAATATAAAGATTAAAAATCTCAATAATTTAACAAAAAAAATAATGAATTTAATTATAAGAATTTAAAAAATTTTAATGATTGTAATAATGTTATTTATATATTAAATAATCCGAAAAATATAAAAATATTAATAATGATAATTATAAAAATAATTTGAGAAATTTTTTATATTTAAATTCAATATAAAGAATTATAGAAAATAATAGAAAAGCAAATTTTATTTCATATATAAAACGATTAATTCACTTATCATACAAACGATATTACTAATTACCTTTTCTTTTACAACAAACCAAACAATTGAATTTCACACAACATCAGGAAAATATGGGACTTACTAACGGGATTTCACGAGAAGTCATTATGAAATGAATTTAATTTAAACATTATACAGCCGATGACAAAAATGTAATGCTTTCATTCTTGCTGCCTGACTGGTTGTAAATTGTTATTCTTTTACAAGTATCTTATAATTATAATAATAGTATAATATTAATATTATATCAGACAGATTCACACAACGTTCGCAGTATGAAAAGTGTTTTTTTCTTTATATATTTTTTGTTCCTTTTATGTTCCTTTCTGCTAATGTTTACGCTCCCCAATGACTAATACATGTAGCACAAATACTTAGTAATCGTTTTCGTTTAAACGTGAAAAATGTGTAAAAACGTGAACGTTCGATGCAACGACGGTACAGAGCATTATTTTGGGGAAGGGAATTTGCGTACTGTTTTTCACTTGATTTCTCTCAATAATATTAATAATTTTGGATTTGCTTAAATACTCCTAATTCCTGTCAGTGGCTCGGAGCTTCTCTTCAACAGCTTCTTCAGAAGCCTCTGATAGGTCTGTTGCCTGTATATATTTTTGCACACCAACTAAGGACTTTTTCAAAGCATCAAAAGAACTAGAGTACAACATCTTCTTCTTAACTTTAGCCGTGTCAGGACACCACGACATCAAAAACAATTTTTGTTTCTTGGAAGCCTGAAAAAATAATAAGTCTAAATAAATAACCATTTTAACATTTATCAATATTTAATGTTTCAAATAATATTAAAAATACTACCTCAGAAGTTCCTTGACATTGATGAGTGTATTCAAAATCGAAAAGGCCATAGCGACATTCTCCGCTACCACCTTTTTGCAAATCTTCAAGGAAGGCATCATATGCTGCATCACGAGGTCCAATGACTTCAACATCAATTTGTTTTTCATCTTTAATATAAAAGATTACATATCGATGTTTTTTGTCTTTTTTAATCTCTTCGTACGTTGTCTTACAAACGTCAGCCACTGTTACTCCAGATGCCTAAACAAACAAGCAGGCACCTATTAATAATATTTATTAACTTTATAACATTTAATTATTATTTCTTTATTAATAATTTTTTTTTAAATTATAACAAATAATTTTCAATAAATGAAAATTTATCGAAGTTACATGCAATCATTGATATCATAAAGACGAATCAAATGTAATAATGAGTCACAAGGTTGCATAAGAGTCTGATAAAAAAATTGTTTATAAAACTCAATCGTACTCGTTGAAATTGATAGCGGTGACAAGAAACTTGTAACTCTTTATATAGTTTATGATACGTATCCTTATTACATGTATAACAATATGAAATGTTATTAGAATTTTAAATCTTGTTAGATTATTTTATTTAAAATAATTAAAAAATTCAATAATAATTTGAATACCATATAATTGAAAATTAATTATAAGCATTCGATTGAAATTGCATTCGCTGTTCGTTTCGTTGATTGTATATTATCAGTAATTTACTTTTCAACAACTTCCCTACCTATCTCTACAATACCATTCTTTTAGATAAGTAACTTTTTCTTTTAGCATCGTGTGAACGTAGATTACGAGCGTCGGACATCTTTCTGCATTACCATATATGACTAAATGTTTGACTAATGATGAGATCGTGCCAGTATCGGTACTATCAGTACTATGCGCGTCATGTTAGTCTGGCCGTTTAAGCTTATTTCGCGGGCAAACGTAGGGGACGTACCGAAATAAAGTCTTCCCACGCACGAATTCGATGCTAAAAGAGATCCGACGTCCATTTCTAAAGTTATCCCTTGCTCTCGGCACGTGCCACACGATACGGAGGTCTGTCTGACTGCCTGTTTCTTCCACTCTGTGGAAATTTGTGAAATACGACCATGACATGACACCCGGATAGATTCTGGCGAAGGCAAAAGAATAGAAGAAGGCAAAAGAATGAAGAAAGGAAAAAGGGAGGGAGAAAAAGAGGAAAGAGGAATGGAAAGAAAAAGAGAAAGGAAGGGAGATAGCGATACTGATGGGCGGCATGCACAGAGTAAAAGTTCGAAGTAGAATAGTTATTTTTGAAAGAACTTTTGGATAAACCTTTTTAATTCGAAAATCTATTCAAATTGTGAAAAATTTTAGGTTATCTTGCGATGAATGTAAAGAATCGTGACAAAACAAGCAGGTTCACGACTATAAACAAGAAATTGCAAGATCGCTAAAATTAGTCGAGTAAAACGTAATTCGATATTTGAAGATAAAACAGATACTTTGCCAGACCACGTATACAATTCCTATGTATTTGTTTAAACTTAGTTATTTATTAAAATAAATAATCTTAATTATTTATGATTAATAACGATTTAACTTAAAATTATTCAACTAAATTTATTTTATATTTATATCACAATATCACAATATATTTCAACTAAATTTATTTCATATTATTATTTATAACATATGAATTTTATATATTAAATCGATACGGTTTTTACATATGAAAATGACCATAATTGGTGGACTAAAACATAAACAAAAAATATTATTTAAAGATAATATTTGTAAAATTAAATCGTTTTTCTTAATTGATGATCGTTTGAATTTTTAAATAAATAATTAAAGCTTTTATTTATTTGGTATAATGAACGTAAGGATCTATTGGGGTGTAAAAGGGTCTAACGAAAAGTATAACATGGTTGGAGGATAGCCAGTGGATGGAGGATGCAATTCCTCGGTCGATATTCTGGCACGACAGGGGATGCCGGTTAGGGCCAGACTTGGCTCCCTCTAGGGCGTTGTTGTAAACGTCTCTTGTGTGTGGCACAAGGTCAAACGGAAGATGATTCACCGATGAGGAGCGACATAGTCGGTTGTTTAACTGTCGATTATACAGTTCGTTTACATATGCGATATTTATATTATTTTATATTATATTATTTTAGTACAAAAATATTAAAAGTCAGTAAATATTTAACTTTTATTAAAGAAAAATACCATTTGAAAATATATAAAATTTCGATAAGAATTATATAGTTGTTTTCAATTTTTTATTGTACTATCTTCAATAATATATTTAATAATTTCAATTTTTAATTATAATTTTTTTCATTTCTAATAATAAGTATTTTTTTCATAAAAGATTTTACATAAAAAAAAATAAAATGAAAAATTAAAATTTTTAATCAATATTAATTGTTTTAATTGTTGATAAGAAAGAGAAAATGTTAGATTATTATGAATTAAAAAATAATAAAGAAAATTAATTCTCGCATTGCTGAAGATAACGTATTCATCACGTTTAACGAAGGCGTCAGTGAACTGAGAGTCACTGGCCTGCAAGAACCGACCTCCTTACAGGCTCATTGAATTTTTCCCTCTCTACCATACTCTTGTAGTTCACTGTCATCCTCAAAGCAAAAGAGAGGGGGAGGGTTAGTTTCGCAAGGAAACTCAACTCTTCATTACCAAGGATACAGCGTCTATTGGTAGCTAGCATAAATATTTAAAATGTATTCAGAGAACGGTAGTTACTACTACTTGTGCTAGTTTCACATGGTTAATTCTCTGTCGCCAATTTGCCGGAAACGAAATACGACTACTTAATGAATTCTTCCGGAACTTCGATAAATACATCGTTCACAAAACAAATCATTCTACAAACATGAATTCTTAATTAGTAAAAAAAAAAAGCTTATGAAAATTATGATTCATTAATTATGTCTTTTAAATAATTAAATAATTTTTATCAATAGAATATGATCACAATTAATAAATAGCACTTTAGATAATACAAAAATATGAAATTTGATAATATAAATAATTTATTTTTAAATTGCACACTGCATTTTTCATTTATATGTATATTCCTACAAATGTAAAATTTTTATTACATATAAAAATTCAAGAAAGTTTTTTTTTGTAAATTTATAGTAATTATCAAAAAAAAAAAAAATAAATAAATAAAATGTAATAAAATAGGAATTTAAAAAATTAAATACAAAATAAAACTGATCGATAATAGAGTTCAATATTTCGACATCGTATGAAGATTAGTATGAAATTTAAATCTGGCATAACCTATATTCGTTATATAAATTTTTGGCAATTATAATGAAAATTTGAGAAATGTTTGAACTCAGAATAAAATTATACCATAATAACAATATTTAAATGAATTTCATAGCATTCAATGAAATCAATGTCAAATAATAAATCAACATAGTATATAGGAAACAAAGAGAAGATCCTTATTTGCACAACATTATTAAAATTTATACATGAAATTTTATTTTCATATGATTATTCTAATATTTGTGAAGAAATTAGAATAATATAATTTTAACAATTTATTAAATTAAAACATGTATATAGAAAAAAATAAGAAGACTAACCGTCAAAAATCTTAGATTAGCGGGAAAACATCTTTCTACTGGAGAAACAAGTTTCTTCTTTCCTTCTAATTAAATACAACTGAAAAAGAATTCACCGAAACCATTACTATGCGACGATGTATTACAATATAATTGCAACTTTTTACTTATCAACGATATATAATTTTTTCTCGATATCGATCACAGTTGCTCTTTGAGTCTGACTGTTGTATCACGAAACTGGAAATGAATCATCCGTTTCCTGGAAACAAGGAATCGCGAATGGCACGTAAAAATGCACCTACATCAGAAGTTTTAATTTTGTTTGTTCATTATTAAAACTATGAAAATTAATAACACAGATGATTTCAAACAAGTATAATATAAATGATATCAGTTGATTGGTGTAGCCAAAAGAAGAAAGTCGTTCTCGCGGCGTATTGCCGGGACAGAAATGGCGACCGGCGCGTCTGCTTCGGCCATAACCACAAAGTAAGCTTTGTATCAGTTTCTAAAGGATCATTGACATTTTTTGAGATATAGATACATGCACAGTATAATATTTACCATTTCGTGATGTAGTAGCCGGTGAGAAGAATCACGTAAACAAGCACTTTAACCTACACTTTCACGAGAGCCTTGGTCTGGTGGAACTGGATAGGCGCAGTGTCCAGTCGCGGGGGTCGCGGCTCACGAACGAACGGGAAGGGAGTCTCCTCTCTTAGCTAGCTTTCTGCGAATCCTGTATCCCTACGCCTGCGCGCGCGCACTCTTATTAACTTTGTCTTGATTGGTTGATCATTGACTAACAAAAATTCATAATTGATTATACGAATACTTTCTTTAGAAAAATTCACTAACAAATTGTATATTTTGAATACTGTCTTCTTTTTTATTGCAAATCAACGAATTAAATACATGCAAGCCTAAATTTTATTTTGTAACCGGTAGAATTATTTTAATGCGCAAGCGTTGTGTGATGCGGTCATGCCGGTATTTATACAATATTTAATCTCGTTTAGAATACGATTTTTTCTTAAGTTATCTTGGAAATAAGATTAATCAATCAATTTCTTAATATCATAAAACACTTGTACAAGTCATTGAAAGAGCAATGATATATAATTTGTAGAAATTAATCATCGATGTAATCTGCCGGTCATACCAACCAATCATAGTAAAGGACGTGGGGAAATTACCTTATATGGGCAGCGGCATGCAAGCGACCGCATACAGCCGTCGCGCGTCGTTCTGTGCGCATGCTGCATGCTTTGCGTGCGCACAACGCGCAATATAGTTGACATTTTCAAAAATATTCCGACCTTTACTAACACAATATTAAATTGAGGGTAATTTTCAGTAATTTTATCTTAAATACTAAATTATTGATATAATGAATTTTTTTATTAAATGTTATTAAATTAAAAAAATTATATTTTTTTTAAATTAAATAGCTTTAATTTCATATAGATGCTTCAAGTAATTTGTACGATAGATAGATATACGTATATTAATGTGACATTGTTTATATTTAAGAAATAACATTATGATTATTTGAAGCACAAAAACTCATAATTTGTATTTCCATAAATATATTATTCTTAAATACTATATTTTAATATGCCAAATATAATTAAATATAATATTTTTATATATTAAATCTGTATAAAATATTTGGTTGAAGAAATATGAAATATAAGTATATATTTGTATGTTTATATATATATATATTATTGTAATACTGTTGCCAATCATACAGCTTCAAAGCATATGCGATACATTTAAAGATTTATTTTTAATACAATTAGTCTTAGATTATTGCTCTAATTTATAATAATATATAAATAAAATAATGAATTATGCTACATAAGCACAAATTAAAAACTAAAAAATACTAAAGCAATTTATATCAAATATTAAAATATAATTAATTCATAATACATGCTAAAAATTATTAATCACATCAAAATGTAATTTATTATTAGTTTATTTTTTAATGTAATGATTTTTAGTATAAAAACTGAGTATTATAAATATTCATCTCATAGATTCTAGAATATTTTTTGCAAAGCATAATAAATTTAAATTTTTTTAAAGAATTGTTTCCATTTGATAGATAATTTAAGTAAATTCTTATTTCTTACAAATAAATATATGAATTTTTCTAAAATTTTTTAATAGTGTCTAGGTACATATATGTACAATTTGGCGAATTTGTGGATAGAAGCAAACATGTTTTGTTTTAACAACAGAGTAATGATTCTAATTAATATTTTATATATATGTTGTTTATCAGTTTACATAATTATTTGTGATTTTGATAAATTATATTAATAATTTTTTGATATCTTGGATAAATAAAATTATATACTAAAATTATAATATATTTCAAAACAAAAATATTTATTTATTCTATAAAGATAATTTTTTTTTAATTAATCTGTTTTTTAAATATTTTGTATTTATAAAAAAATGCATTTTTTTTAAATAAAATATGAAGTTTTTATTTATTCAAGATATCTAATTTAAAATTATATATATTAAAAAGTGATATCATGGAAAATGCAAAAAAAAAAAGAAAAAAAAGAAAAAAAAAATATAATTATTTTTAGATACTAATAAAAATCATATTATTATATTATAGTTGTTAAATATCTATCAAACTTGACAGATTAAAGTTAACAATAATTGGATTAACTAGACATAAGAAAAGTATATATCTAAAAATATGTTTTTATCATTATTTAGTACAGAAATATATATATGTATATATATATATATAAGAATTTTGCGTTTAAATTATTTGAACTGTTTGGAGAATATTTACAAATTTTTATAGTAAAACATATTATTCAAGCATCTGTAGCCAAATTATATTGGCAGTATTTTGCAGTTGTAATATTATAACACTGCAAGGAATAAAAAAATATTTATACGTATTCATAATGTTCTTATGTAAATCAATTAATTATAAACTTAATTATTAAAAGCATATTTTCATCCAGTTCAAATATATGTAATTTTTAATATTTTTTACTATAAGGTGGCCGCTTATTAATATTTATTTTAATGTATAAAACACAGAAGAAATGTCACATTATAATATACACAAATCATGATTAATATATTTGTGATCCATGCTGATTTTTGTAATTAAAATTATCTATTAAAGATTTATATTAAGAAATTAATTATATATAATTCTAAATGTAGACTTTATTTTTTCTTTTAAATAAAAAAGTAGAACTTTTGTTAAAAGGTAGAAAAAATTGTACCATTGAATGAAAAAAACAAATGCAGTTATAAAGTTCTTAAATAACTCAAATTGTAATACTTTTCTTTTAAGTACCCCTTAATAATGTTCTTTAAAAAACAAATATGTTCTAATGAACATTAAATTGTATTCTATCATAAAGAATACAATTAGTAAATAGAATTATATGGTAGGAACCACCTATCTATCCTTTCTAAAAGAAGGAGTCATTATTTATAACAAAAAATAATATTATATATGAGAACTATACATAAGCTTTTTCAGTCAACTGTTACAAGACTTCGTCTTCTTTTTTAGAATTAATCAGATCATCAAAGACTGATTTTTTTACTTTTAAAACTAATAAAAAGTTAGATTAGTCCTCGTTTTTTCTTATAATCTTCTAAATTCAAAGATCGTCGAGGTCCAGTATCCTTGATATTACTAATAGGTTTCGGTAATACACTAACAGGATTATCTAAAAAAGAGTAAAATAAATATTATGTATATTTTTTAATATATTTTATATTAAAAAAAAAAAAACATTTATAGGATAAATATAATAATAGAATAAATATATTTTTTACATGACTTACTTGGAATTGGTACTTCTAAATCTATTGTAATATCAAAGTCATGAGCATTAAATAAATCTTCAGTACTTTGTTTTTTCTTTGTTTCTTGACCATTTTCTTTTTCATTACATACTGTTACTGTCTCAGTTTGTTGAGGACTTACTTTATCATTTACTAGAGCAGTAGATGATACTTCTTCATCTTCTGGTTTAAAAACCATTCGTGGTTTTGTACTTCGTCTGGTAAATGGATCATCTACTTTTTTACCTTTATTAGCTTTAAACTCTTCCTATTATATGAATAATATACAATATATATAGATTAACATTTTAATAATTTTATATTTTAAAGTAAATATTTTATAACTTACCATGATTGCTTTTTCTGCTTCTTCAACATTCTTTTTTCGATTTCGATCATTAATATATGATATACTAGATATTGTTGCAGTACGCATTTTATCAAGTTCGGAAGCACGTTCTTCAAGTTCACTTAATTCTTGATTAAGTCGACTGGCAGTTTCATCATCTCCTCTACAATTAGCTGCATCTCTTTCACGCATAAGTTGTGCTTTTTTCATTGCATAATTATATGGTGTTTGTTTAAATCTTTCTTTTTCTCGTACTATTTTTTCTATATCTTCTTCCTTAAATTCGTATACTAAAGCTTCTTTAATATCTTTTAATTTTTGTTCAACTTCTTCAAAAGTAGGCATTGATATTCCTTGTAAAGCACAAGTTTCTTTCCATTTAAAAAACTCAGATTCGGTAAATTCTTGATTCGATACAAATTCTAATCTAAATACACGTTCTTGGGCGCCATGTCTTAGTTTTAATCCTTTATTCGTTCTTGTACCACCAAGTTGATATATTTTTCCTGTTTCACAAACACCACTAATTTCAGCTACTCTGTATACAGGTTTACCATTATTGTTTCCAATGCCAATTCTAACAAAACAACCTTGCACCACTCTATCAAAGAAAGGTAAATGTACAAATCTTTCCATTTTATGACGAGATAATCTAATTTTATTAAGATCTTCCTTGGTACTGACATATATTGGTTTTTTTGGTTTCGCTTTATTACTGGTAATAGATCTGCAAAATCATTTGATTATTAATATCATTTAACTGATGCTTTTAATAAAAAAAAGAAAAAGAAAGAAAAAAAACTAACTTTTTATCAGTGTCAGAATCAGTATCCCTACTATCACTTGAAGATGATCTACGTTGAGATGATGGTTTAGTAATGTCTTCTTCTTCACCACTATCTGATGAGCCACTATCATCAGAATAAATATCAGATGCTTTAAGTTTTGTTTTATTTGCTCCTCCTTTATGATCATCTTCTAATTCTTCTTCTTCAATATCCTTTGATTGTTGTTGCTGTTGTTCTATCCTTTGTTTTTCTTTTTCCTCTAATTAAAGAAAAATAAATAAAATATATTTAATCATAATAATTTCTAGTTAACTTATTTTTTATATATTTATTCTTTAATTATTTATTTAATATTTTACCTCTTTCCTTCTTCTCTTCTCGTCTTGCTTTTAAAAGAGACATTGCATGAAACTTTTTATCTTGTTTTTCCTCTATAGTTTTTTTGCGATCTTTACTCCGTTCTTTAGGATCTGGTGCTCTATCAACTTTCTTTTCTTCTGTACCTTTCTCTTTCTTTCTTGATTCTTTTTGTTTTTTTAATTCTTGTTTTTTAGCCATTCTCAATTTTTTTTCAATCTCAAATCTTGTTTTCATAATTTCACGTTGTTCAATACGTTTAAAAATTTCTTGTTCACGTTCTTTTTCTGTCATTTGAGCAAGTCTTGCTTGATCCTCAGCATCTCCCATTAATTTATCATCATAGCCATCATTAAATTCTTCCTGGCTAGAATCAGAAACACTAGCATCCGAGTCTGAAACTTCGCCTAAAAACAAAAAATTATTAATTCTATAATATCATAGAATTATAAAATATATCTTAATTATATTTTAACATACAAAAAATTTATCTTAATGTTTGTTTTAAATAATTACCTTCTTCTGGTTCTGAGACTTTTTCAGGTTCTTTTTCACTAGCACTTTCTTCGCTACTAGACTTTGTCATTTTTCGTTTATTTCTTTTAGTTGGTACTTTCTTTTTCTTATTTTTGCCAGCTTTTGTACCCCAATCATCATCTGAATCTGATGTATCTGAATCATGTTTATTATCTTTTTTAATATTACTGGTTTCTTCATTAGATTGAGAATCATCTTGAGCTTTTCCTTTTTTCTTTTTGGCAAGTGAGAGTAAGTCCTAAATCAAACATACATAAATTTAAAATTAAAATTCAATTGTTTTATATAAAATGGATAAATTTATTAAATGTATAAATGAAAAATATATATAAACTAATATATATAAAAATATTTTTTCTTTTAATTATAAGTAATGAATTATTACAAATTAAAAGCTAAATATTTGAATGCCTAAATCTAAACATATATCAGTAGGTTATGTAAAATAAATTTTATATATATATTTCTTTATAATATATTTTAAAGATTCAAAAATAATATGAAACAAGTAATATTATTATTAAAATTGGTTTGTTTAATTTTCATTGTATAAGAAATGGAATAAAAGCATAAAATGAAAGATATGCAATTAAGATTTTTATGTAAGGTTATATCATTTACATTATCCAAATCCGAGCCACTTTCCGATGCACTGCCACTACTATCAGAATCTATAAGAGCGTGATTCTTTCTCTTTGGCATTATTACTAAAATAAGCAAATGGAGATCGTGAAAATTGCACGCCCTCCTAACAAGGGTAAATTTAACGTCATGCAAGATATAATAAACTAGGAAGACCGCGTAGAACCAAAAACGTTAAACATCAACGTCGATACAGAAGCGTATATCACGCCATTCGTTCCACAGCAATCTAGTTTTATAATCAAAATTATAATATTATATTATATATTATACAATTATTATTTATTTATATAAAAATAAAATTTGGTAAAAAGTTGTTATTATTGTTATTATTTCTTTCGTACAATTAATAATTATTCGATTTCATAGGATGATTTTAATAATATAATATTTTTATTTTAGTAACATTTTCTTTTATGTATTGGTAATTACGAATGTTGACACTTTTTGCCGTCAATGGCGTTTGATAGACGCAACTGTGTCGATGTGTCAGAGAAATTTTATACTATATTGCATTTTATATGACGTTACAGTCAAATAGTGAGATGTAATTATAGAAGTGGCATTTACAAATTAATTGTAATAGATAGTAGTGTCATAGAGAACGTGAACATTCTAATTACGGATGTTTAAAATTGGAATGTTCAATGGCTGTGAATATGGAAGTAGAAAAGAATATATCCAAAAAGATTGACACTCAACTTTTGGCAAACAATTCGATGGAATTTAATAATGATATTCAGATAGACAACGAAAATATTAAAGATATTGAAGATTCATTGTCTTCTCTTAAAAATATAACAATTGATAGCGAGAAATGTGACGATACTATTATATACGCACAAGTTGAAAATTCTCAAATTTATGCAAAAAATTTAGAAGATAATTTAGTATCTACTAATGAAAAAGAGGAAAAAAGTGATGAAGATAAAGAAAAAGAAATTTCACAAGACGAGAAAGTTTTAAAAAATGATTGTAAGACTGAAAAAATAGAAGTAACATCAGAAAATTCTACTGATGGTTATGTATCTCAAGCTCCATTAGCTTTCACAATTGATTTTGGTAAAAAGGAAATTGATACAACAAAATATCAAAATTTATTTGAAAGATATAATGCTAGACATAAAAGAAATTTATCTACATCTAAGGTAGATGTATTGTAAAATATAATTTATAAAAATATATAACATTAAAATATGTATCAAATAATTTTTTACATAAATAAAATATGATAAAAATATAATAAGTAAAATATATAACTAAAATTAGAATTATATTTTTTAGGTAGAAATAAATACGAAAAAACCTGGTACTTTAGTTTCTTCAAATTTAATGCAAAAACAAAAAGTTTCTAGTATACATTCTGAAGGTTATTTTAGTAGTGAAGATGATACAAGACGAAAAACAGATCAATTATCAGAAAAATTAAAACAATTAGGTAATATTTTAATTTTAATTTAAAATTACATCTAGAAATTGAAAATTTAATTTATATTTTTAAAATTTAATGAAATTATTTTTTTCTAACATAATATAATTATAAAAATTAATAATTATTTTTTTTTATAAGTTTTATATATCTAAATTATAATCTAAACAGAATTATTTATTAATTATTAATATAATTTAACAATTTATTATAATAAATATAGTTATTATATATAATTATAAAAATTTTAATATTCAAAACAATTACAATTATTGTTACAATTATTTTAACATTTAAAATTTTTATAATTATCAAAGAATAATTGCTTTTGAAAAGCAATATATGAAAGATTATATCTGTATAATGTATGAGTCATGATGAAGTCATCTTTATTATGCTTTTTAATATTCTTCTCAAGTACTTTCAATATATTCACAGTATATAGACTGCCAATATTAATGATTGTAATATCATATATGAACTCTTTTATTAAAGTTCTATTAAAGCTTTATATTATATATATTGAATTAGAAAATTTTATGTTCTTAGTTTTTAATATTAAAATTATTTTAATACTAAAAACTTTAATACTTTTTCTCTTTTATTTTATAAGTTTTTACAAAATTTTATAGTTTTTTTTATAATCATTATATTTTATTTTTAGGTTCAAAGTCACTTTTACCATCACATATTTTTAAAAAATCTGAATCTAATATGAGAGCATCAAATTTTCAAAATAAACAAGATATAATGAGTAAATCTTTTGAACAGTCAAAACAACTTAAACTTCCTTATAAAAATCTATCTTTAGAACTTAGTCATACAGAAAAAACAAATGCAACATCATATTGGGTACCACAGAAATCTGCTACTATAAATGATTTAAGTAGAATTCAAGCAAATAATTATGATGATGATGAAAAGTTGTATACAAAAAATATTGAACAAGAAGATGAATATGAACATTCATCTGATGTATCTGAAAAAGTATCTAATATCAGTTATATTAAACATAAAAATATAAATGTTAAGGAATCTAATTTATCTAGCATTAGTTATACAATGGAAGTAAATCCTAATGATTTAGCTGAGACAGATATTGATGTTTTCAATGTTAGTAATATTGATGGAGGATCAGATGGTGCAGTTAGTGAAGCAGGAACATATACAATTCATAAAGATTATACAGATGAAGAAAAAGCTAGAATGGATATAGATAAAGTATTTAGTGTTGGTGTTTTAACTGAAGATGAAAGCAATGAAGCATGTATTCATAGTTTTAAGGTAAATATATTCTATGTATTTTATTATTATTATGATAACTGTTATTATTTAAAATATTTTTTTATTTTAAAGATGAGTGTTTCAAGGGATAATAATACATGGATATCAGAATGGGCTACTCAAGTAGCAGAACATAATTCTTTACCACCAGCAATTGGTGGATTAACTGGTCGTACACCTCCATTAAGTCCTTCTAAAATACCATCTCCTGTTCATAACAGATCGCAACGATTGATTCGTGGTCGCAATGTATGAAATATTTATTGTTTATATACATATTTATAGAATATATATGTACTTATAAAGTATTACAATAAGAGCGAATTTAACATTTTGTTTTGTGCTTACTATTTACTATATCTTATATAATAACATATATATATAATGAATAATATATAGATAAATATATATATATGATAATTATAATAAATTTTTAGGAACAAAGCGATAGCAGTTTAGATGCAGAATCATATTTACGAATAAAAGAAAGAATTTCAAATCAACATATATTTATTGATTCTGGTGGAGAATCAGATGATGATACTAGTAATAGTTATAATACACCTCCACAAAGTTCACAAAGAACACCAGTACATGGAGTTTTGAGTAGAAGAGGAAGTCTTTCTGAATCTCTTTTTAGAAGAATTAATACCAATGAAAATAGAAGAAGTATTCGCAAATATATAAGTTCAAATAAATCAAAGACTGAAGATATAAATACAGAATTAAGTAATCCGTCCAAAGATTTTACTTCTCTTCATTTAGGAAGACGAAGTAGTTCCTTGGACAGGTAAAAAATATTTAAAATATAATTTATTTTCAATATTTAAAAAATATAATTTAAATTAATTTTATAATTTGATTTTTCATAATATAGGAAAGAGTATACATCTAATACAGCAGAATGTAATACGTCCAAAAATAATATGAAGTATTATCAAGATGATGAAATTAAGTATTCAAATAGTCCTGTTTTAAATCGTTTAAGGCCGTCTACACCAAAATTAACAAATAGTCCAATTATAACTCGTAAAACAGTCACCAAAATTGTTAATTCACCAGTGTTGGAAAAAACTAAACATTTGGCAAAATCTTCTCCACAAGCAAAAAATATTGGATATTTTACATGTGTTGAAAATAGGTATAAATAATAATTAAAATTTGAAAATACTTCATTTCTTTCATATTTAAAATCGTTTTATTTTTTTTAGTCCATACATGTTAAGAAAGTCTAATAGTACTGCAGATTATCACGAAGAAAATATCAGCTTTAATACAATAAATAATGTTCTTCAAAATAGTCCAAATGTTAAACATAATTTAAATATCCAAAGATCATGTAGCAATGCAAATATTAGAAATATAAAATTACAAAGCCAGTCATCTCGTCGCAGTAGTTTTAATAGTAGTGATATTGATAGAACATCTTTAGGAGGAAGATATCTTCCAGCTTCAGACAGTAGTAGTGAAACTGGTGAACAGCAAGCAAAATCTTCATTAGGTTCAGTTTCTTCTGGAATTAAATTGAATCGAGCTTTTAGCATAAGAAGAGCTAGGTACTTTAAAATATAATATATAATAAAAATAATAAATTTAGCACTAATATAATGTATTTGTAATTATTTCATAATATATAGATTAAATTGTGAATCTGATACAACTCCAAATACAACTCCTGAAGAAAGACGCAGAAGAGCACAAAGTGAAACAAAATTAACATCTTCAAATAAACAACAAAATCGAAATCGTATAACTAATATGAATGTAAATAATAAAGAATCTTTAAAAAAATCAGAGCCTACAAAACCAAGAACTATATCTATATCAAGAACTGATAGTACTAGACTTAGTATGAGAACACCAAAATCATCTCATGTAAGTGTTTTATACTTTTATAAATGTTTATTCTATATTTAATTTTTTTCGTATTTCATATTTTAAATCTTTGTTCTATTCAATTTGTAAAATTTTTTTTAATATAATTATATATAATATATTATATATATTTATATATAAATATATATGTCTTATGATAATATTTTATAGTTAACTTCTACTACACAACGTCCTATTCAGAAAGTAATTAAAGATCAAAAAAAATCTGGTAGAAGTAATTCAACATTAACATCAAAGGAAGTAGAATTTCAAAATTGGAAAAGAAGAAAAAGTTATGATCCAATGAAAGCAGCTGCGGAAGGTAGAAAAAAATTAATAGATAATTCAAAAAAACATCACAGTACAGAAGATAGTTCAGGAAAGTATGTATATATTGAAAATATAATATTATAAATGTTTATAGAATATAATTAAATTTTTGTTAATATATTTCTAGTCATGATAATTCTGTATTGCGATCAGCAAGTTTTCATGGAACTGGTGCTGCTCTTTCACTAGCTAATGAATGGTCTGACAACGAAATAAATATTGTTCAAAATGATAATCAAGTACCTCCACCATGTAGCCCACAATTGGTAAATGTATATAAATATCTTTTTCTAAAATTTATATTTATTGTTTAATTTTTTATATATAGGAAAGTGATAGTGATATAGAAACATCATATTATTTACAAACAACACAAAATGTAATGTCAGCTATGTCAGCTCGTATTACGGTTTGTCATTCACCTTTAGTAGATTCAGATAATGATAGTGATGAAGACACTAGTCATAGTTTACATAAAAATATGTCAAAAACATTACATCAACCTAGTGATACAGAGAGCAGCGACGATCGTCATCCTAATACACAGAGTGCTCTTTCAAATACTAAATATAATCGAGCATTTAGGTAAAAATTTATGAATATAATTAATGAATAATATCATTATGTATATTTTAAATATTTATTTGCAGTTTACGCAGAGCAAGATTAGACACACAATCAACAAAAGTACCAGGAAGTATAAATAAGAATAAATCAATTATACAAGATACTCGAAAATCTGAATCTGTTACAAGTATTAGTAGAACCGATTCTGGACGTTTTAGTATGAGATCAAGCAGAACTGCAAATACTGTATTTATTTTTTATATTATATTATATTTTATATTATATTTTATGTATAAAAGATAGTTTTTATATTTTCTATATTTTTAAAAATATTTTTTATTATAGGGATCTAAAATAAAACCAAAAGAAACAAAAAAACCTGCAACACCAAATACAAGAGAGGTTGAAATGCAAAATTGGAAACGTCGTAAAAGTTATGATCCTATGAAAGCAGCAATGGAAGGAAGAAGAAAAGCAGGTTTGGCAAAGAAAAATACGAATGCCAATCTTTCTCCAAGGTGAACATTTATTTATATAGATTAAATTAAAAATTATGTAAAATGTGTTATTATTTAGTTAATATAAAAATAATTATTTCATTGTTGGTAGGACTGATAGCGATCGATAATCTAATGATAGAGACCATCGATACAAGCAAGTGGTACGGAAATGACTTGTTTGATTTTGCGATATAGATTTTTTTAAGAGGTACATCAAAAAATGTAATATTTATTTGTTTTTTTTTTTTTTTTATAGCCTCTTAAGAAAATTTTATCGCAGCAATGCTGCTTTTTGGTATTATTTATTATTTATATTAATCTATCGCCAATGCACTATTAATCAGTAAATACTATGGATATAATTGAATATAAGAATTACATAAAATACATCACCTTTATTATATATATATATATATATATATATATATATATATATAGTGTTTTAAAATTTTAATATTTTAATGTTTCAATTATCAAATCCATATTATTTATTATATATAATTATTTCATAATTGTATTTTAATGGAGTACATTATAAAAATGGATTTTCACTAAAATAATGTTATTTATATACAGGATAGTTAAAATAAGACAATATATACTTATTTTATAAGTGTGTAAATTATAAATTTCAGTCTAGTTTGTTGTGGCTTATTAATGCAATATAGCTAGATTTATGTCTTATTTATTAATTTATTTTATTTGCATGATCAAAGAAAGAACCAAGCATATTTTTGTCTTTGCACAATATATAAATTTATTTTAAAATGATTAATAAAATAGAAAAAAAAATAGAAAACTGAAAATTTTATTTAATGGAATAACTTTTATAGAAATTTTTCTGAATATATAAATAAAATTAAGGTCTTTTTATATCAGAATCTTATTTTATATAGATTTAAAAGGTATTAGTATGTTTTAAAATATTGCTATATATTACATAATAATATACTTTATTGGTTCTTTCTTAATGTATTATAATAGATAGAAATAATATTATTTGTTTTGTTTTTAGTAATGTTGCAAGATCACGCAGTTTCCATGGTTCATCAGGATTTGGAATTAGTGATTGGAGTGATGAAGAATTAGCTATATCTGCAGATGAAGTTACAATTTATTAAAGGTCAACTTATTAACAATATTATAAATGAACCTAATTATAAAAACTTTAATTATATGTATATAAAGACTAAGAAAAGAGATTGATTCTCATACAAGATTGCTCCATGAATAGTTCTATATAAAATTATAACTGAGGAAAATGTTAAAAAATCTTTTCTATATTAAAAGATTCTATTTTTTGCAACTTTTAACATTAAGAATCTATAGATCTATATGGCTGTCAGTACTATTCTAAGTTGAAGTATTAATGTTCAACAAAATTAATGCATATTTGCATAAAATTTATGTTTAAACATTTTCATATTTTATTTTATTATTTTTTTTTCTTTTGTCATAATATAAATTCTGGTTATACATATTAAATATATAATACTTTTAAAAAATAAATACTATATGAATGAAAAATAAATGTGCTAAAATCTTTTGGAATTTATGGTTGGAAAATATCATAATTCCAATGCTAGGCCTAAAAATAATAAATATATAATAGAAAAAATGTATGTAATTGGACCAATAATGATATAAAAATATTAATTTTCTCATATCTTAATAATTATTATGTTAACTATATTTTATTGTATTATCCATATTATATATATTATGATTTCTAAACTTAATTTTTAATGATAGCGTGTGCTCTCTAGTTTATTTTAATCAATTATTCTTTATATGTTATTGGAATCAGCATATATCATTACAAGTATTACTAAATTATTAATTTCTAATAAATAAAAAATTATATGTTCTGCTTAATATAAAATAGTAAAATAGTAAAATACAAAAACTTCCATATATTATAAAATAATATATATGAGCTCTTCATGTTTCTGCAAAAATATTGGTACATATAAGAAAAAAAATACTATTTGCTCTCAAAAGATGCAATGAATCATTACAATTATTTTTTATATTAAATAATTTAACACTTGATGTGATCATAATATGCTTTAAAGTAGTAATATATATTAAAGTATTATGTTTTATTTTTTACTGACTAGTATAATGAAACATACTTATTAAATTATGTACATATTGTGAAATTATCTGGATTATTAAAAAAAGTTGCATTCTCGCTTAATAAAATTAATGCGATCAATGCATTGATATCGATCTGTATAATCTAGAAATGATCTTAAGCTCATTATATATATATTGAAAATATCAATTTAAAAAATTTGTAATATGTATTTGTTCAAAAATTTATATTACTTATTTGTGCAGCTTGTTATTTTGTTATAAATTTATTAGTTACTTCAAATTTTTATGATATTCATATTCAAATTAGTTTATGTATTTTACTTAGTTATAATTATATCATATTTTTACTGTATAATTTTTTTAAATATATTATTTATTTCTAATCTAAAAATTTATAAATTATTAAAAAATATCAATATGTAAAACTTAACTTTATTATTTGATTTTTTAATAATTACAAATTATTTTTATAAAAATTATGCAGTAAAATATAATAGGATAAATTTTGTTATATTTAAAACAAAAAAATTATTGTTCAGTAGAATGTAATATTTATTTTTATCAAAAATTCATTTTCATAATTTCATTAATAATAATTATATTTGCACATTATTATTATTGTTATTATTATTATTATTATTATTATTATTATTATTATTACTATTAATATTATTATTATTATTATCAAAATGCACTTTTTTTGTTGGATAATGTTTGTTTTATTTTATTAATCTAACAAGGTGCTAATTGCAATATATTTGTCTTATTTAGTTTTTAATATCTCATCTATTTATTCAGTCATAAAATATTATATTATATTTCATAATGAAAACAAATATGAAATATGATATATAATTTAATTGTATCAAAATCTTTTTCATACATACATATATATATATATATATATGGTGATGTTAAGATCTTTATATATGATAAAATCCTTCGAGAATTATGCAAAGTAATTTTTATGTTACAAAATTATATGTTTGTATTATTCAAATTTTTAAGATCATGTTATTATATATATTTATAATGATGCATGTGCATAGTATCATTATCTTATTTTAAGAATATATCTTCTTCCATGTTCTTCTTTTAAATAAAAGTGGGCTTCCATAGTGAAGATCATTGTTATTTTAAAATATTATTCTTTATATAAAATTATAATAATCTTTTTTCTATTATTTATTTTATAATTTAATGATATAACTATGATAATAACTCGTAATTTAAAATATGGAATATTTTAATTTGATATAAATATGTAAACAATAAATATTAGAAGAATAATATATTTATTAATTTATTTAAAAAAAATTTTTTAAATATTTTTTTATAGAAATTATTATTAATAATTGACATAATTAAAATTTTTTATAGTGCAAAATAAAGATTTAAAAAAAAAAGATTCTTAGAAATAAATTATTAAATTAATTTTGTGAAAATTATACATTTTTTTAAAAATCTTAATTTCAAATTATTATTTAAAATAATAAAAGTAATATTTTAGTTTAGAAGATAAAAAATTTGGATTTTTTAATTTTGTTATCTAATAATTAATTTTATTTAGATATCACTAGATAATGTTTTGTAGTTTGTTTGAAGTATAATGAATACAACGTTGCTAATATTACTAGTAATTTACTAGCTACGAATTCACGTGTTCTATTAAAATTTAAAACTGTGTATGTATGAAATATTTTGTTTCATATCGTAAATTAATTTTTAATGTGTCAATATATATATAAAAGTAATATATATATATTAAAAATATAATTATATGAAAATAAAATTAATTGAAAAAAATCAACATGAAAATATCTTATAAGGTAATTATTTATAAAGAGAAGTTTTATTATACGTTTACATAACCTTAAAAATTCATACATATAAACTTTTTAGGCAAATATAAATGATTTTTTGAATCATTCTAATAATTTTATACTTGAAAATAATGATCATTCTAACAATGAAATTGATAGAAATAACTATAGGGATGAAGAAAACGAAGAAAAAGAAAAAATTAAAGAAAATGTTCACTTGATATCTAATAAAAAAAGAACGAAAATTATTGATGATTCTATTGATAATTCATTAAAAAAGAAAAGAAAACTAGATAAAAATTTATATAAGCCACCAACAGTAGAAGAACTAAATCAACTTAGAGAAACAGAAAATTTATTTCATTCCAATTTATTTAGACTGCAGATAGAAGAAATGTTAAATGAAATTAAAGTTAAAGAAAAATATAAACGTTTATTTGACATTTGGTTTAAAAATTTTAAGAAAAATATTGAATCCATAAAGGAAACAGAAGAATATAAAGTAATTAAATTTATTTAATTACAATATTAAAAATTATAATAAAAGTTTTATATATTATTTTATGATTGTATAGATTTCAGAATTGAAGAACAAATTAAATATGCATATTCCAATGCCAAAGGTACCAGAGGAAACAAAAGGAATATTTAAATTTCTTAAGCCATCGGATATTGCTATTATAGGATCTTATATGTTTGATGCTGCGATTAGTCCAAATATCACTGTAGATATAATGATTGAAATGCCAGCCAAAATGTTTCAAAAACAAGACTATCAAAATTATAGATACATGAAAAAAAAAGCAATATATTTGGCATTCATAGCATTTAATATTACTGATGATATTGCTAAAAGCAAAACATTTATGAATGATAATTTAAGACCATTTTTAAAAATTATACCAAATGGAAAATTAGGCACTAAAATGAATGTATTTATACATATATCAGCTCAAGAAGGAAGTTTTAAATTAAGTAGATTATTACCAGAAAAAAATAATGTTAGATCTGAATGGTTTTTTAATGAAGAAAAAAGTAATATGTCTTTTTGTTTCTTCTTTTTAATTTATATTTTATATATATATATATATATATATATATATATATATATATATATATAATTTTTATAATATATGTAATATAACAGTTACAGAAGATTTACTTCCAACACCACATTATAATTCTATTATTCTTCATGATTTAACTATGAAAATACATGCAGAAAATATGAAAATAATAAAAGAATACCCAAATTTAAGAGATGGCATTATTTTATTGAAGATATGGTTGATTCAACGTGGATTATCAAAAGGTTGTACAGCTTTTAATGGATATGTAATAACAATGTTTATTTTGTATTTATTATCCATAAAAAAGTTAAATACATTTATGAGTAGTTATCAAATAATAAGGAATGTATGGAATTATTTAGGTATGATATTTTATACATATATATATACATATATACACACGTATGTGCGCACACACAAAAAGGAATAAAAAAAATTTGATATTTTCATTGTTATTATTAATTGATATTGTTTATTTTATTAGTACAAGTTGATTGGTGTGAATCTGGAATAACTATGAATCAAAATGAAGATAGTAAAAATAGAATTTTTAGCTATCATAAATATTATGACTGTGTATTTTTGGATAGCACTGGTTATTATAATATCACTACACATATATTTAAATCTACATATAAATGGATACAAAAAGAAGCACAACTTTCTTTAAATCATTTGGACAGTGCACATGCAAATAGTTTTCAATCACTTTTTATGAGAAAAGTACCATTTTATATGGCATTTGATCATTTTATATGGTAATTGTTTTTATAAATTAAGAAATATTCTAATTAATTAAATAATAAACTTTATATAACAAATGTATAGGTTTGAGGATCCACAAATATTAAAAAATATAGTAAATATTAATTCAAGTAATAAAGATAAGTTAAATTATGGTCCAAATTATCGAACCCAAATAATAAAAATACTTTATAATATTTTTGAAAAAGGATTGACAAATAGAGTTCATCAAATTTGTGTTTTACCGAAAGAAATTTCAGAGTGGGAATTTACAGAGGATAATTACGATAATATTGGGAAGATTTTTTTTGGATTGGAATTAAATCCAGAACACTGTTTTAATATTGTTACTAAAGGCCCTGAAGCAAATTTACCAGAAGTATGTAATCAATTTAAATATGATTATAGATTATTAATATTTTTTAATAATAATATTTATATTTTAGGCAATTGAATTCCAAAAATTTTGGAACAAAAAGTCAGAATTACGACGATTTCAAGATGGAACTATTCGAGAAGCAGTAATTTGGTCAAAAGGCAAAACGTTATCAGGAAAAAGAATAATATGTAAAAAAATTATAAATTTTTTATTAACAAAAAAATTAGGTTTTCCTAAAAATAAATTTACATACATTGCTGATCAAGTAGAGGAACTTATAAAATTGCAAAAGGTAACAATTTATAGTAAATTTTAATCTTATAGATAAATTAAATTTAATATAATAAATTATTATTATAATAAATTAATTTTACAATATTTAGGTCAAAATAACGCATTTTGTTTATGGAACGGGGGAAGAAGCAGCTCTAAAAGCAATAAATGTATTTAATCGTTTTGAAAAAGATTTAATGTCTCTTACAGACATTCCCCTATCAATACATGGGGTTCAAGGATCTAGCGCGGTTTTTAGATATACGGATGTTTTTCCACCACTTGCAACAGTTTATCGGCCTACTAAACAATTTAAAAAAATTAAAAATTGTTTAATATTGTCTAAAAATGTAACAATAGCACCTAGATATGTTAGTCCACTTGAAGTGAACTTGCAATTATCAACTAGTGGAAAATGGCCAGATGAATTGGAAGCTTTTAGAAAAACAAAAGCTGCTTTTCATATACAAATAGCAGAATGTCTTAGAAAACAATTTATGTTAAAAACAAATGCAAATTTTTCGCATATCGATGTATATAAGGTTATTATTATTTTTCAATATTGATAAGAAAATAAATAAAATATTTATTAATAAGAAAATATTTATTATATATCAGTAAAAAAAATAATATTAAAAAATAATGAAACTATAAAAAAAATTAACTTTTTTTCAGGATGGATTTGTATTTCGATTAAGAATATCACATCAAAAAGAAATTAGTTGCTTGAAACAACAAGTAACTGAAAACGGAGTTATCCAATATAAAGATAATGAAGAATCAATAGAATTAGAAAATACATTATTTGAATTACCAAAGCTAACTAGTGCTTTGCATGGGTAAGAATAATTTAGAATGATTTTAAAAAATTGATATATTTTTATTTATATAGTATTGTCACATATTAGATTACATACTCAACAACCATCCTTTGGAGCGACTTGTTGTTTAACGAAACGTTGGTTATCTGCTCAGTTATTGGATGATTCTCACATACCAGATATAGTAGTTGAATTACTTGTAGCTTCAATTTATTTAATTCCTACTCCATATAGATCTTCTCAAACACCTCAAGTAAAATTTTTAAGAGTCTTAGAAATGTTTGCTAGAGGTCATTGGAATACAGATCCTATTATTGTAAATTTCAATAATGAAATGTCTAGTAAGTAAGCAATTGATATTAAAAAAACTGTTATTATATTATATTATTATATTACTATACTTATATTATTTCTATCTAATATATTTCATTTTAGAAGAAGATATAATAGCAGTGGAAACTCTTTTTGGATCATCTCGTAATTCTTTACCACCATTATTTATTTCTACTCCTTATGATCAACAAAGATCATTGTGGACTAAAAAAGCACCATCTATTTTAGTCTTAAATCGTATTACAATGCTAGCTAAACAATGTATAAAGTTATATGAAATTCAATTTTTTACAAAAGTTCTTTTAGATTTTAAACCATTATTTAGGCCACCACTTACAGAATATGATTGTTTGATATATTTAAAATCACATATGATTCCTAGAAGACTACAAGCAGTTGATATCAATGATGCACATCCTATTATTGAATGGCATCCATATAAGCGACATTCAGCTCAAAAGATTCCAGTTGTAGGATTTGATCCTGTGCAATATTTTTTAAAAGATCTTAGAGTAAGTTTAAATGAAATTTCATATATTATATTAGTACTTAATATTTTCATTTTTTAATATATTAAATATCTTTTTCCTTTTTTTTTTTTTTTTTTTTTTTAGAATGGATATGATGAATTTGCCTTATTTTTTCATGATACATATGGTGGTAATGTAATTGGAGTTTTATTAAAACCTTCTGCATTAGAAATTAAGGACTTTAAGATATCAAATATTAATGGCCGAAAATGTAATAACAATAATCAATTAGTTTTAAATATTTCGGCAATGATTCAAGACTTTTATACTCTTGGAAAGGATCTCGTAGAAGCTATAGATATGCAATCAAAAAAATTTTCTTTAACTTAATATTTTTTGTTAAAAAATTAAAAAAAAATAATTATGTTTCATAGTATAAACAAGTTATAATATAAATTTTAAATTATAGCTTTTTTTATGTATATTATTTTTAAAAATTAAAACTAATTAATTTACTTGTAATTAATTAATTAAATTACATGAAAATAATTATTTTATATGTAATATAATAAGAATTAATAGAAAAAATCAAATAAAATATATTTATTTAAATATATATATATATATATATATATATATATATATATATATATATATGCATGTGTGTGTATATATATATATTCATGTAAAAAGGAATTGTAAAGTATTTTATATCATATTGAGATATTTTATAGTATAATTTATATAAAAAAATCATTTCATCATTAAAGATCTGATTTCATTATTTAATTTCGTAATAATTGTATCGTCAATTGTGTAACTCCCCGTTTTTAAAAGAGAATCACGTTCTTCAAGTAATGCTTGCAATCGTTCATTTTGTTCTTCTGATTTTTTTAATGTACTTTTGTTAATATTTTGCGAAATTTTGGAACTTATAGAATTTGGTGTAAATACTTGAGAATAAGCATCTTTTTCAATAAAATATGCTTTTGGCTTGATTACATCGATTTCTTTTTGAATCTCATTTAATAATATTTGATCATTTGTCAAAGCAGTAGTATCTGCACACAATATCTCTTCTAGGCTAAAAATAAAAAGAGAAAAAAATAATTAATACAAAATATTTTTTAAACGATTTCAATATTTTTGCTACATAATACACATACTCTAAATTTTGTAATTCTTCTTTACTATTTTTAATTTGAATTTGAATAGCTTGTTGATGTTCCATTTTTATACGATGTATTTCACGAACTGCTTTTGCCCACTGTTCTTTAAAAAAAGATTTATTCTCTTGTGCATTTTGCAATTTTTCTTCAAGTGTTTTTAATTCTTGTAATAAATTTGCCGTTTGATCTTGGGTTAAAGAGCCTTTTTGATAATTTTCTAATTCTTCAGATTGTTTTGCTACAAGTGATTGTAATCTTTCATTTTCAATACTTAATTGTTCTTCTTGTACTTCTAAAGCTGTTTTTCTTTTTTCAAGAATATTTATCTATAAAGTATTAAAAACATATAATTTAATATCATTATTTAATATAAATTTTTACCAACCTTTGCCATAAGTTCTTCTTGAACTATTTGAGATGATTCTTTAAGTTCTCGTAATTTCATTTCATATCTCCATTGTAAATCTTCATTTGCTTTAATTAGTCTACTTTCTTTCTCAAGACTTTTTAATCTTCGCGTTCTTAAATCTTCTGTAGCATTATTCAAACTATTTGCTAGCATTTTACATTGTTCAACACTGCATGCGAGTTTTGTTTCTAAATTTTCTCTATGTTTTTGCCATTCTTGACTTAATAAATTTAAATGACGATCTTCCTTTCTTTTTAACTAAATTATTGTGAAAAATATATATATTTTTAAAATCGTTATATATATATTTTTCTATTATATTAAAATGTTTTACCTCAACTTTAAATATTTCCATTTGTCGTTCTTTCCAAGTCTCTAATTCATCTACTATTTTATATGCTAAAGTATCATCAAAGATTGGTGGGCCTAAATTTTCATCTAAATCGAAATAATTTATTTTATTTTGTTATTTTGTTTATATTAAAAAAATAAATTTATTGAAAAATAAACTTACTAGGAACAACTCTTTTAATTCTATAATATGGACCATGATCTTCTAAATTTAATATAACATCTAAATTACCAATGTTATTATGTTCCATATCATACAATGGTATATCATATTGGCACTCAGGCTGAGATATATTTATTAAACTTTAACAAGTATATACAAGAATAAAATATCATACTTTTTATTATTTTATATATTTTATATTACCTTATTTGGACAAAATAATTCTTTTGCATTAATTTTAAGTTGGGATATACAAGTCTTAGTATTTCCTTCTATTTTATATATGCTAATTTTTGGTGGAAAAGATAATAATAATTGTTTTATTTCATCTACTGCCGATATAAATTGAAATTTGCATCCTATATCTTGTAATTTTACTTTTTCTCCTAAAGAAAAGGATAATTTTAAATGAAATGTTGATGTAACTCCAGTTTTTGGATGATGAAACCTAAATTCAAAAAAAAAAATATAATTGTAAGTAAAAAAAAATTCTTAGTAAATTAAAAAACTAATTGTAATTATTAAATTAGCATATAATAATTAATGATTAATACCGAATTTCCATATTTGGTACTGCTAATTTCGAAGATTTTGCTTTAATTGCTTCTAATAAAATATTCAAATAATAAGAATGATAAGCTTCTACACTTTTAGAATAATTATCAAAATTAGGTTGACATAGGAATGTATCAACTGAATGTGAACAAATAGCATTAACCGGTTGATCCTTTATAAAATTATAATCTATAATGTGTTTATTTACATTATCATATTCATTTGAAATAGTTTGAATTCCACAAATATATTTTCCAAAATCACCAGCAGGATTTCTATGACAATCTATTTCACTATAATTCTGAAAATTAAAAATGATAAATTTTCTGATAATTTTTAATAATTTGTCGCACAATTTATTTTATAAAAAATTTATTACTTGTTTTAAGTTATTTATATCCTTAGATAAAGGAATGATTAAATCATTAATCATTGCATTAGAAACATCCATTCCTACATTTGTTTTACCTACATATTGTAATTTTAACTGTAAATCAAGGTATGGATTTTTACATATTTTTTCTATTTCATTATTTTCAACAAAATTTGTTTTACATAAGTAACATCGTTGATTTAAAATACTACTACTATTTTCAGTGATTTTAAGAAATTCTTCAATATTATCAGTAGGAATTAATGATTGCAAATTTATTTCTGATTGACCTATTATATTATCTTTATATTTTAAATATATAAACAGAAATGGTTTTAATTGTAAATATTCTTTGAAAATTTTTAATGAACTTCTGATCCTTATTACAATTTTTTCATTAAGTGCCCAAAGATCTCCATATTCCTTTTTTGCTTGATTAAAGTATACATCATTTTCTAATATTTTACACCAAAAATACAAATTATTTTTCATATCTGTATAATATTTCATTGGTAATAATGAATCTACATGCATTGCAGATATAGCAGTAATATTCATTAAAAATAATTCATGACAAATATTTAATGGACCTAATTGTATAAGACGTTCATCGCGAAGTAAAATTGGTGTTACTTTATTAAGTTGAACATTTGTTTGTTGACATTCTTTTAAGTTTTTTAACTGTAATTTCATAATATATAATTTTATATATTATTAAACATTTATTTATATAAATATATATAATTTACCTCTAATTGAGCATTTCCTGTGGTATTTTCCAGATCATGAATACTTAAACCAAGAAGTAACTCAGGTTTATGTATTTTGAATTCATTTTTCAAACCTAATAATTTATGCCAATTAGGTTTTATATTATTAGCACTCCATTTAGTAAAAACCTGGGCTGATCTTAAACTAAGTAAAAGATATCCTAATTTTTCTTTGTTATCATTGCTTTTAACAGCAAAACATTCTAATTTTAATGGAACTTGCCCTGATCTCATCCTATAAAATTAAAATTATATTTTAATAATAAATATTATTTTATATTAAATATTATATGATACATACTTTCGTAATTTATTTTTATCTACTTCCCAAACCAAATCATGATCATATTCAGGATTTGGATTTGGTTCTATTATTTCAGTTTCTAAAGAATGTCCATTTAATGTTGCAACAATTAATGTAGGTAGTAAGATTTGCTCAAAACCTTTGCCTAAAGTCATTAACATCAAATATTAAATTTGTTAAACTTTTTAAAAATAACAATTATAAAATTTTATTCATTATAAATCATTTTTGTAGTGCAAATGATAATAAATAATAAATAATAATTATTTATCGTAATAATATTTTATGTTGTTTATTATTTTATACAAAGAAAATGTTATATCAAAAGGTTAACAAATAAATAATCATAAAATGTACCTTCTTTTATATTTAATACAACTCGAACATCAGAATTTGCCAATTCCTCCCCCATTGTATCATAATATAATACATAAAAATAATTAATATAAATTCAGCAAATATTTAATAAATATTAAAGAAATCCGTAAATTTCAAATCGGTTACTATGGATACGCAAGTATTTAATATAATAATATTTTTATTTATGACAAAGACTAGTTTTACAAATTACATACAAATTATACAAATTCATATAAATATATACAAAGTACATTTTATTTAGAAAAAGAATAGATTATATATATAAAAAATTTTGCACATATGATATTAGATTTATTAGATTTCTTTTGATTCTATTTGAAAATTTAAATAAACGCCATATTTTATTATATTTATTATCACTAAATAAATACTGACGCATAAATAACTATTCATGCTGGTCTAGTAACAAATTTTAATACTAATTAATTTTTCATTTTTAAATTATTTTATTAGAACTTTAAATATATATCTGTAAGGAAATCTAAATATAAATAAAAAAATATTTCATCACGTAAAAAACAATTAGAAATCATTGATAGATAAAAATAGATAATTTAAAAAGAAAGGTCGATAATATTGAAAACGCAGCTTTATTTTGTTTTAAGTTGGCAGCACTGCTAGCCTCGTAACAAATCTCACCCATGTCGAGTCGAGCGCGAGAGACAGGAGCGTAAGCTTGTCCGCGATCGTTTGTCCGCGTTCGACAAGTCTTTCAAATATCGTGTGTGCAATCATTAAACAGTATATCTAAAGATAATCATATTTGTATAATCAGTTTTCGAAATAAAAATTTGGGAAGACTTGGAAAGTGAAGACTGCGAAGGAACTACAATTAATACGGGCTTGTGTGTGGGCATATAATAGCCGATCGGGCATACTGGTGACACGATTGCGGATTTTCCTTCAACAAGAAAGAACATACGAAGCTCGCAAAGTGCATGTGCTAGTGTGCGTGTCACTGGAAAGAGTTCAGAGCCGCTTCGGCGGCGCTCCCAAATCTAACCGCAGAATCGAGTCTGTGGTGGTGAGGCCGCGGCACTATCGGGGCACGATTGAGTACGATCACGATCGCACGCGGCGGGGCCGTTTGTAATGGAGGAGGTTTCCGAGTGTATTCCCGTGCGACAGAACAGTCACGGCGATGCACGCCGTATTGACTGAGACGCGATATCTATCGTTGACTATTCCTCCCGGCCGGCCGGGTGAAAGAGGCAGGTCGAAATTGGTATGGAATCGTCCAGGGTCCTCGACACGACGAACACTCTCTCCCGTCTGTGATAATTACTAGCCCCTTAAAAAGAGATAGAAGAAGGGAAAAAGAGAGAGATAGAGCTGTGTGTGTTTCGCGCGTGTTCTCATCTGCTCTCTTCATTACGTTTTTAAGTGTAAACATTTCCCAAAATTCATTTCGAGGTTAGGATAGCATGGGGATTGATCCCCTGAAGGCATCGACCGACAAACCGTGACACCTGCGACTCGCCGTGTTACGGTGTGTGCGTGTGTGTGCGTGCATATGTGTATTCTCCCAGGAAGCCGCTGGAGTATTATTTTTCATCGGCGGCCATCCAAGGGAAGACCAAAGAAGAAAATATGTCAAGAATGGGGATCGATCCCCAATTAAACGCCGTGCATCGTTTACACCATTAATTCGATCCGGGACTAACATTGGCAATTTTTTATCATACAATCGATCCTTTCTGTCACGTTAAACAGACTGTCGCGGATTATTCTGCCACGACAGAGGACACTCGCACCATGCAGAAAAGAGACGGTAGAGATACACAGCTACAGCTCGCGCGTAGCTCTGAACGCGAACAGGAAACGACCAAGAGGATCTCTCGTGGTAGCGGTAATGCTACCAGATTCAACGCGTATTCCTCCAGGTACAGTGTCACCTCCTCCTCTAATGTACTCATGGTCGGTCCGAACTTCCGTGTTGGCAAGAAAATTGGCTCTGGCAACTTTGGAGAACTTCGACTTGGTAAGTTTATTTTTTTTCCTTCTTTATCTTTTTTTTTGCAATAACCATTCTTTCTTTATATTTATTTTCTTAATCTCTCAATATATATATATATATATATATATATACATACACACACACACACACACACATACACATATACACACACGTTTGTTCTGAATACGATCTTGAATACATAATGATCATTATTATTATGTTTTTTTATTTATATTTTTCTTCTAAAAATATCTCTAATCATGGTGATATTTGGATATGAAATAGTTTTTTTTTTATGATACGTATTAAACAAAATGGAGCCATGTGTTGTCGTTCAGAAAATTCTTTCTAACCTTTTCAAAAGTGTTCGCATTGCGGGAACGAATGGAACTTTGAAGCAATATTTCATTTCGATCGATCTTAAATAGAATTTAACTGATCTCATTTAATTTTATTTGCAAACTTTTTTATCTTTTTCATTTCGTATTATCATTTACAATATACCTTTTGTCATTTATCTTATTATGATGATTTATCTTGTCGAAAAAATCAACTATAGGGATGACCATCGCGTAAATTAAGAACAATGACGTTGAATTTAAGCGTTTCAGTTATCGTCGAAGTTCGGGTCTTACGCGTGACGTAATTCTACCGTGATAAATTTATATCTTTTATCTATGCTAAGAGGGAGTGCACCGAATACAGAGATGTTTATACCAGCCATCATCTTCTCACCAGATTTTATTACGTATTCGTTCACGAATTCCAAAATAATTGGATTTTATTGTACAAATTAAATATATATTATTAATAATATAGGATATAATTATTGAAGATAATTAATGCATCGAATTGTTTGTTCTTCCGCGTGATTAAGATTAAATGAACTCTCTCAATAAACATTGAATTTTACCAGGTACAAATGTTTTTATATGTAAGCATGCTATGACCGATTATATGTCAATGTTTACAGCTGCCACCAATATCTTGTATAAATTTTTTTTTTTTTTTTTTTGCCATCTTTTGTTCGTTCACATTGGTGAGAGCCTACCACTGGCTCTCACGTTGCATCGTGATATGATAGATAGATGTAAGATTCTTGTGGTTGGTGTCGTTCGTGGTATTTATATATATATATGAGTCGCGTATTCTCGTTGAAAAAAAAATAAAGAAGACAAAAAAATTCATTTTCCACGAATTCTATCAATTCGTGTCAATCGAATATTCTTCGCTGTAATGGAAACACTCTGGCTTGGATGGCACAAAGGCTCGTCCTCAAAGAGACCGAGTTAGGTAAACCTCTAACCTACCTTCAATGGAAACTAGAACTATCGAAGTTTAGGGATTGGTGTTGAAATCCTGAAGGATCATGGTAAGCAGTAGTTGTGATAGTGATTCGTCATCTAAAAATTTACTATTTTTTTTTTTTTTTACATTTTTCAAATTCTGGACAAATTTTCGAAAAACGATAACGACATTCTTTCTTTTCGTTCTTATAATATTTATATCCTTATGATATTATTACACGTAAGCTATAGATTATATATTAGATTAGATTATATTTATAGATATTATATTAGATATAATGCGTTAAATCTCTTTTCGATACGATCATCCGGTCGGAATTTTATGACGAGAACGAAGCTTTTGAAGGCTTGTTTTCAAAAAAAAGAATACCACGAAATGCAAAATATTAGAAAATTCATACTTAGATCCATCTTAAATAGTAATCAATTGTTTAAATATTACAAAAGGTATAGGGTTTGTGTTATCAAAGTGTTGTACGCTTCTCGGACAAACAAGATATTACGCGTTTAGGGGACGTAGACAAAAGGGCGACTTCCGTGTCTCTTTCCCTGTTGTCTTTCGGAAATCACTCAGCGTTCCGACAAATATTGTCCTCTCTATATTACATTAAATTATGTTTACGCGTTATCAGCTGAATTATTACCCAGCTGCGAATGGACCCTCGTGCTAACTTTATCGACGTATCGCGTACAGTTCGTCGAGCGTGTATACGAAATTAACATTTTACTGTTCGGTTTTCGCGCGATACATTTTAAAGATTGTTTATCTTTTGAATTGAGATTTTTTTTTTTATAATCGTAGCAATTTCATGACGATTTCTCGCGAATCATTGACATAAGAAGACTCTTTGAAAAATTACAGCGATCGAATTTTATTGTTTGTGAGGGGGAACAGAGCATATGTTGCAAAAAATTTCGTGCATAAAGTGTAATTGAATTAAATATTCACACGAAATGATCGAAGTCTGCATTCGTGACATGTAAAATGTATAATGTTCAACTTGACTTGAATTAGCAGATTTGACTGACCCATCTATTCGAATATATTTATTTTTTTAGGAGGTTCGTTGCGATCGATGAATTTCTTGTTAATCCTTCTTTTAAAAAAAATTTAATCTCCAGATATATTTCTCTCCGTATCTTATATATATATATATTGGGAATACGAGGCGAGAATATATTGGAGGTTGAAAAATTTAGCCTCTTCCCGTGATTCATCCCTGAAAGATCAGCCACGTGTGAATCCCCATTTAGTCCTTCTGCCTCGGCGGTTCCTTAAAGTCCCTCGGCCTTGTACACGACGCTTGCACAGTCTCTTATTGTGGTTATTATACTGTTGGAGGATTCCGGTTTTCACTCGTTCAACCCTTTGAAAAATCAATGTGCGTTTCGCCGGCGTTATTTAAATTTCTATCGATCAGTTGGCAGTGTGAATATATTAAACTTAACAGTTGGCCGTAGAACAATATAAGTTCACGCGCGGATATTATTCTTTGATTACATTTTGAAAAAGTATATTTATTTATCGTCGTAAATAATCCATAAATTATACATTATGGTCTTCGTAACAGTGGTGTCATCTGTCGGAGGAGAAAAGATACGAAAATACGGACTTTTCAATTTTATTCTCGTAATTTTGCTATGCTCGTTGCAAGCGGAAAATCGTAAAAAACTTGAATCAACGATTCGAGATTAAACCTCGATTGAATCATTCAGATAAAAGAATTTATTGTAATAAGATCTACCGAGAATTTGGATTCGTGGATTCCGTTAATTAAACGAAATATTAAAAGACGACGATTAATCGGGAGAAGAAATCGTGATTGTTATTAATCGTAGTTGGTAATATATCTCCGTGCAATTACGAGATGCGATGGTAATTTATGAGCGACTATAACGGCACTAGTAACGATTTAGCGACATTATCTCTTGATAAGTTAGCGCTAGTATACATATACCAGGCTGGTTTGGTTGCATTTAGAACGATGTTCGTCGAAGGCGTATGACTCATTCTTAATATTAAAGCGTTTGTCGCGTGATTACGTTCTCGTTCAATGGCTGCACTTTGCCGAACGTATCGCAACCTTGTTCCCCTGTGTTTTTCGCCTTTTTCTTCTTTCTTTTTTCTTTTCTTTTTTTTACCAGGTTGGATTCCAATTCGTTTCCCTCCTACCGACGAAACTTCGGTATCGATTTGTGCACGGGCCAAGTGGCTGGTATAAATAATCCGTGATTTAGGACTTCCATAATTTATAGTCCTGCGCGGATTCAAACTGTGACCTTAATAATGCCCCGAGGAAAGTATCATCGTCCTCGTGGGGTGAACATCACGCTCATTGGCGGAATATCTTGGAGTAGTTTGTCGGTCGATTGGAAAGCTTTTTTTCAACGGTTCAAATGGTTTGAATCGTGGGTGTGTATACACCGGTATCCGAGATGTATTTCGCGGTATCGTAAAATCGTCGATCGCATCGATCGACGACGACGGGTTAACCGTCTGGAGTCGGCGTCGCTTTACATTCGAGTGATTTCATAGGTAGCGATAAAGGTACTACATTAATACCGTCGTTATTGTTCGCGAACATTGGTTGTCCGACTAAATCATCCAAGTGTGAAGTGTTCCTTTTCCATCGATGTCGTCGTCTCTGATAATCGTTCCATCATCTAACGATCGTTCGATTGTTATAAACTAACTTTCTAAATTCAGATTTTGTTTTTTTTTTTTTTTATAAATAGAAAGAAGAGATGTACAAAATTTGATAGATTTTTTTTTTTTTTCAACATCGATCGATCGTATTCGAATCGAAAGATGGTGAACGATATTGTTCATTACTTTAATGCAATGGATATGGCATCGTAGCAGGGACACACGCCACCAGTTTGTCCGCTATTCCATTAATACTAATTGCAGATTCGTACTTTGAATTCGACGTTGCACGCTCCGACTTCCATTGATGCATCGAGCCAGCCAATGGGTATTCTTGAGAGATTAGTTCGTTGCCCGTTTCATTACAGCAGGAATAAAGTTAGCTAAATAAGCACGGCGCAATCGCGTGACCACGAAAGATTTGCCGCTGTGATTATCACATCGTTGTTAAAATTTCTTTGACGAAACTAAAAATTTGTTAATTTCACCGATGAACTGGGGAGGGATTCGCATTGATCCCTCACATGCTCCCAACTCTACTCCGGATATCAATTCTCGATTTCGCCGTTCTTTCGCCATTTAGATTATTTTATTTCGTCGACTGATACGGCTAATTGAAGGTGAAACGTTTGTGGAAAATTTTTTCGTATATTCCTTCGTCGAAGATAAGTTTGAGGAAAAAAAGAACTAAAAAAGAAAAGAAAGGTAGTTGGCCAGTCACTTTGCGCGAAACATTCGTTTATTTATCCATTTTATTATTTCGATTTTTCTCGAAATCAATGGAAACGCGATTCGATTGAACAATGGATTAGCCAATGCCGGGATTCGTTTTCAATTTTATCGAGTAACCGTTGCAATCGTTCACTCTCCATTTCTCACGATAATCCTAGATGTTTTAGATTCCCAGATAAATTAATCAGATCATGCTTTCGTTTCCTTTTCTCTAGTAGATCTCTATCTTCTTTCGTTCCTCTACCAATTTAATAATCTTTTCACCTGTAATCATTTGCCGAACAACAAATTTTTCTTGAAATACGCGCGCGCGTATCTATCACGGAAGAACGAAACTCGAGTTTGTTTTATCAGTTGCACGACAAACACTTCTATCGTTGAAATTCAATCAGCAATTTACGTAAATTGATTTTCCAACGATTGAAAAAAAAAAAAGCTCCACTCCGTTTTATCGTCAAATTGGATCGAATCATCGAATCGCATTTTCACTCGGTTCAGAATGCGAAAACAATTAGAAACGTTAGATCTCAGGAAATCGAGCCACGTGGCGTTATTCTCCTTCCTTTCTCTCCGTCTCGGTTATCAGTTTATCAGCTCGTTGGTGGCCACACGTGGACAGGCTGTAAATGCACTTAGCGAGGGACGATGATGCGGTCATTGCGCGCTCCCTGACGTTTCTCGTATTGCCATCTCGGTGACCAAGAGTTTGGATCAGCCGTGGTTTCCAGAAGCAACGTTGCCTTCGTCACGGTCGGTGAAACTATGCTTGTGTTCTCGAGAAGCGCACCGGCTTGAGCTATCTTCCGCGATGGATGGACATATTCTGTCGCATCGGCTTCTACGCTTCGTGGCAACGTTCAGCGGACTGTTCGCGCGGAATAACTCGCGTGGAGGATGCCGTTTATCGATCCAAGACGACACGAGGGGAGGGGAGGAAAAATCTCTGATCGACCGCTGCTCTCACGATTTTTAGTTAACATTGGTTGCACGTATCGAAAAGAAGAACGTAAACGAGGAAACGAGTAGGTTGGTTAATAAATTCCTGTTTTTTTTTTCCTGTTATCGATGAACGTTTATTAGCTCTCAGCAGAGAAGGTCGGCACGTTTACAATAGGAAGTGGTGTTTACTACATTTTCGAGGCGCCATGTGGTTCTTTTTAAGCCGACTTTTGAATTGATTTCCGCTTTCGGCGGCGGAGAAACGGGAGAAGCTATAGCGCAGTTATTTGCGGTGCGCACGTGCTCGTGTTACATGTCGTAACAGACGTTCGTAGCCGGCCCCCCTCCCCTCCACCTTCGAACTCGCAGATGGGTACGACGGAACTTTCTTGTCTCTTCTCTCGTCTCTCCCTATATAATACACGGTCGCCGGTGGAAAACTCGATCAGCTGATGCTGTGACGTCATCACGGTGGTGGTCACGACCACCGATGGTGTACAACTTTCGAAATTCTGAGTGGAAAGTCGAACGAGCCCCGTTTTATTATATCCGTTTCGTAACTCTCGACGGATTAATCTAGTCGTTCATCGTTGACGCGTTATCGCGTTAATTACACGTTCATTTTTTTTTCCCCTCGTTCTCGAAACCGTCGAGGTAAAACCGATGTAAAAACCGGTCGAACGGGAGAGTCGAGGTACGGTACAGAATACGTATATTTCGAATAGGCTTCTTCTCGTTGCTGCCTCGTCGGATAAGCTGGTTGTATCCTTTATTCGGCCGGAACTTTGGTGCTCGTCCGGGGACAGGAAGTACGAAATTCCAAACCGTAGGCTTGGAGGAACGGTGTACATAAAACCTTCCGGCCGCTACCTGAGGGGGTCGATCGTGTCTGTTACAACGGTTCCCACGATTACGTTTTTGAAAAATTGATCGATCCCCCTTCGAGGGGGCTGCGTTCGTGTCTCGATTGCCGTTTCGTACTCGTTCAATTTTATTATTCGCGATAGAATCTTTTTTTTCCTCTCCCTCATACTTTTCTCTTCGTCCACAATTTTGTCGTACGATTCTTCATATTTTAAGTTACGCAACTTGTAATAATTACGCAACTCCCCCAAAGTTGGCGGATCGAGATAAGCATTTGCCTCGAGAATAAACAGAGGGAAGGGAAAGAAAACTCGTCGAAATTAGCTCGCGTGTAGTCGGATCAAATCTCCGGAGCGAGAGATGATTCCGGGACCGATCCACTTTCCATCCAACAAGCAACGCGTTAAGTTTTCGGTCAGCTGATTCACATCGGCTATCCAGCTGACTCTCTCAATTTCCCTTATGGTGTCTGGGGCGTAGACGGAGCGTGGCGTGCGAGATGTACGCCTCGTCGTCACACATCGCGCTCGCAATTTTCCAGTGGAATCCTGGCGGGTCGATTCTCGCGTCGAGGGAAATGCGAATGCTCGTTCACAGACTCGTATCGCACGCACACGGCCGCGTGAAACGTACGTTGGAGGGCAGGTAGCAACCTGTCTGGCCGGCCGACTCGCTGGCTCGAGTGACTCAGGAGAACCTGATGACTGCAAAGTGAAATGAACTCGGCCCCGGATCCGGCTAGACTAGCCGCACACCGTGTAACGTCCTTTTAACGCCGCCTCGTCGCTGCCTGCCTGCCTGCCTGCCTGCCTGCCTGCTTGCCCGTCTCTTTTGCCTCGCCTGTCTCTCTTTTCCGTCCCTCCCTTCTCTCCCAACCCCCTGATGTGGGCTGGCTACGCGTTCTTTGCCAACTCGGCAACGGAAACGCGATACATATTTTTAGACGGCCACTTCTTCGGCTACCGCTCGGACTTGACCCACGCGGAGCGTTAACGGTGTCACACGCGTGTTCCTGCTCCTCGTCCGTCTCCTACTCCTCTACCTGTTCTCTCGTTAATTGCCTCTTGATCGTTCCCTGGGATGGGATGGAAACGTTCTGAAGGACCGATAAAGTATACCGAATTATACGATCGATGATCCGATGCTCGTTATACGATAAGACGAAAGGTACGGAGAGATTGCGATCTCCTGCATTATCCGAAGGGGGGATAAATTGGAATTTCCGCGATTCGTCGTATGATTTTAAAGTCGAACGAACGGCTCGGTGTTATTGCGTTCCGTTCGCGGTGTTTGCTCTTCTTCTTCGCGGTGTGTATCGTATCTTAGGTTGGAAAAAAACAGGAGGAATTGGTGTTTATCGCGAAGCGGTTGTTTCAAGGCGGATTTTAAAAACGATCGGTTACGCCATATTTGGTCTGCTAGTCCAGCGGATCAACGTTCTCATGCTCTTCCAACGTGTTCATATTTATTCTGTCTGGCCTGGTATATTTCACGGCTTACGTATTTTCTCCGCGTTTTATTGTTCGGGGCTTTCAAGTTGGTAATTGGCGTCGGGGCTGGTACACACCGACGTTTCCGTATGAACTTTGTTAATTAACTTGCCCGTTTCGAAGGGAATCAAAACAATTCTCATCGATCTTATTTGTATTTCATCGAATGTACTTACTTTATCGTTCGCCACAGTCGATAAAATCGCGATGTTCTTTGATTTATTCCTCTCGCCCGAACGATTCTTCCGTGTTCCCTCCTTTTTTTCCTATGGCTTCTGCGTTTTTTTGCCAATCATAAAAAAAAAACAGCTTCAGTAATCAAACAAATGAATCGCTCGTTGTCCAGGCGATTATCGAATTGTGAGTTTATTTAATCGTGACGTTTGTTCAATCGTCACGAAAGATTTCGTGCAAGTAATTTTCGACAACGATATAATCGTATTTGTATTTCATCCTTCTATACATAAATTGCATGGCGAAAACAAATATGATACAGCATAAAATCGAAGATATAAGAGATTAGAGCGTAGATTATCGGATATTTATTGTGAAATTGATCGATCGTTGTTTTTTTTTTGATTTTGAGAGAAAAACAGGATATTACGCGGAGGTATTAACGAACGATCCGTTTGGAAACGGACGAATGGGGGAAGGAGGGATGGGAAAAGTTTTGCGTTTCGACATTGACCAGGCGTCGCGCGATACATTCTCGTTTTCCTTCAACAGCTGTCACGGTCTTCCACATTTTCTTCGAATCTTGCATGGTTGCATATTATCGAGCACGTGTGAAACGAAAAGCGCGAAACAAACTATGAGCGCGCGTGTGAAGCTATGCGGTAAATCGCTGCGCGATCGCTTGTTTCCCTTTTGCTCGTCGCGCTTCGTTCCGCCTATGTTAACTCCGTCCATCGGGGTTTATGCCACCGACAATGATTTATGCCTGGCCACGAGTATTGGCAGAGATTCCGCGGTTTTGTTCGGGGCTAAGTTGTTTCCGCAGGAAAACGTTAGCTCTTCGAGCCGCGTACCATTCCACTCTTCGCCGTGGAATGCTTTCCCCGGCGTGCATCTGCTTGTATTCCTACACGTAGATACGATTTGTCGTTTACCAAAGCTTAAGTTTATTTTCACAATTAACGATTATTCGATGCCGTTTGAAAAATTTCAAAGCGTCGTGAAGATTCTTATATTTCTCGAGCAATTAGAGAGGAAGAAAAAAAAAAGACGACTCGGTTTCGGAGATTTCTTTTTTTTCCCTCGACGACTCGAATGAATTGGAACAATTCGCGATCGCGTTATTTGTTTTCCTTTCGTTCTCTTGGTTGGAAGAGATCGAAATTTCCTAATTCTACGAAATTGCGTAAACAGGAAGTTCCGCAACCGGAAGGCATAAATATATATATATATTTTTTTAACTGCTCGTCGTTCGAGTCTAGTTCGAATTAATACGTTTAAATACATTCCAAGAATCGTCGCTATTAGCGCAAACCACTTGGCACACCGGAGTCTTCTGCTTTATGACATAATCGGGGGAGAACGCTTGTCGTCGGTGGATTTATCGCGCAGAGGTCGTTGCAAATACATAACGTTACAGAAACGATTACATCCGTAATCATCCCGAGAAGCAAGTGGCGGAACGTGATGGGAATGCGTCTCGCGTGGAGAAGGTGCGCGTTGCGAGGGAGAAACGCTCGAAAGGAAAGCGTCGCGGATTATTCGGTCGAAGAATTCGATCCGTTCTTCTGTCGATCCGTCAACGGTCGTCTCAAACTTTTCCAATTAAAAAACTGGTGGATGGATCCCTTCTGGTGTTGTTGCTCGCTTCGAATGTAGCAAAACTATTAAGCTCGAGTCGATTCACCGTTCCGGAAAATTAGGATCCCGGTGTCCTCCTCCCGTATATCGGACGGGGCCGCGTTCGAGCTCGGTTATCTGTGTCCGCCAGACGCAGGGTTTGATATTCCTTCTATTGTTTAAACTAGCCGAGCATCGTGGTAAAACGTTTGATCGCGGAGAAAAAAAAACTGGGTCGTTCGTGCGTTGAGCTCTGATTAACGGGACTATCATGCTTCGAACATTAAAAAAAAAAAAAAAAGGAAAAGGAAAAAAAAAGAGAAGAAAAAATATATTCGTTTCCTCTTCTCGCCATACTACCATTTTTCCATTTATTCTTTCGATCTATCGTGACCCTTTTTGTCGTTTATGTAAAAGAATATCGAGTATGATTGAACATTGATTTATACGTTTCATAGAATTTAGAATAATATATATATATATATGTGGAATAATTCATAAGATGATACGATAACGTGAGACGATCGTTATCTTGACGCCATTTTGAGACCCTCATACCACATCGGTGACATCGGTTTCCCGCAACCGGAAGTCTTTGGGGATCAGTTGGCGAGCAAAGAGGGCGCTGTAATGGCACGTTAACAACGCGTTTTCGTTTAACGTTCTTTTTTTTTTTCGCGTTCCTTTTTTTTTTTTTTATCTATTCTTTGAAACGAGGGTATGGATTAACATTGCAAAAAAGGAAAAATAAAAAGAAAAACATTACGTGCAATGTTATCCTCGAATTAACCATAACCTTTGTTCTTTGTCGATAAAGAAACATGTAAACGGAATATATATCTTTTCTCCCGATGGCGTTTGCCAGAGGTCAGGTTCGACAAGAATCTTTTTCCCTTTCTATGTGCACTCGTTTTGCACTCACATTCTGTTACTATTCGGAACGAGTTTTTTGAATAAACGCGGTTCTTCGATCGAATGTTTTCTTTCTTTCTTTTCTTTTTTTTCTTCTAAATTATAAAACGATCTCCCGAAGAGAAAACAGGAAGGAGGGAGAAAAGAAAATAGATTCGCGATATTTTTAACGTTAGTCTCTGAGTCACGGGAAGCGATTTCCTCCTGATTTTTGTTGCAATCACCCGATGCACCTGTGCGTATATGCAGAAGCTAGCCACGGTCTAAAAATACGTCTTGATTTGAAATATTTTCGTATTCCGAGTCGCGAAACTACAAACCGACCGTTCGCTATTATTGGGCCGTAATAGTGGAGGCATCTTTGCGTTCTTTGTATTCTCTCCTTTCCCATTTCTTCCCCCGCTCCGTGGTACGCGTTTCATTAATTCTTACAATGTCCATCTTGTCGAACGCGATGAAATAGAGATTCAGGCTGGGTAAACAAAGAGAAGAAACTATGTTCCGCACAATGGAAAATGGTTCGCGCCTTTTAAGTTACGATCTGATCCTCTTTACCGCGCATTAATCTATTCTCGGCCCTTCTTATTATCATTATTATCCCTAAAAATTTATTATTTCGAAAGCCTCGTTATTGTTACATAACGCGAGAACGAGAAACGTATGCTCGATTCGAGCAGGAATTTTTGAGGGAAAAAGTTTAAAGGAACAAAGCGCCTGCCGGTTGTTTCGCTCGTTGTTGTTTCGTCGAGGCCCATTCCGTTCGCTTTGTCAACAGGCGAATCGCTTTTTGCACACGCACGAACACACACACGTGCGCGCATAATACCGAGGTCTTCGTCGATGGCCTCTTTAGCCAAAGTCGGCCTCGGCTTCTAAACGTGAACACGCACGCACAGAATTTCTGGCTTTCCAAAGCTTTGCGAACTGTACAGGGTGTACTCCAGTATCGTGTTTCTTTTCGTTGATTGCGACACCGATGTTGTTGTTCCAGACTTTATCATCGCGTAAATGGACTATTCGTACTTCCTGGTTTCACCGATAAATTTCAACAGAAGGGGAGAAACGGTCGTACAGTTTCCCAGCATAAGTGTGTACATGCATTTTGCATATTCGTGTAAATTTTTCTTACTAATGGAGCGAGAATTTTAAGAAAGAAAGCCATCATATTTCATAGATCTTTGCAGTTACGGATAGGATCGTTAGATGAATTTATCGTTTTATATTTTTGAACGCCGTTTGAACAGCCTCGAAATTCCGTTCGCTTTTCTCCTTTCATTTCGATCCGTTCCTGTTCCGTGCTTCAATTTTTCATAACCTCTAATTCGCGTATTGTTTCGAGTACGATTTACACGGGTGAAGGGAGGTTAAAAAAAAAAAATATAATCTATGTACAAAGGATGGTAGGATCGTAAACGCGCGTCGTGGCACGCGTCGTCGAACAATGGAATTGGGAGAGAGAAATGCACGGTGTAGTGTTATGAACACAGCTGGTCGAGTGATCGACTCGCTGTGGATGGAACACCCTGTACATCGCGAATAGTTTACACTATCCAGCTGATACTTAATGCGGGACGAGAATATACAAACCGGTGTACGCGATGTAAACTTTACCTTTCGTTGATACAGGCCTGTTCCTTGCAACTCGTGACCTTCGATTAATGTCGTGGAAATGAGATACGTGGTAGATTCCGAGGGAGCCGTCGATGACTCGATCGAATCGACCCCCTTTGCCATTATTACATTTTTTTCTCCTCCTCCATCTAATAAAATTAAAATAAGCAAAACGATGTCTCCGTTTCCATTTCGTATGTTATCGATTTCCGGACGGATTCACTACGGAATGATCACTCGCCTTATATTTCTCCTTTTCGACGTCTATTTATATCGATCCTTGAAGATCTGTCATCGAGAATTTAATCGGGAGAACGTACGATTCCCAGTACAGAGTCGAGAACGCTATTGTTCTCCCACGATCTCGTTTTTCAAGCTTTAATTTTTACTGATTGTTACTAGAACGAATTTCTTCGGTTTTTCTTCGTCGTTTGCGACGACAACAACAACGTCTCATTCGTATTTTCTTTCTTAGCTGGCGACATTTCAGCTTCGACGCTTTTCACGCTTCACTCTTCACGTTTCGTCTTTCTTTCTCTCTCGTTGGATCAAACGCCTCGACAGCTGTGTCAGAATTTTCTTCTTTCGGTTCCAATTTCCTCGCAGTGTAAGATAGGTTCATTGGAAAGAACCCTGTTAGAGAATCATAATGCGCCGACTCTGGCGCATGATCTCCGTTTCAGTTCGTTCTGTTCTCTTTTTTTTATTAGAGAGGAGAAGAATACAGGAAATGAAAAAGTGTGTAAAAAAAAAAAAAAGAAAAAAAATGAGGTTATCTTGATTGGCAGTTTTTTAAATTTATAATGATAGTTGGGAATCCATCGAATAATTACAATATACTTTCTCTTTTGTTAATTCTTCATCCTGAAAATCCTTCGTTTTCTCTGCTTTTACTTTCGCTTTATCGTTCAGTCGTTAAAATCGGACTCAGCTTTTTCCTCACTTTCGAGTAGAGCGAGAGTTTGATCTTTTGTATCTCGTTAAAATTCTGAAAATTTATTCATTTTTTTTTTCGCATTTACGTTCCATCTTCTATGAAACAAATTTCTTTTTTTTTTCTTCTATACTCTTTTTTTATATAGGGTCAATTAAAGTTGTCCTCCTCACTTGGGAACTTAATCTTCGTGGAAATTTATCAAAGGTGTGATAAATTTTGCACAATTTTTTCTCTCTCTCTCTCGTTCCCTCTTATTCGTTAATTACTATCGTTACCCATCTCAAAGGAAACATAAACCGAAACTCTCCGTGTCTTTTACCGATCCCTTTGTCCCTCCCTTTTTTTTTTTCTTTACACGTGAAAAAGTAAAAACGATGGGGCGGTTTACGCCTCTGTAAAATACGTTTCCTAGAGCCACGTTTAACGAACCTAACCTCGATGCAAGAGCTAGTTTTTCTAATGAAATTTTATCCCGAGAAAGAGTTGCACATTCGAGATCAAAATGTCAACACGGGAAAGATATTTCTCGTGCCAATTGTTCTACGTTTCGTCGACCAAGGAAAAATACAAAGCTTCATAAGTATTCGTTTTCAACTCGCTTTCCCGAAGATTTTCCTATATTTTCCATCGAATAAAAATCCTCCTTCGAAAATCCATCGCTAAACAAACGTTTCGTTTCGTGTCTAACGTTCGTCCAAAATGAAGGTTAAGTTTAATTAAATCGATTGTAAAAGTAATTATAAAAATTATAAACGTCTCGCATATATAGAGATACATCGGGGAAGGCGATTATTTGTATAATAATTCTTGTTAATTTAATACATTAGACGGTATTATAATGGCAAACGTTATCGAATAGAAGTTGTTTCTCGTAGATTCGCGTGTAATTGAACCTGCGGACTCCTCCCTAATTGGATCTTATCCTGCTATTCGGAATACCCATCGCTTTATCAATCTGCATTTAATTAGCGTCATTGCCATACCCATCGCAAACATAATTAAAGGGGATCTCTGAGAGAAGGCAGCGCTTAAATTCGTGGATATTTTAACGAAGTGAAACGAAGTCTTGTAAAGGGAGAAGATGAGCTTTATTTCCGTGCAACTCGATCATCGACATGGTTAAAATACCGTTACACACACATATATATATATATATATATATATATATTTTAAAATTGAAAAATTTGAACGTCTTGCGCAACAAGTCGGTAAACGAAACCGATTCACATCGCTGCAATGAAATTTAATCATTCGAATGGGCAGCAAGCATTACCTACTTGCCGAGGCAATTGTGAGAGATGGAGGAAAATACCAACTGATCCGTTTCCTCCCTCCCTCCCTCCGAACAACGTCGTTACAACGTTGAAGAAGAAGCATTCGAAATTTGATTCACGTAACACGTTCGAAGGTTAGCAAAACAAGGAATGTTTCGTTCGAATGCCAATCAAATCGAATTCGATGCTCTTGTCCGTTCAATTTCAATCTCTAAAGAAGATAATAAAGTTTATTCCACACCGGAGAAAATCGAGGATAATCACGGTTCTTGCTTTTCAATTTCTGAATTCATGAAAAGTTAAATGGCTGGAAACAGGCAGATCGATCATCACGTTTGTAAGACGTTCTATTTAAAGGATATAATGCTATGTAACGTTGTACAAGTTGTTTCGCGATAAATTTAAGCGACAAATATTGCCGATCGATCGATTCCTTCTCTATTCCTTCTGTATCGTATCGTTAGTGCCAGCCACAGCCGGAGAACGAAGATATCTCGATTCATTATTAATTTTATTCGAATCGAATAATGTTGTCTATTTGCGTTTAGAGAAGAGGGGAGGGGGGACGATAAATAATTAAGGCTAATGACCCGAGCGAATCTGAATTATCGAGGCAACGCCTTGCTTCTGCTATCGTTTCCTCCTTCGAATTCTGTTAATTTCGAATTCTGTCTACGAATGTCGCGCTTCTTTGTGATTTATAATTGCTCTCGTGACCTATATGGTATCCACGAGGATTATTGGCGCAAAATTCGAAATGTAAACGGGGGGGAAAAAAAAAGAAAAAGAAGAAGAAGAAGAAGAAGAAGAGGGAGGGAAAGAAGAAAAATTTCGTATCGAGTTTTCCGCGGGAAGATTGCCAATTATGAGAATCGAGATACTTAAATTAAGCTCGGTAGATTATACGAGGAAAGAGTTGACGGAAGCAGATTACTCGTTAAAAAGGTTTAGGCTAGTAATTTTATTTAAATAATTGAACGTGGCGTTTAGATTACAGCGGCGCCTGATTTAAGTATCTCGTAACAGTTTCGAATTTTTTTTTTTTCCCCCAATAACTTTTAAATATCTCTTAAATAGGGGAAAAAAAAAAATATTCAACAAATTTACAGATAAACCAATAATAATTCTAATAAGGTTATCCGTTTAGCTGATAATCAATATCTTTTAATCCCTCTTTTTTTAATTATTCTCCCTATAACCGATTAAATTTAACTCGTAATTTCTCCAAATGGTTTCATCCCACGTAGACTCTGCTCTCTCGAGCTTATCTCTCACTTATTTTATATTTCAATATCGTATCATCACTCCCTCTATTTCTCTTTATAGAAAATGTTGCACGATTTATTAGCGGTTGCACCAATTATTCAGCGGCTGACTAAATCCTCCGTATCTCCGCTATAAACGCTACTACTGGATACGCCATTCTAATCGAACGCGATAATTAACAGATTTCGGAGATAGATTCGGAGCGCACGATAATAATACCCTGTTCGAGAAACAAGCGCGTCTACGATCTCGTCGCAAAACCGTCGAACCGGATTGCATCCTTCCACCACCACCGTCGAGTCGTATTATCGATCCCTCTTCCTCTTCCCAAAAAGGGGAAGGGGATTTAGTTTTGTAATCCAAGTGCTGTCGAGGAGAGAAAGATCTCTGAAGTGAATCCCGCCCAAGGTTTTCGAGGCGGGCGTTACCGCGAAATTCTTCCGGAGATATCGTATTATGGAAAAGAGGGAGGTGGGGAGGGGAGGGCGAGAATGGCTCTCGTGAGCGAACTTCCCATTTGCAACGTGTATTCTTTTGCTCGCGAATGGGCCGGCCGCACGTGCTGGTACCCTGACCTACATTCACACCTACGTCTAAACCTATGTCTACGACCACGGTCGATCGTCTGACCGTCCGTCCCGCGCCGATTGCTTGGCAACTGGCCGCTCTGATTTAATATTTTCGAAATTAGCCTCTGCCTCTCCTGTCCTACATTCTCCATGGATATCTGTGAACCGAATGAAAGCTTTTTCAAAAAAATATGTATATACGTATATATATATATATATATATATTTGTGTCGACGCGGTTTACGGCGTGGATATCGAACCTGTTGCTTCCTGTTCTATCGACGATGAAAAGAACAAATGGGGAAGGGAGAAAAAAAAAAGAAAGAAAGAAAGAAGGAAAGGAACGTATAGAAGCGTTGCAGAGGATCGAAATAGTGCATAGGCTGGTCGATCGTCGACCAACTTACACGTAATCACGATGATTTAACGTCACGACTGTTTGTTTGCCGGTCGATTCGTTACTCGGCGTTGATAAGCCGGTGAGATAACACTGATTTTTTATTATCTGAAAGTAGCGAGTTCGCGACCGCTACTTCGTCGAAGGACTTTCTCGACTTGATCGTTTGCCGTTTCGATGCAACGATAATTGCGTATTTTCTGCTTTCTTCGGTTCTTTTTTTTTTTTATCCGACGTTATCGGGAACTTTCGTGCTCGCTCATATTAAGCAACGTCTTATTCGAGAGAGGGAGGTTAACCGTTAAGTTGGAACCACACGTTCCGTCTTCCTTTTTCAATCAACTATTTCATCGGCCATTTATATAGAGAAGAGAATAATATTTCACACTCGAGCCTATATCCAGGTCGATTCGCTCGCGTTTTTTGTTTCTCATCACGATTATTCAAACGTGATGTTTCGTTGGCTGGATTAATTTACGTAAAATTTTTTTTCGAATCACGAATAAAATTTCGCTATTTCGTATTCTTGAAAATTTCGTGACCATTGTTCTTACGAAGGATTTCAGTTAGATCTATAACCGGAAGTAGCTCTATCCTCTTAATTGCGAATCGTTATTCGAACTATTGTTTCTCACCACGATTATTCAAACGTGATGTTTCGTTGGCTGGATTAATTTAACATAAAATTTTTTTTCCGAATCACGAATAAAATTTCGCTATTTCGTATTCTTGAAAATTTCGTGACGATTGTTCTTACGAAGGATTTCAGTTAGATCTATAACCGGAAGTAGCTCTATCCTCTTAATTGCGAATCGTTATTCGAACTAGACACACGCGATGGGTAAGGAAGAGGAGGAAGGGGGGGATCTATTTTTGGGTCCTTCTTTTCCATTATTATTTTCATTAATTACGTCTACGAGCTAATGTGTAATGCTTATGGTGCATCAGATCAAAGGCTTAGAACGTAAAGAGTGGTCGTAAAGAAAAAGGGGAGAAGGTAAATCGATAATGCAGCTCTTCTTTCTCGTCTGCCGTCGTCCATTATCTTTATTCGCGTCTAACGACAATAACAGCATCGTTAAAACACGCTTTTCAATTAATGAAGTTAAAATGGAAACCGCGAAATATCTGGTTTCATCGTTGCTCCCGTAAAAACTACCGACGAACGATTTTCATAAAATTGCCAAGGAAAAAAAAAATGAGAGAAAATGCACACAAATCTTGTTATTACGAGGAAATTGTGCCACGTTGAAATTTCTATTATTCATGATAAATTTGATTCGATTACAAATCTAAGAAACGTAATTATAAATGTAAAAATTCTTCCTCCTCTTAATTCGTCGACGATATTTCTCTAATTATCATCGATCTTGTTTGGTATAAAAGAAAAAAAAAAAAATTCTTGGATAGGAGGCCCCCCGTTTCGTCGTCCCGGTAACGTCACATCGCGACATTGAAATTGACTTTTGAACGTTAAAAGAGGCCACTGTAAGATCGATAAATCGAATCTCGAGAAGCCCTCGTGTATCGTCGAGACCTTAGGTTGCAGCCTTTTGTTGTCGATGCAACACGAATAATCGAACTCGCAATGCAACTCGTATATTCGTTCGGATGGTTTTTGCTGGTTGAATTAAAATTTTTCACTCGACTCATTTTTCGACTACATTTTTTCTCTCTCTTTTTTTTTTTTAATCTTTTCAACCTTGACTTCAGCTTTGATCAACGACCTTTCGATTCAAGATCAAACTGTCCGCGATGTAATCCCGACTCGACCTAATTTTTAATAATTTAGAAAAAAAAAAAACAACCAAGTAGATTTGGGTCAATGCATGCAGATTGGTAGAATGTTTTAACGATGTCAAGTAGCAAACAGTTCGCCGTAATCGTCGAACGGGACGCGTACTAATTCATCCCGCAAATTCGATCTCGTAAGATTCGTTTGCAGTTGCAAACTCGAATCGAATGGGAGAAAGATCTTTTTCCATCGATGAAGCGAATCGATGATTAACAAATATACAAACGTTTCATTTAGATCGATAAGCTTTTCGACGAGATTCGAATTTAATATACGAGTTGTCAGAGTTTCGTGAAAAATTAAGGTTTCGACGAAGATGTATCTGGAAAAGTTCGACATAGCCGGGTGGACGATTCCTGACAGATCCGGATCGAGCTGTCGGAAACTTCGTCAGATTCGTTATTCGGTTTTCGATATCAATTAGCGCCGGACGAAGATCCCTCTTTTTCCTTTTTCACTTGAATCAAGATGAAATTGCACGTGTGTAATTTTGCCGTATTATTTGTCGCTCGATCCCTCCTTCTTTTCGCCCCTTCTATCGAGTGGAGTTGGATATACGATATATTAACAACTAATTGTCTTAGTATAAACAAGTTACCACTATTGCTAATTGGATCGGTTTAATTAACCGACCCACGTGTTAGTGATTCTATGCTATCTGGACGCGTGTTTCACAATGCACGCTTTGTATTTTGATCTTTGTAATGGCTTCGTAAGCGATGATATATCCGCTCTCCAATCTCAGAACGTTCGTGTATTTGCGCTCGTGTGTAAGACTTTTTTTTTTTTTTTCCTTTCTTTTTTTCAATTCCACTATTATCCATCTGCTCAAACCGGATAAAATCCCGGAACTTTCTATACTACTAATTTGGTTAACCAATAACGACTTGCATGGTTTCGAATTAATTTATTTACAGTTACCGAAGCAGTTCGGCGGGCGCTAATTTGTAATTCAATTGTTCCAACTTATTCGTATCGGTCAAGGTCACTCGAGCCGAGCTTCTTATCTCCTTATGAAAAGAGAAAAAAGAAGCAACATCGAAATCTCGACGAATATACTTCGTTCTCGAGTCGATTTGCCCTCGAAATTCATTGGAAATCGCGATAAATAAAGGATACCATCCCTTTGTCATCAATGAGATTACATCGAGGTAAATACGAGCTTTTGAAAGTCTCAGCTTCGTACATCTTGTTAGAAAACGCGATTAAGAGGTGACGTTAAACAAATTTTTCCTTTTTTTTTTTTTGAAGTTGATAACCGCGTATCGACTTGATCAGACGCTATCAAACGATAGCCGAAAGTGGCCGGGAGTTTATCGTCCCTATCCCGTGTTTTTCCATCCGCCACGATTCGTCCCGTCTCGATCGATGGAATTCGTTCTCGTCACGGATAAATTAGCGATGTTCACCGCACATTCCAGATTCGCGCGGGGAACGTAACGAGCAGAACGGATGGCGTCGATCGTTGGCGTCGGCCGACGAGCCCGTTACGTCGTCCTCGTCGTCGTCGAATAAACGGCGGCCATTTTTCATCGAGGCGAGGATCGTGACATTCCGAGATCCTTTCGAGGCCGGGCAATTTTTCACGCGCAACATATCGTGACGCTTCCGCAGCCCGTTCAACATCCTAAGGATTCAGCTCGCCGATGTTCTGAGGCTTCGTCAACACGTGCTCTGCTCCAATATCTCTCAGAACATGCCTGAGAGTATCACGCCTCATCTTTCTTTTTCAACAAATTTCATCCAACAAATAGACAAATTCGTTTTTAAAGTTTCACTTCGGATATTTCCATTTAGATTCGATGAACGATTCGTTGAAAATGGGAACGTTCTGAGGCTTCGTCAACACGTGCTCTGCTCCAATATCTCTCAGAATATGCCTGAGAGTATACGCCTCATCTTTCTTTTTCAACAAATTTCGTCCAACAAATAGACAAATTCGTGTAAAGTTTTACTTCGGATATTTCCATTTAGATTTGACGAACGATTCGTTGAAAATGGGAACGTTCTGAGGCTTCGTCAACACGTGCTCTGCTCCAATATCTCTCAGAATATGCCTGGGAGTATACGCCTCATCTTTCTTTTTCAACAAATTTCGTCCAACAAATAGAAAAATTCGTGTAAAGTTTCACTTCGGATATTTCCATTTGGAACGATTCGTTGAAAATGGGAACGTTTTGAGGCTTCGTCAACACGTGCTCTGCTCCAATATCTCTCAGAATATGCCTGAGAGTATACGCCTCATCTTTCTTTTTCAACAAATTTCATCCAACAAATAGACAAATTTGTTTTTAAAGTTTCACTTCGGATATTTCCATTTGGATTCGATGAACGATTCGTTGAAAATGGAAACATTCTGAGGCTTCGTCAACACGTGCTCTGCTCCAATATCTCTCAGAATATGCCTGAGAGTATCACGCTTCATCTTTCTTTTTCAACAAATTTCATCCAACAAATAGACAAATTCAAAATTGTAAAATTTCACTTCGGATATTTCCATTTGGATTCGATGAACAATTCGTTGAAAATGGGAACGTTCTGAGGCTTTGTCAACACGTGCTCTGCTCCAATATCTCTCAGAATATGCCTGAGAGTATATGCCTCATCTTTCTTTTTCAACAAATTTCGTCCAACAAATAGACAAATTTGTTTTTAAAGTTTCACTTCGAATATTTCCATTTGGATTCGATGAACAATTCATTGAAAATGAGAACGTTATTAGTCATTATGAGGGAAGAATTAAGATGAAAATAGAAAAATTCGGTTTCGGTTGGAAACATTCTTTTCATCCCTGACCCGGTGTCGGTTGGTTCGAGGAGGATGCAGCAGGTCTAGGAAGGTCGAGATATCGTGTGAACGGGGCTTCATGTGTAGGAAGAAATGCTAGAACGAGGAGGTAGGGGCATGGAACGAGCGCGACGCAGAGAGGGAAAGAGATCTCGGAAAGACACGGGGCAGAGAGAACGAGAAGAAATGGAGGGAGGGGCGAGAGAGAGAAAGAAAGAGAGAAGAGGGAAATGCACGCACAAAAGTCTCGATCGTGACACCTGCACGTCTTTGCGCACTTTCTCTCTCTCTTTCTCTCCTCCTTTCGTTCTCCGTTCCTCATTGGTTCTTTAGTTCATTTGTTGCCATCCACGGATGAACATCGCCGACAAGCCTCTCGTTTTATGCCGGTTCGCGGCATTACGCGCGGACAGCTGTCTGCGGTAACGGTTGGAGGGATCCTCGACGAGGGATTCTCAAGGTCCTTGGTTGGCTGCCACACTTTCAAAATTCTTCCTTTCGTTTCCGACCGAAAGAAAGGTTCTACTCTACCGTTGTTGCGTGGGACGTCAAGGTTCTGGAAACGATTTCCTTTTGTCTCGCGCGTATAATAAAAAACGAGGGAGCAGCTGATACTTCAGAATTTTCGTTTCCATAAAACGATGTAGAAAAGAATGTAAACAACGATACAGATACGAAGATTTCGAGTGTTTATTTAATCGGATCGGATTATATTATGACTTGGCATTATTGTTTTATCGAGCTTTCTTTTTTTGGATAATCTTTTTATCGATGATTTTATCTCGCGTACACAAATGAATGACAAAAATTAAACATTAAACATTCTGATACGCCGTAAATTTATTTAATAATATCCATTTTAAAAAAATTACTCGGACGAAATTAATCGCGCGAGTAGAATAACTGGGTAACTTGCAGCGAGGCAAAATATGTGGACATTTGGAACGGTGAAAAGGGAATTATCATGGTTATGTGCGTACCAACGCGTTAATTGGTTTGAAAGCAATCGAATGGAGCGATGTTCGATGGAACTATGTACCTAATCGCGGATTCGATTAAACCGTTTCGCTCGAAATTAGTCGAACGTTTGTCACGATTTTCCCAGAGATAGAGTTTCCACCCGTATCGACTCTTTTTTCCCTTTCTTTCTTCCAATTTAAAATAGAAAAAATCGAAAATCGATCCAATCGATAGATCTACCCTCGAATTTTTCCCTCGAAAATTCGATCGAATAGTTACGCTTAAAAGAAGAAGAAGAAAAAAAGAGTTTACAGATATTTTTTCTCAAAGTATCACGACCTTTTCCCCCTGTTTGCCGAACGACGTTGATAGGATTAGAATGTTACTGGGTCGCGTCCCGAGGTCTCGTTAACTTTTATATTTACTTGGAGAAAAAGTTGACGAATGGAGTCGTGTTACTTTCTTACGGGGACGTAACGTCACCCCGTCATAGAGGGGACTCGTTCGCACTTCGGAACGAGCTTGGTAACGCATCGCTGCGTAGCGCCAGGCTTCTCCCAGCTCCGATTACTCTCTCGCGGACATATATATATATATATAAATATATATATATATCTATAACGACGGGGTGACGTTATATATATATAAATATATATATATATCGTTGTCGATAGTTGGCGATAACGAGGTAGCCCAGCGCACATTTCTCGTGTCGATTCATCGGATTACGAAAGTATTTACGGGCGCGTAATAATCTTTTAAGATAAAGAATGGAAGCGAGCGTCGATTAATTGGGAAAGGAAGGCGTTTCCTATACCGAAATTCGTTTCACGGTAAATTCGGATTCGTCTCGGCTGCTGGAAACCGCGAAAGGAAACCGGGCGGGCAGTTATTTGGGACAGGCTACAGTACGGTAAAATTCGATTCCAAGATTTAATAATCGTCGGATGACGTCGAGGAGGGAATGAATTCGATTTCCCTTTGGTGTTGGTATAATCGTGGAACGCATCGAGATAAGTGGCACGCGCTCGAGTGTGGTCGCCGACGAAGAAGAGGAAAAAAAAGAGGAGGGGGCGAGAAAGAGAGCGAAGGTTGGGAAATAAGGGAGAGAGGGAGAGAGGGGAGAGGAGGAGGGGGTCGGCGAAACGGAGACAACGCGGGCAAAGTGTGACCAACGTCCGATGCGGAGTGGCACGCGTGCGTCGTTATTGCGGGAGCAGCCCGATAGAGAGGCGACTCGAAACACGGAGGGGCCATCGATGGAGAGCGCGCGAAAAACGGGTTGGAGAGAGATGAAGGAACAAAGGGATGATGGTGTGCGAAGGGGCTGTGCGAGAGAGAGAGAGAAGGAGGGTAGGGAAAGAACGGGGTAAGGGTGGTGCGAGGAAAAAGATGAGATTAAAAGAAGGGAGGGGTAAAAAGAGGGTAAGGATCGAGAACGAGGGTGAAAGAGAGAGAGAGAGACACGGAGGGTGGAATAGGCTCTCTCCGGTAGGCCACGATCGATGGGAGCGATGTTGCCTCCGTTCCTCGTATACGTATATTCCGCTTCGATTTTCTAGTCGCCGGAAGGCCGGGTCGACTCGGTTGCTCGGTCGACTGGTCGGCACGCTGGTTGGTCGCTTGATGCGTTCTGTAAAGCGGCTCTTCTCGACTAGGTTAGAGGGTTAAAAGTATCCGCGCGCGGAGTTCTCTCGACACGTGGACCTCGAGACGCTTTTCCTTTCTTCCATGGTGCGTCGCGACCCACTTTTTCTTTATCCACGCGATCGCCTCCCTTCGTTTCGTTACGTACTTCGTCCACTCGCTTCTTTCTCTCTCTCTCTTCCCCGTTTGCCATCTCGTTCCTCTCTCGCCGAGAACTCGAACGCGGCTCCAATACGTGCATCTTTGCCGCCTAGGCCACGTCAACTCGCGCCGCGGCATAATTTTCCCTTTCACCGCCTACTTGCGCTCTATGTATACCGGCGCCGATGTCGCGTCCAGTCGCGCGTTTCGCTTTGGTCATCCGGTTTCTCCCGATACACCGTCGTCATTTGGCTTCTCTTAATTATCCCCCGATCGGGCGGCGGTGCACGGCGGCATATCTCGAGCAGGCTCGAGCTCGTTGTTATTATTAAGCTTTCGTGTTGCGCTTTAAAATAGCATTACTGTCGTCGAGGGCTCGGGATATCGATTTTCTGGAACACGGTCACACACCACGCTTCAAATTCGAAATCAAGCCGCCGCTTCTCTGTACCGCCGATCTCGAACGGAGATATTCGAAAATTTCGACACGATTATTATTCGTCGACGATTATTATCCTCTTTCTTCTAACTTATCTTCCATCTTCGCAAATTTATTCTCGCGACAAGGAGCACACTTTTAAAATGGGAATCGTACATGTCGATTGTTAGAGCGGCCTACTTTCTGCCACCCTTTTCCTTTATATATAATCTCGATATCATCCGCGTCATTGTTATGCACCGTGGTCTTGTTTTTCAGCGAGACAGGTAAATAAGCAGAGCCCCGTTCCGAATACTTAAATACGGCCGCGCCACGTTGCTCTTCCCACTTTAGAAACGGGCTGTCCGTGCAACGTCAGCTCCATTTTCTTACAGCTTGCCGTCGCGATTTTTGTCTACCGGGAATCTCGTTTGCACTGGTAGGACAGGTTATATCCACCCAGAACCGCCGGTCTGATAAAATCCTTGCAGTAGCTTACTTCGATACAGCCAGTCTCGATCGCCCGTTTCTTCGAACAGCGAATCGAATAATCGCGCACGTGATTTTTCTCTCACGATCCTCGCAATTTCTCTCTCCATCGATTCATCGAAAATCCTTCCTTTCCTCCCCTTTTTTCTCCTTCTCGCATCCTGTTTCATCGTTGTCACCGGGAGTGATGTTTAATTACGACTAATCCTTTCGCGTAATTAACTCTGCTTGTTCGGGGAACAACGATTCAATTCATCGAGCTTTCCCAACTATGTAACGCGTGCGAGTTTTCCGGATACTTTCAACTCTCCAACTCGTATCGCAATCTCATCTGTCGATTAATCCTAAGAATGAAATGATCGACGCACAAAGAAAGTTTCGGTAGTCAAAAATGTTTACACATTTGTCGTCGCGTTTTTATCTTGATTCTTTCTTTTCTCTCTTTCTTCTTTTTTCTCATATTTCATTTCTCGATGATCTTTGAATCGACGTAGTGCTGATTCTTCCCGCATACACTCGTGTGTTTACACGTTAAAGTATGCGATGAATCGCGTGTAAATTAATATTTTTCCACGTCTGATAATTATTCAGCTTTTATTTATTTTCCCGGATTTTTGTCACGTTACGATGTAATACTCTCCTACGAGAACGTACTTAATTCTCGAAATGAATCGACGATAATTTATTTACGTCGGACGTTGCAACGACAGCGATACACGCGTTAGTTTTCGCGGTGAACAGTCGGTGAACGACACGGTAACGCGTAAACGACGCGAAGGAATCTCTTAAGGTCGCGGAGGAACCGACGAAGGAAGGGAAGGGCGTGGCCAGTTTATCAGAAATCATTGTCTCGTCGCAAATTAGACGCGACGCACGGTGGGCGCCTCACTGACTAATTACGCGAGTCAACGACCTTCGCCTCCAGATCTATGGATCTGGTTCTCCGACTCGCTCAACTGTATCATCTTTTGCTCTATTGCCGGCTGTCACAAGTGGACGCAGGAATGCGCACTTTACGACCAATTCGACTCCATTTTTCCTAATCGTCCGTTTCTTTTTTCTTCCTCCAACATCTCGAAACATCTCTTTCCATTTTTTTCCAACGATCCTAAAGTCTATCCATCTTCGAACGTAACTTCTATAAAATTTCGAGATGAATTTGTCACCAAGTCTCGTCGCGAGAATACACGGTTGAAGGGGGGGAGAAAAAAACGAACGACGATAAAAAGGGACCATCGTCGTTGCCTTTTTTTTCTCCTCCCTTTTTTTTCTTTCTTCGACGCGGAACACGGTCGATGTTCAAAGCTGCGGAAGCTCTCCGGAGAACGCGCGGCAGATGCAAAAGGAAAGCATCGTGGAGTAATATTTTTTACTAGATAATCGTCGTTTCCATAAACAGGAATAGAGGGGAATATTGGTAATCGTCGCGAGGAAATTACACAGGGATTACATTTGTGATTTCTATAGGGCGGGATCGCGTGAGAGAATTGTGTACGATATTTCACTGATTCGGATCTTAAGCGAGCGGAAGAGTTGCGATCGATGGAAACGGAATGGTAAACGCGATCGAATTTTCTCTACAATCGTATTTTACATCCGATATCTTCCTAACCCCTTTCCAATTACTGTTCTCTTAAAAAACGCGTATCGTTTATCTCTCGACTATCTTTCGTCACGAATACGAAAATTCTAAACATCCTGGATATTCTCTCGCGAAAAAAAAAATTCTGCGCGCTTTGATTTATGTTCGACGCGTTCATCTTCGTTAAAAATGGCGATTTAATCGCCGACTCGATTCTGCGACGGAAACGGACCGAGAGAATTTCTACGGATTCGCGCGATTTCTTTCCAACCTTTTTTGACTCGAACGTGTATATCTCTCGGCTCGTTGCTCTTTATTCGTTTCTGTTTCTTCTGAATCTGTTTTTATCATCGACGTCGCACAGATTTTTCCCGATCGAGCGCGACTTCGATCGCAAGAAACGTCTTATCCGTAACTTTCTGGCCTGCCGCCAGAAATTTCTTCCCAACTTCCGAACACGCGTTCACTTTCGTCCGTTACATCGATATCCGCCCGTGTCTCGTTCCAATATTCCGTGGAGATGTAAGATTATCGAGTGTTGGAGGATATAAACTTGTAAACTTCTGGTCGGAAGACGTAGGAAGAAAATTAAATTGGAATCGCAGATTTCTCAGAAGATCTCTGTTCGTTATTCATCTAATTGAATGAAGAAGCAAGGATGTGGACAAAGATGATCTGGCCGAACTATCCTTTGTTCCAAACCTTGGTCCAGAAATCGTTATCCCGCGAAAAACCGGAGGAAGAAATGGGGGAAAAGTTTCATTTCCCTTGGAAAAATAGAGACTTCTGAAGGGACGTATCGCGTTCAAAAAACGCGACACTTTATTAATTGGCTGCGGTGAAAATTTTTTTCCTTTTCTCTTCCTTTTTTTTTTTTTTTGGTGCTTGACACACTTTCGGAGAAAAACATCCTCGCGATAAATGCAGTTGCATAAAACGCACGTTGGCTGAATGGAATCGGTATCCGGTAACGGCACGATCGACCAACAACGACCACCTTTACTCCGCGATCCTTTTACGTAATAACGCAATAACTCCTGTTTCTCCTTTTTTTTTTTCTCACGAAAATTTCATTCTCGTGACTCAAGAGATCAACAGGCTAAAGCGAATTCGATTCACTTCCCAGCCAGTTTCTTCCGCTCGTCTATTTATTAGATTTTCCGCGCCCGAGTGGGAAACCTTTTCCAAACCGAAGCAAACACCAAGCTTTGTATCTTAATCGGCTTCTGTTGTTCAACGTTTGGTCCAGTTTGTCCGATATTTCGCGTATATATCCGAAAATATAATAAAGGCAGGGAAAAGATAAATTTGTTGAACGAGATTTAAGCAGTCATCTTCGAATTCTTTCTTTCTCTCTCTCTCTCTTATCACCCAACTTGCGGACATAAGCTTTGGAAACGACGGGACGCGTACGTAAACTGTATAAAAAAGCGATTCGATCGAGAAAGTTGGCGGAGGAAGCGATAGGAGAGATACAAGGCACGATAAAGCGAGTCTCGAGTTTCCTCGATGGAAACGATCGAGGAGAGAGAGAGAGGGAGAGAGAGAGGAGCAAGTGGGAGGAAAATATCTCATCGCGTTTCGGGAAGAAAATTGGCGTCGTGGCGGGCCGTCGTTTCGAGGCGGTTATTTACTTTTAGGAGGGGGCATCGAATCGATCAACTCTCTCTCTCTCTCTTCCTCTCTTCCTCTCGAATAGAGAGATCGGAGAGCGAGAAATTTTTCTCGCCTCGAGCATTTATTCGCCGCCTCGGTGCTCCTTTTATACCACTTTCTGTTATCGGTTCCGTGTCGGGGTGGAGTGGGAGGGAGGGGAGAGAGGGATCCGGGAGTGGGCCGGGCGGCGCAAATTCGTGGCCTTCCGACAGAAATCGCGAACCGGCCAAACTGGATCTCCGTTTTCCGCCCTTTTCGAACCCAACTTCCGCCAGATATCCCCTCCCCTCCCGCGTAATTGGATCGTCGGATTTTTGCATTATGGCGGGGAATCCTTGCCTCGATTTCGAGAAAGGCGATTATGAATGAAAGATGCCGTGTAAGAATCGCGCGCGAAACCGGATTAAGGTAAAAAGTTGACCGCGATTAAACAAATTTAATTTAACCAGCCTCTCCACATTGGGCAACAATCTCCGATCTCCTTCCCCTTAACTTCTCCTTTAGCTTTGACGCGGATAAAGATCGAACAACAAGTAATTGAACTCGTGAAACTGGAAGAGACGCAGCGTTTCTATCGTCTTAACAATATTCCTAGCCAGTGGGAAGACGCGAAATAGGCTTACTCCGATCCTAATTATCGAGCGTGCTTAACTTTGTGTCTAATTATCGGCACACGTGACACAGGAGATCGCCATTTGAGCGGATTGGGTCAAAGACGTCAAGTGCATACCGAACGAATCCACACGCTGGCTGGCGGAGTGGCAATTCCGATACGCGTGGGCGGGAAACGGGTGCAGGAGTCGACCGCTTTTGTCGACCTCCCGGGACAGACAGGGTGTCTGCGGATGAAAATCTTGTTTCGTTGCTGAAACGGTGGAAACAATAGCTCTTTCAGCGTTATTACTTGACCTGGATCCCTTTCGCGTATTAATTTCGAATTCTCGGTCGATGAACAGAGAGAGAGAGAGAGTCGAGTCGCTTCTTGTTTATTCACACGGATTGTTCGATCCTCCTGTTTATCTATCTGTTGCACGGCCCACACTTTTTCCATTTTGCGTTTTTTCGTCAATATTTTTGTTATCGCAGGCTCGATTAGCGGAGGACTGTATTATTAATCGGAACAACAACGATTATTGGTTGAACGGAGATAATATAATTATGAAATCGATCATGTAAATACGTAGGTCTTCGAGTTGAAGGGGAACGCTAGAACGTATGCAAATATTTCTAATAAGCGAGTAATTTCAATTTCTTTCGATTCGAGATCGATTTGAAAAGGGACCATTATCTATCGTACGATTCCGTTAAAAATTGTTCAACTACTTTATTTGGAGAATATTGATATATATTTTAAAAATAATTAAAAAAAAAAAAAAAATAAAGCTATTCAACTCTTCCTTTTTCTTCGTGCAATGCAAATATATATACATAATGGGAGCTCGCGATCCCATATTCGTGTGAACGTTTCGTCGAAATTCGATGGCGCCAAGTTTCCCAAGTCAAGGCAGAAAGTTGTTACTCCGGAACGAGTTACTTCATCATCAAGGTTACGGAAGCTCGAAAATTCGATAATCACGATATCGTGGACAGGAGGATCGATCCTGCGAACCGAGCACGGCCCGCAGCGATTCAAACTTGCATCGTAATTGATCGATCGGTCGGGAAAATTTCGAACGGGCTGGTGACCCGTTGCAAATACCGTCTGTTCTGTTCCACGTTCGATCGCGCGACAAACAAGGTGTCCGGCTGGAACGATCGATACCGCTTGAAAAGGAAGAAAAGGAAGAGAAAAAAAGTAATATCCTTTTTTCGAGCCGTTTCTTTATTGTCGTTTTTTGTCCCTGGAACGCGATAAATTCGCGCCCGAGCGAGCCATAACATTGAACGTCGCACGTGTAGACGTGTGCAAAATAGGAGATGTTTGTTGTGGAGCACACACAGTTGTTGTTGTGTGTGCAGATAATATAGTATTAATTCGTAATTGGTATGTGTAGCGCGAGCGGGCACGAGTCGCCACGGTCGCGTTAATTGTCGCGTAAAAAACGACGCGCGTGGGCCGCTCTCGAGGCACGAATTTTTAAACGGGAGTTTCACGCGTTACGCGTGGCCGATGTTTAAAAACGCGCGAAAAACAAAGTATAAGATATGTCGGGTGTCGTTTCGTAATTTCTCGCTTTATGTAATTGGGATCGATCGTGGAAGGTTGGAACGAAAGCGGGAGAAAGCGATCGCGAGTTACGGCGATTCGGTTTTGAGACGAGAGTTGTGCCACGACTCCGACGTACTATTTATTTCTTCGACGTTAACGTTGTTCTCGAGTCGCGTTGTGTTTCGACTCGAGAACCCATCGTGCGCCTCGTCCACGACGGTTATACCGCTTTCACTTTTTTTTCTTCTTCTTTTCCTCTTAAAGGAGAATCGGAAGGTTAATTAACGCGTCCGTTATTAACAATCGAATCGCGATTCTATTCTTCTCGAAGATTCAAGATTTCTTTCATACTCGTTCGGTCGATGATCGTTCGGAATTTTTCGAAGTTCGATTTTAATTTTCCTCCGTGTGAGTTTTCTATTTTTATGAAATTACGTCGTGAAAAAGTATGATTCATAATTGGTTGGCTAATCGAGTCGAAAATGAAAAAAAAAAAAAAAAAGGAGGAACGAGAGAAGGACAAGAGCGTACATACATACATACGTTTAAACATCTACGAATATTTTCAGAGACTTTATCGCCAAGACTGTGCGAGGGTTGGCCTATTTTCGAGGACAAATCAATTTTTCCACGGTATTCGGAGCTGTAATAATTTCCGCGGGTCTTGCGCTTTCCCGCTGACATATTTTCCATTGTCGACTATCTCCTTAGTGGAATTGGATCGGTGTGCAGCTGTCCCGTATAGGAAAAGGATTGGCGCACAAACAAGTACGCGTCTTTTGCACTTGTACGATCCCTTTCCTTTTCTTTTTTTTTTTCTTTCTTCACTTTCATCGCCTTAGCAGATTCGAGCCAACTCTTTGTAACTCTCGATCTTTCTTTCGTACTTCGTTCATGGTCGAAAAATCTTCAAAATCATCGATTTTAATTAGCATACTATCTTTAAACACTTTGGAACACTCGATTAATCGTTTATATCGCTACGTCATACTTTTCGCAACGAGAGAAATCTCGCTACGCTCGTGTATACACGACTTTTCATACATCGTCTTCGCCCGATGGATCGATACAAAGCGGAACGGATGTCCGACCGGATGGATACGCGTTGGCAAATATATTTCACGCTCGATGTAGATCCATAGACGATCGCTTACCACATTTCTCCTCATCGTCGCTATTAAATTTCGTACGCTATTAAATGCGTACTTTCCTCTCCGCGTACGTCCGCTCGCGTACAATATGATCACGCGCCTAGGCTAGACGTGTTGTCTGTTCGCATTCGCACGCGCACGCATTAAGCTCGTCTCGGCCGGCACGTGAGATCCGGCATTGATTCAACGCTAGTGGCGCACTCGTCAATTACATTCGCGTGTAATTCATTCGCGATCCGCGACTCGAGATTCCAATTGTCGTCCTTAATCGCGCGAGTTCACGTGAGCCTCGACTCTCTGGCGAGAGGTAAGTAACATTAGATTCCCCTTGGAGACCGTGTCGATTCCTCGTGCTTAGACGACTTTACCGTGCATATCCAGCTCCGTGACTCGTCGATATAGCGGGCACGGAGGGATTAAATTCTAAACTCCCCTGGTAGCAACGATCAAGCAACGTTGCTCCATGTCGATTAGCGGAATAAATACTTGGCACAAAGTCTTAACTAACCTATCGATTTATTCCGTCGTTCCAATGCGACCAATGCACCACCGTTCTCGAATTCGAATCGAAATATTTTATATTGGCGAATAATTGGAAAAGGTTGACTGCTGCGTTGACTTCTCGACAGAATTCCTCGGCAAATGCACGCGTCGACGAAATGAATTCTTATCAACCGTTATTATTATGCACGCCTGTTTAATTACCAATAAAGTTTTCGCTCGTTGTTCGGAAGCAGCAGCGGAGAGAAACTTTTGGTTTTGTTGAAACAGCCGCGGGTTTTCTTCTTCTTCTTCTTCGAAGCAACGAAGAAAACGGCTCGCAACAAAATAAAGCAAGTTTCTCGAGGCTTTGACTCCTCCTCGCTCGATACTCTGCGATTCTCGTCACGGAGTTGACGTTCCTGAGGTCACTCCATCTTCCCTCTGGCGCATACGAATTCGGTTGACGACAAGATTTTATGTCTTGGAGAATGTTTCGGAAGCCACTTTCGCGTCGCGCCTTTCGTGCACGCTTGTCGACTTGTGCGCTAAGGTGTAACAAGTTCCGCTTAAATCGGCGTATAAATCGAATTATAAATTTAAAAGCGACAACGAAGCTTTGTGAACATTAATGACCGGTAACCATAATACCGCAACGACCGCGCACGTTATTCCACAAATCTGGTCAATCCAATTTCTCGCGCCAAGCACAATCAACGATGGGAATCGTCTCGATAGAGAATTATAGCGCGATTATGATGCCGTTAAAACGAAGGCGGAATAAAATTGAAGAAGTTTTTTTTTTTTCTTTTCTTTTTTTTGTTCTCTGTATAATTGGTTATCCATCATTCGAAGAGAATGAGTATATCGATTGATATTTATCGTTGTAAAAATTTTGAGACGAGTAAACGATTAAATATTTACATATACGCTATTTGTAAAATGCAGTTTGAACAGTTTATGTATGTAAAAATATTCTTTATGGTATTAATAAAATCAGCGTAGCACCGAATGTGAGTGCCATTCATTCAAATTGGCACGATAATGAAACAGATATAAATAGAACATATATAGATAGATGTATAAAATTTGTATTTTATAAATTTTGTATCGTTTGTTACAGGAAAGAACCTCTACAATAACGAGCATGTAGCAATTAAATTGGTGAGTTCGAATATTCGTCTAAAGATCTCGTTAGCATAATTTTTTTTTTAACGATAGTTGAAATTGATATCACGTTGAATCAAGTAACAAGTCTCTAAAAGAGACATTAGCTTTATTCTGATGCCTCTTTTTCCTTTTTCCAGGAACCAATGAGGTCGAAGGCGCCGCAGCTACACTTAGAATATAGGTTTTACAAATTATTAGGAGCTAGTGGTGAGTAGCGTCCACGAACAAGCGATTAATTGAATTTACTCGAACGTTTCACGATTTAATCGATCAACTGCCACTGAATTGTGTACAGAGGGTGTACCAGAGGTGTATTACTTCGGTCCTTGCGGGAAGTACAACGCCCTCGTGATGGAACTTCTCGGACCAAGTCTGGAGGATCTGTTCGATCTCTGCGGTAGGAGGTTTACTCTAAAGACCGTTCTCAAAATCGCCACACAAATCGTAAGTAGAGAATTAATCGATAGCCGTTTCCATTTGGATTAATCAAAATATCTAAATTTCCTAAAATATCCTTTACGAAAAATTTAATTTAAAAGAGACTCGATAATAAAATAATTTTTAAAACGATGAAAGAAACAAACGGATGTTTGTGAGTTATTTAATAAGAAATTAATTCCTCTTTTTCAACGCAGCTCCATAGGATAGAATACGTTCATAGTCGGCATTTGATCTACCGCGATATCAAGCCTGAAAACTTCCTGATAGGGCGATCCTCGACGAAACGGGAAAAGATTATCCACATCATCGATTTTGGATTGGCCAAAGAGTACATAGACCTGGAGACGAACAAACACATACCGTATCGGGAACACAAAAGCCTGACGGGCACAGCGCGTTACATGAGCATCAACACGCATCTTGGAAAAGGTAACTTTTACTTACCGCCGCACGGTTTAGTTAGATATCCGTGCACGAGGAGACGATTGGGCCACCCGCCGTCGGCCGGCCCATCTGCGCAAACTTTTCAAACTTGGCCGCGTGCTTGTTCCCCGTTCTTTGAGTCCTGGAGAAAGTTGTGAGCGAGCACGCGTCGCGATACGCTATATTAAATCCACCAGCAACGTTTGTTCGTTACGTGGCCGATATCTCCGATTGTATTTCGTTAAAATAAAAAAATACGTATAAAATACGTGTATATGAGAAAATTATATAATAATATTATCAAGTTGTATAAAATATTTAAGCGAAAATATCAATAATCTAGCGAGTAGAAATGTGAAATGAGAACAGACGTTCATTTTGGATTTTTATTATCAGAGCAGAGCAGAAGAGACGATCTAGAAGCGTTGGGCAACATGCTGATGTACTTCCTGCGTGGTAGCCTTCCGTGGCAAGGGCTGAAAGCGGACACGTTGAAAGAACGATATCAGAAGATCGGCGATACGAAGCGGAACACACCAATCGAGATTCTTTGCGAGGGGCATCCCGAAGAATTGGCTACGTACCTGCGATACGTGCGTAGATTGGATTTCTTCGAGACGCCCGACTACGAGTACCTGAGGAATCTCTTCAACGACTTGTACGAGAAACGGGGTTTTGTCAACGATGAGGAATTCGACTGGACCGGCAAGACGATGGTACGTGATACATTGCTGCTCAATGTCAAATGATCCCAAGTATACGTCACTTTCTCTTTTATCTCTTCGCAATGCATGCAAGAAAGGAAGACAGAATAATAGAAGAGTTGCATGATGGTCGATTTTGCCAGGGACGAAGCACGTATCGCAAGAGTCGATATCAAAAATACCCATTAATAAAGTTATTTTTTTCCTGCCCCCTCTTTCTTTCTTCTTTTTGTTTTTGATATTTAAACGATTCCTATTTACAATTAACACAATGTACAATACAATGTCTACATTATTTATTAGATTATGTAAATTAAAAGATTTTTATTAATGACATTTTTCGATTATCTTTCTCAATCGTGTGTCGTTTGTCGAAATTTTTTCTTTTCTTTTCTTTTTTTTTTTTTTTTTTTTTACGTCGCACATAGTAGTTGTTTTAGCAATGTCGTGTACTTAGAAATACCTCGAGATATCGTCTCTTACGGGTAAGTAAGTCGTCCTGAGGATTCTTTCTCTACGTCGTTCCTCCGAGATTTTTGGTGAAAATCATATATCACTAATTTTTAACGTTTGCATGCTGCCTCCAATGTATCTCTAGCCACACAACTTCGACCAGCTTAGAATTCTGAAGATGGCTGCTCCCTCTCACGTTGGAAAAACTAGATCCGAAAAGGTGGGTGATAAACGGTACACGAGGATCACGTTTCTATTACCTGTTATATTCGAATATACATATCTATTCTATTTGATCGAAATTATTTGTTAACGAAAGAATAACGTTGTGTTGCCAAAATAATTTATGAAAAAATAAAAAAAAAACAAGCGATTTGCTATTTTATTTTATTTTTGCTCGAAGAAAAGTCGCTAAAGCGCATGGAACTATGTCGAAAACGATTTTTATTTCATTGAGCGTGAAAATTCTTATTTACTTATATCCTTCGAGAGACACGGTATCTCGTTCTGATCAAGATTTTACATCTGTAAAAAACGCTTAAGAGTTGTATTTACTTACTTGTGCATGCGTATCCTCTTTCCTTTCCTCTTGCCTTTATATCCAATTATTTAATTTAAACTCGTAGTGAAATTATTCTTTGGATAGGATTTTAATAACAGGAAATATCCTTTGCCACGTTGGGAAAAACTTTTGAAACTTTTAGTAGAACGCTAATATCCAAGTAAATCCAGTTTAGATTTCTAATCTGTAATTTTCGCTTCTATATTATTATTATTATTATTATTATTCTTTCATGCTTGTGAATGAATCGTACAGCATGTTTTTATCGGTTAATTGGGATGCTTTTTGTTTGCAGACGATATTAATCATGATATTAATCCGGTTTTTTTATTTCGATTTGAACGCTCTATTCTGTCCAATACGAAGAACAGTGTACGAAATAATAATGTTGAATATTACCATGTCAATTATTGTTCTTTTCCTGTCTCCAAGTATGTTATACTGAAATTCATCTATCCTATATATACACATCTGGTAATAATACGCTCTTTTGTAACGTAATATTTGTGTTTCGTTTTCAGTCTACACCTGTTGGATCCTTGCAGACTGGACAAGAGATTATCGTATCTCCAAATCGTGATCGGCATCCGTACAAAGTACGTATATGATTTTACACCGATTTTCTATTTTCTTTTTTTTTTCTTTTTTTTTTTTTTTTCTCTTTTTTTTTTCCTTTTGAACAAAAAAAAAAGTAAGAGCATGATTGTGTGAAGCTTAGCTATTTGAAATAACAGCATGAGTATACACCTCATCGGTAACGGAATAGATATATATACACTATATTTTTTTCAAACAACTTTCACGAAAATTGAGTTGTCGAAAGGAAATCGAGACAAATTGTTGAGATAATAAAAATTAATAAAAATTGGAAAAAAATTTGGGCGAAAAAAAACTTGGATTTTTCGATCGGAGAGAAAGAGAGACAAATTTTTTATTTTTTTGAAAAAGAGACAGAGAGAAAAAAAAGAACAAATTACATAAATACGATTTTGTTCCTTTGCGAAACACCGGAAATCAACGATGTGTAGGAATATGATGATTTTGAGGAAGATGTTGCCCTCACAATGGATGAGGTTCACATCGAAATACAAGGCAACTACGTAAGCCATCAAAATTTTTGTAATAACCTGATCTTACTTCTTCACGCATGTATTATCTTATCGTGTACATCCCGGATAAAACTTGAAAGAGTATAGTCGAATGTATATACTATACAAGGATCGGTTATCGTGTAGATAAAACCTCTTTTTTTTTTTTTTTCTTTTCTTCCGATATATAATAAAATCATAAGTTTTAACGATTTTTTCCTTTTTTTTTTTTTTTTATTTATTTATTAAGACGAAGTTTAATCGAGCTTCGATTCCAATTACTTTTCCAGAATCTTAAAAAAAAAAAAAAAAAACGCATGTGTGAAGAAAGGATTTGAAAGATATCGTATTTAAAATCCTTATTGACAATTCTTCCCCAAGTGTTGTTTCTATCGTTGACGAAAACGTTGAACGAAGTAGTTAGTAGTTGCGTAGCTCTTAAATATCGAGTAAATTGAAAATCATTTAATATCACTCGGAGTATATCTGTTAATACATTTGTATGTATCGTAACGCTTCAATGTTGAACGATCGAGAAAGTTATACCATGCTGAGCAAGATAAAAAAAAAAAAAAGATAAAAGATAAGCAAAGATAAAAAAAAAACAAATGTCATTCGTAATTTTTATATTAGGAAGCAGATTCGCCGTAGTATTAAAAATTTTTTTTTTCTTCATTGCCGTTGGAAAGTGGTCTTTAGTGCTTATTCCTTTAGGATGTGACAGAACCAGGGGTGGGAGGCGGGGGCGGTAAATGGGTGGGAACCTCGAGGACAGATACTGCGAAGCAATCAGGAGCTGGTGGTACATTGACACCCGCTGATAGGCACGGTTCTGTTCAGGTGAGTGGACCTTGGCCAAATCCTTTGTACAGTCCATTGTATCCGTTTTTATTTCACTTATCTATCCAAAAAGATCACATCTCGTTCTCTCTCTTTTTTTCTTCTTCTTCTTTTTCTTCATTTTATCGTATGCTTTTGTTCATTCGATCTGTAAATTTCGTTTTTATCGATAAACATTAATCGACATTAATTAATATTACGATCGTAAATTGTCCACGTTTGATCAATGTTTTTTAAAAAACAAAAGAAAGTATTTTTATTTTTTAATTACTATTATTGTATTCTATGATTAAAAGAAAAAGAGTTTTGTGTTTGTAATTTCATTTCGATTCGTCGGATAAAGTTTAAGTGCAAGTTTATGTTTAAATAGGAAGAGACAGTGCGCCTCTGTCCGCGTTATCCATTTGTTCCCTTGGTCCCCCTCCCCCCTCCATTTTCTTAGCCCAAGAAGATGACGTGCAGACGCGTCCACGAAGTAAACCGTTCGCTCTATTTCTAGACAAAGCAACGCCGGATTATGGTCAGTTAGAAATCTATTTGCAAATTGGTTTGTTGCAGCATGCGAACGTTTGTTTCGTTGATCGATTCACTTCTATAATCAATTATTACTATTTCACTAATACAGTCTATTTCATGTATTTTCCATAATCGAGCCTTATACCTCTTGTTTTTTTTTTTCCCCCTTTTTTTTCTTTTTTTGGTCTTCATTCTTTATTATTCCAATGTTTGTCCAAAGTTCGACAAAATAATACCCGCGATTTTTGAAGAGTAACTTGTTAACCAAGTTGATTAGCCGTACCATGTTTTTAGAGTTTCACTTCGTTTGTATTAACAACGCCTTATGAATATAAAGTGCCGCTTGTTTCACGTAAATTATGGGCTTGGTCCTCTAAAGTAGAGGTTTTATACACGTGTACATAAACAGATATCACGTATTTTATGTAATTAGTTCAGTACAATATTTTTTTTTTTTTCTTACATATATATATATATATATATATATACGTGTTATATTTTGAATTCACAGTATTGTTGTAAATCATGAAACATTACTTTTTGAAATTTCAATTGAATATTAGCTTTTATGTCCTTATTATACTACACAATTAAATATATTTTTTATTTATTCAGAATCTTTTGGATAATATGTTTTGTTATTGTATTTAGGTGGTATCTTCGACGAATGGAGAACTAGCCAATGATGATCCTACAGCAGGACATTCTAATACGCCAATTACTGCGCCTCAAGAAGTAGACATGGTCGACGAAACGAAGTTAGTATTGCGTTTGTTATACATTTCCCTTTTTTTTTTTTTTTTTTTTCTTATATAACTACTAGTAGATTGCGAATTCTTGATAAGTGAGAAATAAATTATAATTGAACCAATAATATTTATGTGACTAATGCATGCATACGTGACGTATTAAAGATTTAGAGAAAAAAAAAAAAAAAAAGAAAAAAGAAAAAGAAGAAGCTATCGTTACAAAAAAACGATACACTAATATTGTAGATAAAAATTAGCAAAGTCACATCCTTGTCTCATCGTATAACTTTAATCTCGTATCCTTTGCATGATATATGTTAACCGCCCTATCTGTCCTATTTCAGAAAGAAATGTTTGCCGACAAAAAAGCATTGTCGTGGATGCGGAAAAATCCTACGCCGAAGTTCTTGCCTTCCTACGCCTACTGATGATCCTAGATCGATCCCTGAATTAAATTTATTATCCCAGCACAAGTGGCCATTAAAGAATTTTCTTTTATACAACATAAAGAAAAAATATAATATTTACTAATTATCTAATCTAATTATATTATACATATTCGTATTATTTTGTTGTTTAAAATATTCTTTTGTTTTTTTTTTCTATCTATTTATAATAATTCTTATATCGTTACGTAATAGAAAAAAATTTGTAAAAGATTAGAAGAAGAGGATGACACGATTTCATTCAAACACTAATCAAACACTAATCAAACAGCGAAACATGATTATAACCTTCAGAATCATCACTTCTCAACTCCTTGTTTTCTTTTTATATTATGTTTTATTTAACAAGTGAGTCATGTGTCGATCGTTGGTCTGGGACAATATTTCTAGCTCTCTCACTAGCAAATTGGTTTGAGAAAACAAATTCGATTTGTCGCCGCTTTGGAATGCCTTATGTCGTATACTGCATGTTGGTGTCATAGAATAAAACGATGAAAAGAAGACGACTCTAAGTCCTATTAGTGTTTGGTTTATTTGCAGATGCTGTTGTTTCTTCAAACGGAAGAAGAAGAAAACTGGAAGACAAAAGTGACTGTCTGTTATCGTCAGTCTTGGGGGGGACAATACAGTGCGCGTGTAACGCAGAAGTGCAGATGAAGTTTCTTTTTTTTTTTTTTCGGATGAATTGTTGTTGCGGCAGTGCGTGAAAGGACCATGGACAAGAAAAGCTGCAGCCGATCCGCAATATAGGGGAGGGCCGTTACCTTGCTACTACGTGCCGGAAGTCGATCCGCTTCTCAAGATTCGGTGCTGCACATCATCGTCGCGATGTCACGCCTCCGTCGTTATCGAATTAAACCACAGCCATCATTATTACCGCTATTATTATTACTATTATTATTATCATTATTATTATCACGATTAACTTTGCTCTTCTTCTTTTTCTTCTTACGATTATTATTACGATCACTATTATAATATTATATTATTGCTATATTATTTTATTATTATTATTATTATCATCATCGTTTATGGATTATCATCGTCATTTCGTGTACGATCATCGTTCAAACGAAAAAGGAAGAACATCGTTTGTCAATCAATGTCGATGTATAGCGAATATATTGCAAACTTACTGACTGAACACAGTCGAGCCGTTGGCCCCGACCGTTTAATTAACCGGCAAATTGGTCTACCTACCGGTAACACGCATATGTAAGGAATTGACGTACGGATGGTGAAAAGAACGTGTTTGTGCCTCTCATCTTGTCCCGCGGTGGCGCGCTTTTCAACACGTCATCATTGCGAAATACGTGTTACGCATATACGTGTATTAAATCGTAAATGAATTGAAGCTGAAGATCTCATTTTACTCTCAAAGTCCCGGATAACGAGCGTAGCGTACTCCTGCTTGTATCGAAGTTTATAAACAAAACATTTATGAAGTCTGATCGACTGGAAAGGCATGAAACTGAAACGAACGTTTTCAACGCGTTCGCGACTGTTTAAACTCCGATCAGTTCTCAAACGCGTTTAGATACAGCGGCGTTCTTCAAACTCGTGATCGTGTAAGTTGCCTTTCCTTTGTTTTTTCTTCCTTTCCAATGACTACGAGAAATAAATCGATCGAGTCGAATCAACTGTAACTCATGTATTCAATCAATGTAATTCACGTATTTTTTACACTTCTTTCTTGTTCTCGAAATTTCCGAATATTTTTTTCTCTCTCTCTCTCTCTCTCTCTCGTCGTCATCCTCATTAATTATCCAACCAATATTTCCCGTCTGAAATGAAAAATTACCCATTTATTTTGTACGATACACGAAGTATAACAGTATTAACGCTATCTAGTAGATAGCAGCAGATTCGTGCTAAATTGCACGTTATCGCGTTTTAGTTAACAAAGTTTTTAACTAATTTTTATTTTACGCCTACACTGCCTGTTGTTATTCTATATAAGTACACGATTATATATGAAATCCTTATACCTACTGTACATAAAATACAATATCAAGAAATTACGTATTTTGCTACGAAGCTGCTCATACTTTGTATCGAATATTTCAGTTAATCGCATATCATTTAAAACAAGCTTCGTAAAAAAAAAAAAAAAAAAAAATAATATATATATATATATACATTCTAAAGTGGGGAGAGTAATACGATCGCAAATTCTAAATTGTCCGATTTCGGTTTCATGCCTTCCATCAATTCATTATGTAATAAAAGCTTATACGTCGCAGGAATCAATACAAATTACATTTTACATTACATATCGAAAAACAAATAAAAAGAGAAATTAAAAATTTTCGTCTGTAGATTCTCATATCTACCATGAAAATTGAATAGAACGTAGATCAACATATTATACACACACATATGTATTTCGATATAATTGATCCGTGTTCTATCAAAACACGAAGATTCGGGAAACTTTCTTGAATCGTATCTTATCACCTATAAAAGGATCCGTTCATTTCGGACAAACTTTTTTATTCTTGAAACACGTGTGTTGAAAAAAAAAAAAAAGATAATTATTAGAATTGTAACGAAAAAAGAGAACCAAAGTATGCTTGTAATTGAATATACATCAATATAGATTTGATTTTAAAGCAATAAAAAGAACTTTTACCGTCTCTGTTTAACTCTATGAAACGGAATTTCCTTGGAACGAATCGTTGTTTGCTAGATCGACGCGAACGATATTGAATTTAAACCAAAAAAAAAAAAAAATAAATAAATAAATAAAAAAAAGTAAAAAAAAAAAATAAAACAAAACAAATAAATAAGTAAATAAAAAAAACAATATAAAAAATGTACGTGACATAGATATAGAATATTGTGCACTTGGGGAGAACTTTGTTCAGGGCTTATTTAATATGTTTGTTCCACGAAGTTAACAAGAAGAAGAGCGTTGCGACGTGATATATTTGAAATCCTCGTGGATGTTTTTGAAAATTCATCCAAGCAGTGAAGAGATACTTAAATGAAGTGAAAAAAGCGCGCGAAGACGAAGGAGAAAAGAATCTTATCAGCCTTGCCGATTAAACGAGCAAGTAAGAATATTTAATATGTTAATAATATAGTTTTGTTACAAATTTGCAATACGATTCGTTAAAATAAGTTATATATGTTTTAAATGAATTTATTTTTATTAGAACAAACTTGTTGTTGCGGAAAAATTTGTATTGTTCGTTTATTTGCAGACTGATCAATAATAAAAAGATTGGAGTACATTTAATCTCAAGTTCTTATTATATCTATGAAATTGATCGATATATTTTCCGACATATTGTAACATATAAGATGTGTAGATATTAAATCTTTGAAAATTGTCGAAACGTTTTCAAAAAAGATGCATTGTTAAAAAAAAAAAAAAAACGTCCTTTTATCCTTTGCTATTCGTATATGAAAATGAAGCTATAGAAAGAATAAGAAAAAAAAAAAAAAATAAGAAAGAATAGATTTTCTAAAAATTACTTACTTATCTATAAATATTACAAATACTGTTCGTTATATAAAAGATATATAAAAGATTACCAAGATATGAAAGTAAATACATATAACGATATATAAGTAAATTAATAAAAAAGAGAAATAAAGATAATAATGATAACAGAAGAGAAAAACTATCGAGGTAAAGTCATTAGATAATCCATTGGTTGATATAGAAAATAAAAAGAAAGGATAAATTAGACGTAACGTAACGTGATCGATGATATACAAATTTTCTCTCGGAGAAAAATTTTATTTATTAGAAAAGTACTTGATTTAGGACCACACAAATTTGTAACAAAACGCAATCGATTGACCGAAGAAGAGAGTTTAATCGGCTAGTTAGCATAGATGTTTTTCTTCTTGCAGGAATATATTAAGAGGCAATATAATTGACAAATTGTCACTTATCTCCGCGTGAAGATGGCGAATACTAAGATTATCGTGTCCGAAGGTCCGAACTTCTACTAGTCTGGCCAACGATTGCGTACCACTGCCGAGCCATAATGATGTACCGTGTTAGTGTACCGTGAGTGCCCGTACACGTTTCAATATTTAACGATGGCCAAGCACATCCGACGACGAGACGTTCGATGTACTTAGAGCGAACGAGAGCGAAAGAGCGAGAAAGAAAGAGCAGGATTAAAAGAGAGAGTGTATCATGATTTGTGTAAAAAGAAAGAAAGAAAGAAAAAAAAAAAAAAGAAAAAAAAAAGAGAAAATATTAAGAAAGCATTATGCCGCTAGCTTCTTCACATCTGAATGTATCATGTTGTTATTGACCGTCGGATGTCTTGAAGTAATACGCTTAAATGGAGATGAGAACTAAACCCATTAACTTTGTAGATTTCCTCTCTCGTTATTATCTGTATCTTCCCACTAAATATGCAAGAGTATTGTTCCTTTTATAAAACTTGCTTGCGCAAGTAAACGTCGAACAATCAGACGTTACATTTGTATACAGAGAAAGAGTGTGCGAATGCGATGTGCTATGAGGAGAGAATGGCCGCTGAAATGTGTGATCGAGAGAAAAAAAGAAACGAAGAAAAGAGGAGTGACAGAGCTAAAGAGATAGAATATAGAAAGAAGTGGAAGGACATCTTGTTGTCCTTCGGTGTGTATGCTTTTACGTGGAAAGAGAACGAATCTTCGTGTTATTCGAATGCTAAGGGACTGATGTTTCTTATGTTTCCTTACTTTTTGTCAATAGTATCATTTGTAATTATGATCTCTTGATGGAACATATATTTATACCACAAAATACACATACAACATATGCACATATACCAAATTTCGTAATTAGAATATACATTAATAATGAATTCCAAAATTAATTAACAATATCTTTATGAAAGAAGATAGAGAGAAAGGGAGAGAGAGAGAGAAAGGGAAAGAAAGAAGAAGAATGACAATGAGAATGTATGGAAGAGAGTGAAAGCAAGTCAAAAATGCGTGAATGAGAACGAGAGCCTCCGTATTTATATGGCTATCCTGCCACATATCGTTGGCACGATTATGCTGCAACTATGTTGCAATTTAGTTTGTAGTTTTTTTTAGTCGATTTTTCATGCGTCACCAGTTTTAATACAACACGACTGACTGCTGGTTAAGTATGGTTGTGAACGAACAAGAAAAATGTTTCCCTATGTTATTCAGGATATGTACTATATGTCCCTTTTTCGCGACGATCTTTTTTTTTTTCTTTATTCATTCATATATAAAAAGGTTGTTAATCTTGTTCTAATGAAAAAAATTTTATCGTTCTTTACCGAAAGAATGATCGAGTTTGAAAGTGATTACATTTGTATATTTATAAATTGGTGCGAATAGTTCGGATCAAGATCAATATACGTATATGTCTTTCATTTCCTCGTTTTTAATGAATTGCAATAATACGCGACGTATTATTCTTTTCTCAATTAGAAAAAACAATATGCGTTCATGTAAGATTTGATTGCAAAATGATGCATAGAAAATACGTGCTTTCCATTGCGTTTTTTTTTTTTTTTCAATCGATTATTTTATAGCCATTACAAAGCGAAATTAAGTATTTTTATTATGTATATTTTGAAAAATTTTACTCGATATCTCTTTTCTTTTTTTATATTAATTATAATTATATATTTGTTTATCAGTTATTTATTTAATCCTGGTTATTTTTTGCATGCATTCTAAGAATGGAATCTTTCTTCGTTATTCTATTTCCAATTTATTATTAAAGTAATTCCGATTTGTTTTTTAATTGTTTTGCATTGAAATGTCTACAACATTTATTAAAAATGCATTAAATGTATTATTAACTCGCACTTTTTTTTTTTTTTTTAGTAAATTATTCATGCGATTTATTTTATTCAGCGAACGTGATCTGATAATATACGATTAATGTACATTTTAATTATTATTCGTTTTTCTATGTATTCATTGCTGAAGCATTTTATAGTTTGTGTTCAATGATTATTCGCCATTTGTATGGAATTGGCAGCTCATGTGCATAATGATAGTATGCTCATGTGATAAGTGTGATCGATGATGTTATAAAAATTTGAGAAGTTTATCGATATAGTGAGGAGACGTTATGCTATGAAAAATAAAAACAAATCGGGCGACGATTAATTTTTGTAAATAGAAATTATTGGAATGGATATAGAAGTACGCACACTGAAACATGAAAAGTTATGTGAAGAAATGTCACATGTTGGGAGATGTATCAGCTTCAAGATATATATATACATATATATATGTATATATATATATATGCATAAATAATATCAATATCAATAATCACGATTAATAAGCTGTATGTTACAGTAAATACCACTGTCTCGCAACGGCAGCGATCGATTAATTTTATTACCATGTAATCTTAATGATGCCAGTGAGAAGTGGATGTGTTCTTTGTGACGAAATTGGATGAAGGAGTATGAAATCACTAATAATTATTATTCCATTCGCTAATTTATAGACAATTTAAAAATATCGAAGATGCTTCGAAATATTTTGTCCATTTCATACATGTCTACAAACACAAAGATGTCGGAGCGAGGATATTCTATTGTATTAATGAAACGACATTGTTCACTTTTATCATGCTTTTGTTATTATATTAGTGGATTCGTTTTCTTTCCACTTACGAAATTAATAATCTATTAAAGAAAAAAAAAAAAAAAAAGAAGATTAATGTACATAGAAATTAAATTGTTTGAATACTATTCCAATGGATTCTGTGTTTACGCTAGCAAGCGTGTAAGAAAATAAAGGGTGGAGAGCGGTTTGCATCCTAATGGTGAGAAATACGAGACTGAAAGACACACCGGACCATAAAAATTTAACGCGTTATATTCACTTAATATAAAATGACAATGTAATTTACGAAATGAAATCATGTTTTTATCGATTATGTCAGCAAATGTGCACCTCTCTCCCCTATATAATACATTTCTATCGTACTTGTAAGCTGTGATTGAAATCCTATCTTTCAATTCGTAATCATTGGCTTACGAATTGTTATTTATCGATTAATATATATATGTATGTATACATGTATACATGTATACATACATACATATATATATACATATATATATATATATATATACATATACATATATGCATAAAACCGTCTGATAAAAACCGCTTTAATAGAATTTGAAAAAGATATTGAAAATGCGCGAAAATTTTTTCCTGTAAATAAGCGTTGTGCCTGCGCACTTAGTCAAACGAAAAAATTCTTATTAAATTTCTTGTACGATTTCTTTTTATCTTTACATAATTTGACAACTCGAATATACATTTCGAGTATATTTTATCTTCTTTTTCAACGTATATTGTAGAAAAAGAAAATGTTTCCAAAGCTTCAAGTTATATTAATATGCGGTAAATAGAGAGAATAAACATCTAACTTTTAAGTTTTTTATTTTGTTTTAAGAATCTTCTCATATATATATACGTATACATTTTTTCTATAGGGGAAAAAATATGTGATGTACTTAAAATTTTTTTATCCTTATATAAAAAAATATTTCAAAAAAATTAAAATTTCATATTGTTATTATGTGAAATTATCAGTTGGTGATATAAAATTATATTTTTAAAGGACTTGTATTCAATAATAGTTAAAAAAGTTATTATTTCAAAATATTACATAATATATTTTATTTAAAATTTACATAAAATTGTTCCATTAAAAACATAGTACAAGTTAAAGTACAAAAGTAATAAAGAATAGAATGTCATTTATAATGTTTTCTTTTATATACTTAGCTATTTTCATTTGTAATTTCTGAATTTTGAGAAATTTTTAAAATTGTTTCAAAATTAACTAATTCTCTATGATCTTCTAGCATTTGTACGTAAAATGGTTCATTTAACATATGACTTGAGGCAGCAATAAAATTTACGATTAATTTTTTCATCATATTAATTTTTTCTATTGTTTTATTTATTCTTTCTTTGTTACTAAAAAAAATTGAACAGAATATAAGTTAAAATTTTACTGATATATTTTGTTGCACAGATATACTTACATTGCATGCTGAGGATTTGTTTCTTCTAATCTTTTGTTGCGTAATTCCTCCTGTTCCTTTAGAAAATCTTTATATTCAAATAGTGCATTTCGACATTGAATTTTTAACTCTAATTGCTTTTTTAATGCATTTTCTATTTCTTTTTCTATAGACAAAATATTATCGTTCAAAACAAAAAGTTTACACATACATGCATAAATTTTTCTGAAAAGATATTAAAACTATTAAATATTTTTTTTTTTTCTAAAATTTTAAGACTTAAATTATTTGACTTTTCATACTTTTGCATATCATGATCACCTTCTTCACCTGTTAGAATAGCTTGTATACCATAAGAATGCAAACATAATTTAATTGCTGCATTATTTATAAGAGAATTTGCTGTTGCTTCATGTAAATTTGTTACTATATTTTCTGTATCTTCTTCCGAATCTTCATTTCTTTCTAAAATCATATTGAAAAATATTTATATAATCATAATTTGTTTTATATATAATACTTTTATAACATACTGTATTCATTCTGTGCTTTAAGTAATAATAATTTGGCATTTAAATGTTTCAATGACTCTCGAGTAGTTCTAATTTTTTCTTCAATTGGTTTAAAATCTTCTATAGAAACTGCTCCAATTGGAAAATTATAAATATTTTTACTCAAGCATGCAATAGCTTGTATTAAATCTTCATACTTAGACATTTTGTATATATTTATAATACTGTTATAATCATATTAGTTGATCATAAATTATAATAATTGAGGATAATATAATAATTTAATTATTAGTTATTCTTGTATATGATTGGTAAGTTTCATAGTATATTTATGATAAAGAAAAAAAACTTTTATTTTATTAATATTTTTATTTTTAAAAAGATTTATACTTTTTCTTTATCTTCTTTCTTTTATATTTAATTTTTTATGTAAATTATTGAAAGGAATTCCATAACCATAAGGCAAGAAAAAGATATTCAATATATTTTTTCTTCTGTGTTAAGAAAATCAAGATTTTTTCATTTTCAATGTTATTAATTCGATTCAAAGTAAGATAACAATGTTAAGAAAAATAGCAATTGTAATTAAATTTAAATCAATATTAAAATTACAAAAAAATATAAGATTTATATTTATTTCAATTATATTTATATAAATTATTATTAAACAAATTTTAATTTGATTTTAATTTGATTTTACATTAAAAATTGAAACATTTAGTAATTTTGAAATAAAAATAATGAAAGTATATACAATGTTTATGATCACGTATTAAAAATAAGCATAAACAAAAAAGAAATAGAATAGTGAAAGAATAGTGAAATAGTGAAAGCTAAAGTAAAAATATGGGAAATATTAGCGCCATCTTCAGAATGTCGCAAATGAAATAAATATAGAAAGGATAGCAAATAGAAGGAAAAGATAGAATAAGAATTGACTATCAATGCCATCTCTTGAATGTAAAAAATACAAAGTATAAGGTAAGATATAAAATGGACGTGATTATATTCAATGTTTTTTCGTATCATAGAAATTTGGGAATTATTATCGATGACTTTCATTTACATCAAGTAATACTTTTTTTTTTTTCATAAAAATAGATTTATTTAGAATAAGTTCTAATTATCTTTTTATTAAATATATATATATATTTAATAAAATATATTTATTTATGCTATTTTCATTATATTTGTCTTTATCTTTTATCTATATTATGTTTGATACATGAAAACATTTCTTATAATCTTTCTTGAAAATTGGAAATCCGCTTTTACATCATGCTTGATATATTGTAAACTCGGTTTATCGAATTGTCAAATAAATCTCCCTATAATTTGTAATGATAATTGAAATTATAGTATGAAATTTTAAATAATTATCATTTTAAGATATATATTTTTGCTTGAGATATATTATTTATTTGTTGCATAATATTTATACCATAATTATTCTTTATTTATATATTAATATCTAATTAATATGTATTTCTTATTTTATTTAAAAATTCTTTAACTATTAAAGTATTTTTTTTTATTTGTCTAATAACTGAAATTGCAATTAGTACATATTATATATTTCTAAGATTTTGGATTTGTTTATTGTTTTATTTTAGTTTAATTCTATATATTTATTTAAAAATTTTGATTTTACATAACTTATTATTAATCTTTTTTTGAAACTGAGAAAAATTTCAATATGAACATTATAAAGAATAATTAAATTGAATTTTTTGGTTGATTGCAATTGGAATATGATATGTTATACTGTACTTTAATTATTGTACGGATTTAAAATAAATTAATTGCGCAAATCTACCCAATCAAAAAACTGAAGTAATGAGACGAATCAATGCGCATCATAATGCGCATCCTAATGCGCATGACATTAGTCTACAGTTGAAAATTGTGGTGATGGATTGTGTGGTGATTTTTACGGTTCAAATATATACAATTTTTATTGATAATTTGTATTATATTATGGTTATTAAGTTTAATTATTGATTATTAAGTGTTGAATAATTAAATACGTATTTGTTTAATCATTATTATATCAGAATTAAACGTTTTTGTGAACATTATTGTTTGATTGGAATTTCGAACACGGGATGGAAAAATATTTTGTATATATCGTGATAATTAGAAGATAATTCAATAATTTTTATGCAAATATGGTAAGATTTTATTTTTTAATGAAAACATAATTATAAATTTCTTTTATTTGTATAGAAATAGAAATAACTAGATATAATTAATATCATAATAAATTCGTACATATGTATACGAATTACACATATATTCTCACATATACATATTCTCACATATACATATATTTCTTATCTAATTGCGTTATTTGTACGTTCAATTCGTGTTATTATTTCCATTTATTTTTATTTTATATTCGAAAGCCCAAAGCTAAAAATATTTCTTATATATTTCTTTTATTTCTTTCGTATAATTCTGTGTGTTTTGTCTATTCCTTAATATTTATTTAACAATTATTTTTTTTCTTTTATATTATTTTATTAAAAAATTGAAATATACGGAAATTTTATAGTTTTATAACTTTTCCCAATTTTATTTATTGAAATTTCTTATTTTTTAAAAATTTTATTTTATTAAAAAATATTTGAAGAAAAGTCTTTAAAATTCCATAGATGGCACTGATCTTCAGTTTTTATTCTTATATTTTAAAGAGGTATTTTTGATACTCAAGAGATGGTGCTGATCATCTATTTTTATCGCATTTTTATCCTTCTCTCAATATCTTCTATCCTTTTGTATATCCTATTGAGATATTCTGAAGATGGCGCTAGTTTCAATATTTTTACTCTATCTATGTCTTTCTTCCATTATTTCTTCTCTTTGTCTACTAATTAGATGGTAAATTTTATAAAGAGTTCAATAAAGAACACTTCACGTTATTTTGTAGTTTCATAGTTTTTTTTATTTTAATATTTATATTAAAGATTGTATATTATGAGTGCATCATTAAATTTATTTAATAAAGATAAGTTTTACTTTTTTTATGTGAAATAGTTAGAAATTATATATTATATATGCAGATTTATATAATATATGTATGTATATATTTTTAATTACGCGACACTCTTTCTCAAGGAATAATCTCTCAAATTTAAATTTTCTTCTATTTTTGTTTTTTCCAATATACATCGATATATATATATACACCGATGCCAAGCAAAAGAATTTATTACGCTAAAAATTGTAGAGGTTATAAACACTTATCTTCGTACATGCGTTTACATCTATTTTGTCAATGATATTCAAAAGTAAGATAATTAGGAAATATTATTAAAATTAAAATATATTAACAATATTATTATCATGTAAATTATTATACGCGTTTGATAATACAATATATGAAGAAAGTGGCTTTTTATTCAAAACATCGTTTTGCATTATAGTAATTACAATACTTATATAATTATCTCGTACAATCTCTTCAATTCTTTTGGAAGAATTTTTTAATGCCTTAACATGATTTTAAGTTAACGTTGGTGTTATAATTCTGAATAATTTTTAAACATTCGAATGGAATTAATATTTAAAAAACTTCATTACTTTACAAATCATTTAAATCATTTTCGAAAGATTCATAACGAATAACGAATATCTATATGTGTATATATATATATATATATTTTTTAAAAAGTGTGATAATATCGATAAAAATGTATTATATCGTTTTAATGTATTTTGAATGTATTGAACATTGCGCTATTATTAAATTATATCGTTATTTGACGAAATTCACGCTGAAGTGGTTATTGAGCGGTAAATATGAAAGATTACGTATATTTTAATGCGCCATTAATATATATGAAGCAAGAATAAACTTAACATTAAATTATGCATAACGTTGTTTTCAGCATGTAATTGAATATAAAAATATTCATAAATAGATTAACGTAATATATTATGGATTGAGGGAACAGTGGAAAAGATTCCAAGACAGTTTCTTAACTTTTAACACAAGTCAAATCCAAGTTTTTCTCAATCTCCATTATCAATTTTTCTTTTTATTTAATCTTAATAATGATTTATCGAATTCTACATTCAATTACGAAACTCTCGAGAAATTTCATCGATCGTTCCAATTTTTATCGAGAATGTAATCACACTTTATTTATCCGTTCTTCGCTTGTTTTTTTTTTAATTTACAAGAATCGCGAACAACGATATATCATCGAACGGATCAATTAATCATTATCATTCCTTGACATTAATTTACCGCAAAATGTTAGCTGACGAGAATCTGTTACTTTCGACATATCACGTGGTGGTTACACGCGGCGTTCCTTCGCTGATCGCTCGTAACAAATAATAGCAGGAAACAAGGTGATCGTGGTACGAGGGGAGGGGATTGGCCGCAAATGATCCCCCGGATACGTGTGTTCTTGTTACGCGTACAGTTTCCAAATAATTTGCATGGCTGGCCGCTTCTCAAGTCCGCGTCAATGGATTTCGTTTCAACAAAAAGCCGCTCGACGTATCAGTTTCCAATAAAAACTGCTCGCCAATCTATTCGTATAATAGCGGCTGTTGTTGTTTTGCGAATCAGACGATAGCTTTTGAAATCGTTTTGCTAGATGTTCATCGATGTTTCTTTCTCTTCGTAAAAAAGGTGCTCTAAACCTGCCTCTCCTCTCGACAATCGAAGAGGAGAGAATCGACGAAAAGTTCTTTTATAGTTCTTTGGCTGTTTCGTTTTTAAATAATGGATTAAAAGTTAGAAAATTTTATTTAAATGCGTATTACACGCACGCTTTATACATTATATTTTTGCTATTTTTCAGATGCGTTCGCAGTCAATGATATTGTACTTCTTTTTTCTCCTGGCTTAATTACCATATAACAACGGAAAAGTTTGCGTGATAATATCAAAAGTCAAGTAAGTATCGATAATTTATCACGTAGCTCGAAAATAGATGTAAAAGCGAAATGTCGGAAAGAGAGGTTTATCTCGCATGCCGTATGATTATTTAATCGTTGCGCTGTATCAGTTATTAAATACCTTTTACCAAACTGTTTTTTTATCAAAGATCGTTTTCAGGAAAAAAATAGCTCAAAAGGTGGAAATTTTTATAGTGTATTTTTTATATTTATCTATACTATTGTTTTTTTTATCGATCGATGCGATAGTACTTTCATTCTGTGACGTATTCCAATTGACTTTATACATGTTTTAATAAAGAAAAATAGCGTATCGCGACGAATTGTAACCAATTGTTTGAAGTCATCGCGCAATTGTTTTTTATCGATCTCGTTATTCGCTTTATCGAATTTGTTTTTTTTTTACGTATCGTTATCAGTATCGCCCTCGCAGATGCAGATGCACGGTTTATAATCGCGAAATACGTTAAATCGTGTATAATGTTTCATTCGATACTTCGAATCGGTCGAAGATGAAACGCACGTTTTTTTTTTTTTTTTTTTTTTGCTCCCCAGCGTTTCCGCTGCTGTGTTCACGCATGGTTAGAACTTGGGTAATTTTTCAAAAAAAAAAAAAAAAAAGAAAAAAAAACGCGCATCGAACACGGTTGCGAATGGGAATTCGAAGAAACGGAAGATGAAGCTCGGGTTGATCGAAAGCGGGCCGATCGCGCTCAGCATCGCTATTTAATTTCGTGCCTATGGCTGCGCCAATAGCACATGGAACAACGTGTTCGTATCGCTCTTTGACGCTGTGCCGTGGCCGCTCGTTGTCGATTGTCGAGCTCACCTTTGCTTCTGACATTTGAAAAGCCGGTTGAAATCTTGGAAAATAATTCACGCCGTTGAAATCTAATTCCCATCCCGATTTAACGATCGCCATCGTCGGCCAAACGTATGTATCACGTGCAACGATTATCGATACGGTAATATTTAATATTTCGCGATTATACCCGTTATGCCGGAATTAATAAGAAATATTTATACAACGTTAAATGGAATGTATTTTAATTAAAGGGGAAAATCATTATCGCGTTTTGCCGATAGATCGAACATTTCACGTGAAATTCTACGGCTTCTTTCTCTCGTTAGAGAATTTAAACTCGAATAATAATATCACTTATCCCCCTCCCCTCCTCTCTCTCTCTCTGATTATCCTAGCTTTATTACTTTCCACCTCGTTTTATCGTATACCTATTTTCTATAAATCTATATAAAATCTTTTTTCTTTTTTTTTTTGATAAGAATACGTCTCCGACGAGCATCCAAACTCCGTCCGCTCAAAGAAACGGAATAGAATTGTTTAAATGGGGGTTAATGGGCGACGTAAACGGCGCTCTCTATTATTTAATTCGGTGACACGGTGGCAAGGTGTTACGAGGTAACAAGTACCCGCGTTGTTCGAGGGTGGATGCTCGATGCGAGGACTGGGCAACGAACGATACCATACGGCGGTTCAGACTGGACACGCAGCAGTACACGGATCGGCGGTGGTCGAGGCTGGATGGACGGACGGTGTTCGCTGAATAAGGATGCGACGAGGGAGGAGTTGTAGCCGGATCACACGGACGCGCGTACGGAAGGAAAGAGGAGAAGGAAGGTGGGTGAGGTGGTGGTTCCCTGGTGCGCAGCCTGAGCTGCGGTCGGAACTTCTCGTAACCTCCCCTCCCTTCCCCCGTGGCACGGGATACTCGCGAGCGGCACTTAGGCCTGTGGCGGGGCGTAGGTGCAGAGAGCGGGCGAGTAGTGGTGCGGCCGCGGGATCGCGAGAGCGCAGGATGGCTCGAGTGTGGGTCGAGCGAGGCCGAGGATGGCCGAGGACGACCGACTGCGCACGAGCCACGAATCGCCGCGGGAACCTGTCGCGCGCCACGAAAGTCGAACAGTCTCTCACTGGCGCCCGGCGCGGCGAGTGCCTTGAGAGACAGGATTTCGTGCGAGGAAGAGGCGCAGATCTGGTGTGTTGGACGGATAAGGATTGAACATCGAAAGGAACATCGTATAGAGAGAGAGAGAGAGAGAAAGAGAGGGAGGAAGGAAAAGGGAGAGAGAGAGAGAAAGGAAGTCGATCCTTGCGTGGAGGGCCCGAGTGGACGGTGGTAGAGTTTCCATCCGCGAGCATCTACCCCCTTCTTCGAGGCTCGATGACCGCGGCACGCGAGGAACGGAATCGACTGTGGATCAGGATGAGCCCCTGTCTGCTCGCCAATTCCCCACGCCACGTGGCTCCGGCTCTTCCGTTTCTTTGGATCTTCGTCATCCTGCTGAACGGTGAGTGAACCAATCTTCACCTTTTTTTAACACGTGATTCCCGGTTCGATATACTTTCGGAAACGAGAAGATTCGGGATTATTCCGATTTGGGAAAAGACGTAGAATAGACGAGGTTAGGACCGTGTTTAATTAGATAAGATAGAGGGAAAGGGGGAATAGATAGAAGTAGTGAACGAGTAAAAACGATCGATCAACAAAGGATATTATTGTTGGTAGACAATCTTCGTTTCGATCCGTTGATCAGGCCAAATTCCCTCCGAATTAGCAGAATCGCTTCCATAGAGAGGTTCCTCCTTTTTTCACATTTTCCCTGTCTTTCAAAATTTCATCACTTTTTATCTAGAGAATCTACCATTCACTGATCGATCGATTGTTCGAGTATGATTCGTTTTTCCACGAGAAAATTCGTGGATCGAACGGTATTACGTTTCACGTATTGCGTCTTATTACGAGCGAGTATTATTCGAGTTCGTTTCCTCTCCCCCCGTGTTATCTCCTCTGTGTTATCGAATCGTTAAATACGAGGAGAAAGAAAGGAGAAGTTTTTGCAAGACTCGCCACGGCAGGTAAACGAATTCGACCTCGGATGGGTAAAAGGATGAACAAAAAGCTAACGAACTCGGGCAGTCCGTGACCCGCGTTCGAACGAATCTCGCCAACTTGATAGGAGCAGGCACGAAGGGAGTCGAAGGCATAGATTGGCAGCTGCCATTTTTACGACTCGTTGGGAGCGAGTTGTTTGAACAATCGATACGATTACCGCAAACAACGAGAATGATCGATCGTGTCGAACACCTCTCTTCGAGATTTGCTCGCCGGCTTTCTACGCATATCGACAGATCTCCTAGATTATTTAATTGGCCGGCAACGATAAAACGAATTGTGTTCTCCGATCGTTTACGCGTTTATGTGGTTATCGTGGCTTCCAACGATATTCATTCCGCTCAACTGTGTGTTAGATATATTAAATAAAAATAATTATTTTACGTTAATGGACGAGGTTTACGTTGATTTACACGGATGATAGTGAGAAACGTCGTCGTCGATAAAGTGATTTTTTCCTTTTTGGTTCGTTACCTCGAAGCGAAAGGATTCCTTCCGTTTGCGTGGTTTATCGCCGTGCTCTTCTAAAATTCAACCAAAGAGTTGAATCGTTGCCGGATTTATGGCTCGATTCGTAAACTTACTGCGCGAACGTGTACTTCGCCCTGCAAAAGGACGCACTATGCGCTTCGTTATGGAAGTTTAACAACCGATGTAATGAAATCCTGGCCGGCCACTCGGAATTACTCTCGTTTTCCTTTGCCTCCATTTCTCCGTTTTCCGTCTATATTTTGGTGAATATATTTTGATGAGATCATCTATTGAATTCGTGTACGCGTATCGTATTGTCGTAATTGTGTCGATCCAATAGACAACAAACAAACGTTAAACGTATTTCGACGAACGTTACGTTAGAGCGTAATATACGTATAAATAAAGTCGTATTATTGCGTATTACAACTAAACTTAGACTCGTTGCCTCGTCTCACGTCGATTACCTCTCGGATAGTCGGTGTCCAAAACTGCAAGTTAATTATGATAATAGCCGGCCGTAGATAGAGCGTGAATAGAGACAGGAACATCGGCGATCTCCTGCCAATGAAATCCATTTCCCTTCTGCCAGAGGCGATAGGATCGCCAGAGGACGTTTGATCGATGGCATTTGTGCGCCGTCTGTCCAACCGGTGTCCAAATCGACCGGTTCAAGCAGAGATGAGATTCTAAACTGTAGCATCGGTACCGATTTAATACGTAAAACGACAACAGCCGCTCCGTAAAACGTACTACTACTACTACTACTATTATTACTACTACAACTACTATTTTTACTACTACTACTACTACTATTACTATTACTATTATTATTACTGCTATTACTACTACGACTATGACTACTATTACTACAACTAATATTTTTACTACTACTACTACTACTACTATTACTATTACTATTATTATTACTACTATTACTACTACGACTACGATTATTACTACTACGACTATGACTATTACTACTACGACTACGACTACGACTACGACTACTATTATTACTACTGCTATTATTACTACTACTACTACTACTACTACGATTATTACTACTACTACGACTATGACTACTACTACGATTACGATTACTATTACTACTATGACTACAATTACAATTACTATTACTATTACTATTACTACTACTATTACTATTTTTACTACTATTATTACTATTATTACTATGACTATTACTACTACGACTATGACTACTACTACTACGACTACGATTACTACTACTATTACTATTACTATTACTAGTACTACTACTGCTCGCGTCGAGAAAATTCAGGACGAATTTCGCTCATTTCCGAGGTGGTGTAAAAGCAGCCTAAACTTGGAAATCACGCGAGACACGTACGCGTATTACGCGACTGCATCGTCGAAATTAGTCTGTCCGGCGGACGGTCGAGCCTCGAGTGTGAAGTTAACTTCCGGATCTAACTTTTGAATAGAGAGAACAGGGTCACGACTTCGCCTCGAGAGAAGCAAATCGGGTAAGAGGAAGGAGGAAGATCGGGCGGAGAGGATAAATTCGATCGAGCAACGCCGAAAGAAAATTGATTCGAAGCTTCTCGATTGATCGCGTTTCGCGTTTCAAACGTGAACCGTGAAACGAGAGCTGGCCCGCTCTTTAATTTATCTTGTTATTTGCATTACCGAATCGAGGCCAGCGAAACATTTGCGGAAACAGATATCGAATCTTTTTCCCCCTCCTTCTTTTTTTTTTTAACGTTAAACCAACGATTTGTTTACATCCCCGTTTGAAATAATTCAACGAACGGATCCGATGTCCGATTTTTGTTGCAAGTTTGTTTAGAAATTCGAGAATGCGTCGGGCAATTAATTAACGATACTTTTTGTGGACATCGTGCGAAAGGATGGGAAAGGTAACGAGAAATTATCGCAAAAATTTCTCGAAACTCATACGTTTCTTTTCACTCGATATCTCCAAATTTTCTCTTTATTCAACGTTTAACTGGACGTTTACTTCGCGTTCGAAATTTAATTCGTCCGAAAATCGGTGTATGAAAATGTCCGTTCCAATTTCCTCCCCCCTCCTCCCGGTTCATCGTTCTCGACGAATTCCGGAGTAGATTTCCATCATTCGGAATTTCATCGGCGCTTATTAAAACATCAATGGTATTATATCACTTTGCGTGATTCGCAGTGTATCGGTCGCCAGTCGATACCCATTTTCCATCCTGAGCCGAAAGTTAATACGATGAAAATTCACGAGAGCGATATCCCCTTCGAAAGATCTCGCGTGTATAAAATCAAAATTGGGATCGATTCGAAAAAAAGGAAAGAAAGATCGAATCGTCGATACGAACATTCCTACGAACGATCATCTCTGCGAGATGCAAGCAACGAGATTCGATTCGACGATTAAGAAAATAGTATCGCCGATTATCCCGAAATTTTCTCCGATCCCGACATCGCGCGACCAATTTACCGCCATCAAAGGCGATTAGGGATGGAGAGTGGGAAGTTAACTAGGACGGGCAATTCCAGAACGGATCGACTACTTGGCCGCCTAATTTCGTTAATGGAGAATGCATCGATTGTGTCAAGTGTAGAGAAATAATTGTCTTTTAAGGAGAATTATCCAGCTTCGTATCGAAAACATGTCTCGTCCAGGAATCGAAGAGGAATCGTGCGTTATTTCGAAAAAGAAAAAAAAAAAAGAATATCAGGAATCGCGAAGAAAGGAGTGAAAGAAAGAGAGTGGACACTTAGCATTTATATTCTTCTTTGAGCGGTCGCTGAAATGGAGCAACCGCTCTATTTTCCCCTCCCCCTATTCTCTCTCTCTCTCTCTCTCTCTCCCCCTCCATTCCTTTGAGAAGCTCTCCTTATCGCACTCGGCTCGGAAGGATCTCGAGACGCCTTTTCCGATTTCAATTCAAGTGCGTTCGAACACCGAACCTCGCTTTCATCGTTATTGGATTAAAGGATTAACTCTTGGATGTACGAGGAATTATAAAGTCGGCCGCCTTTGAAAGTCGATAGCTCGGTGTATCTCCCGCGACGCGGTGGATAAATTCTCGCTTCCTTTAATCCATCCGCGCTGGATGGAACGCAATGCTACTTTCCTTCCTCTCTTACCCTTCTTAACGAATTTAAACGTTTTAGGCATTCTTTTCGTCTCTTTAAAATCGAACGTGCCTCTTTCTTCTTTTCTTTCTTCTTAAAAAAAAAAAAAAAGAAAGAAGAGAGAATAAGGACGCGTAAATGGATACAGCTCGTCCGGCGAAATACATTTTCAGGGATTACGATCATTGGCGGGGGCGAGTTATCGCCAGCGACGAAGCTAATTGATGGAACGCCGCGGTGGAACAACGAGGATCGTTGATTTCACGGAAGTCGTTCGCACGACCCGTCACTCGTGAACTTTAATTTCCTGTCTGAACGCGCGAGCCGAATACATTAGATATCGGGCTAATTCGACCGCCGCCATTTTCCATTGGACGCGATTCCGAAATCCGGAACCGGCGAGTGTTTGCACGGCGGAACGCCATGTCTTAACGAACGTGTAGATATCGCATATCTGCGGCGACTGTATCGGCTAACGAAGAACAAATAAAAAAAATTGCTCGCCCGTGGATCCGTGTATTGGGCGAATATTTAACGTGCCGCGCACGTAGAAACCTTGTTTTTATAAGTTAGCGCGCGTATACGCGATTTCACGGTGCTCGACAAATATTTGGACAATGTACATCTACGGTGGAAATGGATGATCGTTATTCGAACCATCGGGCAAACAATATTGGAATGACGCAATTATAACCAATACCAATTTCATTGTCGTTTCTATACGTATACACGGCCGCGTATAACGCCACGTTCACTTTTCTCCCCCCGTTTTTCTCCCTCGTGTCTCCCCCGATAGCGAGGCAATTAGTTTAATTTTAATTAAAACGATGAAACGATGGATGAAAGGATGGAAGGATGTTGGAACGGAGGATGTTCAACGTTGGCCGGGCATCGTACACGGTCGTGGAACGCGTCAAATTGCCCGATCAAGATCGCTCGCGACTCTTCTACCCGTTTAACGCGACATTACAGCCTTCGTTTTTCACGGTGTCGCGTCCAACCACGCCGTTTTATCAACGCCGCCGCCGTTTAACTCGTCGCCGGCCCGATCGAATTTATTTCGACGTTGCGCGTGCCGACGCGATCCGTTTAACGCGACCGATCTTCCGCTCTCGATACGGAAGGATATTGAAAGGGATGAGAGGGGGAAGCACCACTAAACACTTTTTCTCGCGTTTTCATCGCGACGGTTCGAAAGTTCGTTGCAACGAGAGCCAGCATGCAAATTAAACAGCAACAGTCTAATCAAATCTCTTCGCATCGGTTAAATCTCCCTTTTCGAAGGGAGAGACGTTCGTCGAAGCGATAACGACAGTATATCTTTACGATTCGCGGATAACTTTTTTTTCTCGTTGCTTCACTTTTCTCTTCGAATATTTTGATTTTTAGAAAGAAGAATTAAAATTCGGACGTTCGTAAGAAATATCGTTTGGAAAAATCGTGTCGAATTTTTTTAGACGAGTTTCGAAACGAATGAAAATTAATAGAATCGCGTGTTTCCCCTGCCCTCCCTCTCCCTCTCTCTTGGAAAAAAGATCTCGATTCCCGATAAATTGAAATTTTTTAGTTGAGAAATATTTTGATAATATTTCGAAAAAGAGAGATAAAATTCATTTTCAACGTTCGATGCGTTTCTTTTATCGAGAGGGAGGGAAGGAGGGAGCAGTAAATTGATACGGAGAGTAAATTCTTTATCGATCTGAAAAAAAATCGATACGAACTTTCCCGATGGTTGGTGATTGGTAACGCGAAACATATAACGTTACGAATTTGTCGTGACATCACCCGCTACAGGACAAGATGAAACGTTTACGGTAAAAATACCATCGATCAAACGCGGGGAATGAATAACTTTTCAACTTCGCCAAGTGGATAAGCTCTATTTACGTAAGTACGTAAGATCGGATATTGAGCCGCGCGCAGTGGATAAGATCGGCTCGGGTCGGGCGACCGTCGGACTAATAGAGGCCTCGACTACTTTTCCCCGGGGGAGTTAAGTGTCAAGTATTATGCGTATTAACGTATTAAAGCGGGCATTAAGGAGGGGACGTTGAACTCGGTCGTTAACGAAATGAATATGTAGCCGTGTATAGAAGCGTATATCGAGCGGACGAATCTACGTTTAATCACGCGGGTCTCTCCAATTTGATCGAGTCGGTGACAGCAAGCTTTTTGATATATTTTTTTTTTTTAGCCTTTGATCATTTCGCTATCATTTTATTCTTAACTCAGCAAGGGAAATGCGAATAACATTTTCGTAGAATGAAAAAGTTCTCGACAGTTTGCGTCACTCCACTCGAGAAAAAATATTCTCGAACGTTGGTTCGGTAAATACGCGGGATATTTTTTTTTAATTACGAAAAACGAATTTAAAAAAAAAAGCAACGAGCATACAATCGATCGAAGTTCTGTATGTATTTTTATATATATATATATATAGTTCGATTAGAAATTAAACTGTGGCCAGAAGATATATATCGAGGGGGATCGTAAGCGTAATCGATGATACATCGAGTTCCCCGACATCGGGTATCGGAAAGTCCATCGCTCTTAAATTTTTGTATCGCGCGTCGCGCGCGCCACCGGCCAAGCCTCGTCTCGAAATTTGAATATTCATTATCGGGTCCGTGTCCGGTGGATTCCGCGCGGGTAGAATGGAAAAGTGCGATGGAAGGATGGGGGGGGGGGAAAGGGAGAAATAAAAACGGCCGACGGCTAGCCGTTGGAATATGGAAGGCGTGCGGGGAACAATAAAAAGAAAGCGCGAGCACGAAGAAACAGATGGATACATTAATCAATATGGGATAGCCGATAACAAAAAGGAAAAGTTAATCCGGCGTGATGAAAATTCAATATCGGTGGGCGTGGATAGAACAAAGCTCTGGCTGAGGCGAAAAAGAAAAAAAAGAGAGAGAGAGAAGCGGGACGGAGGAGAGGTGGAGATAAAGTGGAAAGAAATAACTGGTACCTTGGAATGGGGGGAGAGAGAGAGAGAGAAAAAAAATCGAGTACAATCAAGTTTTCGATACGGTTATCGAAGTAGTCGCGTACGGATACAAGGTGGATACCAGCGCGTAAAACCAGGAGGAGGAGGAGGAGGGGGAGGAACGAAAGCGTGTAAAAATCATATTTGCTCCGAGCGAAATGTATTTACAAGTGGAATTTTATGCACCGAGGATTCCAGACTCGCGGATCAACGATCACGCGGCATACAAGCAGAGCGAAAACGGGCTTGACGAGCAACGCCAACTTGCTTTTTGGTTGTTGGTTTTGTGAAAGTCGTTAAACAGCGTCACCGAGTGCCATTTATGGACTTCTGTTCCGTTCGGCAGAGGCAGGCACAGGTTCGGATGTGTTCTGTTCCGGCCCGATGGAATCGCATCACGGTAATCGCGTTTATGAGCTACGAATGAATCGAATGAGGAATTCGATTCGAAAATTTCCTCCCTCGTCGTAAAAATTCTCCCCCTTAATAATCCTCTTAATCCTTCTTCTTAACCCGCGATTTTTTCCCATTCTTTTTTTTTTTCGTTGGCGAGATTATTCTTTTCGGCTCGTTTATTTCGCACGGGGGGTCGTTAACGGAATTATACAGCTCTCCACGTTTCCACGGTGGGTAGGAGGGAACTCTCCAAGGAATGGAACAGTTAGGTAGGCGTTAATCATTCGAAATATCGCCACCCGGTTACGAGTTATTTTGAACGCGGTTAAAAGTTGCCTCTCTGTGGTTTACGCTCGACCTTCGAGATAGCACGCTCGGTTATTTCGCGAAATAGTAACGTTCCATTCGTTGCGCGGAACGCCAAGGATCTTAATTCGTACGCGCAACCGGAAGTACACGGCAATTTTAAAATAACGAGAACCGGAACACGAAGCACCGCCACCCTGTACGAACAAGGACGAATTACGCCATTTTCCATGGCGTACTTGCGCGCTATTTCTTTCTCTCTTCCTTTTTTTTTTCCCCCGCCGCATAATCCCGCAATTTGTTTATTAAACAAAAGCCGCGCGCAAAATACGACAAACTTTCGCGAGGAAATTTTCGCGAGGTTGGTCGTCAAAAATTATGGCGTCGGGAGGGAAAAATCTCGTTTCTAGTCGCTCGTTTTGCGATGGCGGTTCGCCTCGATCGTTTCAAAAACGTATCGAAACGTTCGCGTGCGTTTCGAATACGTTTTTCTCGTGTTTCCTTTCTTCCGTTTCTCCCCCTCTCCCCCTCTCTTCCCTTCCTTTGTTCCTTTTTCCATCCACCTCTTGGCCAGATGAAACAACCAATGAAACGCCACTTCCTCGATTCCCTGCGATTCGCGTACCTCGTTAAAAGCCGAGAACCAGTGTCGCTCCCAGGCTCCTACTGTTTTCTGGCGGGCTCACGTTGGATATCCGTTGTCTGGATGCACAGGCGTGCCGGTCGCAACGGAACCGTGTAATAACCACGTACACGAGCCACGGTATACCGTTGGATGGGGACGAGGATGGATAGATCTAGATATAGTGTCGAGGGGGGAAGAGGGAAATGGATTCACCGTGCGTATACGCTTGTGGTGTACATTGCTTGCGGTTGTTGATGTAGCCCGATGCATCGAGTCGAGTCGAGGCGAGGAGAATCGGAGAGAGAAGCTAAAGAATAGGATAAACATATATATATATATATGTTTATGTTATGTATATATGTATATGTAAAAGCGAAAACAAAGAGGGACGGAGAAGCAAGAAACGTGGGAAACGGAGAGAGAAGGGAGGAACGAACGAGACGGAGAAGGCGAAGGAATAGGAAAATTTACACGAGATTTCGGAGGAGTGAGCGGAAGAGTTGAGTAGCACGCGTACGTAGAGCTGTGAAACTTGCCTCTAATTCTCCTTACCCCTAGGTCTAGGATTCGGTTCATCCTTATCGATGGTACATAAATCAAAGTGTTTGCTCAGCAACCGGGGTCGAAGGGTGGAAATGGCGCAAGCTCACGACTAATAATGAGTACAGCCGACGCTTCCCGTCTGACCCGTTCACAGAAGCGATCCATTCAGCCAAAACAACGAATCCTTTCCTATCTCCTTTCCTTTCCGCTTCTATTCACCACGAAGTCGATGCGGAACGGACGGCTACCCGCACCTTTCCCAACTAGTCAGATAGACCTCGTTTTTCTTTCATGCTCCCTTACCACGGATCGAATTAGCAAAAGGGTTCGCGCGTCCGCAAACCGGCCACCGCCGGTTTCAAATTCGTTCTCGTTTATCGATCGATCGAAAAGGATCGGTATTTAACGATACATCGTCGATATTCGTCGAATTTTTTTTTTTCCGTTCTTAGATCTGCTAACGCACGTCTTCCCTTTGCGCTCGGGTTTTTTTTTGATTGCGCGTCGCCATGGTGATGACTTGGTCTCTTCACCGATGCGTCGAGAGCCTTTCCGGTCGAGTGCGGCAACCACTTGCTTCCGTTCCAGTGTAATTAAAAAGATCGTCGGATACGAGACGTTTTTCCGTCGAGGGCCGAAAAAGAAAAAGAAAAAAAAAAAGAAAAACGAAGCGCGCACGAAAACGCGTCTCAAAAGGAATTCCCGACGTTTTGTCGGGACGACATCGGATCCCCGGATCGATGGGGAATCGTTTCGAATAACGCGGCGGGTTTAACGTTTAAAGTGCACAAAGGATAACCGCGAAGCGTTTTCGGCGGATCCCCTCCCCCTCCCCTCCAAACATCGCGGTCGTCTTTATCCCGCAGCGAGCAAATACTTTAGGCGACGTAAAATCCATAATGAGCTCGGCACGGGAAATTCCACGCGAAAATCGATGCCTCCTAACGAGCCCCCCCCTCCATTCATGTATGCGTATATCTACGTATAGTGTATATATCGTTTCCTTGGAATCGTGTTAAATTGATACACCGCAAAGAGGCTCCATCCACCTTCTCAAACACAGGGTTTTACGAACGAAGTTTAAGCTGAGCGGGAATACCGAGGGGAGGGAGGGGAACGACGAGTGCGAGCCCCGTTGTTTGTCGAACAGTCTTCCGGCATTGACGAGCATTAAACAAGTTTCTCTTCTCGTTGGAAGAGAGAGAGAGAGAGAGAGAGAGAGAGAGTGGCGCAACTTCGACAGAGAGAAGAACAGAGTGGTTAGGGAAAAGTGATGGCGGGCAGAGAAAGGTGGGAGGAGATACATTGTGTTATTGGAACGAAAGATTACCGGACATCGGGTGTTTAATTACCGTAGTCGTAGTTAATACCGAGCACAACTACCGCCAGACTGGATCCAGTGTTGGCGTCCATTGAACCGGTGGGTAATCCTTGGGAGCCACAATGGATATCTACGACATGGAATGCAGTAAACCATCGCCTACGCAGCCTCGATCTATCCCCCTCCCCTTTCTCGAACGAACGGAACACGCCGCCTTACGAGATGCCGTTTCCACGTACTCCCGATGTTTGACATTCTCCATTAGGATGGACCAAATAGGGGAGGAAATATATATATAGGGGAGGAAAAAAGTATATACGATGGGGGAAAATGTTTCGAATTTTTCTCGCGAAACTTTGCGAGTTTGTACGATGGAGGAAGGGATATGACGAACGTTGATGATAATTGTTGCGCGGTGAAATTATCGTTTATCGAACGATATCGAGTGTCGCGAAAGGGGATTTTTTTTTCGATACGGCTTTTGTTCGATCCTTTTACACCCGTCCAATCGGCGAAACCGATGACGCGCACCGACGTGAAAGCATCCCCGCGTATCCCCCCCCCCCCGCGTCGAATTTATTTTATTTAAAAAGTGATTACATTAATGATCGAAAAACGTCGATGTTATACTCGTACAAGCTCGAACACATAAAGGTAATTGTATCGCTTGAAAATGGATTGAATCGATGCTCCGCGATATAATACAGGCCACGTCCGCCGATATAATACCGGGGCATTAATTAGTAAATTAACAACGGCTTTATACGCGGGAGGGTCGGGAACAAAGTCCCGTTTCAAGAATATCGGCGCGCATTGCGATTCAACGTCCGGTTAACGAGCTTCGTAAACAAAGTTGTTCGAAGGAAAAACTTGTCTCGTCTCGACCCTTTTTTCCCTCCTGTATTTTAAATCCCCCAACTAGGAAACAATTAAATAATGCTCAAACAATAACGAAACCTTTGCCTCGTAATTTCTACGATCTCCTGCAACGTCTTCCACCTAAGTATAATATAATATATAAACCTTTCTCTCTCGAATTTTTATCATTTCATCGGCGATCGTTGCGCAATGCATGGATTCGCGATTTTCGCGGGGAGAGAATCGGCTAGCGGAGACTTGTTAAGAAGGGAGAAGAAAAGAAAGAGAGAGAGAGAGAAAATAACGCGTATGATAACTCGGAGCTCGGATAATGAGAGTCGGCAGAGATCCGAGCCCGCGCTCATTTACCTCTTGATCAGAGAGCCACCTCCCCTTGCCTTCTTTCCTTCGCGTTTCTTCCAGCTCATTCGGCTTTTCCCATTCACCGGCCTCCACCGTTCCACGGTCCGGTCGTTACGGGAAACCACGATGTAAAACGTGACCAAGATATCCGCTTCTCCTCCCGCTTCGCACAGGAGACACCGTCTTTTCAAATGTTTCCAAGTGGCACGTTGCTTTCTTAAATTCGCGGTTAATGGCTCGGTGACGCGACACCCCCCGTGAAAGCTTACGGGGGAGGGGGAGAGAAAGGCGTGGATACGCGGTTATCCCTACTATACAGGCGAGGGAAGGGAGTATAATCTTGTTTAAAGATTTTAAGACACCTCCGCTACTCGGAGGGCATTATTATGCGGGGCTGGAGCGAAGAAGACGAGGAACGGGGTTGAATTTCATCGACGTTTGTCTTTTAGAAATTTGCATACATTTCGCCCCACCTCCTTTTTCTCCAGGCTCTACCTCCTTCAAAGCGGTTCGGGTGTAATCGAATCGAAGGGGGAGGTGGTTTGAAAACGTTACATTATCGAGATATCGTTTCCTGCTAAACGGGGAAGGAGGTTGGAGCGTATTGGTGTTTCGAGGCTGACATATACGTTTTATATTACGATCGTAAGAATTAATATCCCCGAGTACGTCTACCAAGTATCGCTTTTTATATAAATCTCATAATTTCACTTGGCGTGGATATTTTGCCCGGCCACGAAAGGGGTCGATGGCCTATATTTTCCTCCCCGACCTCGGACTTTTCAATGTCCGTCGGTATATTTTTAAACGGCCGTTTAATAAGGAGAATGGCAGGCTCGCTCCCCGCGATCCGGGAGCTTTCCTTTTCTCGCCGAGTTGGCCACTCGACTGCGCGATGGAACTGCACAAAAACTATATCCGCGAACCTTCCCGGCCCATCTATCGGTTTTTCTTACTTTAAACGTGCCTCGGCAAATATCAGCGCCGCCGGTCCACCGATTTCCCAGCGTTAATTCCATAATGGCCGGCCTCCAGTTCTAATAATCCCCCTTCTTTTACGATAACCCGTTCCTTTCTGAAAGGAAGCTGGCCTACTGAATTCATTTATCGAGCCTTTGCCGATTAAAAGGGTTGGACGGATCGGCCACTCGCGCTCCCTTATTAAAAGCGACAAATTTCACGAATCCAGATTCGCTTTCTCTCTTCATTATCCGGTTAATTGCGCGTGTTCCCGGACACGAGGGACACGCTGATATTATCCCTATCATCGAATTTGATATCTTCGATTATGCATCTTGGAAATATTCGAGGATGAATATTTTCCAATTTTCTTTTGTCCCGTTAACGAGCAGTAGCAAAGTGCACGAGTGAAATGGCGCGCGATGGCGATCAATCGTGATTCGAATCGCGAATCGACGTCTGACGGAATGCGTGTTTCGCCGCCTATCCCCTCCCCCTCTCCGAAATCGACCTTGTTTCGGTCGGAAATTTATGGGTCGGAAACAAGGACGGCCACCCGTTCGTGCCTCGCAGAATTTTAATGGAACGTCGGATTCGTCCTTTCGCAGGAGTTGTTGTAGTCGTATCGGCTCGTCGTGGACGGTGGGGGCGCGAGGGGGTCCGTGAATGCGCAAACAACCTGTAATGTCGGTCGGGGCTCGATTGCCGCGACTCGATCGTTCCTAGGTAATTTACCGAATTATTATACCGTCAATTTTCATTACCGTCCAATTTACACGGCAATACATTACTCCAATGGAATATAATGGGGCATAAATTTCGGGTCGGCCAATCAATAACAGAAGGCTTGTTCCGCAATGTTTTGTTGCTCCAACGTGTTTTACATTAGTCTAGATCATTTCGAGATTAATGGCTCGAGATTAATATCGTTTTTCTCGGGGACGAGGTTCACGAAACCTTACGTTTGGAAAATTAATTTAAACCCTCTTCTCCTTTTTTTTCCCCCGTTAAAATAATTCATTCACTTCGATTAAAATCACTTGGACGTGTACTCAAACGTCGTTAACCTAATTTCTCTCGTATATATACATCTACTACTCGCGCCAATCAAATTCGATCCCCGTTGTATCAAAGAATTTGAAGCATTCGTATCGACGCTTGACGTTTTCAAAATCAAATTCCAATTCGGGACGACTCGAATCGAAGGGGGTTAAGGCATCGTCGATATTAAACCAAATACCGCGGCTTCGTCTAAATGGACACAACGCCGCGCTCGATTGGCCTCCTACAATCGGGGGGAGGGGAAATATGGAAAAAGCGTATACCAGCCGCCTGTTGATTTTCCTCGCGCCGATGTATCGTCGATGGCACGCGTCTCTCGAAATCGATCCCTGATCGGGAAACGATTACAAACTTTGCCCAAACTTTGGGATAAACCAAGCTCGGTCGACCGTTGTTATTGGCCACCGTGAAAATTAATGTGCAATCGCGTAAAATCTGTCCGTCACCAGTTTCAGACAGAGCGCGATGTCCCATCGTTTCGCTTCGATCGAGTCGTAGATTGGAACGAGACAAGGGGATGAAAAGCGCGCTTGGATCGTTGCGGTCCGATTTTCCGGCTCGATTAGCGTATTAGCCGGTCGCGCGAATATTTCGAATCATTCGACGGAAAAATTCCAGCGCCCTCGTTAAATTATCCCGACTAACCAGGCATCGAACCGGCAAAGATGGAATTAGCCCCGGAAATGAAAGAATCGGCTCGTCGACTTCTTCTTCTTCTTCTTCTTCGAGTTTTGTCGTGGCAGTTTTTTTCAGATAGGCAGGATAACGATATGCAGGAGGATTTACGGGCGGCATAAATTCCCACGAGAGTATTCGTACACGTGTACGCGTTAGATGGGACAGGTTGTTGGTGGACGCGTAACGCGACAAGAATCATGAGCCCGAGGTGCACGCTGCCTGTCTTGAGCGACCTGTTTAGGAGGCTTTCGCGGGGAAAGACGAACAACCCACGCCCCAAACCGTAACAATGCTATTCATGTCACTCGTGGGAATATAGTTTTGTTGCAACCCTGTCACCCATTGTTCTTGTCTCCCTTCTCCCCTTTTTCCGTTTCCTCGGCTGTCACGTCGAGCGAATCGCTGCCTCGTTCCATAACCGCGTCCCATAACCGAGGAGGGGAGGGCCACGAGGAGACGTGGAAAATATGCTGCCATATTCCGCGCATGCACCGCTCGACCAACGTCTCGCGTAATTTGAAAGAAGTGGAGAGAAGGAAAAGGCTTGCGATTACCCGTTCCATCCCACACGAATTCGGAGCTGTTTGAACCGGTGTCAATTTTTCAGTTTACTCGGAGAAATTTAACTTTATTTCCCCTTCTAAGATTCATCTAATGGAACGGAAGATCGAATTCGCCCGGGGGGAGAAAGAGTTGCGAATCGAAGGAGGCGCGGAGTGCCATCCGCCGGTTAAGCTCTCCTCCTCCTCCTTACGTATTTCCGATCTGGCGGCTGCAGCGCAATCCCACTGAACGTGGGGCGTGCACCCATACCCGTTTCCGGCCAAATATATTTCCATTACCGAGGAGAAGAAAGCGGGCCTTTGAAATCTTGGGCGGCGATTCGATCGGCAACGATCTTGTCCCCCGTAACTTGCCAGCTCCGACTCCCTGGTCGGGGAATTGGAAAATATACTCGCAAAGGGGGCATACCGTGGCCCGAACTTACGGTTCCATCGAGACATAGAGGAACACGAGGAACGTTGTTACGTTGTCGGAGACGCAGTCGAAAACGCGATTCGTGCACGGTAAAAGGAGGCGAGGAAAGAAGGAACGGAGTCGGCGAGTGTTTCGAACGCGATTAACGTCGATCCGCCGACGAAACCTTATATCGAATTCCACGGGACGCTCGCTCGCAGCGAGCGGGATAGAGAACCCCCGCGCCAGCCGGGACTCGCGTGGAATTCGAAATCGGATCGTGTTTGACCCATTCCACTCGAGTATAAGTCTTTATTACCCGACCGGCTAAAGCACGGGTCTCTATAAATTCCATCTACGACTCTATTCTTTCACGATCGCTCGAATTCTTCCGCTCAACTGCCTTTACATTACGCGATTATCGAATGTAACGTTGGGTTACTAGGCTTGCTCGACCGATGCGTCCACCGATTAACGTCGATTTGGGGAACGCGACTTCGCCAAGGTATATATAAAATACACGATACAATGGAATATAACGTTTCACGCTATAAAGGTCCATTCATCTTGGCCCATTCCAGCCGGCGGTGCTTTTTTCGTTGTTCCATTAACTCTTATTTTTCCTCGAGACCCGCCCACAACCTATCCCATGCCAACCGGAGCCGGGACCGGAGGAAACCAGAAGAACTTTAACCCCGAGGCATCGTATCAAGGCGTTTCCTCCTCTTGCTCTTTTCCTCCAGACTTTTACTTCCCAGCCGCCCATCAAAAGACAGTTCTTTCACCTGCACCCACGCCATTGTGAGCCGGATGCTTATCTCTCTTCCCCCGCGAACCAGGTTCGTTCCAGCGGAATCCTTGCTCGAAAGGAGATGGAGAGAATTTAACAGGTCGTAAATACGCTCGACGATAATTAATTTTCGTCGATTATTTCTTCGATCCGGTTCCTTTGGTGGTCCAACTCTCCCCTTTTCTCGTATCTCGTCGATTTTTCGCTTCATTATCGTCGTCAATCCGCTTCCGAATTCAAACTCGTGTACCCGTTTTACTCTCGATTCGATAAACGAGGCAGCCGGAACGCGCTGCGCTCGTTCCGTTTGATGAACAATTAATTAATGTGGAAATACCGCGCGTCGATACGGAAACGTCGTTGAAATTTAATAAATACGTTCGTTCGAATTCGCCGTTACACGCTAATTACGAGTGTCTCTTCCTCCTATGCGTATCGAGCGAATAATTGTCATTAAACTCGTCGCGGTAAAGTAATAATTGCCTTCCCCTCTCCCTTTTTCTTCCCCTTCCTTCGAACGATAATCGCGATGCAATAAGTCCTTACGATCTTATTATTACAGCAAAGAGCAAAGAGATTCGCCGTCTTTTTCGTCTCGAAACGAACGACGATCGAGCGTATTTACCGATCGAATTCGAGAATTTCTGACAAGCGGAAATTTGTACCGGCACGGAAATACGCATACGTCGTTTAATTAATTCCGTGGTTGGGTGTCGAGTGGCGGGCGCGTCACGTGACAGCTCGATGACGTTGAATGACTGACGTCGCTTTTCTTCTTTCCCGACGTATCCTCGAGCACCTGCTCGAAGGATCTCCTCTGTTTTTCTCCCCTTCCCCGGTGTACGTCAATTTTTCTCCTCCATCGGAGAAAATTATTCAACGGATTGGATCCGACGAAAGTCGAGATCTCGATACGATTGTAATATCGCATTGTTTCCGGTTCGAAGCTTAAATTCGATAGAGGTTGTTCGAGAGCTCGAGGTTGATTTTTGAAATTAATTATTCGAATTTGCAGTCTGTCTTATATCGATGTAATAATAATAATAATGATAATAATTATTGTAATATATTAATTCCACTCGCGTATCCGAGAATTGGATATGTTCGGGACTTTTTTTTTTTTCTACCTATGGGAAATGTCTCGTTGATTATTCAGAAATTTTAGGAATAATGGTTGCTCGATGAAACTGAAAACTGTGGCTATTGTTATCACGAGAAAAAAAATAAAGTATTAAAGCTGATGGAGAGTTTCGTTAAACGAGCTCGTTTCTCGTATATATCCGCGGTGATGATCGTAGACGGCTACAATCTCGATTTGTATTTCCATTTTTCCGTCAAAGAATGACCAAATATCGGACGTGTTTAAATAAAAGGAATTTCATTGACGACTTCGAAAGAAAAATAACGAAGTAATTTTTCACTTTCTCCTTTTCTTAATTGCTCTTGCTCAACTCTCTTTTAACTCTCGATAAAACATCGTCGTTCGCGTAAAAAAAAAAAAAAAAAAATAAAAATCCAAAGGTGACGCGATTCTTAATAAATCTTCGATCCCGTCGTTAACCAATTATTCGTCTTCGTATTCGTTAGCGCGATAATCACGAACCGGAGGAAAAAATCAATTTGCAGGTTTGCTCGGTCCAACGATCAAAGATCTCCCGGCGTAATTACGTCCAGTATTATTGGGAACCAATACTCTCTCCGGTGCAATATCATTTCCTCTCCACCACCACCGCCGCCGCCGCCGCCGCCTCACCATCACGGCGTCGTGCTTCACCCTTTCCCCGACCGATATTACCGACCTTCTCCATTTACAACTTGCTCGTAAACGATAAAACTGGCCGCGTGTCGTTGACAGCATTTATCTCGGTCCAACTTTGCCGAGAATGTCGTTGTTTCTTTTGTCGGTGGAGGGACGCTCGTGAAAGCGTCGGGGGAAACGGAGGAGGAACGCGAGCGAGATAAGAGTCGATAAGATAAAACTGAAAGGAAGACGTAAGAGAAGAAAGAACTAGAGAGGGGAGCGAATTGCGGGATAATGAAAAAAGGCGGGCAAAGTGGAACCGCATCGAAGGATTAGCAAATGTTGCGTACGATATACGATCAGGAGGCAAGAAGAAATCTGTCGACAGAGTCGAGATGGAAATCGAATTTATTTACTACGCTCGTCTCGAGTGCGTCTCAAAGTTGGACGGAAGGAGGTGAATTCGTGGGAAGCCGGACAATGGGGGAATTCTCGGGAGCAATTATCGGGAGACGGTATCCCGACTTGCTTGCTCGACAATCTTTATGCAATCACGGATCTATCGTTGGCGCGATATCGGCGGAATCCTCCGCTCGTTTATTCTTTATTCGCGGACGAAAGAAGCGGGTAGCTGCTGTCGGTGGCAGCATTTAGTTAAAGGAAGGAAGGGTGGGAGGGAGGAGCGGAGGAGATTCTTCGGGGACTTTGAGACGAAGAGAGAAAGCGGGACGAGGAGGGGGGGAAAAGGTAAAAGGGAGAAAGAAGTATCGTGGCGGGGTCGCGAAGAAAAAGCACGAAGGAGACGAGGTTACAGGAGGTTGCAAACGCTCCACGGGTCACCGCCGTCGCACAACAATACAACCCCATCACCCTTAGCTGCAACCCAACTTCTCCCCCCCCGTCGAGGTTCTTCCTGCTATCCACGCCTTCACCACTGCTCGTTTCCACGCTCGTTTCCACCAACCTTACCCCCACCCCCGTCCCACCATCTTTTCTCCGGCTGCGCGGCCTACGACTCACTACGAGAACCCTATCCAAGGTGAAACTCACCTCTTTTTACTTCTTCCTCCCTCCTCGCCACCCTTCTCGAGTTTCTCCGACTTACCCGCACCGCATATTTTCTCCCCCTCCTTTATTCCCCCCTCCCTTTTTCTCCCTCCAGCCTTTTCTCCTTCTCTTCTTATTTCGCTTCTCGTTTCGCGTCCCCGTTTTTATTTCTCTCTCTCTCTCTCTCGCTTTCGTTTCTTTCCCCTCGCAATCTTCGTCGTCGCGGTCGTGATCGTGGCCGTTGCCGGGCGTACCAAACCTCCGCCCTTGGACGCCACCGCGGAAATAAATGAGAAGCACACGTCAAAGTAAAAAAAGGAAAAAGGAAAGCCTCTTTTCTCTACCAGCAGAGTCGTCGACCGCCCCGCTGTGTTCTTTCCTCCTTAGACGGCGCGGCGCGTCTCGCTGAAAAAAAAAAAAAAAAAAAAAAGAGAAAGGAACCGGTTGCGTTTGTTCGACGCGCGAGCAGGATAAGGACGAACCGTCGCAATAAGACGGCGTCGGTGACACGCTTCTCTTGTTGTGCGCGCCCGTTTTTTTTCCCCTTCTTTTTTCTCTCTCTCTCCCTCTTGCACCACGGTTCGAACGATACGCCGATATAATAGGGGGAGAGAGTCGAAGACCGGCGTCCTCGTCAACGCGATTCGGGGTTAAATTCGCGCGTATAGGTTGAGGTATAGGGAAAACGGTGGAAATTCGCGTGGCGTCGACGGCCGTTCTTTTCGCTTCGTTCTCTTTGTGATCGTGTAGGGCTCTTGGACCGAATCATTACCGTTGGCGTTGGCGCATACCTCGCTTATGCGTTTCATATACGCGTTTCGCCACGAAGAACTTGTGCCACGTTTAAACGCCTACGATTATTTTCTTTCTTTTTCTTCTTCTCTCTCTCTCTCTCTCTCTCCTTTCGTTAGCGTCGCTAATGATTGACGAGATTCGCTCTCGAGGCTGCAACCGTTTGTCGAGTAGTTGGCACACGCTTAAACGCTCTTCCACTTCGCTCTCGGATTTACCCGACCGGGAGAGAAGGAATTTTCGAGAAGAACGCGAAGAATGTTGCCCGGCTTGAACGGAGATCATCCGTCGCTCGCCGTGGATTCTCTCTTCGTTCTCTGTATTACAGAAAGCACGCGATATACGTTTATCGAAAACTTTCTCTCCCGGGCTGGATCGTTCGCAACTGGTACTGGAGTAGGCACGGTTAAGAAAACGCGAGGCCTTTCTGTTTTTGAAAAATATTAACTGTGAATTCGGAATTGGAGGGATGAAAGTTTTCCGTTCGTCGAAAAAGAGGAATGGAAGTTCGTCCAAATTTTAACGATCGTTTTGATAAAAATTATCAAACGATTAAACAAGTTATCGTTAATGATATTGTACAATGCAACAGGATATGCTCGAAGTAATTTTATCTTTCGCGGGAAACGAGCGTTTTTTTTTATTTATCTTTAAATTTCCGTACTTCTGACGTGAATCCTCCTGCACGGTTTCCTAACGGATATTAATTAAGATCTTTAAACACGGAAGAGATGGAAAAAAAAGAATTGTTAAACGAATTACGCGGCTAAATGTTAAAACCAGAGAAAAAGAGAGATGGGAAAAGAGGAATACAATGATTAAAAAGGTGAGAGAGATATTATGAAATTCCCTCGGATCGGAATGGGTATGGAAACGCGTTGAATATGTGAGAGCGTTCAGTAGTTAGCCGTGAAATTATTCGTCCCCTTGGCAAGCGTACGTGCCTCGGTGGATGCGCGTGTGGTTCTTTCAGTAGTCGGAACCGATAATATGGCCAGACGTGGCGCTGATTCAGCATCGAACTCGCCGGGCTCACCGCGACATTAAAGTTCCACTCTTCCCCCCTTGGCTCGCCTCGCCTCTACCAAGAAAGAAACGGTATTAACTCTCGCAACTTGGACTGCTGACTACCGGAACGCGTGAGGAGAAATACACGTAAAATTTTAACGCTCTCGATTTATCCGTGGCACGCGTGCACCGACTACTACGACTCCCTCCTCTTTACATTTATTTCCGTCTCGAAAATTTTTACAAATTATCGGGCCTCTCCCCAACGTGGAACTCGAGAAATCGAAGTAGCGAGATTTACGACCGCTCGTGGCGCTGCGATCGATGCCGCGCACGAACGCACGTCAACCTAATGGTAAACCAAGTTGCTTCGATCTATTCTCGTCGAGGATTCGAATAGAAAACGAAAGGCCGGGATTCAAGGGTTATCGATCCCGCGCGATGATTTCCCATAGCGTGCGCAGCCTATCTAATCGCGTCCGTTTCTTTCTCCCTCTGCTCGAATTTGTTGGAGGAGACGTGCCGGATGGGACAGGGATAAATAAATTCCGATCATGAACAGGCGTAATTCGCGAGGAGGGGAGGAGGGGGCGCGTGGAGGTTTAAATCACCGGCGAAGATGGTGGCAGACGACACAACGGGGCCGACTGCATTGGATGGGAAGGAGGATCGGGAAGGGATGGGGAAACGGTTTAGTCGAGACGCGATATACGCTCAAACGGTGGCGAACAATACTTCGCGACTAATACGGAACGTTTGCCAAATGAAAGCTCAGCAGAGATCGCGCGAACGAAGGAACAGAGGCGAGGATCCGAAATATCTCTCGCTAATCACAGGATGGTACGTGTCTGTCTTCTTGCTCGGTTCCCGCAATCTCTCGAGACGTCTCGGATCTCGGAGTTTCGTCTTCGAATTATGTACGATCGGGACAATGGGATATCGGGTTTCGAGACACCGAACGAGAAACGATCCATTCCTCCCCTCGTCTCCAACGTCTTGCTCCTTGTCGATTACGAATCGTTGGAGGCGAAACGATTTTTCTTTTCTTTTATCTTTCGTAACTCTTTCTTAATTATCCGTCCGAGTAACGGGACGGGAATAGCGCGGGCGGATTAAACCGAGTTTCATCCTTTAATCCCGCGTAAATACGGAGACGCTTCGTAAAAGTCGTCGTCAGATTTTTTTCCAACGTAAACAGTCGAGTTTTGCGGGCTTTTCTTTTCGATCGATGCTCGCAAAGAGGCAGAGGTAGAAAGAAAGAAAGACAGAGAGATAGAGAGAGAGAGAAAGAAAGGATCGAAGATGCGAATCCCCGTCGCTAATCCCCGCGCGCATTTGATCCCCCTGATAAGCCAGGCAAAAAAGCAACGTTCGTTCCTTTGTGCAACCGGCGAACTGCGAGTAAATGAGTTCCGGTCATAAACGCGAGCGGAGCGAGCGAGCGAGCGAGACTTCTCGAAGGGAGATGGGGGAAAATGAGCGAATGCGCGTATTCCGGACGGGAAGAAACGACGGCGCGTGGAGAGCCGCAAACAGAGAGACGGAGGAGCGGAGAGAGCAGCGGCGTTGTCGAACAATAAGGACCCCGAAGGTAGCGCGGGGTGTTTGCCAAGTAAAACTCGGCAGAGCGGGGCGAAAAATAGGAGGACTGAAGGCCGCCGCCGCCGCCCCCGTATCCACCGCGTCAGCCCCTTAATCTCTGGCGGCGTGATAACGTCGACGCAGCATTTTGCATGCTAGACTGCTACATCCATTCCTATCCTTCTCCTTCCTCCTTCTCTCTCTTCCATCCCCTCTCCTTCTTACTACTCGTCCTTACTCCTTCGGCTCCTAACCCTTCTTCCTCCCTGCTCACGACGCCCCTCACAGACCATGTCGCGTCACTCGCGTAATCTACCTGCTCTCCCGCTCATCTTACCCCATCCACCGCCTATCAGTGGCTTCCGCCATCCCCTGCAGGCAGTGCAAGTCTCATCAATTACCGGGTATTCGCGAATACGTCCCTCCTCCCCCCGAAATACGCGTCCTATCCTCCCCTATTCGGAATCTCGGCCTTCCGCCTTCGGTCTCGGTGGTAATAATCGTGTAATCGAAGCGCGTTCGTTGTCGATCCGGGAAAGATGGAGAGGAAGAGAGAGAGAACGATGAACTCGACTCGGAGTAGTACATCTCTGGTAGTACACACCGCTGGATTTGATTGGCTTCGAATAACGCAGCGCGTCGCTTTAACACGGGCTCGTTTAATATGGGTCACCGGGACAATGAAGAGGAGAGGCGGAAGCCGCTCGAAAACGCGATTCCATTTTTAACCCCGACGATTTTCGACGTTGTCCCCGATACGAAACTCGGACTACCACCAACGTTCGTTCCCGCGGAGGAGAGCGGAGCAACGAGGAGGTGGAAAAATAATTCTCCTTGTTCGGGAAATGGACGACAATTACCGGTAACAAGTTTCCGGCTAGCTCGACCGACACGAGCAATGGCTTAATGGTGGACCCGCTTTTTTTAATTGGCGCCAGTTGCAAGAATGGTAAAGATTAAGACGTGTACGCAAACGTTAATTTATAGCTGACTTTTATGCGTCTTCCCCTCCCCAATCGTTCTGTTTCTTACTAGAGGTATAATCCTCTATTTCTCTCTCTTTCTCTCCTCGGCCATTTCATCACGCTCTTTTCCTCCGCGCTTCTTTCTTCTCTCTACGCGGCAACCACCTTCTTGCACGGGGATATAAAAAGAAGTCTCGCGCGGACGGAGGATAAGGGAAGAGCGGGTGTTGCGAAAATAATGACGCTTTTCGCGAAGGGATTGCACATAAATCACTTTGGAAACTTATTGCTCGAAAACGCCCTCCTCCCCCTCCTTTTTTTCTTCTTCCACTTCCGCCAAAGTCCACGCCCGGCTCGTTACCTGTCCCCTGTAAACCCTCGTCCGGAGGAAGGGGATACACGATCTTTCCTCGTGCCCCTTACTTTTCTCCTACACAAGTTCGCTCTTTAGTTTAATTTGACGAGTCGTTACTCGCGACATTCGTGACCTCGATGACGGCGCACCTCGACGGTTAATCGCCGGGACGGAATTAGAAGATGGACGATTCCTGGATGGACGTTAATGCGCCAATGGTACATGGAGCGGATGTTGCGGATGTTCCTCTCGTAGTCACGCGTTAGAAAGTTGCTCTTTCTCTCTCTCTCTCTCTCTCTCTCTACACATCTCTTCTCTGGCCCCTCTAGACTCGTACGTTTCAATTTGTCGCCGGCCTCTGATGTAACCGCGCGGTCTCATTAGTCGAGAGGTGAAGGAACGACGAAGCCCTTCCAGCTTGGCCGCCTCTGTCTCTCTTTACAATCAACCTTACCGTTGCTCCACTACCCTCGACCTAACCACCCTATCCGCCTCGTCGACACTCTTACCACCACCACCGGTGGTGTGGCGCTACTGCAACGAAGGTATCGCGTTCAACCGTGAGGCGTGTTCGTTATCGTTGAAGCGTGCGGCCGTGGTGGTAAGATCCAGGTACGGGCAAACAATTACCAATCCCCCAATTGGAAGGAGGATTGGAACGCCGGGGAGGAAGGTTCCCATCCACCTGTCGGCCAAGACTTCCCTCCGTGGGGAAAGTTTGGTTGGAAAACGGGGGCGGGGAAAAGAGTCGTCGAAAGAGTTGCGAGGGAATCGAAATTACGTTCACCACCTTCGCGGCAGGATCCTTTTCTACTCCTTTTCTGTTCCGCAGCTCCTCTTTTTTTCTTCGGCCATTCCTTCCTCATTTTTCCCCGCCGAGTTTGCTCGCGTGCACGGTGAAAGCAGCAGCGCGGAGAAAGGAAGATGGAATTGGAATGGGAGGGAGGGGGAAGGGGAATGAAGTTGGATCGGAAGAAAATAGGAAATCTCTCGCGATCGAGAGACGCGTTGCTCCCGGCTAAAATTCCCCCTGATTACGTGGAAGGAACTTATTCGTGTCTCTACTCTGCTCGATTACGCGGATCTAGAAGAAGAAGAAGATCTCGAGGATCCCAAGTTTAATGGAGACGGGGGAAAATTCGTTTCCAGCTCGAGTCGTTTCGAAAATTTCGAGATCGATCGATCGATCCTTCGTTTGTTCGTCTCTCTCTGTTTACTCGATAATTATGGATCTTCGTAACGGTTATTGCAACGTAATTACTTCGTTTGTAATTGGCGCGCCATCGCGACGATGACGACGACGACGATGAACCGCTTCCGGACGTTTCCGTAAACATCGAAGCTGGCGGATACTCGAAGAGAAGTTAATCGAATCGGAGGACGTTGATGGATATCGTTGAGCGAACCTTTCCGCGTTATCTTTCTCGTCTTTCCTGATTTCGAGAAATTTATCATCCCCCGGTTGATATGCGATCCTATCATCGTAAAATCAGCATTTTCTTTCTCTTTCTCTCTCCCTTTCGCGTCGTGAGTTGTGGAAAAATTGATCGATTCCCCTAGTTGTTGGAGGATAACGGGGAAAGGTTTTCGCCCCCTCGTCCCATTCAATCTTGTCGAAATGAAAGTTGGCCGAGACTTTCAGCCGACTTATTTTTGCGTGCGACTTATCCTGTTCGCGGAATAACTCGGCTAACTTAAATAACTTTCGTCCCCCTTCCTATCGTGGCGGTGTCGTTGGAAAACACTCTTTTCGTGTCACCGTATCCGCTAAATAAAAAAAAAAAAAAGAAAATAAAATAAACGATCAACTTGTTTCTCTACTTCTCTATAAAGCCAGTTTCAGATGTCCGCCGATCGTTATTGAATTTGCTCCTTTGCTGCTTCTTCTTTGTATTGTTGAAACAAAAAAGACTCTCTATGTACCGTTATTTATCATCGTACTCCATACCTATCTCGAATCTATTCTTAAACAATCCCGTAACGTTTGTTCGCGCACGAGAGCGGTTCGATGTTTGCGCTAAGGGGAGATCCAAGGACCGCCATTCCCCGTTTGCCCAGTCCTCCTACTAGGAGGAACTATCCCCGAGCTCGATTAACTTAGTCCGTGGTGCTTAGGGCGATACACGATAACGACGTAACGAGCAATTATACGTTTTATACCTCCCTGGATATGGAACAGCTCGACGCGTAACCAATATCGTTCCGGGACAAGAAGCGTGACGATTAATCGAGGACACCGTGGTGATATCGAGAGATTAGAGTGGCAAAGTGTTTGCCCAAACGGTAGATATTCGATCGAATCGTCCGTTATAATTGGCGGTTAGAATTCTGCTCGGGGCGGTTGAAAAAAAAAAAAAAAAGGAGAGAAAAAACGATCGCGAAAGGGGAATGGGGCGATCCGGGTCAATGGAGGTGGGCGGAGGGGGGGATGGGGAGGAAAGAGCGGCGAACGATCCGTGCAACGATTTCCTCCGGTTCCGCGCAACTTGCGGAAACTTATTTCCGACTCGATACGGGGCAGACGTTGTTCGGATTAAATCGTCGGTGCGGCCTCGGTGTTCTATCTTGTCTCGAGTGGAAGACGACCAGCTCTATCGTTCCACCGACGTCCCAACGGGGATCGTCGATCCGACATTTGGTACACGATGCGCGAAACGATGGTTTCGAGCGTTCGCGGAAATTGTCCCTAGATTTTCGCGCCGCGATAAAACGTACGTGGCGGAATTGCCGATAAATCGAGAAATATATTTTCGATCGTCGACTTATCGGGGACTCGTTACGCTCGTGTATAGAAATAGAAAAACACGATCGATCGCATTATTTTCTGCCTCGTGGATCGACGAAACGATCCGGTTATCTCGGTTATCGCCGATGAAAATTTTTCATTTTATGTCGGACGATGTCAAACCGTGCTGTTTGTCAACCGACCTATACGGAATAATTGTCTTTCTTGGATATTTTCGACTTATCTGAGACTCGTTACACTCGTGTACAGAAATAGAAAAACGATTACATAATTTTCGTTTCTGCCTCGTGAAACGATCTCGAACGATCGAATGAAAAGTTTTCATTTTAATTCGCACGCGTGTAGAGCTGTTTGTTAACCGACGTATACGGAATAATTGTCTATAAATCGAGAAATTCTTGGATATTTTCGATCGTCGACTTATCTGAGACTCGTTACATACGATCGATTACATAATTTTACGTTTCTGCCTCGTGAAACGATCTCGAACGATCGAATGAAAAGTTTTCATTTTAATTCGCACGCGTGTAGAGCTGTTTGTTGACGTATACAGAATAATTGTCTATAAATCGAGAAATTCTTGGATATTTTCGATCATCTTCGATCCACTTATCTGAGACTCGTTACATACGATCGATTACATAATTTTACGTTTCTGCCTCGTGAAACGATCTCGAACGATCGAATGAAAAGTTTTCATTTTAATTCGCATGCGTGTACTGATGTAGAGCTGTTTGTTAACCGACGTATAGTAATTGTCTATAAATCGAGAAATTCTTGGATATTTTCGATCGTCGACTTATCTGAGACTCGTTACATACGATCGATTACATAATTTTACGTTTTCTGCCTCGTGAAACGATTCGGTTATGAACGACGGAACGAAAATTTTTCATTTTAATCCGCACGCTGGCTGGCTGGTAAACCGATCCGATCCGAGCTGTGCCGTTTGTTAACCGACGTATTCGCAATCTTATTAGCCGGTGAATGAAACGCGCCGCCCGCGTTTTCTATATCCTTGGCGCAAATATTCGCGTGAAACGGCGCGCCACGTAATCGATTTCGTTCCGGTTTAATGAGATTTTAATTAAACGCCGCACTTTTTCAAGGAGCGCATCGCTCGTTGCCTCGCGCTCGATGCCCAATGCGAAAAATTGAAAAATTTCCCTCGGAAAAGTCACAGGATCGTAGTTAATTCGTCGAAAGGATCGCTTCGTTTTTCTTATTTCTCTCTCTCTCTCTATCTACCATTTCTTCTCTCCTCCCCTCCCCTCTTCCTCTGTCTTTAATTCGATTCGCGTTGAACGAAATTAATGGTCGATACACGCAACGTGGGATCGTCGACACGGTGTTCAAATGGAAGCGCACGAAATGAAAACGCGGTCGCTGGTAAGAGGGCTAATCAGAGATGACGGTTCCCTGTCGCGATTCGGGCGAGGGAGGAGGGAGGAGAGAGGAGGGGGAGGACTGGTCTTGGCAATAGAAGCAATTAAGTGCGTAATTATACGAAACCGCAGGCTGGGTACGGGGGCACGCCGCCGCAAATTCATTCGGCTGGGACCGCAAAGCAAATCACTGTCGAGCATCGCACCGAGCCGTGTCGCCGGCTTGTCAACCGTCATTGAAAACTACGCCGTGCCACGGGATGATAGCGGGATTCGCAACGGTGTTTGGGCGCGATCGCCATCCACCCTCGGAATATCCTCGCCCACCTCTCCTGCTCTCTGTTCCTCCTCTCTCTGTCTTCCACATTGGCTTCGTTTGTTCCAAGAAGAGTATCCGATTGTTGATCGCAACTCTTCCTCTCTCGCTGAGGAAACGCGAGATACGATATTCCGTGGTATTTCGTCGAATTCCATACGTGTATGAATTATCGAGTGGGCTTGATTTATGGAAAGAGTCTAGCTACTAGAATCGCGGGAATATTCGATGAAAATGATTTATGCGGACAAGTGGGATAAAATGGGATAAATCGTGTATATATATATATATATATATGTATATAATGTATGTAAAAAATGAACGTAGAAAATGGTTAGAACGTGTATCGAGAAATTCGTATCGAGAATGGAGTATAATAGTAGCGAAGCGAGAGATTTTTAACGGAGCTTTACGATTTTTCAATCGCGATTTTTCAAGATTCGAGGCGCGTTTTTTTCTCTAAAATTTGCGGGATCGAAACGGCGGTGGACGGGGATCGGTGAATTTTCGTCGATCCCCGAGGACGATGAAACACGGCCGCAATTCCGAGACCGCAAAAGAACCGGTCAGAAGCCGTGGTGGCTTTGGTCGTGGACACGATACACGCAATTTGTTTTGATGCACTCTCCAACCCGTTGAAACAACCTTGTCTCTCTTTCCCGTTTTTTTCCCTCCCTTTGCCGTCCAATCGCTCTTCGCGCGAAAAACTATTCCACTATTTCCACCCTTTTCACGAATCCTTCTCTCTCCTCAGGATTCGCTTTTTTCTCGCGCGAGAGAAGAAAGATTCCGCCGCGGAAAAAGGGAAGGGCCGCGAAGGGGATCGCATCTCCCTTCCCCATCCACGTTGAAATATTCAGCGTTTATTTGTTCGCGCTGGAATTCCAATGATTCGGAACGGGACCGAGTTTACCCGGTGAACGGTGTTTGCGGTGGTCGAACGAGTTTGAAAAGGACGAAGCGGCTTGAATTTATATTTGCCTTGATCACGAGGAAAAGGGGAGGGGACCATAATTTTCCGGAGGGGATGTGTGTACGAACACACTTGCCCCCATCTTCTTCTGTCATCGTATAAATACGACGCGTGCACCACGCGCCCCCTCCACTTCGATTGGACAACGTACTTTCTGTGTCAAGCATGTGTATCAAACTGCTTCGAAAAATTGAACGAATGTGCGCTACAATGATATAATTTTTTTCCAAAATAATCGAACGCGCGATTTCCGCCATTTTGGTCGGGGAAATTTTTCTCGATATTTTTTTCCTCAGCTAAAGAATCTGGAAAGAGAGAAGTTTCGAAGCAGAAGTTCCCGCCCAGTTTCTTTCTTTCCAACCCGTTAATTTCATATTCACCGACGAATTTAATTTTCTCCTTCTCTCCCTTTTCCTCGTAACCTCGAAACCACTCTTGAACCTTCGCCATTTTTCCCCGCCCTCATCGCCTTATTAACGTTTAACAGCCCCCGGAACAACGGGAAGATTTATTCTTTGTATAAATCTGCCCCGCTTGCGTTTATTCGTCCGATAAACCGCTTAAAGTACTTTTAATTGGTGTTTAGAGGGAAGCTTACGCTGGAAGTGGCGGGAAGTTGGGTAGTCTCGTTAAGACGTAACGTATTAGACGGTAGTAGATCCGCGTTGCATCCGCGGTTGCGTGTTATCATTCGCACAGCGGAGTACTCGGTGTTACATCGGGTGTTTACCGTATGTTGCTCCGCGACAAACACGCCATCGCGTATATTTAAATAACGTTAACAACCAATTAAATATAGAAGCACTCGTCGCGCTTGTCGCATCTCTGGTAAAATATACAACGAGCAAGAACTCGTCGTGGCTCGACAAAATATTGCCCGGTGGTTGAACGCCATTAAAACGAAACGTCCGGAATGTATATATATATTTTTCCTTTTTATCTCTCTCTTTTTTTCTCCATTCACGATTCATTTTCACGAGGACGAATATTATTGTAAACGTGTAATCGTGGAGGAATTTTTTCGTATTCGAGGTGGAAGGGCGGTTGTCCAGGAGAGAAGGGAAAACAGAGTTTCTGGAGGCCGGCCGACGGTAAATAGACATTTCTGTTGGCGAGAGCGGCGCGTCTGCTCGTGATAGACAAGAATGCCGTCGTTATGGCGACGCTTCACTGTAGCCGGCCTCGTACTACCAGATACGTAAACGAGATAGAAGCTTACAAAAGACGCGCTGCGGATACGATGCCAGCTTGCGGCCGCTCGCTCGCCTCGTTTTCTTTCTCCCTTCTTCCCTCGTTACCCCGTGTATATATATATATATATGTACCAGCTTTTTCCCCGTTTCGCCTGGCGAACTTGAAAGAGTAATTGAACGTCAACGGAACACTCGACGCATTTAAAAATACACGCTGCTACTCTCTCTCTCTCTCTCTCTCTTTCTCTGCTCTTCACCCTTCTTCGTCCATTCCACCCATTTGGAATCGCGGCTGCTTTTTAAACGATCGACCACACTCGTCCGCGCGATACGTAATTTTTAAATGCTCCTCGAAGGGGCCGATTGAATTTGTTATTTACCTTTTCTCTTACGAGTACTTTTTCCTTTTTCCTTTTCATTCTTTCTTTCGTTCAATCGAAACGCGAGACGGCCGCAAGAGAAACCTGCCGATCGAGTTAAAGAACGCGTTTGGCTAAATGATTTCTCTCCCTCCTTTCGGGGAGGAAGCTTCGAATTGCAAAATATGCGATAAACAATACCGATAATCGTGTATACGAATCTCGCGATGAATGAATAATTCACGAGGAATAGCAGGATTTTACTTAACCGATCGCGATGCGCGATTTTCGCGTAAGTGGTTTAATCCGCGATTAAATGTAAATTTTCGTACACTTGCGAGTTTTCGAAAATCGAGAGCTTCTCCTCTCCACGAGGGGAAGATGCAAAGATTCGTTTCTTCGAACGTAAAATCGTGAAATCGATTCGAATCGTGTTTGTTGTTGAAACTTGAGTCGAATCGAAGATCGGATAAAGGACGGACAGTTTTAGAATCGTAGTCGAGGGTTACAGCGTGTGCGGTTTCGGTGCGCAAAGCTCGTTGCTGGAAAGTATCAGCGCGGCGGATGGGAGCGAGAGGAACGCGTGTGAGAGAGCGTGTACGAATAAAGACGGATGTACAAAGGGAGAGAGAGAGAGAGAGAGTTCCGGGGAGGAAACCGACGGCGTGGTCGAGGGTCGATTTTACACGGACAACGTACAATCTCTATGCATGAGGCTCACTGGAGCTACAGCTTCCTAAGTACACAGAATACGTATTTGCATTTCGGTCTTTGTACCGGTGTGTCCCTGTTAGTGTTTCACGTGCATCTGTCTTCGTCCTCCTGTTTCTCCGTTTCTCTCTCCCTCTCCCTCTCTCTCTCCTCTGTACATATCCTTGTTATTCGTTTGACCGTTTCCATCCTTGTCCACTATTCTCGATTTCTCGGTTCCTCCTCTCTCTCTCTATCGAAAGCCTCTGTTCGTCTTTCTCCTTCTTGCCCTCTATTCATCTCCTTTCCTTCTCCCTCGCGCGCTTGATTCGGTGTTTCTATATTCTCGTGGCCAGCCTCCACCCTCGGTCGGAGTTTCAACGTTGACCCGGCTCCATACGGGCAGGTCAGCAGGATCCGCTCGCGTCCCGTTAACCGCACTGCGGTCTCTCTCTAAGTCCCTCGACTATCATGCGAGTCGGTATTTATAAACTTGGGATTAAATCATCGTTAAGGTAGCGAGAGTTCGAGAGACACCGAAATCTCTCCCCGAGTTTCGCGTCGGTCGTGGTCGCGTGCACGAGCATAAGTACGAATAATTTGTCGACCAAAGGGCCAGACGATCCGGTTCAAGGAGTTTGATCTTTTTCCTCGATCCCTTCCGCATTCGAGGGACGAATGCATTCGCGACGTTCTCGCGAGACCGCGCTGCGGTTTCGTTTTAATCCCTCGACGACTCAAACTCAGATATGCTACTTGGGATACGTTAGGAATTAATCGTTAAGCTGTTGAATAATTTGTCCGCAATCGTTTACGACGCACGTGTCTTTAATTACGTGTCTCCTCGATTCGAATCCTCGATTGTAGACAGGGTAATTAAAATTTGCCTCGAGAGATTAATATGAAATCTTAGGAAATTAAAGATTTTGAATTTCAAGAGTGGGATGCGTTAGGAATTAATCGTTAAGCTGTTAAATAATTGTCCGTTTACGATGCACGTGTCTTTAATTACGTGTCTCCTCGATTCGAATCCTCGATTGTAGACAGGGTAATTAAAATTTAGCTCGAGAGATTAAAATATGAAATCTTAGGAAATTAAAGATTTTGAATTTCAAGAGTCGTGTTCGATGATCAGCGGCAAAGTTTCTTTGGAATTCGTTGGGAACGGAAGAAGTAAGCGATAAAGTCGAAAAGGCGTCCGTAGTCTGACGGGAACGATATTTCTTTCTCCCGTTATCAAGCATCCAGGGCATTACGACTGGATTTTCTTTTTTTTTTTTTCTCACTCGAACTCGAAAAGACTTAACGCTTCCGTGGACACAGCGAAATGGATTTTCTATGCCATTAGCGGCGCGTCCCGCTACTTGTCTAGGATTCTCCTTTCACTTTTCCCTACTTTTGGCCAGATGACGAGACGACCGGGTTGGCGTGGCACGGTATTTCGCGACTGCCCTGTAAATCATCGTTAAAGCGGCCAGAGTTTAAGACTTACGACGCTCCTACCTAGTAGTTCCTCCCCCTGTTAAATTAATCACCGGCGCCGGCGCCAAAATTCTTGCCAGCCAACTCGACAGCCCCGCGCGAAACTTTTAAATTGAACGGCTTTTATCTATTCCTCCTTTCAGATCTTACAAAATGGGCCAATAATTTCACAAAATTTTTCCACCCTTCCGGACTTTCGCGACTTCCTCTTCTCTCGCTTTCTCTCTCCCCTTCCAACTCTCCCGTTCGAGATTACGTTTCGTGCGATTCGGTCAAGGATTCACGCGGCCCAACAACCACTCTTATTTGCCGTAGCCAAACTTCCGTTTAAATCATCCTTAAACCGCTATCGGAGTTTACGATTCCCACTCCCACTCCGTCTCGAGTAGTTTCGAGTAGGATCGGTTAAACAACTTTGCCCGTCGTAAATCGTTATCGATTCCTCGAATATCGCTAGTCGAATATGCTTGCCCCGATTCGATCTCTAGTTTCGAGCTTTGACGTTTGTCGAGAGACGGGAGAAAGAAAAGAAGGAGTTGAAATTATTATGGGAAAGGAAAAAAAGTCGTTTGATACCCGGGGCACACAGCGTTTCAAGAGCGGTAATTCTTCCCGGACAGTTATGCTCGAATTAATAAGAGAATACGAGTGGAATTTTAAAAGGAAGGGGGAGGGGGCTGGTTTCTATCCAGGACAAAGGTACGTAAAGGCGCAGCCTCGAGTTTCAAAGAAACGTTTTTTCCCTCCCGTTGATCAGCCTTTTCCGAATTTCCACCGAGATAATTTTTTCCCCTGAGGCACGGCCTCCACGTTTTAAGCGTGACCCCACGAAACAACCGCTCATTTCGTGGTCACGGTTTCCCCCGTGAAAGTGTCCTTCATGATTTTTTCAACAGCCATCGTGGAACGTGCGCGCCTCGGTTTCACATTTTTAAATCGTGTCAGTCTTTTCCAGGCCAGTCGCAAATCCTCGCGATAATTTATACACCGTTTTTAAAAAATTTAACCTTCTTTTGTCTCTCCCTCCCTCTCCTTCTTTCAACCTCCTCTTCATTCCTTCTCTTTCCTTTTTCCTCCTTTTCTTTTCTTTTTCCTTCCCGCTCTCTCTCGTCAAATTTGCAACGCTTTGAGAAGAATAATAAATCTAATCTAGATAATAAATATTTATCGAACGCGAAGCGTCCCGCCCCTTCTCCCCTTCCGTAACGTAACGGAACCAATTAATTCCTCTTTGCCAAGGAAGGTTTATTCGCGACATGTTTACACGCGGTATAGTTTACAATGGCGGTGAAGCCGGGGGTTGAATTTCATTTACGAAATCGCGCGGTCGCTCAATGACGCGTGACGCGAAATTATGCGGCGCTGCGATGACCGTAATCACATTATTTTCTATCGCGTTACGAGGCATCGCGTTAAATCGCGCGCATCCCAGTAATGCATCCCTCGTGTTTCAATCTCGCGTTTCAAACCCCTATCGATTCCCCCTCTCCCCCCATTCGTTCGTACGTTCGTTCGTTCATTCATTCGCTCGCTCGCTCATTTATTTATTTATTTATTTATTTTTTTTCCACCACCATGAATCGACGGGGAGAGTAGACGCAGTTTCACGCTGTGTTTCGACGGCCACGGCCGCCCGATTCACGGCCAATTACCGAAATAATTCCGCAAATTCGCCGCAATAGATAAAGTTCGATCGGGGGACAAAAGGATTTTTATCGGTTTATACCGTTTAAACGGTTATCCACGATCGATTTAACGCGCCAACTTTTCGAATGGAAGGGGAGGGATGGCTCGAGCCATAAATCCGGAAATATCGCTCGTTGCGTATCCTTGTTAAGCACGCGAGTTTTTACTTAACTACTCCTCATTTTCGAGGAAGATGCTCTTCTCTCGCTTCTCCATTGTTCGAGCAATCTGGTTTCGTCGAACGCGTAAAATTTTGACGGAGGGATTAATCGAAAAGAAAAGTTTCTCTCGTAGTAAGAAAGAAAGAAAAAATCTTATCCAATCTTTCCTCCTATGTTATTTATTTTATATAGAATTTTGTACTTTGAAGCTTTATCAATTTTCAATATCAATTTGTCTATATCTATATATATATATATGCACGTTGCTTATACGTTGCGATCTTTGGCGAAGTGATTGTGCAACGTTCTGATATTTCGCATTAAAATTTCATAGGGAAATTTGCGTTCCCCTTGTTGCCCTTTATCGTGTTTCTCGTCGTGCGATTGCTTCTACAACGCCGTTCCTCTTCCCTCGAGAGAAAACAACGCGTTAAAAATCAATTCGAGAAAAACTTACAACACCGCCGATGATGTCGCTTTATCGCGGAGGGAAGAAGGGAGGAGGAAGGGGGAGGAACTTGATGCATTCCCGATATTCCGTTATAATGCGCCGACAGCGTAGACCTGACGCTCACGATGCATTTTTATATTATATAATACGAGGGCTCTAAAAACTTTTTTCCTTTTCTCTCTCTCTCTCTCTCTTTTTTTTAATCATTTTTCGTACTACTTTCCATTGTCACCGGATCCGGGGATGGAGAATAAAATTGCAGCATCGGTGGTGGTAGTGTAGGGAATTAAAACTTGATACGACGAATCTCAGTCGTTTAAAAAAAAAAAAAAATAAAAAAATGATTTTATTACGCATTAACCGAATTACGGTATCACGATTTCATCGCAATTTTTTCGAATTACGCGTTATATAATATATAAATTATCAATACATACATTGCAATTCTTCAATAAATTCTCTCCCTCGCGTATAAATACCGATATAAATTCAACGCGTCCTCCGATCATCTTATTTATTTCAACGTGATATTACATCCGTATTTTACCTCTTTAAAATTACAATCACTCTCATTAATACGCACAGAGAAATGAACGAAACGAAATAACAATTCCTCTCCTCTATCGACGAGCATAAAATATATTATAAAAAAAAAAAAAAAAAAGACACTCACATTTTCACTCACGATTACGATGCTTATATATATATCTATGCATCGCTTCAAGCGTATGTATTTACCTGATAACACCCTCGTCGTCGCTTCACGAATCACCAGGAAATTAATCCTAACCACAAAGAGCTAATAATCAAGAGGGGTGGTATTAACTCGGCGGGATAATGGCAATGAAAGAACGTTGGTCGATTAACGTTGGAGGGAAAGCGAAGAATTGAGCTCCGCGTAATATTGTTCCCGAAAAGGAAAGAGAGAGAGAGAGAGAGAGAGGAACAGAGACGAAAGAGCGGAGGCAACGGGAGAAGATAAGTGCGGCGTTCGCGGTCGGGTAGACGAATTAGTTTCACCGGGTTTTCCGCGTTTGAACGTACGTACGTACGGCTGGTAACGAGTGGATTTAAGCCAGGCAAGGGAGAAAGTTTTCGCGGCACTCCTGCTAGCTACCGAGAGTTACGAAAGGTCTCCTCTCGGAAGAGGAATCAGCCTCTGACCCCGGGGCTTGGTTTCACAGCGTGAACCGCGAGTGAGCGACCGTTTTACCTCATCGTTTTAATATTCCACCGGGTCCGCGATGGCGAGCAATTTTTCTCTCTCCCTCTCTCTCTTTCTCTCTTTCCGCGTTCCGGTCAAAAACGTCGTTTAACTCCGATACAAGTGTGCGTGGCGGGTAGAAAATTGGTCGTATGAGGGGGGAGGAAAAGGAAGGGGAGTATTGCCACCGTATGAAAAGCAGCGAAATCAAAAGCGAGATACTTTGAGAGAGGGGAGAGGAAAAGGGAGGGGACGGGATTAACGTTTGAAGCGGGGAAATTTCATGGGTATAAAACGACACGCGTTTGGCCGCGGGGAAAAAATATTTTTTCGAATATACATACAGTTCTGGCTTCCGGCGAATTTTCGTTTTCCCGCTTTATTCCCTTTTTTTTTTTTTTATTTTCAATTTTTTTTTTTCCACTTGTTCCTTCGATTCGAATTCTCCCCCTCAGCCGATAGCAGATAAACCGGTCGCAATTAAAACCGATCCCGACGCGTGATTGCGCGTATACGCGTGGATTCGGTCACCCGATCAACGTGTGGACACGATTATTATTTTGTTTACGTTGGTGGATGAGGGTGGAACATGTGACCGCTGAGCACAGGGTCCAGCGAGCCGGCACGTGGCTCCTGCGTGCCGGAAATAATGACAGGATGCTCGCGCGTTCGTCCCTCCCCCTCGTCCTCCGTTGATGCACCGTTTCGCGACCCTTTTCACTTCGATGCGAGTCAGGATTCTACCAGATTCTCTTTCTCTTCTTCTTCTCCATCTTCTTATCGTTCCAATTTCAAACAATAATGTTTTTTGCCGAATTTAAGGATGTTCGTTAAGCGGGGATAATTTTCGAAATATTTGGCCGATGTTGGACGCGAGGAAGAAGGATATCCTTTTGAGTCTCTGTTGCTTGAAACTCGAATCCGATCAATCGGCAGCGTCCTTTCCAATCGGGCCAATATCGTAAACAGATTTGGGCGGCGATCACGCGAAAGCAATACGATAAGCCGTTCAGCTAGAAATCATGCTGAATCGCGGAGACAAGATAATGAACGGCTAATACGCGGAGCCACTCGATGATACGAAATAATTAGTTGGGGGGATCGCGGCGGCCGCTCCCGGGCTTTGGCTAAATCGATGCGATATATCGCTGACGCAAGTTATATCGCGTTGCTCGAATTTACACCCACCTACTCCGCGAATATACGCGCAATAATGAACGCCGATCATCGTTCATTTCCGAATTGACCGATTTCGATTAATATCGCGATAAAAGAAAGAAACGTTTAAATCCGAGCTTTTCTTTCTTTTTTTTTTTTTCCACGAGTCAATTGTTCTCGAGTTTACGTTATCGAGGCGGATAATGGGCTCGGGTTAATTTCGCGGCATGCCCCATTCGATTTATCACGCGGCTTGAACTTTTCACCGCAAAGAGGGTAGAAATATCAAGGATCGCGAGGCTGAAACACCGCGTTAACCGAAATCGATGATTCCACCTTTCAATTACCCTTCTCTCCTCTTCCTGTCTCTGTGTGCGAACCGGCCCGCGTATCTCTCGAATTGGAAAATAAAAAGGAAAGGAGAAAGAGGGAAGAAAAAGAGAGAGAGAGAGAGAGATTCCCTTTATGAATCGGAAGCGTAGAAAGTGTATCGAAGGGTAAATTCGCACCTTTTGATCGCAAATTTCCCCGACAGCACCTGTTCGAGTTTAAAATTCACGGATCAGAGGGTGTGGAAAACGAACCATCTATCCCCTCCTCCAACGTGTCTCCCCCCTTCGTGTATCCCGGACGATTTTTCATAACCATTCGCCGATCTATATATATATATAAAGAACGATAAAAATCCCGGCCGATTGTGCTCCGCGTAGGATCCGCTTCGCTTCAAATCCTATTTAAATTCCCCTCCACGACCGAGAGAGAGAGAGGAGGTTTCGTGCGCTCGGTGAATTACCGTTCGACTAAACGGATTTAACGCTAAAGGGATCTTTTATTTTATTTCCCAAATTCCACGGGATCGTTCTTCATCGCTTCCCGCTTATCGCTTCATTTCGAGCCTCGATATTATTATACACAGTGTATATTCCACTGTGCCTAACGGAGACAATGAGACCGCTTTTCTCCTCCCCCTCCCCCTCCCCCGTGTCCCTCTGCTCATTTTCGGGCCCGCATTGTTTCATTGAAGGATAAATAATGCGCCCCGCCGGGATCGCCGCGCGGTTTTAATTCAATTCACGGACAAAGAACGCGAAAAGAGAGGGAAGCAGGGAGGGAGGGAGGGAGGGGGGACCAGTCTCCTCTATGGAGTGGCTGCTTCTACAACGGAGCAACGGACTCTGAGAGAAAGAGAGTGAATGAGAGAGAGGCTGTGGTCGTGGACGAGCATCGCGTTAAATTCGAGACATCGTCGGCCGGCAGACGGAGCGGATCGTGATCTCCATCTGGGTGGAGAGGAGGATGAATCGATAAACGGGGAGAGCGAGAAGGAGTTGGGCCAGATTCGGGTTAATAATTCAGCATCGAAAGGAAGATCGGGGAGATTTCGGGTGTTGTAAAGGAGAGGGATTAAATCCAGGAGAGGAGGAGGGAAATTTCGAAGGGTCGTTGCGATGAGATATGATTTCTCCACGGTAATCGCGCGATAACGCGATGCGGGATTAAATGTTTGCGGAACCCGCGCAAGATATATCGGGTATATATATATCGAGCTTCTCGAACGGTTTGCCGGGGGTGTTTATCTTCTTAGAGAAACTCGAAGAGAGAGAGAGAGAGAGAGGTCTTTGTAGGGTTTCTCGGGCAAGGAGCAACGGTGATCGATCTTTAAGTATTGGCTGGAAGCGCGGCCACTGGCTCGGAACGATCGTTTCCCTGCCCGCGATTAAGATGGATCGTGATACGGTATATTTTCGTTTTTATCCGGCAGAAAGATCCAATCGGTTATCCGATTATTTTTGTTCGAAAGATCGTGTAAGACGTGGAATTCGTATCGCGGTATAAAATGAAAATAACGTATTAAAACCGACCGACTTTCTTGTTGCTAGTAGTATTACGCGTGTATTTAAATTTACATAACTTCTCCCGGGGAATTCAAATTTCCGAGTTGGATACAAAAACAAGGAAGAGAGAAAGAGAGTATTATGTAAAGGAAAAAAAACCGAATTTAAATCGACGTAATTTAAAGCTACGAAGAATATTTTTAATTCAGTTTCTAATTGTTCGAACGTGTGGTGAAAAACGAGTTTTGAGTTTCGTGAAAAAGCGAGTTTCCACACGCGATACTGGAATAATATTTTTCGAAATTGAGAAGGAGAAATTGGAAACGAGTGGGTGGCTCGTTTAACCGCGTCTTCGGGCCGGAAGTCGATCGAAATTTCGGGGGCGAAACAATGCGGCCGCAAACACGTTGGCGCGCAATACGCGTTTCCGTGTTTGGTCGTCGTCCAATGAGCAGAGGGAGAGGGGAAAGGGGAGGGGGGGGGGGAGAGGGACGCGATGTCACGAGGCCGAAACCCAACAACCCATCGGGACGAATTCCCGACCTATACGTTCCCGTAATTTCATTAGCAATTGAAATTCCTTGGACGAGCACGAAGCAAGGGGAGACGAGTTGCGTGCGCGACCGATTTCAACCCTGCGGCCAGTTTCCCCCCCCTTTGCTTTCCGAATATTTGAATATTTGGCCCGGTTTTCCGCGAACTTGTGCGGGCCTTGTTAAGATGGTAATACGAGCGTCGAACATAAATTTGCCATACTTTTCCAACGTGGATAGAAATTGAGGAGGAAGGGGTGAGGGGGAGGGGGTACGGTTGCGAAACACGGTAACCTCGTAACCGCCTCTTTCCTGAATATTAATGCCACGATACTCACGACGCAGTTTACGTTATCGTGGTATCAGGAATATTCCGCCTGTATCTTCCACCGGCCCTATTAGTTTTCAATCTAAACGTCCTTGTTGCGAGCGCTCGTTCCAACATCCGGCGTCTTCGAATTGTTGGGTTGCGGTTCTAGATTAGGTCGAGTATTTGGCCCCCCTTGGGGCTAGAACAACGTTAAATTTTACTTACTTGGCGGGAAAAGGAAGAAAAATTCTCGCGATATACACACACAAAACACGTACATATATACATGTATATGGTTTCGTGCATAAAAGATGGCGATAAGTGCCCGAATGCATCTTCGCGGACGTTTTAAGGGAACGCATCGAAAAAAAAAAAAAGAAAAAATACTAGAAGGAAATTGGGAAAATTTTAATATTCGCAGTAAACTATATAAAATCTATATATAAAAACGTATAAAAATTAGAAATGAAATCTCGCTTTATCGAGGGATAAAACGGGGGATGGAAACGGAGGCGGAGCGTGAACGGTGAAAAATTGAAGCGGCGCGGGGTGGCGATATCGGGGGAGTTTAATTCGCGGATTCTATGATTCGGGCCGAGGCAAGGTAATTGCAATGAAATTAATTCGCATAGGATTGGATAGGCAGGCAGAGGTACAGGCCATTAAACAGGCGCGCGCGTCGACGGAGGTAGTAACGCGAAAGAGCGGAAGCGACGGTTGCGCGGCGTGTTGGAAGCCGCGTGCGCTGCGAGACTCGTTCGTGTGTCCCCCCTCTCACCCCCTCCTCTCTCTCTCTCCTCCCTCCCCTCCTGTGGAACCCGTTGCTAATGGAGTACAACGAATTAGTGCTAATTAACGGGGTCCTACGTCGCGCGTGACTCTGCGTCACGTAACAAATCCTGGGGATTTCCCTTTCCCAGCTCAGGCAACCAAGAAGTTCTGGCACCGCGATTAGGCTAATGTATTCGTCGTAACATCCGGGATCGGACGTTAAACGCGACTTTACATTTACTTACTTTTTCGTAATCCGAAAATGTTTAATACCGTTCGAGTGAAAAGTTTCGAAAATTTGATCTTTGATAAATCGTTCTATTTTTAATCGAAACTTGGCCTTTTTTTTTCTTCTTTTTCTTTCCCCTTTTCTCGAGAAAAGATTCTCGGGCGGAAGAGAAAAATCGAGGAACGGTTTTCACGGTTCGAAAGAATCTCGTTCCTTCGAAATATGGGCGAGTAAAAAACGCGGTCGTTCCGTTTAGGCGAGGCATGCGCTCCCTCGTCGCAAGCGTGTACTCGCGGCGAATCTCGATGATTCCTCGCCTCAAGAAGATGAAATCCCCGCGGGAGGCAAAGAATTCTAAATATTCTCGGCGGGAGAATATTTCGCGTTAAGAATGCGAAGGAAAGAAGGAGGGAAGGAGAAAGGGAGATGGGAGGTTCAATAGCTTGCCTCTTTGGCCGGTGTACCGTGATAGTCGGGGAGATCGTGGCCCGTCCCCGAAATTATTCGTAATCTTGGAAGAGACACGAGGAGAGGAGGCACGAGGGAAGTTTCGCGATGACGATCGGTGGTGGAAAGAAGATCCCCCGAACCTCGCTTCCAGCATCACTGGCAACAACCCCTCGCAGCCTGGAACAATGGAAACAATACATTGAAATGAGAAAGTTGGTTTGCATTGTCGGACAGCAAGCGGGCGCGGCGCGGCGTGCACCGCGGAGGGGAACACAGCCCCGCGTCTGTCTATCTTCTAACCGCGTCCCTCTTTCTCCGTCCCCAACCTCTCTTACCCCCCCTCCCTCGCGTTTTCCACGCTCGTTTTTCCATTCGCGTCTCTGCCTTTTACCCTTTGTGCCTGTGGGCTACGTACGTGTGCCCGATTCTCTCCCTTCCTCCCTCCTCTCTCTTTCTCTCTTCCATATCCCCTCTGTGTCGCGCACAGATCTCCTCTTTTTTTCTCTCCCCTTTCTTTCCTCCCATTTTTTTTCCTCCGCGAGGAGACGGGATCCCCGCCTCGTTCCCCATCGGCCGGCTGAAAGAAAGGATTGTAAACCGGCGGATGAGCCGCGGATTCCGGAATGGGGACTGCTCCATTCGCCGTTTCCTCCTCTTGTACGGGTGTCGCGCGCCAGCTCGAGCCTCGGATGGATGGATGGATGGATGGAGCACGCACGACGCGCGGAACGCGAGCATCGGCAATTAGTCGGGGGAGGGGATACGTCTCCTCTTCCCTTCCGAGCGCATTTTAATAAGTTAATCGGGTCGCTTCCACCCCTCCGTTCAGGGACGGGCCGCATACCAGCCGCATTCTCTCGTTAAGCGAGAGAGAGAGAGAGAGCGGGTTGCTCGAGTGGATGGAATTTTTAAGATGTTTTCCTATCGACGACGGTGTTCGAGCGAAGATACTTTTTAGACAATGGCTCGGGGGGAAGAGGAGGGGAAGGGAACAATGGCGGGGAATACAATAACCGCGAATGAAGGCTCGGCCGTGTGCGGTTTTTTTCAAGTGTCGTCCCATTCACGGCGCGATACGGACGCAAGTTTGCAGCAGCGCGTAAACTTGATCGCTCGTGATATTTTTCACCCCGGCGACGCAACCGTGAAATTATATCACGATTTCTGCGCCCCCAGCTTGTTGCCGCTGCGGATAAAAATGCCGCGCCCGTTTAAATCGCGACGAGTTACGAGTCTCGTAGACGGTTCGTTCGCTTCGGTGGATCGATTATACGCCAAGTATAAATTTTCCTCTCTTTTTCTCTTTTCCTTGGACAGAAGTTTCGAGATCGAACTTAAGTTCGATGTACAGAATTTTTGTCTCGGCGCGTAATTCACCGTAATCGAATTTTTTAGCAATCCTTTTCCCGCATCTGGGTGGAAATTACGTGTCGCGAAATTACGAAAATTTAGCACGGCAATTTTGAAGAAGGAAAAAACTGCAAATCACTGTCCGCGATTCAACTCGTTCATATTTCACCCCCGTCCGTCAATCTCGCGATTCATTTTTCAGCATCGGCGAGTTTTAATTTCGATGCGTACGTACGTTCGAATAGGAAGCGAAGGAGAGGAAAACGAAGGAACGAGAAGCGAAAAATGGCAAAGGAGAGACGCAAACTTTGATCCCCGGTGCCGTTGATGAAACGTTGCGAAACGTAACGGCGGGAAACGAGATTGGTCGTTACACGAGCGCGCTTAAGGAAGAAGAAGTGGAAGAGGAAAAAAGAAGGAGGAAAAAAGCGTAGAGGGGACGCGGCCACTCTTGGCGAGGGATGTTGACGCAAAGTATTACGCGGATGGTCGATGGACGGCCGCCGTGTCTCGTCTCTCGAACGAGGCAGCGTAGTAGAAACAGAGGTGTACAGCTCGAGAGCAGCTCTCCCGATGACATCGAGGGTTGGCTAAGGTTAGGCCACTCGGCGTATCGCGTACAACTCGCCGCGGGGTGGCGGACGCACATTCACACGCGTGCCCGAGAGTGTGCCACGGACGCTCGTCTCCCTCTCCCTTTCCTCTCCACCGTTACGCCGTCCCGAGTACGTCGTCCCGAGGAGGGTAGTTCTCGAGTACCTGCCGCCGCTTCCCTTCGCCTCTCCCCCTCCTCCTCCCGTGGCCGTCTATTGTTTAGTTATTCTGATGAGCCAGTACGTTTCAAATACACTCGAGCGGGGCCATTATATCGGGGAACGCATCGCTTCCTTTCGCCAACCGGCCACGTGCAGCCCTCCCCTCGTCGTCTCGATCCGGATATTGCGGATAGGACGCGGCGTTAATTGGACGCAACCGCGAAGGTGCGTGGCTTCAAAGGCATCTCCTCCTAGGCGATATCCACTTCACGTGCGAGGACCTCGTTGATTCTTCGTGGTAAACGATTTCCTTTTCTCGGGTGGAGGGAGAGGGGCTGGAGAGGAGAGGATGAAACGCGATTGTTGCACGTACAAAGAGAGAATTGGACGGGCCGTTTGTTAAAGAAAGAAATCGATCAATGACGACACGCGTTCTCTCCCTTCCCCGTGTTTCTCTCTTCTTCCGTGTAAAGTTTGTATATATATGTGTGTGTATATAATATATATGTAGTTTTATTTTCGCTTGTCGGCCAATAATACCGCGCGCGGAAGGTTTCCCCGTCCCCCTTTTTCTCCTCTCCCCGGCTTTCTCTCCGCCTCCCGGCCGTTGCTCCTCTTCCTCCTCTATTTCTCTTTCTTTTGTTCTTCTATTTTATTCGAGCTAAAAAGCTGAAACGGTGAATAGACAGCGGAGGAGAACGCTTTTTATTCGATCAAAAGCGTGTTTTCACTTGTTAGCGCGTGATTATATGCCATTATTCGAAATTGAAAATACCACTTTGGCGAGCGAGCTCTTCCGATTTCCTTCTTTCTTTTTTTTTTTTTTTCTCCCCCCCCATCCAGCGCGGGAAGGGAAAATGGAATTACCGTGATACTCGATTCTCTCGATGTTAATCCGGATTATGAGTCCCGCGGCGGACGGCGAGGAGGCGGAGCCTGAGAATGGTACAACAAAAAAGCGGGCAGAATATGGAAATTTCTCGTAAACTTTGCAATTTCCGCCGTTGAATTCCCCGTCGTTAATTCCTAACCTCCATCCATCGACCGATCTCTTTTCTTTCCTCGTAAACAAACCGCGTGTGATTTTTCCTTCGGGGGAAAACGAGAAAACGGGGATAGAGCATTTCGAAGCGAACAGGCAACGAACGTATCGAAGGAGGGAGTGGTCGTGGAAAATTAAATTTTTCCTTTATATAATGCGAGGAGAAGTTGGAACGAAGGGTATAGAGTTACGCCGGTGATGGGGCAAGATTTGCTCTCTTTTTTCCTTCGAGGAAAAATTGTTGCGGTGATTCGAGCTGGATGTAGGTCATAAGGTATTACCGTCTGCGCGGAACCGAGAACCTTTTAGAAAGAACGAGGTTGAAGAAATCGCGAACGAAAGAATACCGGACTTTTTCTACCCCTTCCTCCAATAACACAACGTCTCGCGAAAGACGGTTTATTTTTTCCTTTTCTTTTTTTTCTTTTGAAGAATAAAGGAACGATCGGAAGTTTCGAAGATCGTTGGTTCGGTTTCGAGCGCATCTTGGAAGGAATCCAAACTGGAAACTGGCAGAAATTCTCGACATTATTCGAAAAGGGTGCTTTTCCTTCGCGAGGATAAAGATTGTCGCGTCGCGGCCAAACGAAGCTTCGTTTGAAGCTGCCGTGCCAAGAGGAAGTTAATTAACGCCGACTTCTCGCGGGGAAGAAAAATGTTCCTTGTTCTTCCTTCTCGTTGCCTGGGCGGATTGCATTATCTCTCGCGAAATCTTATCTTTTCTCGAAACTACCACTAAAAGAAAGAAAGAAGGAAGGAAGGAAGGAAGGAAGGGAAAAAAGATAAGACTGTTTCAAGTTTTTCTACGATTCTACGATTAATCTCAATCCGCGCAGAAGCAGGGAGTCGAGATTCCGTAATAATAATGGAAATGGATTTTTCCTCGGGAGAAGGGGCGAAAGCCGTGGACATTATTAACTAAAATGTAACGGCGCATGGGGGCGAAGTAGGCGTGCCCTATTCGTTGCACGTTCCTCCGGGTATTGGGCGCAGTTCGTTGGGCCGGCTTCCAGATGGGCAATGTTGGACGGAATGCGGAATACATCGAGGCGGGCAGGCATTCCTACTTAAATCAACATAACTCGGGTGATGAATGGTTAACAGGGTTCGCGGGGGACGCAACGCGCTCCATTTATGGCCAGCTATTACGCCCGAATTTCAGCGTTAAATGTGTGATTTATGGCCACCCGTATTATCTTGCTTCGTGTCCCGTCCGCGATACACTGCTACCCCCCCCTCCTCCACGCTGCCGCGCCGCGTCCCGCGCTACTACATTTCGGAAAATTACTTTGAACTCGGCAACCCGAGCGAAAAAAATTCATCAACCCGCGGTGTCCGCGTTGGGGCCGTGATTAATGCCCTTCTAACTGCCGATTCCAAACCGGTAAGGAAAATTTAGATCGTCATCACTTACCAATAATATTTATAACCGAGTTCAACGCGTTGATTGATCGCGATTTTTATTCTATAAGATAAGGTACTTTTACTGAGAAGCAATTCGAAATCGTAAAAACGTCTTAGCGAGCAACTATTATATTCCGAGAATATAATAGTTCTCCATTGTTCCCCTCCCTTTAGAAATATTAACGCGAGGGAAACAGTCGCGGATCTAATTACCAGGCACACAATATCACGCTAATATTCTTGTTCCACTGCAAAGATGAGGTTAAGTTTGGAAAGAGAAAAAGAGAGAAATCGGGTCGTTGGAAGGGAGCGAGGTATGCGAGAATATGTAACGCTTGTTATTGGTTTCGTTACAGGTTGCGACGCCTCGTACGAGATGCAGGGGCCAAGCTTCGTGTCGGAGCCACCGTCGCGGGTGGAATTCACGAACGTGAACGGGGGCCGGGTGGACTGCACAGTGAGAGGAAATCCGGCACCTACCGTCGACTGGCTGGCGGCGGACGGTGGCAGTATAACGAGTATCCCTGGAATCAGGCACGTCCTTGGCAACGGGACCATCCACTTTCCTGGCTTCGAGGCCGAGGTCTTCCGACAGGACGTCCACTGGGCTATTTATAAGTGTTCCGCCGTGAACAGCGTCGGTGCCATCGTTAGCAGAGACGTCACTGTCAGAGCAGGCACGCAGAAACTTCTCCCTCGTTATCCCATTCCGCATTATCCTGTCCTCTCCTCCTCGCGAGCAGCCCTTTTCGTTTCTTTCATCGGTGAAAGGAGAAAGAAGGGATCGTTTTCCATTCGATGGAAAAATTTTGCGTTCGATTATTCGTGCGAGATCGCTCCGATACGGAGATATTCGTCTTCCTTCTAGTTTGTGGTTTGTTCGTGGTCTTCCAAGCAATGGCGCATAGGAGACCTGGAGTTTGGGGGAGTATAAAAGTTTGATGGCCGCGTTGAAGGCGGAGAAAATATTCGTCACGCGTTGAACGAGATCCTCGACGACGTTTTACATTAAACATCCCCTCGAGCGTCCGCGGCCGCGTGAAACGAACGCGCGGCGGTTCCTTACACGGAATAATTCATCCTCTCGATCGGAAGATGGTACGTCTTCGATGCTATGAAATATTTATTCCCATCGGCCCCGTGATTTGCTTCGTACCTGGCTTTGATGCACCCGCCCACCCTCCTTCCTTCCTCCATTCGTTCTCCTCCGTAACCAAGGGAGACGCGGGGAATAAACGGGCTCGTCGTCGTTGACGACGTTTGTCCGTCGAAAATCGTGACACGTTGTTGAAACGAACGGAACGAACACGTTTCTCCCTTTTTTCCCCTTCTATTTATTTTTTCTTCTAATTTCTCCAGAAAACCCACCCTTCCTCGATCGGGATTGAAATTGGGTTCCAACTTTTCCATAAAAAAAAGGAAAGAAAATAAAATACAATCCGTCTTATCGAAGCTTCGCCCTCGATCGTCGAATCTCGATCAGAAACACGAGCGTCGCTCAGGTTTGGCGGAAAATGTATTCATGGCTGTTGGTTGTTTACCCTGGTTGTTTTACGGGGCGAGCCACTCGAAAAACCGTGGAATCCGTGGGACGAGAGGGATACAGGGATTGGAAAGAGGCGTCTCCGCGAGCAGGCGTCTTAAAAATAGAAGGTTGGTCCGGGTCAACGAACCGGAAGATATCTTATCGACCTAATATGCCCGTAAATCATCGTCGCGTGAACGTAGCCCATACCTTTTCTTCAGATTCATGCCCGCTACCCCTGCTACGTCAGCTTCTGTCACAGCAGGGCCTTCCTCCTCCCCCTCCCTTTGTTCCTTCGAGCCTCCACGCTCCTTTCGAGCCGATCAACTTCGCTGACTCCGTTCCTTCCTTGCATCTCTCTGTCTTTCTCTCTCTCCCTCTCTCTTTCTCTTTCTCTCTCTCTCTCTCTCTCTCTCTCTCTCGAACGAACAGGATGGATATAAGTATACTCCTCGAAGCAAAACGGATATGATTAGGCGAGCGCCATACCCGGTTGGTCGCGGTGGCTTACGTATGCATTCGAGGCGAGCAACCCGCTGACTGTGCTCGAATCGCGAATCGAATAACAACAATGGAGATCTCGTTTCCCCTTTCTCGAGCTTCTTCGTCTAACTGCATCCCAATCCCGATCCCTCGTCGGCGACACGTACAGTCGGCCAGGATTTGTCGCTCGTCCAAACGATTTTACGAATAAGGCTTTCCAAGTAACGAGACTAACTATATATATATATATGTGTATATAGATATATAGGTTAGATACAAGGGGAAAAGAAACCTCGTTCGAAGATCGTTGGACCGTACAATTTCAAATTTTTACGAAGTAGCGAGTACTCGTAAACTGTTTAAAATATTTCGTCGTACGTAGGATGGTCGATCGATCCTTTTTTCCTTTCCTTTTTTTTTTCTGGAACTCCGCTTTAGGATCGATAAAGTACGGTGGTATATCTACTAGTCTCTGCGCCGTTGGTGAAGTTCCCTCGAGGGATAAATTCGTAGCCCGACAAGTAGCCCGTTTAAACCCGTCTTGCGCAACAAACGTCATCTCGCGGATTTAAAGCGCGCGTCCTTTGCGCGGGACATTCCCCTCGTATTTTTCGTTTCCTTTAACTTAATTTAAAGTGCCATCCTCGCGCGCCAAAGAACTTAATTAAACTCCTCGAAAAAGGAGCAGAGAGGAGAATAAAATAAAAATTATCTTATACCGTTTCGAGTAATAGCTTTGGAATAGCTTCGTCTCTCCTCTCGTTATCCTCGCGGTCAGAAAAATATTTGCCCCCGAAACAACGATAGTTTCCTCCAGTCGGTAAGAAAATGGCGAGCGGAGAGAAGGAAAAACCGAAGCCGAATGAATATCGGGAAGGATAAAAAGTTGGATCCTCCTCGAAGGAGGAGAATCGAGTCTGTAGTCGACTACCGTTTAATATCGGTCTTCCACTCGCCCCTCGGAGAACACGGAATCGAGCGAAGGAAGGGAGGACGGAGAGAGGGGCTTAACGACGTTTGTTAACAAAAACAACAGGCAAACCGTATTGTTCTCTTTCACCGATAGCGGCGTGCCGCCGCTTTTCAGCTCGATCGCGACCAGCCATTGGTCCGATCCCACGGGTAAGACTCGGTCTCCTTTCTACCTCCGACTATGTATACCATTCTCCGCAGAGTTACTCTTCTCGTAAATTTTCGTTGTTCCAGTTTAATTCGAGCGCAGTGCGGAGGCTGCGTTTGACGCCGGGTTGTCGGGGTAATGAGAAATCCGGACGGAGCGCCGCTAGGCGTTAACGCAAATATACCGTAACGCATCCGCCTCGCCCTACGGTTTTATCTCTCTCTCTCTCTCTCTCTCTCTTCCGCTTCTGAAACGCGGAGCGCGTTGATTAAGATACGCTACGTTTATCGGCAAAGATATCGCGATCAACTCGTTGCTGCTGAATTCCTCAATTTCCAAAGGAACAAAGGATTCGACGGTGTAATTAAACGGCCAAGTTGCTCGCATCGCGTTACGAGCTGAAAGATGATATATTTCGTCGATGAAATTGAAAAGTATATACAATGCGCTCCCTCATCGGCGAATATTAACTGTAGGGGTTCGTTTTCTTTTTTTTTTTATATTCTAGAATTCACGGACGAAAAACGTTGCCGGAATTTCCCCTTTTTCCGCGCGATGCAAGACACACTACGTGGCATATTCGACGTGGTCGTAACAAGTCGCTTAAAGTGATCTTATTATCGTAACCGCGCTACGCGTGCGTTTGAAACTTGAACACACGTTGAGAGATGAAATTCCTTGGTAAAAATGGAAACGTACGTCGGTCGTTCGCTTTTTTTCCCCTTTCTTTTTTTTCTTTTTTTCTTTACTCTTCTCGTCGCCGTTCTCGTCGCGACGAAATATAAATCTTACGTGGAAGGGGCGTGTATTTTTTAATTCAACGCGATTAAATGTGTCGTTCGCGAAAAGGGCGAAATTTCTTTCGAGCTTCGCGAGGGTTGTTCTTTTATTTCGCAGCGAGAACGAAATTCGCGGAAATTTTATACGGAAATAATTAAACTCGCCCCGGGGTCGAGTTACATCGTAGATCTAATTCGACGAGGTGCGCGCGCGCTCGCGCTTTGGCTAAACGAGCGTTGAACTTCGTCACAGAGAGCACACACGTTCTCCCCCTTTCATCTTTCGTTTCCGCTCTCCGACAAATACCCTCTTCGTTCATTAATTTCCAGACTGTTCCCAACGCTATTCGATTCCACTACATTTTTCCATTCTGCTGTAGTTCAGTCGTTTCAGACCGCCGCGTAAACGCGTGTTAAACTTTTTATCGAGTATAGCTAATAGGTTTACGCCATTCTTCTCTATCGTAATCGAATTTTTTTAATAACGCTCCATTGTTATGGAGCACAGAGAATCGGACAACGATCGATCCTTTTCCTTTTGGCCAAGATCAAATCGACGTCGTCTAGTGACGAGCGAACGACGAAAACGCGACGTGTAATCGCGACGCAGTTTGGTCTCGTCTTGGCGTCTCGTAAAATTCGAGGCGGGTTCAAAAAAAAAGAGGGCGGTTTCGGTGGATGAGGCGAGGCCCGGTCTTTCTGTCAGGTGGCTGCCGCGGATGGGGAAGGCGGAGGGTTAGGCTAGATGGGCTGCAGCCGGTCGTTTCTCTCTTCCCGTAGGTTTCATGGTTTGTAAATATTACCTGCCACGATACGTCTGCCGAGTTTATGCTTGGCTTGGTTGCCGCGTAACCGAGAGCCGTGTGATACGGGGGTGTATGGCAAGGCTGGAAACCCGCTGCGCTGGAGGCAGAGAAAGAGGGTGGAAGGCAGAGGCGAACTCACCGAGTTTTTACCCCATTCTGGAGTCTGAGTGCCTCGCTCCGCTGACTCTCGAAACGGGTTGCACAGCCGGGTCCTACACACACACACACACGCACCACATTTTCCTTTCCACCCCTGCCTCTTTCGCCACCACACCACCACCACCAACCTCCTCTTCCTTTTCCACCGACTATAACTCCTCCTCCTCCTCCTCTCCCCCCTCTTATGCCCTGTCTTTTTCTCCGGCATCGGTTTCTCGTTCTGCATCTCCTTCGCTCCGCACCCTCTTTCAACCCTCTTGCCAACCTTTCAGCCGGGACCATCGACTTACGCGGAACGTTAGTTCATGGCCGGATTGGGACAGCTTCGAGATTTCGAATAAGATACCGCGATCCTTACCCAAATCTTGCCCTTTCTATCGATTTGCAAATTTTTCTTCTTTAGCTTATCAGAGGGAGGGAGAGAAAAGATAAGGTAAAGTCATGCGTGTTTGCTATTAAGCGACGTAAGCTTTCCATCCTCGTTCGATTCAATATTGTACCTTGATATGAATATCGATGATACCACGGTTTGTAAAAGAGAAGCGTTCTCTTTCTATCTTTTTTCTCGTTTCGACTCGTTAGAAATAATATCCTAACCGGGTTGGATACAACAGAGTTCTCTCACGAGTCTCTTTATCTTTGGGGACGATTCACGCGCGCCATTTGTGTTAGGTAATTAATACAACCCTCGTAGAAGTCGGGATTCGTCACATCTGTTTTGTCGTAGCCTCCCTCCCCCCTTCCTCCTTCAATTTTCATTCATACGATCTTTTCAAAAAGCTCGCGCGGATCTATTGAGAGGCAGTGGCCGGGGGGAGGCGGAGACGGAGAGGTCGACGGCTGCGATCCTTCCTGCTATCGAGATTTTTCTTTTTTTTTTTTCTTTTTCTTTTTCTTTTTCTTTTCCTTTTTTTAATTAAGAGTCGAGCTCCGCTTCATTTCGAGTCCGTCACGCTTTTTATCCGGCTTTCAACCGTGAAAGTTGATTCCGCGGCGACGGGTATCAACATCTTGTAGTCGCACCCGCACAAAGCCTCTCCCCGGATTTAATTCCGAGGTATCGCCGCCCTCCATTTTGCCTTACACCCTCGCCGCGCCACTTAACAACTTTTTTTTTTCTTCTTCTTCCTTTCCTTCTCTCCCTCTCTCTCTCTTTTCTTTTTTTCGCCTTTCCACCACTCGTGTCCTTAGCAAGCTTCTAGCGCGGAGACAATTATGTCGCGCGCAGACTGGCTTCAGGAACGGATTCGTGCCACCGAGAGAATACCTCGAATCGATATTACGAGATTTTTCGCGCAAACATTTGGGACGCGTCTATTTTTCTTTCTTTTTTTTTTTTTTTTTTTTTTTTTTCCCCCCGTATTTGTTTTAACATTGTTTCGAGAGGGAGATTTCATATATTGGAAATTGGGAGAATTATTTTATCGCGTTATATTCGTTTAAACGTTCGCGTTCTTGCATCGAATTGGATTTGATATTCCATTGATTTCCTTTTTTACGTTTTTTTTTTTTTTTTTTTCCGACGCATAAAATATAATTTAATTATGCTTCGTAAATTTAATTTAGACGGAAATTGATGCAATTGATTATGGAAATATAAAAAAAAAATATAATTTCAAATTACCCTTACGTGTATCGCGATCCAATTAATGAAAAAAAAAAAAAAGAAATGAAAATTGTTAATTATTAGCGGTGAAAAAAATAATTCGTATCGCACGGAAATGGAATTTCGGATCGTATCGATCCGAACCGGACTCGAGAAAAAATTACACGGCACGCAATCTCCAGGAATCTAGGTGGGAAAAAATTTTTAAAAATCTTCCGCAAGACACCGGATCTATACACCAAGCTTGTTACCTTTCCCACAGGGCGTGGAAAATGGAATAATATATACATTGGTCGGCACGTTGTGTTATCATAATTATATTAAACAAACATCACGCACGGTATTCGCTACGATATTCGAGCTCTCGTTTCGAGAATTCCGGCAGAGAGAATTTCGCGATGTTCTCGTTCCTCTGCGCGGGATCAACATTCTTAGGCGACGTGTACGACACAGATATACTCGGGTATATATTTGAATCCGAGTTTCGTATCGATTCGTATCGAAATAATTTAATCTTTTTTTGGTCCGGTGTGAAACGTCGATAAAAGTGGCGAATTTTTGGTCACCTGTTCGTTTCTGTTAAAAATGGATCGTTATTCGTTCGGGGTAAAGCGCGGGTGGTAGGGGGGAGAGGAGGAGGGGAAGAAAAAATATTCGGCCCGATCTCTATATCCTCGTCAGCCTGGGGCGACGTATCGGGCGGAAAGACGAATTTGTCGAATTTTCCATCGAGTTCCGTCGTAATGAAATAACGAAATCGCGCGCGGCTTCCGCCGTTTAATTGATACGTCATGAATTTATGAGGGATGTATCGGGGATGGTGCGTGAAGCTACGTATGAAGCCCGGTTAATGAAGCTCCGTTTAACGTTATTACGTTTACCAAAGTTCGGTTATCGACGCTCCATATTGCACGGCTCCCTGCAACAATGAAACTCAACTGTTCGTTCATTAGCGTCCGAATGAAACGATGCGTATTCATCTGATTTTACTCTTTACTTTATTTAAAAGAAGAAAAAAAAGGAGGGGGAAGAAAGAGAAGAAGAAGAAAAAAAAATGAACGTGGCAGGGACGAGAAATGGAGAAAATCGAAGATGATAGAAATGGAAAGTCCGTCGAGGAAAGTCGAGGAAAATATTTCTTCGTCTCTCGCGTGTTTTTTTTCTTTTTCCTTTTTTTTCTCTCTCTCTAGCTATCTACGCGGTTTTCAGAGGTTTTTTCAAGCGCGACGAATCCGACCCTGCTCTCCCCTCCACCACGCTTTCGAGACGCTCTTTTTTTTTCGAGCGGCTGTGTTGTTTGCGTGTTTCAGTGGTGAATCAGCGTTACGATCCGGAAGTGCAATGTCCCGGCGGTTTCCTCGGCAACAACGTGCTTATGCGATGCAACGTGCCCAGTTTCGTCCGCGATCACGTCACCATCACATCTTGGCTTCAGGAGCCGTCTTTCAACATCTACCCCTCCACGATGGGAGGTGAGCGAGCAGCCAACCATCCCCCCAACTTATCCTCTAACGACGCCCGCTCATAAATAAGAATGAGAGGAGGGATGAATTCTCGCTCGAGCGCGACAGAGAGAGAGATATATATATCGACCCGTTCTCTCGCGACTTTATTCCAGAATCGAATTCGACGGGGATAAAAATTGGATCGGAGCGGAAATGGAGATGATTTTCGTGGAATGTTTGGCGAAAGAAAAATCGAAGAAAAAACCGGTATCTCCTTGGACGTAACTTGGAGAGGATTCGAGAATCGGCCAACGTCACGTCTCCCGCAGATTACGGCGTCTCTCCGTTTCTATCCTTTTTCTGTTTCGCGAGACAGAGACCATCCTCTTCCGTTTCAGTTCGCTGCAAATTCGTGGAATCGGAAGAAAAACCGTAGCTTTTCTTTTCTTTTCTTTTTTTTTTTTTCGAGAATTGAATCGAGAATTGTCGGAATTGTGGGGAAAATTTCCACCGTGGATGCGCGAAACGTTAACGAGGGGAAACTTGATTAATTATCGCGCAAGAAGTTGGATCTAGCTGAGCGGCGGCGTTGTGGCTCTGAATGCGTTGGCTAATAAAGCAAAGCCGGATCTGTTAATATCACTCGTCGATCGGAGGTAAGACGATCTATAGGGCGAGCAAAGTTTCGCCGGGTCGAGCGGTCGGGTTCGAAGTTGAACGAACTCGCTTCGAAAACGGAAGTGGAAAAGCCGGAGCGGAATTATTATTATCGTTCCTTGGGAATTTGAACTTGAAAATCTCGAGTTATAATCGAGTTAAATTTCAATCGCGAAATTTATAACTCGGGGATGAAACTCGAAGGGATGTATGGCCGAAATGTACCCGCGTGATTTCTCTCCCCTCCGCAGATGGGAAATACCACATGCTCTCGAGCGGGGAGCTCATGATATTGAACATCACGCGAGAGGACGCGGAAAGGACTTATCGGTGCAGGACGCATCACCGTTTGACGCAGGAAACGGTCGTCAGCAGCAACGTCGGCAGACTTCAGTTGACCGGTGAGTACACGTTAAAATTCGCTTTGACGCGAAATAAGATAATCCGATGATCCTCCGATTAATCGATGCGCGCAGAGATCGTTTCTTTTCATTTTATATATTCAAGTGGTTCCTTCCAGACATGGATCAATGTTTGAGAACCGTTTCGAAGATTTGTTGATGATAATATATCGTATTTCGAAGATATAAGCGTCTCCTCTCTCGTTTATTACGTAGAGATCATTTTCATTTCTTTTCCCGTTTTTATATATTTACGTGGTTCCTTCCAGACCTGGATCAACGTTTGAGAAATGTTTCGAAGATTTGTTGATAATAATATATGTAGATATGAGCGTCTCCTCTCTCGTTTATTACGCGATAATTGTGGAATAAACGATTCAGGCCTGGTTTATTAACAAACGAGGAACGAGGGACGTTAGTTGAATATTTTTCGTCCGTTTACGAAGCAAAGTTCGGGAGAGAGGAGGGGGAGAAGAAAAGGAAGAAAACGATATTTCCTATCCGTTAACACACTTTCTTTCCACCTCAATTTCTCTCTCTCTCTCTCTCTTCCGTATCCCCTTGAAAGCTTGAGCGTCTTCTCTCGAAGCTTCGCCAGTTAACCTGACTAATAAAGTTTTAACGTGGGGCGAAGAGCAGGAGGAGGATAAGAAGGAGGAGGAGATTTTTAGCGTGAGTCGAGGAGGATACTATTAATAAGACTATCGAAAGAGGGAGAGGGAGGGCATCGTTCTTGGAAGCTTCCCATCGACGCGGAAAAGAACTTTCGCCTTTTATCGCCTCGAGAGAGAGAGAGAGAGAGAGAGAGAGAGAGAGAATGGCGTGCGGATACTTGTGAACGGGAACTTATTATTGCAGCCGGATGCGATATTTACAAATTTCTCGCGAGGAGCGTTGAATATTTATGAGCCAGTTACCCCCTCGACGGGGGAGAGCGTCAGATGCTTTTGGATTTCTTCCCCTCTCCTCCGACCCCTGCGGATCGTTTATCGAGGCCACGGAAATCCAGGCCGAACCCCTCCAAATGCGCGAATCTGTAATTGGACAAAACGGTATCAGACCGCGACTGTTTCTCTCTCAGATGCTTCTTCTCTTCTTCTTCTTCTTCTTCTTTTTCTTGTTTTCCTCCTCAACGTAGGTCGGGTAGGGAAGACACGGGTAGCCGTGGTTATTAAATTTTTTTTCAATAACAAAGTGGGGCAAGGCGGGCAAGAAAAACGGGACGCTAACCGCTGCAGGACATTCTCTCGACCTTTTTTCTTTTCTTTTTTTCTTTTTTCTCTCGTACGCGAGGAGGAAAATTGAACTCGGCTTCGCCGATGACCCCAGCGGAGGACTCTCTCGCCCGACTCCGATTAAACGTTGGCTTCGCGATTATCGTTGGGAAAACAATGTGTTGAGGAAAGAGGCTGACAGAAAAATAATCGAGGGAATTTTTCGGCTTCTTTTTTGAATATTCAAACGATCCTTCTTCTTCTCGCCCCGTGGATAAATCGAGGGGATAAATAGCTCGGGTTTTCTATTATTCTCGGATTTCAAGCTTCGAAACGCGTGTCTCTGTTGCGCAAACATTACGAATCCGCGATAAACTCGTCGTCGATCTTTCGATTCGATCTCATCGACGTGGAAGACGCGGAAGTGGGACGCGCGCGTGAAAAAAGAGGTTGAACGCCGAAATTGAGGCCGGGATCCAATTAAACGCCTTATTTAAACGCGTCGATCACCGCCAATAATCAATAACGTCGAAGATTGTTCCTTTAAACGGAATAGATGAAAAGGAAAATTGAAAGGATCATTCGTTTCGACGAATAACGTCTCCTAATCGCGATATAAACGAATTTCAATACGAATTTTATGATAAAATTGAAACGATCGCTCGTTAATTTGGTGCACGTTTAACGATCAGCGTAAAGAAAAAAAAGGAAAAAAAAAATGTCCCCTCGTCGGATTCGCAAAATCCATAAATTTCCACGGCATCCCTCGACTTGTCGTCGCGCCGTCGAAGGGGTTAATGAGCCATCGGATGATCGAGGCCCGATCAAAGGAAAAATTCTCTTAGCCCAGGCGTAATTGGCAGGGGCTGCGCGGCCGCGATCGAGAGCGGAGTCTGAAAAGGTTTCCTCGAGTCTCTGGCATCGCTTGTTACCGAGGCGAGCCGAGTAACGTGTGCTTTGGTTCCGTGGCCCGGCCACGAGCACCGCGAACGAACGAGAGGAAAAGGCGAAAGAAGGAGGCGAAAGCGGAGAAGGAGGAGAAGAAGAAGAAGCGGGAAGGGGGAGGAGAAATCTCCACTCGAGCCGGGCTAACTAATGATGCTTCTCTTCACATGCCTCGCCTAACCCTCCAGATTCGCGTTCAAGCTTCGTGGCTTCGTATACGAGAAGAAGAGGAGGAGGAGGAATAAAGAAGAATAAAAAGAAGAAGAAAGGAGCAAGACATTCTTCGTTACCGCTTTTCCTCTTACCGATCCTCCATGTATCATAATTCATCCTTCGTTTCCTGTACGCACACCCTTCTTCGCGGTTTTTCTCTGTTTCTTCCTTTACTCCCTGCAGAAGCTTCCCTTTCACTCTCTCTCTCTCTTCCATCGTTTCTCGATCGTTGGCTCCCTATGTGTATATATATATATCGACCTGTCATTCAGTCGATAAGTCTGCGCAGGCTGACGGGGAATAATTAATACACCGCCGGTTTAATCGCGAGCTATGGATACGCTGCCAGACTCTCGTAATCAAGGCGAAGGTAAACGAAAGTTCGGTGAAAATTGGGTTCGCTATAAGCGATTTGGTCGGATAAACGAGTCACGTTTCATTATTATTTTTTTCCATCCCTCGTACCAAAATTGTTATTTATGTTTAATCAAAGTTATGCGATTATTTGAAAAATATTCGGGGATGATAAAACAGCGGGGCGCGTTTAAAAAATGCGATGAGAAATGTTGGCGAACGCAAGATTCACGATTTATGGAATGTATTCGCTATATAAACTCGATCCTACGCTCGCGCAGCATCGCGCCAAAAGGATGTTTAACCGAGACTACGATACGTATATACGTACTGCTACATCGAAGTGGTAACAATCTCTATGTTTCTCCCTGAATGGCGGAACGTGAGAGAGAACATCGGATCGGGTATAAAAGAAACCTGTTTCCAAAGGCCACGTTCACAGAGAGGGGGAATGGTATTTAACGTTACACGTTCATAGACGAAAATTCGGAACAGAGCGGCGAATCGATGGCCGCCGGGTTTATTTGCGAATCGTGCATCTCTGCGGAGATTCCGCTTTAATGGAAGCGGGAGAGGGTCGTAGGCGATCGTTTATCGCGATCGACGAACGTCCCCACGAGATATATCCCGAAACTGGGTGATGTTTACCTGGCGGGATCCGGGAAACTGGCCGGATAGAAATGGAAAATTCCCGCGTAACAATTGTTTAGAATTTCTAAATAAACACACGTTTCGCCCGTACGCTGTGTAAACGATGATTACCTATAACCGGATTGCAAATTATTATTAGCCCGTGCACTGGTTGCACCGGGAACGCAGAAGCGCGAGTATCGCGTAATTGTTGCCCTTGCGTTGTGCAAGATTTGTTTACAACAATCGGTTCCTCGTTTAACTCTCCTCGCGACCTGTTCCCTCTATACACGCTTTATGTGCAACGTGTACAAGCGCTCTATGCGCTTTGCACGTTGTATTTTTGCTTTTCGAAACGGGTAAATGGTTTAATTTATGGAAAATAATAATAATAACGAAGCGATTCGATTGGAATAATTTATGGTTCTTTCTTTTTTTATTTTGTATACCGGGAATCGGGAACGAAGAACAATTTGGATTATCGGGGAGGAGAGAAGACGGGGAGGAGAGGAGGGGTGTGTATAATATAGGAAGAGATAAAAACGAGTGGAAAAAGAGATTTTATCGTCGCTTTTAGTTGCTCCGTCCAGTGTTTCGCTGTAATCATTGTGCGTAAACGGACGAAATTCGAGTTCAAAATTACTCGAGACGAATTTTTATTAACTCGAGCGAAACTTTATTAACAGGCTGTAATTTTTCTAAGAGTATCAACGAGCGGATCCTCGCTGTGATCGTCGAGGCGTCTCCCTCGCTTCTGGCGGGAGCGCGTTAATTTCTCGAACGTTCTTCCACTTCTTCCTCGACTCCTCGTCCGTTTTATACAAATGTCGCGTCTTACTCCTCGAAATCTCTCGTCAATGAATCGAGAGAATGGAAATTTTTCCTTTGAACGAAGTCGATTAAATTTTTCCCGTGATGATTCGCTTTTGAAGTTTGGCGAGAGAGAAAAAAAAAAAGGAGCAGCTGCTCGATTCTTTGGCGGGTACACGTTCCATCATGATACAACAAGTTGGCCGGGTTTGGATAGAAATTTATGCTAAGCGCGCTTACGTACTTACCAACTTAATAATGAAGTTGCAGGGTGTGCCTCGATCGTTTGCATATTCCCGGACAATCGTCCATAGTCGTCGTCCATCGCGGCGGATCCCCTCCACCCCTGTTCACCCGAACACGGTGGTAAATTAACATCGAAAACTCGAGAGATACTCCATTTTTCCGGGTTAACGAGCAAACTTTTCAGAATTATCCTTCTCTACAGCTGGGAAATTTTCAAATAAACGCGGCGTATATACGCGCGTATATACAGCGAAATAATCCCATTGAAATCGGGCCGTTACGGGCTTTTAATCGCGCGAGATAAGAATCTAAACCCCTTTTATTTGACAAGACCCCTTTCGTTCGTCGCGCCAATATCTTCTCTCCATCCGTGGATATCGCTAATGCAACGACAAACGCGCGGCCAGTTAATTCGTGGCGGGCGAATCGCGAAAAACGGTGGGCCAGTTATCGCGCGTGGATCGATGCCGCTCGTGTAAAAGCTGCGAAACATGTGGGTAGATCGGGTTTCGAGGGAGAAACAGAGGAGGAGGAGGAGGGTTAATGGCGCGATTTCGATCCGCGAAAAACGTTCCGCTTTAATTACACCGGCCCCTCGTTTTCGTCGCAAACACACTATCTCCGTTTTGTTGTAATATTCATTACCGCATTATTATCGATGTCGTTTGCCCGACTTTACCGCATCGCTAATTACGCCAACATCCGTTAATGAAATCTTAATGGAGCGAGTGGGTTAATTGGCATTTCCATCGACACGTCGGATGATAAATATATCATCGATTCCTTCGTTTTCGCCGCCAACGATGGATGGATGGATGGATCCGCTTCCTTAATGGCGTACGATTCGAAATTCTCGGCGTGCAGCGACGAGATACGTAACACCGTGGTGGGTTATCTGTCCCTTTACGGTACGCGGCTCCGCTATCTCCGACCATAATTCCCCATTAAACGTTGCCTTGACGCGTTCCTTTCCTCCTCCCTCACTTTTTCTCCTCCTCTCCCTTCCCTTCATCCTCTCATTTTTCTTCCCAGCCTCCCCCCTCCCCTTCTTTATGCCTCACCACGAAGAAGGCTTTGTTCCCGCGTTCCTTTTTCAGCCGACGGCTATTTATGATACGCCGTGGAAAACATTTCCCGTATATCATGGAACAAACTTACATGAACTCGTCCTGGGGGAGGAGAAGGAGGAGGAGAAGCACAGTAAGAGAGGAGGGAAGAGGGCTCTTTCCTTGCCACGAACTAACCCACCGTTTCGTCGTGTGTTACGTACGTGTACGCGCACGCTTCGAGGAAGAAGATCCGCCCGGACGATCCCGCGCAGGATGTATTTCCACCGTCGTTTCCTTCCCTCCCTTTTGTTAAATCTTCACCGATATTGTCACTATCAATTTTCCAAACAATGTAATCCAATACTTTCCTCTCCCCGCTTTTTCCACCTTATTTTCCACGTATCGTATTTTCCACGCTCCTCCACCCTCGGGACGAGAAGAAAGAGAGAGAGAGAGAGAGAGGGAAAGAACGATACGTAACGATCGTCGTTAAAGAGAATTTCATTTCGTAATATACAGCGGTTGGCTTTTAATCCCAACCCCCTCTCCTCCCTCTCTATTCGTTTTATTAAACTCGACCTCCTTGGTCCTTCTGTTCGCAGCATCAGCGCCATCCTCCTCCCTTCACGTTTCCTCCCCTCCTCTCCCCGGCTTTAGGAATATATTTCCCGCGCTCGTCGCGGGGAAAAACTTGGATCCAACTTGTGACCCCCCCCCTCCGTGCGTAGGACGAAGGAGTCGAAGGAAGAGGCTTTGTTCCAGGGGAGGATATTCGCGAGAAATTATCACCACCCTTTACGGAGAAATTTCACGAGAATTTCGTTGGGAATTTTATCTTTTCACGAGGCTGGCTCGTCCTCTCGATCGTTGGAATAGATATATATGTGTATGCATATATATTTCTCGATCGTTTCACGTGTCGTTTCCATCCTCGCTATCATTACAGGATTTATCCGTTTTTTTTTCGCAGAGATACGCAGCACCATGCCGCCGATGATAAACGAGAAGGTGGTTTATATGTCCGCCCGGCTGAAAGACACCGTTGTGATACCGTGCGTCGCGTACGGGAATCCAACCCCCACGAACAGGTAAGAACGTCACCAACAGGATATATATATATCCTGAACGTACGAATTCGTTGCTCTTTTTTGCGTTTTCCCATCGCGGTTCCCTCGTAAAGTTCCGCCTCCCCCACCGAATCCACGAATGGGGAAACTTCTCCGAACGGGGGTGGCGGCGACCACCGACTCCTGATCCCCCGGATTTTCGCGCGAGATTCTCTCTCGACGCGCGAAAATCGATCCCCCGGATCGTTTATCCGACCCGGTTTCGGTATTCTGAATCCGTCTGTTCCAGAGGGAGACGGTCTGCTTCGCTTTCTCCTTGCATCTCGTTGTTTCACTTATCTCGATTACGAGATAGAGACCCTTTTATCGAAACGAGTTATTGATCCCTTTCGTCGAAAGTCTCGTTTAATTCTTTCTTGGACAATTTTTTCTTTCTTTCCCGCGGAAATGGAAAGTGTGTTCGCCTCGCCTCCGGGGGGAAAAGGAAGAGATTTTTGCGGCGATGATTAGAATCGGAACGCCGATTCGCATCGAATTCGAAACGGAGACGCGTTGGAGAAAGGAGAGGCAAAGCTTTGAGGGAATGAATACGCGCCCGTTCGACGGGGCAACAAAAGGATTTCCCGGCCCGAGACCCGATGTGTTCCGTAATTGCCGACTTTCGCGGAACGGTATACTCGAGTACGATTCACTTACGTGGCAAACAGTTTCCCGATACAACGAGGCAGGGGTGGGTGGGGTATCGGAGAAGTTTAATTGGCTCGGCGGCTGGATAGAGAGGAGGAGGAGGAGGAGGCTTTTCCCCTCCGTTGAAAAATATTTCGCTCCAGGTTGGCGCGCGTGCGGTCGTCCACTCGCCTCCTCTCGAGAGGGTAAGGTTCGCGAGAAAAGGTTTAAATATCGCGACACGACGACCCATCCCCTCTCGCTCGTCTCGTTTCAAATTGCTTTCTCTGTTCCGTTCCCTCCCTCGGGTAAACGGATGTTCCGCCGCGCAATTAACCGGTAAACGACCATTTACTTTTCGCCGTGGTCGAGGCTTGCCACCGCGTCACACCAGGCAGCGCAACACCAGACGCTAAATTGAAGATGGCTCTTTCTGGATTAATAAGACATCCGGTCGCGTCGTGCGACCCCACCTCTTCCGTTAAAATTTCCTTTAAATAAATTGACGATTCGTAATTCTGTTTCCGCCGGTTGCCGGCCAGCTCGTTATCGAAGCGTAAAAATTTCAATTTCCGCGCCGAGATCCGCGCGTTCTCTGCATTTTTGAACGAAGAAGAAACGTTTATTTCGAGAAGAGTACGCGCCTTTCGAAATGGAAAGACTGGTTGGTCGATTCAACGAGGAGGAAAACTATAGGCGCCGTTGTTTCGTCACAAAACGCGTTTCAAGATTTTCACGATTTCGTTTGAAGAGGGTGACGCGAATGATAATAATAACGACGTGGAAGGAAACGAGGCGAGAGAGCCTCGTGTTTCTCTTACATTAATGCTAATTTCGAACATGAAACGTGTGTTATTTCGGCCGCGAAAGTTCATTTCCATTTAGCGAAAAGGTGAGAGACACGCGTTCTTCGTTAACGGGGTGGTATCGCGCCCCGAAAAAAAAGAGATGAAAAGAGAGAAAAGAGAGAGAGTAGAAAGAAAGTTTGATCGTCTTTGAAGGAGTTGGAATTAGGGAAGCACAGATTGAACGATCTTTTGCAGTGGTACAACAGATTTAAATTAAATTGAGAAGAAACAGGCGCGAAACTGGATAAAAATGGAATCGTTTATTCGGTTACTCGGCCGATATCGATGAAGATTCGATCTTTCCTTAGGCGGTACTTCACGAGTTATGAACTCTGAATCTGGAAAACTCGGACTCCTCTCTCTCTTTTTCTCTCCTCGATACATCGCGACCAATCCAATAAACTCGAGTGTATATAAGAAACGAAACCACGGGTATAACAGAGCCGTGGAATCAGGCACAAAGGGAAAGCGAAAAAAGGAAAGGAGAGCCTCGATGAATTTTCTTTTCGTTGATCGTTCCGTTTCCCATGCGGATTCGAACGGATGGGAAAAGGATAGAAATAAGGCGGAAAGGGGTGGAAAAGACAAAGGAATCGCGTATTAATGTATTTATTATTCGATCCCGCTCGAAACGAAAGGAAAGAAGAGAAAAAAAACGATCTCTTCAGCGGTTTCATATATCTCCTTTCATACTTCAACCTCGACAAGATTATTAAACGTGAAACGAGCCATGTCCTTTTCCTCTCCATCTCTCGTAATGGAAATTTCTCGCGTCTCGTACCGTTCCAAGATCGTATTATCTCAGAGATCCAAAACTCCAAAATTCGCAGATCGCATACGCAACCTTGATCGTTACAACAGCGATACACAGGCATTGTCAGGGCGGGTATGCAAATTCGCACGGCGGAAGGTACAAACAACGAGATATCGGTTTATTAGCAGTTTCCTCCTCCCAGATGTTCGACATTGGAGTAATCAATCCCCCATTGACCCCCGTTGATCGATACTTCGACGACGAACGCCGTCGGTGCATCGTCGCCTTCCAAGGAATTTCTCCATCCGTGGATAATAATCGATTAGCGGGAGAAAGGATAAGAGGGGGGAGGAGACGGGACGCGCGAGGCAGGACGCGATACGAGGCGCGCACACGCGTGACCGTGTGTGCGCGGTGTGTGCGCGTGCACGGATGTCGGGGATGCGGCAAGGTGAGGAGCCGCTCCAAGGTACACAGACGCGAGGAGCGTTGTGGTGTGGGTAGCGCAAACAAACCGACCGCTGATTACAGAGACTGCTTCTGACAGCCCATCAAATATTCCGCATTTACGTGTACGTCGACGTCACCGAGTATTCCGTGCTTGTGTTCGTCGTCTCCTTCTCTCGCCTCGATCTTCGTCCTCTGTCCCACCGCCTCTTCCGTTCGGTTGACTGGCTTGACGGAGGAGAGAGAGGCGGCAGCCGTGGGGGGATAAGAGAGAGAAACGAAGAGAGAGGATGGCGGCAAAGGATAAGCAAAAGGATGGGAGGGAGACGGATAGAGGCGAAAGAGGGAGCGTGGTCCTAGCTTCCATCCCTACCACCACCGCCCATCTTTCCTTCCCTCCGCCAATTTCCCTCCGTAAATTCGATTATCTATAGGTATACTCCTCTCGTCGACGACCGTTTCCTCCTCTTTCCTCCTCCTCCCCCAGACTACCAGAGTCCGACGACTCTTCAACCTCATCGGCGTCCTTCCGCGCCTCTTGCCTTATCCCGCGCTCGTACTCCCGCGAGCCCACCGACATTCCCTCCGCTTTTCCGAACCTTGCACGTACACACGCGCGTGCACGGGAGAAGGACAGAGGGAGGTCAATCACCGGCCGAGGAGGATAGAGCTGGGAGGAGCGAGAGAAGGAGAGGGTGGAAGATCATTTTTGGACCCGGGGTATATACTGCTAGGATACCGCTACGTCCCCGAGGGACGTTACCTTAGCACCGAGATTGGATAGGCTGGAAAATATTCGTCCTGGCGAGAGATTCCCGCGGCCCAGATTCCCAACTTTGCCACGTTTCCCCAACCAACGTTCCTCGGACCTGGCGATCTTCGATTTTGCGAGGTTTCTGGCCAGGTCGCGATCCTCCCCCCCCCTCCCACCTCCTAGCGAAAGATAAGGGACGAGGCGGTGCAAAAGTAAGTTTCCAAGAATAATATTTATCGGGGTAACGCGAAGGCAAATGGTCGAATCGCGGCCGCTTAAGGGAACAAAATCAATAGCGACCGCGACGAAAACTTTATTTTCCAAGCTCGGCTCGGTAAATATTGACGCACCCGTTCGCGCGCGTTTCAACGTAACGCAAATGTTTTCCTTCGTTTTGCACGTCGCTGCGAGCAATCGTCTCTGAAATGTCGCCACGGGGGCCCGTATTAATAACGGCGGTTAATTTTAGAAGCGGGTATAAATACGGTATAGTCGCCAGATCCTCCCCCCGAGAAGATCGAATTCGCTCGGTGTTTCGAGCGTTGGCGAGGTCAAAGGTCGCGCGTGCCCGCCGAACATCGATTCGATTATCCACCCGCGTCTACGGGGAACCCACGCTTTTCACCATTTTCGGGAATTCGCGTCCGCTCCTCCCCTCGAAAGGGGAAAACCAACGCCTCTCCGTTCATCCCCTTTATTTAAAGATCCGCCTGTATCCAACGATCCCCGTCCGTATCCGACTGCGGATACAGAACCGCAGTTTATCCATCCGCTTGTTCGACCGTTTTGAAAACGTGCCAGTACGCCGAGGCGCGGGTTTTGCTGCGAAAACGCGCGTAGACGCGCGCAAAGAGGGGGAGAGGGAGGGAAGAGAAAAGGAGAGGAAGGAAAACGAGAAAGAGGGGAGGCGAACGTGTGCACAATTCACGGCCGTGCGTTGTGTGTATTCAGTGTTCCCAATGAAACAGTTGTTATTTTGTGGTCGGCGAGTGCACTGGAGAGATACACCGGAGAGAGTTGGAATGGAAAGGCTCGGTCGGATAGCAGAGAGCGGCGATATCGGCCTCCGTCCGATGCCAGCGTTTCTCGCTCCGGTTCTGCGCTGTTATTTTTCCCTCGCCACAGCGGGCTGAATCTTGAGCAACGATCGAACGTAATGTAACGCTGTATCGTAGCGAGGCGGATGGGTTGGTTGGCTGGCTGGCTGGCTGGTTGGTTGGACGGTTGGATGGTTGGTCGGATGGTTGGACGGTTGACTGCAACGATGGAGCGTTACGATTCATCGAGTCCGGCCAGTCAGTGAAGCGAGCGTACGCTCGAGTCGACAGTGGTATATCTCCGTGAGACGGAATCTTCCGACGTGCGTGCCGCTCGTTGTTTCCCTTCTCCCCCCTTTCATTATCGACTCTCCTCCCTTCGCGAGGATTCGTCGAAATGAAATTTAATTCAATTCGGGGGAAACGGATATGGATATTTCTATAAATAAACGATATCTCCGCGTTCCAACTTTCGTGGAAATTTAGTCGATCGTCGGTTGGCAAAATTGTAAGATAAAATTTTAGATAGATGATATCGGTGGCGGGACGACACGATTTCTTTACGATCCACGACACGAAACCCGTGCATCGTTCCCTTTTATCGCGAATCTCGAGACGGAAAGCCCTCCCCTCCAACGAAAAGTTTCGATACTGGGGAAAATCCAGGCTGGATACGATATTCTTCTCATGTGGTTGTTCTGCCGCAGGTGGTACTACAATAGGAACCAGAGGGAGGAGCCGGTCGAGGATTCGTCCGGGCATTACGTGGTGCGAGACGGTTCGTTGATCATACAAGGCGTCCAGGAGAGCGACGGTGGATCGTACATGTGCACCGCTAGTAATTCCGAGGGCAGCGAGTCTATGGAAGTGAGGTTAACCGTGTCTGCGCCATTAAACGTGCACGTCCAACCATCGATCCAGACCGTTGATCTCGGGAAAGCCGCTCATTTGGTAATCGACGATTTCCATTTCCTCCCCCTTCCTCCCTATTTATCCCCGTTTATCGTGAAAAACGTAAACGTTTCGAACGTTTGTTGTCCCTTCCAACAATAACTTGTAACTAAAACGAATTGAAGAGAACGGAAGAAGATATAAATGCACGCACGTAGACTCGAATCTCGACGAGGTTGATTCGGTAAATTGTTCGTCCGCATTCGAGCGATCCGCCGCGGTCCACGTTCGGGGATAATTCGATTTTTAGGGAGGATGCCGTTTTTTCCCACGCTCGTGGCAATCTCGTGTTCGAGGGGAAGGAAAAGGGGAAGGAAACGCGTGAGATTGGCGGACACGGGGACCGTTCTCATCAAGCCCCTTTTTCTCTAAACTGCTTTTCAGACGTGCAGCGCAAGTGGATTTCCGCAGGCGGCGTTGTACTGGCTGAAGGACGGCCAGCCATTGAGAACGGGCGCTCGCATAAGGGCGGTTTCCAGGGAACGTATTTCCGTGATGTCGGTCGCAAGAGAGGATCGCGGCATGTACCAGTGCTTTGTGAGGAACGAGTATGAAATGGCTCAAGGAATCGCGGAATTGCGGCTGGGCGGTGAGTCTTTGTTTGCTTACCGTTTTTACCGTCACGTTGCGCGCGCCGAGAAAATGGAGAGAAGGAAGGAAATAGTCTGGCCGAGCGAAAGAATCGTTTCGAGGAAAGATTTCGTTCGAAACGGGGGATATACATATATATTCGAGATTACCCGTTTAATTCTTGCGCGCCATCGTCTTTTTCTTTACGGAGAAAAGCTCGGCCTGTCCTTCCCAACCTTCCAGTAATATCCATTATACCGTTTAAACGATTTTAAGCAACCCTCGTCCCTCCACCTATCCAGCCCCCTCCCACCTTTCCCTCGTTGGAACAGAAACAGCTTAACGAACGTTCCGCGAAATGAAACGTTTAAGGCACTCCGACGTGCCATCTAATGACATCGCGTCGCACAGTTTTCAATTGCTCCGCTCCAAAGTCTTCGCCCGCGCTATTAAAACTCGACCGCTCGTTAAATTGTGAAAGCGAGGAATTTGCATTTTATCCCGGACATGCGGCGTGGGCCAGGCAGAGATCTCTCCTTCTTGAGGGATCCTTTTTTCTTTCGAAAAATCCATCCATCGAGTTGATTCCGGGAATATCTTGGAACTCGGTCCAACGGAGGGAGGGAGATTTGTTTGAAAGACCGAATCGGAAAGAGAGCGTATCCATAAGGGGTTAGGGAAGAAGGGAAGAGGGGGGAGGGCTTGTTTGTCGAGCGAATGGTTCCGCGGTGATAGGTTGCCGATGGTTAATGCAGTGGAACTCTTCCCCCCCATACGATCCATTCCGGGTTTGCGTGCCACTCCATCGTAACGCGTTTTCCATCACCCCATCCCTTCCCCCTCCTGGCTTTCCTCCGGCGAAGTACGTGCCATTTTTGCGCGAAAACGGCCACATCGTTTTCCCGATCCATGCCTCGCCACGGAGACCGATGTTTGCTCGCCCGTTAATCGCACCCATCCCGCTTCCCATCCTTCCTCCACGCTTTTAATTATCGAATCTCGATAGTCACGTACCGGTAGCTAATGCTCGATCCTTAAGGCGATTTCCATTCCGATCGTTCGGATTACTGTTCGTATACATACATATACATACACGTATGTATACGATAGAAACGTCAACTTAACGCGGAAAGCGTGGAACCAGAGCAACGAATACGCGATTCAAAGCTTCGTCGTCGAGGCGACGTTAAAACGTTAAAGTACTTTTCGCTCGTCGTCCTACTAAAAAAAAAAAAAAAAAAAAAAGACCTTTTCTTCTCCTCTCATCCGATGCCGGCACGATAAAGTGTGTCAAACGATTGCGATCGACCGTCGTCGTCGTGGCCGTCTAGGCTCCGCGTCTCGCTCTCTCGTCGCGAGACGCTTTGCCGTTGTTGTGAAGCGCGACCCCCCGCCCCCCGTTTCGTCGTTTCGATGTAAAACAGCCGCCAACGAACGCGCCACCGTTTCCCGCAACTCTTGTTCTTTTTTCTTTTTTTTTTTTTTTTTTTTTTTTTCCTCCCCCTCCGATATCGATACCGGTCATATTTCGGTATCGAGAGGCCGGGCCGCGAATGCTTTTTCCATTAAAACGGGGCATCGAGCCCCCTCGTCCCCTCCGCGATCGGGGTTACGGTTCCGAAGATTTCAATTAAAACACTTTTACCGTGGCAGATTGCCTTTCGGCCGGCCCCGGGCACGGTTACAGGGAATAAAGTGTCCGTGGAGCGATTTCGCGCCCGGCAAAGCTTCCTCCGGCCGACCGAGCGACCATCGAGGCCTCGTTTCACCCCCATTTTCGCGGCTATCGTCGTCCCACCGACCGAAACTCCCCCCGTAACGTATTTTCCATCGCGCCGCGCCACACTGCCGCGGGCATCACGCGCTATTTTTGCGCGAAAATGGCCTCGTTTGCTGTCCACCGCTGTTCACCCGTTCTCCGCCCCAACGTGCCGCATTAATACACTATCGAGAACCACGCGATACTCGAATATCCCGGGAAACACAATCAAGCCAATTCACGGCGCCTGCATTTTTTCTCCTCTTCTTTTTTTCCTTTCTTTCTCTCTTCTCTTTTTTTTTTTTACAACGATACGTGGAAACAAACCACGTTTCGTTTCGTTTTGAATTTTAGAAAGTTCATCTTTCGACTGTCGATCGAATTGTTCCTTTCTCCTTTCGTTGGAAGGAAGGAGTTTAATGTGCTTTTTCCTGTTTCTCTCTCTCTTTTTTTTTCTGTTTTTCGTTCGAAGACGTCAGTTCATTCCTCCAAAGATTTCCTCGAACGATCTGTATCCGTGGCGATGAAACTTGCCGCGTACTTTCCCCGCCATTAGCCGCGCCGGCAACTTGGATCCCATCGTTGAAACTTGAAATTTTCTTTCCCACGGGCGAAAGAAACGTCGGCGGTGATTGACGTCGGTGGCCGAACGATACAATGGCGCCGGCTTTCTTTCACCCTCGATCCGACAATCAAGCCTGGACGAGAGGGGAAGTATCGAGGAGAGGCGAAACTATTCTTTCCCCCTTCGCAACTGCCGCTCAATCCCCGGCGTGGGGGTAATTGAAGAGGCGAAGGGGAAGCGTGGGGGGGAGCACTGCTCTTGGTGGCGGCCCGCTATAGAAACAAGAACAGGAGCAAACAACGGTAATGGATTCAACCTTTGAACGGCTCGCTCGCAATTGCATCTGGCCGCAATAACATGCCGCAACCGTCCGGTTACACCGTTTAAGCGACTTTTCATTAGCCTTAAACGTGGCTACGATTTCTTCTTTTTCTTTCCTTCCACCGCAAGTTTATACATCATCGATGATTGAAAAAATCCGAGAAATTCGACTCGACGAAAAAAGAAAAAAGAGAGAGAGAGATATATATATAATGTAAAATTTCTCAGATTGGAGAAAATATTCTTTCGATTATCCCCGATCGAAGTATTCGAATCGAGTCGATTTTCCACGATTCGATTCGAATTCGACGCGGTGGCCATTAGCCACCCCGCCGTTAGAATTCTTCTCGGTCGCATGATTTCTAAGCTGCAGGGCGCTACAGTGTACATTAGGTGGGGATTGCCCGCAGCACGATGGGATAGTTAGTACCGCCAGCCTGGATTTGCATACGCTAACGAGATTCCTGCGGTTTTGCCGATGCTTTGCATGCCGGCCGAGCACGATCCCGAGCTCCATCCTGCGCCACCTGCCTGCGTCTATTTATTATGCGTCATAGATACGTCAGGGAAGAAGGCGGCGCGCGTCACCAAGGCGAGAGGGAACGGGATGCCTACGTGGAAAATGGGGTTTCGAGAGCGAGAGGATCGTGTTGGTAGTTATACCGCGAGTAGTCTCGAGAAGCGCGAATGTCGTTCCCCTTCTATTAAACGTGTCGTTCAACTTTAGGGGAAAATTCGCGTATCAGGAACCGTATTTCCAATTGCCTTTCGATGCGTATCGAAAGGACAAGTTTCGGCCCAAATATTATACCAGTTATCGTGAATTCACCTGTGCACCTATCCTATATACTATACACGATGTGTATATGTGTATATTCGTGATATCTATTTTTTTTTTTTTTTTTTTTGGATTATTGACATCGCACGTGCGACCATCCATCGGGTATTTATCGCCGATATGCCTCGAGCCAATTGGATTTCGGAAATGTGTATTCGAAACGAACGTCGATTACGAAATTCGGTTAACGAGGAATGGAGGAAATAAGAGTTCAGTTCGAGGAAAGATTGGATCGGGTAATAATAATAATAATAATAATAAGAAATTGGTTGGTTACGGTTGGATAAAGAAAAAGCTGAACGATGTACAATGTTTTTTCCCTTCACGGAAAAGGAAAGGGGAGGGGGAGGAGAATGAAATTTCTCTACGAGGCGCGTCGGCCTCCGCAGATTTTTAATTTAAATTGCAATCACCTCCCCCCTCCGGCTAAGAGGCACGCTCGCGAGTACTGGTTATATTTGACGACAGCCTCGGCTATTATTTACACGGCGATTCTCGTTTTCTTTCCAGGCGAACGATAAACAAGCGGTCTACCCTGTTAACGTTTCATTAACATCAACCTCGTTCGCTGAGCCGCCGCTTTTCCTCCGCGAAACTGTCTCGTATTATAACGGGGCGGGGGACCTCGGTTCGTTGGATTAAACTGTTAAACTGGAACGAGAAGTTTTCAGAAATATTTTCTTTTCTTTTTCATTCTCGAAAAAATCACTCGAAATTCGTCTCGTTGATTCGTCTCGTTAAATTCGCATAATTTCACGAGGAATTACGAAGAAGGGCGAGAGAAAAGAAAGGAAAATAGATTAACAAGATGATTTTTCTCTCTTTTCCACTCTCTCGGACGTCCGTTTCGAGCCACGTTGGTAAACAGGCAACCTCGAAACAGGACGCTTTTAAAGATTATTCCGCGCCCTCCAAGGACGCAAAGTTGGCCGTGCACCCGGCTTCGAAGGCGAAATAACGAGGCGGACTAATTGGACAGACGTAATTGTTAATTTACTAATAGCTTCCTAGGTCCGGCAGTCTTTTAATTACACGTTCTCGCCGCTTCTCGCACCGCCGTGATTTCGAATTTTCATTACAAAGTTTCTTACGCTCCGCCACGACGAGATCATCGCTCCCCGTGAACGAGGCAAACGAGCCCCGTGAAATATCCGTAACGCGATTCTTCGTTTCGATTTCTTCGTTTCAAATAATTATCCCAAGAAGAGAATCCTTTTCTTTTTCGTTCGAACACGGCAATTAAAAAAAAGGAACGAATCTTATCGTTTCGAATTCAAAGTTCGATTCTAAAAAGAGAAAGAAAGAAGGAAGGAAAAGAAGCGGGAAATTCCCACTCGATGTTTTCCTCGCGACGCCTCGTAGAGCGTCGGAGAGGATCAAAGTTGTTACACGGCGTGCAAGAATCAAGGTATGCATACGAAAAGTTGTAGGAAAGTCGGCTGTTATTTCGTGGCCGACGTGCTCGCGCTTATGAAGTTCATGAATTCATTACCGAGAGGGCTCGTTACGCGGGGTGGCACGTTCATTTAGAGCCCCCTTCTGGAACTGGAACGTATATGCCTGCGAACGCGCCACGCTTATTTTCAATGTTTCTTCGTTAAGTCGCGCTCCTCTTAATCCTTCCCCGCCTCCCATTAATCTTCGGGCCAATTATTTAATGGAAAATCCACCCGCTTATTAAGGTCCACTTAATGAGAAGGGATGCGACGTATCGAGGGGATGAATCTCCTTTCCGTTTTCCGCGACAGGAAAAACGTTATAAATTTTATCGCGAGGAGCACAACCTGTGTGACCCAGATACGTCGAATGGACGAATCAAAGATTCGTTCTGGGGGTTTTCCATCCGATCGAAATATCCATTTGAAAGAAAAAAGAAAGAAAGAAAAGATCCCTTCGATTTTGATTCGTATTTACTCTCCCCCCTTCCTCCCTCAAACACGAATTTAATCTAGCATCGATCGAAGGTTGGGCAATCGCTGCGAGATCGGCAGCACGAAGTCTATCTCGTAAATAAATAGCCGGATATTAGCGGAGCGGTGGGAGCGGCGGGGCAGAAATAGGTGGTAATTAGCGAAGGAGGGAATCGAGAGCTCGAGGAAGAGGGGGAGGAGGATCGTTGAGACGGAAGAAAGAGAGAGAGAGAGAAAGAAAGGCAGGGAAAATGAGAGGAGAGGAGGGGAAAAGGTGGAGCACGCATCGGTAGATATGGAGGAGATACGTGTAATCCGCAGCGTAACGTCTGTTAACAGAGATCGCGCCGCAACTGGTCTACAGGTTTATCGAACAGACAATGCAGACCGGTCCATCGGTTTCTCTGAAATGCAGCGCGGCGGGTAATCCGACGCCGCAAATTTCCTGGCTGCTGGATGGATTTCCGCTTCCGCAAAACGACAGACTCCTGATTGGCCAGTACGTGACCGTGTACGGGGACGTAATATCGCACGTGAACATCTCGTCGGTCAAGTCCGAAGACGGGGGCGAGTACGAGTGCATCGCGAGCAGCCGCGCTGGCGAGGCGAGCCACTCGGCGAGGCTCAATATTTACGGTGAGTACTCCCTCTGAGGGGTGAGAGGGTGGAGAGAGAGAGAGGGAGAGAGAGGGTAAAGATTGTTAAGGAGAAGAATCGTCGACCAGTGTCGATTGAAATTGACTGGAAACCCCGGGGAATATTACGTTCCATCTCTCTCTCTCTCTCGTTTTTCCTTTCCCTCTCCGTTTCTCCGTGGCTCGAATCGATCGCCGGGAATATCGGCTCGATGGGATCCTTTGTCATTAACCACCACCACCGTTCGAGGGGCGATTTCTGTTAATTAAAAATTGGCTCGTAGCTTTTGTTTTATCAACGAATTTTTTTTTCCCTTTTCTTTTTTCTTTTTTTTTTGTTCCGTACTTGCCGTACCGCGTGCGAATGGGAAAATTTCTCGCATCGCGAAATTTCGCGAAGACAGATTCGACGATATTAGAGTTGATTTAAGAGGGAAATAACGAGTCTTGTAATTTCGCGACACTGGGAACACGGAGGATCGTGCCGATGCGACGACATCGAGGGAGGGAGGGAGGAAATCTCGCTCGAAGCGAGAAATATATGTTTCGTTGCTTGTCAATCGCAGGTTTGCCATATGTCAGGCCCATGTCGACGGTTTCGGCGGTCGCTGGGAAACAGTTTCACATCAAATGCCCGGTCGCCGGTTATCCCATCGAATCGATCGTTTGGGAGAAAGGTGAGTATCAATCTCTCCCCTTCTGTCTTCCCCTTTCGTAAAAAAAAAAGAAAAAAAAAAGAAAAGAAGAAAAAAAAAATAGAGTATCGTAGATACTTTGATCGAGAAGGGGTCGTTCCCTCGAATTTATTTTAAATTCGCGTTGGATCGCGCGGGAGGGGAGAGAAATTGAGCGGTCACGTTGTTAGCAGATGGAGTAAGGTTGCCCACAAACATGAGACAGAGGGTTGCGAACGGCAGCCTGTTCATCGATACGGTGCAACGAGCCGCCGATCAGGGCACGTACACGTGCACCGCCAGGAACAAGCATAATTTCACCTCTCAACGATCGGTAGAAGTGCGCGTTCTAGGTGAGTAAACTGCACACGAATATTTTCCGATACCGGTCTCTTTTTCAGGCTTTCGCAGAGCAGATGCCACGATATCCGAATACTTTATCGGTCACGCGCGGTCTAGCTTATGTAATTTCTATAATTTCGAACGAAACGATATATCGATTTCACGTGACGCTCGAAGATTTATATATATATGTAAGTTAACGCGTTTAAATTTTTCGTATCTTTGCTTTTCCATTCTCTCTTCGCGTCAGATTCGAAAAGTGGAGGATCTTGGAGTGAACGAACACCGCGTGTGACCGATTCGAGGTACGAAAGGCCGATTATCGGTTGATAATCGGAACGGTGACATACCCGAAGTTACATCATCCCTTTGTTCGATACGTTCTGCCCCTCCTTCCCTCCTCCCTTCAACGGTAATTTTCCATCCCTATAGCAATCGCATATTAATTACGATTCGTGTATGCATAACATCCCGGCGTGTTTGATGCGTGCCGCCAAATTTACCTTCGCACGATGTTTCTGTATTAGGTATTACGAGGCAGAGTATTCCGTATACCCCATTGTTCATCGTTGGCCGAGATTAGTTAACGCGGGGCCAAGCATCATCGCTTCGAGTTTCGTGTTTATCGAGTCGTGCGCGAATTTTCAAAATGGCGTAAAACAACCGCGGGCAACCAGTTTTATCTCTTCCCGAAACCTGCACCGTTATCGTCCTTTAATCGCGTCCTCGTGCGCAGCCCCCCTCCATCGAATTAAATTCGCGATATTTCGCGATCTTCTCATCCGTTTTCTCCCCTGTCCTCTCTCCCTCCTTTCCCTTTCTTCCAGTTTATCGATTTTGGGATGGAAAACGTTTAAGGAAAACGGATCTCGAAGGGTTAAATTCGATTCGGAGCAAACACTCGAGAGAGGATCGCGCGCAATTTAATAGAGCTCGGCTGCCAACGATCTATCCACGGTACCTATGATCCCGGCCAAAGCGCGACAGAAGTTGGAGAAAAATTCGAGAAACTTGGCCCAAGTTTTCTCAAAGGATCTTCTCTCTCTTCTTTGGCCGCCCGCTCACCGGTGGGGCGGGGAATATCTTATTGGCGCGACTCTTAATCGTGCACCTGCCTTGGAAATCGTATCGCGCTCCCTTCGAACCCACCCGCCATTTTGTATACTTTGAGAAAGTACTTAAAAGCGATCTCCGTCGAATAAGTAATCGCTTCTCTGCTTGCTTCTTCGCGTTTCCTCGCGAGGAGAGAGAGAGAGAGAGAGAGGGAAAAAAAGACGAAGATAGGGAAGAGGGATGGGAATTCGATTAAACGTCAAACCGAGTCAACGAAGGAGGTGATACGATGGAATCGATAATCCTCGTGCCAACGCCGAAGTTAATTAACTCTCTCGCTCTCTCTCTCTCTCTCCCACATGATTTTCGACTCGTCGAGAAACCATTATTCGTCCTCCTCCTATTTACCCCCCCCGTATTTACCTCCGACACCGCAACGATGGATAATCGCTTCCCGAATCGATGGACGAATCGCGCGACGATCGACTTGGTCTTACGTTCGATGATCGTCCATCATCGAAGCTACGTATGTGCGTATGTGGATACGCTGTGACCAGAGGGGAAGGATCGAAGGATCCGCGCATAGAGAGAATGCTTCTGTGAAACCGCGCGACGGATGCCAGAGATCTGTGGAAAAAGATTCACGACAAAAAATAGTTTTCTCGGCCAGGACAGTTTACTTAGGAATAATTCCTTTACGTGTACGATCGTACACGATCTCTCAGGGATCACGGTGCAACGTGTGTATATATATATATATACATAAATGTGCGCTAGAGTGTGTGCGTGTATATGCGTCTATCTCTCTATCTCTTTCTCTCTATCTATCTATCTATCTATCTATCTATCTCTCTTTCCGTCTCTTTATCCATCTTCTCTATGTGTGCGTCAACGGATATCCGTGCGTTTGACAACACTCCGCGAACGAAGCCACGCACCAAGAGCACAGCACTTCACTGCATCGCTCAAGCATCTGTCCTTGCACGCGCTCGCCTAAACTCCGCTCTCTGTATATTACGTTACGTACGTGTACTTTTGTACATAAAAATTCATAGCGCGCCGCGTACACCCCTACTCCTCCCCCCTCCCCGCCCCCTATATGGGGTGTACGCGCGCGTGCACGTGCGCGCTCGCGCGATACACGGCCCCCTCCCGCCCCTTTAAAAAAGGATCTCGTCGTTTAATCGCCTCGTGCATCAAGCCTTGTGCGCCACGTCCAAGAAATTTTCTCCCTTCTACGAAGTATATATGTATATATATAAGAGATAACGTTCTGCCAAGCGAAAAATATCGCTGACCGGTTTAATATCGACGCGCCATACCGGATATCGCTTGATATTCGCGTGTTACGATGCCTCGTTACTTACGAGAAACGCGTTTGTCCTTATCTATCGTGTAAAGAGTATAGGATAGAGGGATATGAACGATATTTATTTATTTTTTTTTTTTGGATAAATCGTAACACGAAAGGAGAGTATCGAAATTCTACCCAAGTCGTTTCCCAAGAAGAATTTTTATATCGAGAGAAAATAAAAATTTCGATTCTATTCAATTCCCGCGATCCTGTACAATTTATCATTACGCTGAAGTATCGCGTAAGTTTATCAATCGAAATTCAGTTTAGTTTAGTTTCTATAAGTTTTTGCTCGACGCTTTTCGATGAACACGATCGTTTAACTCGTCACGTTCAAAGCGAACCGCTCGTTCCCGCAATTTTCCAAGTATCCCGCGGAAGGAAGGAAGAAAAGAAAAGAAAAAAAAAGAAAGGGAAGTGGATAAAGGTGCCAGAGTACAGTAGAGAGCAAGAATTGGCGATCGAGTGGCGCGATTTCGCAAACTAGAGGGGGCCCCCTGTTCCCTATATATTCGAGAACGCACGTGCACGCGCCACTTGTACATAAATATGCTGTTGTCGAAGCATCGATATTCTATTAACGTGGCTCGAGCCGCCGTTTCTTTCGCAGAGCGATGCGCACTTCACCGGCCCCGAAAGCACCTCTTCGAAAGCCCCCCCTTCCTCCTCGTACGTACGTATCACCCACTCAACGTTGCTCGACAAGCTTCGATTTTCACCGGCAATTTTCATAATCGAGACCGAAAAAGGAACACGCAACGCGACGTGTAAAAGCGCGAAACCCCGCAACCCCGTGTATGTATAAACGCGGTTGAATCACGGCTCGAAAGCAATCAACCGGAGTGGTTGTAACCGATCGATTGTGTTCCACGGGGCGAGAATTTGCCGCGATTCGTCGGCAGCGAAAGTCCGTTTATCGGCGCGTTTCGACCGTGGTACTCGCGAGCCACCGCGAATTAATTGCGAAAGCTTGTCGACATAGGAGATATTCGACAAGCGCACCGGGGGAGGTGAGAGGAATCTTTGAAACGAGGCAGAAAAAGAGGGGAAAAAAGACCGAGGATCGATCGAGGGAGGGAGAGAGGGGGGGAGCGAGTCGAGTTCATTAATACGATCCGCGGCGAGGATAAATTTTTCGCGAATTTCTCGTGCCACTCGTAACTCGTGGAAGGGGTGGAAAAGTGAAAACCGATCGACGAAAAATTGTACGCCGTGCCGGCCACGGTTAAATATCAATTACAGCCCTTGTTCCACCGCTAACGCCGGTTTATTCGTCGAATCGTTCGTGGGGAAGAAGCGCGTTACAACAAGCGGGATACGATTATCCGGCCGGGCCAGATCGTTTCGCGATATTAAAAAAAAAAAAAGGGAAATAAAAATGAGGGGAGGGGGGGAGGGGAATCGTAGTCGGCTGGCTTTGTAAAATCAGGGGGAAACGCCGGAGAAAAATCGCGCGAATCGAGCACCGAGTCAAAGAGATATAATTATCGGCTCGTGAATTGGATATGTAGTGATTTGAAAAAAAAACGCGCTTAACGGGAGTTTCCTTTGATCACGCCATTTTCGTGGATTAACTCGGCCGAGTTAACGAAAACAACGCGAACGAAAAAGATTTTCGACGGCACGTTTTTTATTTCTTTTATGAGAGGGGGAGGATTGTTTGCGATTATATTATTTTTATCTGTCCGTTTCTTTCTTTCTTTCTTTTTCTCTTGGATGGATGGCGAGAGGAATAGAGAAGTCTTCCAACGAGATTCCGGCGTACGGTGATCGCCAGTTAATTCTTAATCGAAGGGATTAAACGCGTGTTGCGTAACCGATCGAACCGGTCTGTTCATTGGATTTCGATAAAAAAAAAAAAAGGAAAAAAAAAAGAGTAACTGCTACGCTCGCTTCATCCAATTAAACAAGTTATTCTACTGATATTGGATTAATTCGTAACGCTAGGATTGAAAAATTAGCGAGGGAAATCGAAGCTTTAAGAAAATTTAACCAAATGTCGTGTACGGTTTGTAACGAAGTCGGGATTAAAGGGAAAAAATTGGTGTTTGCGCCGAGTGATGTCCGCAACGCGGATTCTATCTCTATCTCTTTCAAGCTCTTTGTTTCTACATAGATGATCGCAATTTCGTACGATATTTCTCGCGCATTAAGGACACTTGGATCTCCACGATCGAATTTCTAATCGAAATACACGGATACGTGATCTTTTCTCCTTTAATTCGAGTATTCGAATCGTGTTTTTCAAGCGTCTTAAATGCACAAGCTTCCTTCCTCGACCGATGTTGCGGAATTCTCAACGTTTCCACGTTGTATAAATTCCACGACACCGGTGGACGATGAAAAAAAAAACCGTTCGACGTGTGTGCTCAACCCAAATTCTTTCTGTTCCATGAAAATATACCATATATTTCTGTCCCATGATTATCATCGAACAGTTTTAAATATATATAGATATTTATATATTATATATATATACATATACGCGAATTCTCTATAGCGTTTCTGAACCGCTTTTTACTGGAATGCCACCTTTGTCTTTGTATTGTTCTTTCAGTGCCACCTAAAATCACGCCTTTCAGTTTTGCTCGCGATTTAAACGTAGGGGACCGTACTAGCGTACAGTGCGTGGTCGTGACTGGCGATCTGCCACTGACGTTCACGTGGCTCAAAGATAACGTCCCGATAGAGATCAGGACGTCGCAGGATGCTCCGCCGTCAAGCCATAGCCGCGTTCAGGCCCCGGCCGGTCCTGGAGACGCGATTAAGGGGCCCAAGCGGGGCCCCAAGGCCGAGGGCCAGGCCGAACAGTCCCCGAGAAAGGCCATTACCGTCCGCCAATATGACGCTTTTACCAGCGCCCTGAGCATTAGCACGATCGCACCCGCGCACAATGGCACGTACACCTGTCGCGTGGCCAATGGCGCTGCCACCGTCGCTCATTCTGCACTCCTTCACGTCAACGGTAAACGCACACCGTTGGTGTACTTCTTCGTTCACGCTCTCACTACGACGCAGAGGTGTGACACTTACCTTCCTTACTTTTTCTTTCTCTCTTCTCTTTCTCCCATATTTCTTTCCACCGCCTCATCGATCTCGACGCGTCCGCATGCACCCATCCCCGACGCGTCGCAAGATCGTCGTCAATTTTTATTACCTGCAACCGTTCCTTCGATCGTTCAGCGTATCGGCGAGATCCTCGATTCGATGAGAAACGATCGAAAAATTCCGACGACTTGCTTCGTCGTCGCGTTCTAGTCGATACGCAGCGATCATCCTTACCGACTACTATTCCGATCGATTTGGAGCAACGAAGCTGCGTTATAGCTCGCGCGACTCGTGGAACATAATAAAGACAGACTGGCAATTTTCCAACCCGATGGATTATGTGCTCGCGCTGGAAAAGTAGCTGATTGATCGGTCGGTAAGGAAACAACGAAATCCAACTTTGCTACATGCACGATCGATCAATCAGCGACTCCTCGAACCCCGTGACGCAATTTGATCAATTTTCCGTTCCGCTTCGAGAAAAAGAATTTTTCCACTTCCTTCTTGAAACAATCGATCGAGATATATCTTAAAGAGCTATATAGACACGCTATATCAACGCGCGCAACGAAGAAGTGCCGAGAGTTTTTCTTTTTCCGTTTTTTCGTTCTTTTGGCATCTTCCTCCTCGAGATCCACCTCTGTCGTCGTTCGCGAGTCGACGTTTCTTAAGCACCCACGTACATGGACGTTCGTCGAGGATGATCTCGGAAAGATTATACAGGCTGTCCGAAGTCATTCGACGCGACCTGTTTCTGCTATGATGCTAGTCCAAAGTGCACGCCCAACCGGCACGTTCGACCGGCGACAATTGGCGAGACCTTTCTCTCTACCTCGTCGTTCTTCTCGTCACCGTCACGATTTTTCCCACCTCGCCGTGAACCGCCGTTCCATTTCTTTAACCTCGTTTTTTTAAACTTTTTTTTCTCTCTCTCCCTTCCTCCCCTTTTTCCTTTCCTTTTTCTTCTCTCTCGCAACGGAAAACGGTCCCAAGGAATATCGCGGGGCGAAGGATATCGAGCGTGGTGAAACGTGCCGCGCGCCGTCTCGTCGTGGATTATTAGATTTCAATTTAGATTAGAAGTGGCGGCGGTGGGTGAAAATCGAGACGGCGAGATGATTCGTTGCTCCTCGCTGTGGGAGTTGGAGAGAGAGAGAGAGAAAATGTGTCCCCGGTGAGGACGTGCCGCGAATTTTTTCGATTCTCTTACTTCTCCTTACGATTTTTTAATCCCACCGTACTCTTTTTTTCTTTCTTTTTTTTTTTCTTCAACACTCTCTATTCATAACGACTCTATCCTGCACGCTCTCTTCTCTTTTGCACGCCTCGATTGCACGCTTTTTTTTTCGAATAAATGAATGTGTATATATTATTATTAATATACGCTACGAACGCTACATTGTGTAAATATTGTAAATATATTGTATATGTATAACAGTTAACAGTGTTTCCACGTGCTGGTCGTCGTTCACGAACGTTTTTTTTTTTTTTTTAATCTAAACAGCGCGCAATAATCGGGCTGAACCAATCGGACTTTCGAAGATATATATATATATGCTCGTATATATCGTGTATTTTATATATAATTGTGATCTGTGACATCGAAACGCTCGTTGAAAATCTGCTTCGGGGGCGAGTTTCGACTCGTTGCACTCTTATTTTCACACACACACGTATCAATGTACAAACACGTTCAATCACTCGTTCAATCGCATACTACGTAGAATCCCTGCAATCACACGTACGTACATTCTGTCTCCTCACTCTCTCTTTCTCTCTTTCTCACTCACTCTCTATGTTTCTCTGACTCGCCCTTCCAGTCCGCTCGTCTCTCCTGTCTTCTCTCAGGCAAATGCTCGCGGAGAAACTCGTGTTCGGACTGGTTTCGAATTGGCTGCCGCGAAATTAAACGGGAATCCGGCGTCAGATTAGGATTTTTCGTTTAATTTTGCGCTCGGCAGCCGCGGGATCGGGCTCGATGTCACAGCGTGAGATCGTTTCGTTCACGTGAAACGTAACCGTATCGTGCTGACTTTTTAATCTTCGCACAACAACATGCGCGTGTGTATTTTTTTTTTTTTTTGCATCGTTCAGCATTAATATGTTTTTGAAACGAGAGATTCGTGCAATGTTTTGATTGAGTATTGCGTTTTATATTTTATATATATATATATATATATATATTATTATTATTATTATTATTCGTATTATAATATATATATATATATATGGAATTTCTATGGTATTCTTTATACGTCGGATCGTTGTACAACAACGACACCTCGAACACACGATCCGCAAATACAGTAGGAGTCGTGCTCTTTTGTCCCGTTTCGAATGAATCGTCCACCTTTGTTGCTCTCTCGATATTTGTGTTGTATCACATCGTGTATCAATCACGTATATATATATTTGACCGATTCTGACCGAGTCGCATATTATATTATATACATCACTATCCAGTAGTACAGTATATCTTTTTATCAAGACTATGCTATGCTATTACGCTCGAGATATTCTCTATCGTTTGTGTACTGTCATCGTTATTATCATCATTATTACACCATTCAAATATTATATATTTGGGATCAGTAGTAGTATAAATCATATTTCGAGGGGGGAAATCGATACGAGAGAGAGAGAGAATTCTCAACCAGCGCGAATGAAACCGATCCTGGTGTATCATTACGAACTCGATATACCGTTAAATCATGTTTGTTACGAAGAAACTCGATCGGTCCAACGAAATCCACGAAATTTCGCCCGAATTTTCCACTCTCTCTCTCTCTCTCGTGTTTTTTTCGCCCTACATTTAGTTTTCACGCTCGTTTCGATAATTGATCAGCTCAACGGCCCTATGAGTGATGGTAAGTAGTTCATCGCTAATCAACTCGAATGAGAAAAGAAAGCCAAAAAACAAAAAATAAAAAAATAAAAATAAAAACGATCCAATTATGAATTATTATTCGATAATAATCGATGATATAATTTTTTTTTCGAATTTATCTCGCGAAAAAACACGCGTCGAGGAAGCGAACAACGAGGACAGCCAAGAGTTCGAACGGTTCTCCAATGGAAAATGGTGATCGGACGAGAAAGGAACGGCGCGATCGTCTCTCGGTTTTTACTTTACCTTACTTACCCGGCCGCCCTCGTAAAGACGCATCGGTCTGAACATTACAACAGTTACCCCGGCTCATAAATGTTCATTTTCCAGGCCACGAGGTATATACGTGGGCGCGCTGCGACCGAATATTTATGGCCGAGCCGCCATTTTTCACGTGCTCCGGCCGCCGCTGGGGCCGCACCTGTCCAACGTCCACGTTTCCGGAGGTCACGTAGCGGGAAACACGTAGCAGAAACTCCAAGTTATTGCCGTTATCAAGCTCGGTTCTTGTACAAACCCAAACGGAGCTGCTCGAAATTCGTCCGTGGGGCGTGGGAAGTGGTGTAGGTCCGTGTTTGGTCGGACAACGACGAAATGGAGCAACCGCCGGTGTCCATTTCACGTTGGGGGATCGGTGCGGATTCGATCAAACAACGGTGGTCGCGAATTTCGTGACCTCCTGTCCCCGTTCCGCGACGAGACTTCGATTCGAAGGGAAAGAGGAAGCGAGAGGATCGAACTGGAACGAAACATATATATATTTGTATCAGACAGATTTTCTTTTTTTTTCTAGATATTCTTTCGAGAGGAACATTAATTAACCCCCTCCGTCATTCTCCGAGGAACGGATTAAACTCGGAACAGTTTGTATCCGCCACTTGTATTTTAATGTTAATTTCAGACGTTCGGGAAGAAGATTTATTAACTCTCCGTTGTTTTCGACGCGTACCTCTGCCGCTATTAATTCCGTTCCAACGGCCTCCCGCTCCTCTCAAGTTTCACCATTTCGATGTAATTATCCGACTTGCCGTTTCCATTTCCCCGCGGCCTAACACTTGACTCCTTTTCGATAATAGGAGGAATAGACTTGGAGAGGATCGCGAGTAAAAATACAGGAGAGTCTCGTCGCGCGACGGCGGTGTTGTACGTCTTTCCTACGACGCGTTCGTCGGCTGTTCAAACTCCCTCTCGTCGTCCATACTCCCGAAACTGTACTCCCATAATACTTTAATAATACTTTCCACCGCAAACGAGAAAAAGAAAAAAAGAAACGATAAAAGAAACAAGAAAAAAAGAAAAGAAAAGAAAAGAATAGGGGAAGAGGACGTAAGAGCGTAATCTCTGGCCGAGATACGCTAATAGGAGAGACGGTTAATGGCCGGCATGCAGGTAGTACATACTATTATCACACGTCACGTTTATAGTTCCACCGCGGATCTCGCCGTTTTATTTCGAGAACGGTGTGACGGAGGGGATGAGGACACAGCTAATGTGTACCACGAGCCAGGGTGACCAGCCGTTCAACATCACGTGGTTGATGGACGAGAAACCGATTCAGGTCAGATCGGGTGACGGTGCGTCGGCGTCGTCCTCGGCGTCGTCCTCGGCGTCGTCGTCCTCGTCGTCATCCTCGTCCTCGTCGTCGTCATCGTCGTCGTCGTCGTCGTCGGGCGGATCCACCGCGGCCTTTCTCGAGACGGGCAACAACAACATACAGATAAGCGACTATCCGCCGTTTTCCAGCATCCTGACGATAAATAACGTCAGCGCTAAGCACAGCGGGAACTACACGTGCCAGATCAGCAACGTCGCTGGCCTGGCCGAATACTCGACCAGCCTCTCCGTTGCTGGTTGGTGTCTCAAACGAGCAACAACAAAAATCGACATATGGTAGCTGTAAGAACCTGTGTACATAAACCGTGTGCCAGCCAGATGTATACTTGTCTCTGACTGTTTTTCTCTTTATATGTATATATACACATATATGTATATGTATATATATATATATATATGTAATATATATACATATATATATACGTACACGCGTGTATATACATATTACGGCACAGATACGGAACAGCCAACAGGGAGGATTGGAGTACATTGGGCGTGTTTCGACACGGAATCGATTCGAGTGTCGCGTTTTCTCCTTCCTCTCGATGACACTTCCACCCCCTCCTCCCCCTTATCTCGATGCGATCCCATCCTCTTCGATTCTTCGTCACCGTTCCGCTTTGAATTTTGATGTTTCGCTTTTTGGATGTGGATGGATTAGATCGAAACCTCGTCGAAAATCCTCACCTCCCACGAAATCTTAACTCGAAGATCGTGGTAAGATCGGGAAAGAATGTATCGCGGAGCAAGAGAAAGGTAATACGGATACGTTTGTCTTTGTGGGGAAGGATTCGCGTTTGAATTTTCCACGCAAAGCCCCGGGTGGTTGGAGTTGGTCGCGCGAGTTTGCTCCCTGAATACGGAGAGATTCTTATTTTCCCAACGAATTCGCGCGAAGATAGAATATTAAGGTGGATATGATATCGCGTTACCGGGGGATTCTTTTTTTCCACGCGGCCATATCCCGCTAAGAGGAGCGGCGAAAGGTCTATTTAAGGAGGATAACGCTCCCGACCGGTGGAATATTTCTTCTACGAGAAAAGAAAGGAGAGGAAAGGAAAAGAAAGGCGAGAGATAACGACAGCCAGATGGCTCCTTCAAAGACACCTCGATGCTCGCCTCGCTATTACATTTCTCCACGCTCTTCCTCCTCCCACGTTTCCTTCGACCACGTTTTTTTCCCCAACGACGTCCTCCCCAACCCTCCTTTCGAACGACGTTACAAGCCTAGTTTCATCCGGAGCGGAAGTTTGCTCGGATCGCGGCCTCTCGCGAGGATGCAGGCGCGCGCAGGCAAATTAGTTTCGAGTTTCCGGGTGAGGCGGGGTCGAAAACGCGAGAACTTCGCCAACCCGGTCGATGATTCTTCGAAAGTCGGCGACAACTCGATCCAATCTAAATCACTTTCTTATCTCCCTTTCCGTCGGATCTTTCGCGTTATTTCCATCCGTTCTTTACGAGCGTCAACTTTCTCGCGTGGACAATCTCGTTGCGAAACCTCCGTCAGAGACCGCGTGTCTCTCGTCGATCTTTATAATCGCGAGTTAATTCTTTCGAAGGAGAGGGAGAGAGACGAAACACGTTTCTCGCAGCGAAGGAAGAGAAGTAGGAGAAGATGGTCTGTTATTTTTCGAGACACGCGCGAAATGCGACGAGTATTAGGGGGCCGACACGCGTTGTAATGTCCTCTTCCGCGCCATTCATATTCACTAAGAGGCGGGATGGCGTTGGGTCGGGCGTAAAAACTACCGTAAATTCGAGTTAGCCGTGTTACGAGTCGGCCGAATCGATGCGATACGTGCTAGTATATTCCCCGTGATTTCGATATCGTTTTTCCACGCCGCGTGCACCCACCCCGTTAACGAACTATTTTCGCCGACCTCGAAAATTACGACAATTTTTCTCTCGTCTCATTTCGCGCGGCCAAATCTCGGCTCGAGATTTTTCGTGAAGTTTCACGCACGTGTCTTTCTCTGCGTACGTCTGTTCTCCATCGATCGACGAAACTCGTATCGGGGGAGGGGCAGACTCTTCGAGGTCGTTCTCGCTTTGTATTATTGACGGATTTCGATTCCGGAGGGGGCATTGTGCGGATGAAACGTTGCGGGCAGAAAACGTCTCGTGAAACAAAGGATCGTAAATTAAAGGTTGGAGCACGTCGAAGTTAACGGCGCGGCGGAATCAATGGGGGATAAGCGTCTTTTATAAACCGGTCGCTCGCCGGTCAGTCGTACGCCTCGAATTACTCGCGCCGTGCAAGATCGATCGAGGCAATCGAGACGAAGGCCGCCGGTTTCACGAGGATTCTCGAGAACGATCCGCTCTCTATCGATCGTGAAATTTCACGAGGGGGAGGTTCCGCGACTCGAGTGTGAAATCGATGGAAAGTCGCGAAACTCGTTCCTCGCCAATAAGAAAGTTTCGGTCGAATTTAAGAGGGGTCGGTTTGGAGGGGGGAGGAAACAAGAGTCAATCGAGCGTAAAATAGAGCGCTCGATTCTTCGCCGATCGAGCTTTGGAAACGATAAGAGGAACGTCGCAAGATTCGTCGTGGATGGGCGATAAGAAACACCTGACTTCCCGCATTTGTTTCGCCCCGGGATATTACCGGGCGGTGGACCAGTTGTGCCGACGGCCGTACCAGTGGAGTAGCGTATTCTCCAGGCGTCGAGGCGTCCTGGAGAGCGAAGGACGATACGATCCGGATACGAATAACGTCTGGCCGAGTGTGCGGAATGGAGCGAGCGAAACGGAAACGACGACGTGTACAGATAAACGCGCGCGTTATCGGATACACGTGTCCTAATGCGCATAAAACGACGCTTCCTACTATACTCGTCATTCGAAAGCCATCCCATTCCCGGCTGCGAGCGCGCATCCTGCAGGATCTCCCCCTTCCCCCTTTCCTCCTGTATAAACGATCCCAGCTCCCTCGAGGAACGCGAGTAATTTAAAGTTGCGAAGCTTGTTTCCAGAGACTTCCGAGTCTTCGCTAAGTTGTTTCAACTGAATTATACTAAAACGCACGGTGAATTATATTCATCTTATTTCCGTGATTGTCGACCGGCTAATTTTCAACGTTTCCTCTCTTTAGGTTAATTCGCCGACTCTCTTTTAAACACACATAAAAAGTGAAATTAATATCCGATTATTCGAGCTCCTTCTGTTTCGATCGTTTTATTTCGACGCAAAGAAGAAAAAAGCGGGAGGAGAAAGAAGGCGGAAAATCGATGGAAACAAATGGAATTTTTCTCCACGCGTAAAAAGTAACGCGATAAATATTCGTATTCTCTCCGATATTAACGACGGATCCTTTCTCCTCTTCTCGTCGTTATAATTGATAGACAACAATTATTATCGTTGTTGTTGTTGTTGGGATAAGAGAATAACACGTAGACGCCAACACTGTTTTATTTACATTTCGCCTCGTTCCTCCCGTTATTTATTTATCTTCGTTCTCGTAGAAGCCAGCGACTGGAAACCGATTTCCAACCGCCAACGTACACACAACGGAACATCCTTTGGTAATCTTTATCGTTCGGGTAACGTTTACTCGAGCCTTTCGTGCGCCGCATCCACGAGTAATTAATTGTCGAGATCTCGTCGACCGACGATTCAAAGTTTCGCGTTTCGTTTCCGTCGCTGGTAAATACGAAACGAATTTCCTCGCCGGCTGTTCCCGCAAAATAGCGAACCCCCCCGCGTAATTAGGTCTGCCTGCCCGCCAACGTTCGTCAACCTTCTTTCCCCGTTTCTCTTCTTTCATTTTTTCGCAACAATTTTTCGTACACAGGTTAACTTGCACCTGTTGTCGTTGCAATTTTCTTCAACGAACAAACCTCGTCCTTCGTCCTGTTTCTGCCTGGGAAAATGAAAGACTGAGACGATAACATCTTCGACGCTCTCGAATATGTCTCGAATATCTCTTCGAAACGATTGTTTGATTCATTTTGAATCAATAATAAAAATCCTGAAGTTTCCAAATGAAAGAATCATAATTATTCCGGATCTTTGTAGGATCCTCGATACCCGAGAATCGAAATGGAAGACTGTTTACTCGATAGAGAGACTCGCACAGGGATTTCGCGTGGAGTTGAATATGGGTCGAAGCGTCCAGCCGGAGAGACGTGTCCATCCTATCAACCCGATACCTTTCGTTCGCTAAAATGGCTCGATTTTGCATAAGGTTTCGAAGCCACGTAACGCTGACGCGACACAGGTACTCCAATCCTCTTCGAGGCGACAGCACTTGCGCGTAAGGAGAGTGTTTTTTTTTTTTTTTTTTTAGAAGAGGGCGGAAAAAAGATATCTATATCTATATATATATATATTTATGTATGTATAAGTATATACGACACGATAGGTGATAGCACACAAGCCGGGAGTCCAGGATTTCCTTCACGCAGCACAGAAAAAGAACGAAATATTTTCTAGGGACCGCAGGCTTACGAGTCGTACGATTTATCTTCCTTTTTTTTTTTCGATCTCTGTCTATTTCTCTCTCTGTCTCTCTCTCTGTCTCTCTCTCTTTCTCTCTCTCTCTTTCTCTGTCCTTCGTTTTTAATGCATGCCAATCGACGTGCCGGTTAACCGCAACGTATTCGAGATACACGAATTTCTTTCGTTCGTGTAACTTTTTCCGGAAGAGCACGTTTCGCCAACGAGCGAGCAACGGTTAAAAGCCAACATCAAGTTAATCCATTGACGACGAGTCGGTAAGGAAAAAAAAAAAGAAAAAAGAAAAGAAAAAAAAATTGGAAAAAGTAAAAATGGACGAATTGAGAGAAAAAGAAAAAAGAAAAAAGAAAGAAATAAGAAGAAGAAGAAAGAAAGATGCTGAGAAGAAAAAAATGAGAACGAAAACTTAATTGTTGTTGTTATTATTATTATTACTTTCTTTTCTCGTTGTTTCATCGTTACTATATATTTGTACATCCTCATTTGATCATCAGCATTTGTAAAGAGTTCGATTTGTAGATTTTTCGAAAGTTGAGCGTGCTGATTTCTGACTAGAATTAGAACGTTTTTTTGTTGTTCGGTCGTTTTCCTTTTTTTTAATTGCGTACGAATTTATTCCTTTTTTTTCCCCCCCTCTTTCTCTCTTTCTCTCTTTCTCTGTCTCTCTCTCTCTTTCTCTTTCTCTATCTCGTGTCTTTCGTTCCCTTTGTTCCACGCGTGTTCATCCATATAGTTATAGTGTCGTTTTATTTTCTATTTTCCTATTTTTATCTTTTTTTTTATTTTTTACATATTTTTTTTTTGTTTTTTTATCCTTTTATTTTTTTTTATTTATTTTTTTTTTCTCGTTTTGTAGCGGTTTCGTGTACCGAGAGATATTACTTATATTGTGCTCGTGTAATGCAACAAAATGTCTGTGACGGATGTAAAAGCATGCGTTCGCGTAGTTAACGTTTACTGGTTTCAGTACATTTTCTCGTACGATTTTTTTCGCCTACCTTCATATTTTTTTATCTTTATATACATACGAGCAACTTGGAATGACGATGGAAAGAATGTTGAGATTAACGTTTACGTTATTTTACTGTGTGCCTCGAAAGTTTTCTCTGCGTGTTCTTTATTCGTATTTATACTGATTATAAGTAACGTTCTTTGAGATAGGATATATACCGTATATCGCTTTGTCCGTATACGTTGTTCTTTAAAACCTTTATTATTATTCGATTACATATTCACATCTTTTTTACTTGGAATGATGCCTGCCTATGTTTTTTATATTTTTCGAAATGAAACGACGATTCTTGCATGCAACACTTTTATCCTATCCTAATCACGATATAATACTTTTCTCGTATTATTATTAATCCATCAAGGAATGCCGTTCCTCTCCTCTACCATCGCATCGATATCCTCCCTTAATTCGTTCGAAACACTTTATTCAATTTCATTTCATCATCCCTTCTCGATCGAGTATATTTTTAATTCCCCCATTTTACAAATTTTAATTTTTCCGAGCACGTTTTCGTTTCAGATTAATTACAAACGCACGCATATTTTTTTTTTTACCCCCCCTTCTCTCTTCGTTCAGTTTCTAATTTTACTCGACGATCGTTTTTCTTTTCTTTTTTTTCTTTTTTTTTTTTTTTTCATTTCATTAAACACTGCTCGAAGTTATTTCTGATAAATTAGTTAGTCTGTTCCTTGTTGATCTGACAACAACGAATGAATAAACATCTTACTCTGTTACCCGCCCCCTCTGAATACGACATCGTCAATTCAAGTAGTCCAAAACACAGACACTACCGATTTTGTTGCCACACACGTTGTTGTTCACACGTATCATTATATACTAGCGTTGCAGTAAGTATCCAGTAACATTCGAAACCCGTTGGAAAATTGCATGCGTTTTCACGACACACACACATTCACACACAAACACACATACATACATATACACACACGAGTATTATATACGCGACTACAAAAACAGCCACACGACAGCAAAGACAATTGTAGCAGGTAGAGAGAAAACGCTCGGAAATCGGTGGGATCCTCGTCGACGAGAAACCCGGTCTCGCACGCCGTCCGCACAAAAAAGCGGATCGATGTTCCCCGCGAACAATGGCTAATTAGTTGGAACGAAATATCAGATTTCCCTTCTTCTTCCCTGGATCGAAGAAGACGAAGGGATCGATTGGTGCACGTGTCCCCTTTAATTCGAATCCCCGTTTCGAAAAAATGCGAGGAACATCGAGTCCATTCACTAAAACGCTACTTTTCTTCATCGACGATTCTCCATTCTTGTTTACATCGAAATTGAATTTTCCCGCGCCTTTATCATTTGCTTACATCGAGAACGAAAGAACAGGAACTGTTTCGATTTCTGTAAAACCGATCTTATCGGCCACGTGGGCGCGAAAACGAGGCGATTGTGAAATCTGAAACGATTGCCAGGATCGGTATAATTGGATAAAGCGATGGAGAATGGGGTGAGGCGATCGACGGGGATCCGGGCCGATCTCTCGGGCGAAGACGAAACGCCGGTCCGCGGGGAGCCGGCGATCCGGAAGATTTTTAAGCCAATTGGATGGTATTTTTAGTGCCGCCACGCTGGACGGTCGAACCTATCGACCAGAACGCCGTTGTAGGTCACGGCGTCTCCATTGCCTGTCAGGCTGAAGGATTCCCCATTCCGACGGTGACTTGGAAGCAATCGATCGGTAAGTCACGTCTCTGCCCCCCGAGTATCCATCGTCCCAAACGTGAGAGATTCCGCTCCGGAGATTCCCCGAAAAACTGGCCCTCTGTCTTACCTACGTAGGGTGACTTACGTCGGCCATCGATCCCCAACGATGACGCGATTAGTCAACCACCTTAAGGAGAACCTTTCTTATCTACTTCCTGTTCTTTCCCTTCGAGGGAAAGTTCATCATTCTCCCATCGAAATTAAAGAATATGGATTTACTTTTAATGGATTAATTAATATATTAATATTATCTATTAATTTGTTAATAGACAGTGATCTATTAATATTGTTAATGGACAGGTATGACGTATCGAGGATGGATTTCGAATATTTTTATAGAGAGAGAGAGAGAAGCGTCGTATCCATTTTTTCTAGATTTTTCCAAATTCGTGTATTTTTAAATTACTACGGTATTTTTCTCGCCAAGCTCGTCGGCTGATTTATAATACAGCGTTCCACTGCAGAAAAATTCTTTGCCGCGCACGAGTACTCGTACGTACGCGCCTTTGAGTTTTACAGGGGGAGGGGCAAGTTGCTGTAAGAGGTTGATACCACTTAATAAGCGGAATTCAATGCTCGCTTTGCTTGTTTCCCCTTTACGAGAGAAAACTCGTCTGCATCGATCTTTATAAACGCACACGCGCGCGCGTGTATGCAACGCGATTCCTTTCGAAAAGTTTTCCTTCCTATTTATTTTTTTAATGCTTTCTCTCGTGCCTCGAGTCTACTTAATTGGCAAGATCAGTGCACTCTCATCGATTCTTTTCTCTATCTCGCGAGACAGACGGTCAATGAAAATTTCCTCGTTAAGAACGAGAGAGTGGAATTTCACGTCACTCGCGTCGTCGGTAATAATGATTCCGAGGAAAAAAAGAGAAAGAAAAGGAAATAATTCCGTAGAATTCCGTATAATGTTTTTCGAGGGGAGAGAGAAAAAGGAAGAGCGGGAAAGGAAATGTAGAAATGAAAGGAAAATGGAGAATCCCACCGTAAGGGAAAATTTAAAATTCTATCAGATGGAATCGATTCGTGAGCCGCTTCCGCCTCGATTTATAAGCAACGACGGGAAGGTCTATTCGAAGGTTTATTCCCATTATAAATATCTATTTTTCCCGTAGAAATTTAGAGTTAGCTAGTTCTCACCGAATACTAGAAACGAAACAGAAGGGATACATCTCTTCTTTTTATTCCCCTTCCGGAAAGGAAGTTTAACGATAATTCCGGCTGACTTTTCACGCGAATCGATCGATCGTCGTTTTCATCGAGTTACCAGGTTCCGAGTGTATTTAACCCGAGGCTGGTTGACGAAGATATCCATCAGAAATTTCGCTGATCGGCCGTTTCCAGCCGGGTCTCGTTCAATCTGAAATAAGCCCTCCGCCCGATGAAACGGGGTAGTACAATTAGTTTCACCGGTTCGTTGCCCGTTCACGAACATTATATTGCGCCCCCTCAGGAATGAAATTTCTTCCCTTTTTCCTCGATCGCGGGCCATTTCTCTCTCTCTGTCTCTCTCTCTATTTCAATCTCGCCAAAGTTAAATTGCTCATTAAGCGAGGGATACATTTCAAATGAGCCGGCCAATCAGCCGCGGCGTATCAATTAAACGATTTAATACGCATCCAACACTGCGATTTTCCTTTTTCTTCTATTTTCTTTTTTTTTTTGGAAGGGAGAAAGATGGATAACTACGACAACGTGGCCCCACGTACTCGATATCGAAAGAGTCGGAATCGGAAAGTGTACTTTTCGATCGCATTTCCACCCACGCTTGTATCTTTTCACGCAACGCCGAGTTTCCTTTGGACATTTACCAACCCGCTTCCAGATACTTATTGTATCGGAAAGAATGTCGAGTGACGTTGATCCGCCGCGGTGGTTACGCCGTTTACGAGAATGCGACGACACTGCGAATTCCGAAAGGATATTCCGATATACCCCCGGCTGTATAAAATTCTGTAACGTCATAAATGCCTGTCTCACTAGCCGAATTCTTGCGATTCGACGAATCGATAAATGTTTGAAATTTCTTTTTTTCTCTCTCTATATTTCTTTTTATATAAAATCAGGACATCGAATGTTCTGATTCGTCGTAATAATTCGATTCTACTTTTGAAATTTGTTCGATAGGGACAAGTATTGAAGATAACGCTCATTAGTCTATTAAAATTATATCGCGAATAAGGGAGACGAATCCAATTTTGGATCAACGTTACCGACAATAATAAAACGTTTCCTATCTAAAAAAAAAAAAAAAAAAAACAAGACGTCCAAGATGAATACATTTAATAATTATTTTTATTTCTCTAATTCACCGAAAATTTCAATCCCTCCAATAATCTTAATCGAATTCGAGTTAAAAAAAAAGGAAAGAAGAATTCTTCTAATTTCGTTCCATCCCCGTTTTCACATAAATAGAATTGCGTTCGAAATTCCTTCGAAATCCATCCATCTTGGATAACAAGCGGAATATACAGAGAATTATCATACGGGAGTTACTTTGGAGGTTCCCTTAATGGTTACCCTCTCTCTCTCTCTCTGTCTCTTTGAACAGGGATGGACACGCCAGGCGACTATAGGGAGCTAGGATTCAGCGGGACCGAGGGTGCGGGGGTTGCGGGGAACGGATCGTTGGTGATCTCACGGGTATCCAGGGATCATGCCGGTTTCTATCTGTGCCAGGCGAGCAACGGCATCGGGCCAGGCCTCAGCAAGCTCATTCGGCTAACAGTTCACGGTAAAATATTCACGCAACACACGAGTTACGAGCCAGGAAGGTGGATATCCGTGTCAGCCCGCGAACTTGGGATTCCGGACACGAGCACCTCGTTCCGAAATTCTTCAGTTCCCTGGCCGAATATTCTCCACGCATACATTCAAGGGGAACGCCTATATCTAAGGAGGGGAGAGGGGTGGTTACAGTCTATCTCAGTTTACCGTGAGAATATTGCTTTAAGAATCTCGTTACGTGGGTTTTCGACGAGTGACGCCGTGTATCACGCCTCGTCCATTCAAGTTTACTCGGTCGATCGTAATTTTGAAAACTTTTGCACTTTTATGTGCAGCGTACGAAACGTTACGACGCGATACACGCGCGTCGATGCGGAGTAATTGGAGGGAGGGGAGGGAAAAAAAAAAAAAAAAAGGAAGGAAAGAACTGGATTCGTGGGAAATTTCGATGGTTTTATCGCGATTCGATTCGATTCGATCCCTGGACGACTATCCGTTTACGATATCGCCGATTTTCCATTCGAGCATAACATACGTGTCTCATCCGATCGATTAGTTTCCATGATGATATCCTTGATACGATTTTTCTTTCTTTTTCTCCTTCTTCTTCTTCTCTTTTGGCGTTCCCCTGAAAAGAAGATATCAATAACGAATTGGAAGAAAAATAGTTAAAATGCAAAAACTTGTGGAAACAGCGGGCCCTCAAGTGTCGGTGAAGACTCAGCAGGAGTCGGTGAGGCGAGGAGAGAGCGTGACGTTGCGTTGCGAGGCCGAAGGAGACGCTCCTCTTGATCTGAGTTGGCGTGCGCGTGACAGCAGAGTCGATCCCAACTACGATGTTAGGTTTGTATCGAAATTAATCAAGTCCCCCTCCCTTCCCTCCCGCGTGCATGTTGTTGGGCTTTCGCTGCGGCCGACGATCGATGAGACCGACATCTCGATCTCCCATCGATCTCGATTGACGCAGAGATGGCGCGCGGCTTAATTGCGATCGCGACCCGTAACGCGGCTCTGATTAAACTTCGACCGTCCACTCGCTCGAATCCCGAAATTTCCCCTTTAAAAATTACCACGGACGAAGAAGAAAAAAAGAGAGGGACGCACGTTAGACGCAACCCTCCCCCCTTTCCTCGAGGGCTTCCTCGAGGGATTCATCCGGTACACTCAGTGCGGTTCCACTCCGCGGAGCGTGTGACCGCGCGCCATAGTTGGAGGAAGGCGGGGAGAGGGAGTTTCCACGGAACATTTTCCCAACAACGCCGTGCTCCTTCGTTACGAAATTATTCCCTCGCTCGCTAACTTTCGCTCGCGCAAAATTACTCGACGCGATGCATCCCTCGGTCGAATATAATTCGAATTCGTCGTCTTCTCGCGGGTTATTATTATTATTATTATTATTATTGAAATCGAGTTATTGTATTTTGGACACAAAATCGAAAGATGTTCGTTAGATGAAGCTCTCCCTCTCCGCAGGTACACGATAGACAACCAGAAGGTGTCCGGGCGGGTGATCTCGGAGCTGCGCATCACCCAGGCGAACCACATTGACCGTGGGGACTACACGTGCGTTGCCACGAACGCTTACGGCCACGCGAGGGCCGGTATCAAGCTGTTGGTGCAGGAGCCGCCGAATTTCCCCCGGAATTTACACGTAGCCGAGCAGGGGAGCAGATCGCTGCTGTTGGCCTGGTCGTCGCCGTCCAGCGAGCAGGATCCGGCGCACGCCAGCTCGCCCATAACCAAATACATCGTGCAGTACAAGGAGGCGCAGGGTAGGTTGGACGATTCGTATTGTCGGCCGTGACGGTTATCGATCGAGCGGGCAATCGCGATGGAATGGATCGAGGAAATAAACGGGCGAGACGTTGCCGCGAATTTTCTCCACGGTCACTCGCACGGTATATATTAATCCGGATGCAAAGGCCCGATGATTAAAATGGATTGAAACTCGATCGTGGCGGCGTCGCGATGAGATTGGACGCGGTGCGGTGATTCCGTTCGATGGAATGGAAACGAGGAGGTCAGTGGACCGAGCGAGGTGGTCTTGGTTCCGGCTTGCCTCGAGACAGAGAGGCGTGTCTCGGGAGCGTGTACTCGATGAGCGCCGTCACTTCGATTGATCGTGGTCAAACACGACGGGAAAACGCGTGTATGACGTTTCGTGGATCGATGGATCGAGGTTTCGTGAATCGCGGCAATGGGAATCACGACGCGTACGACGATGTTTGACTCATTCCTATCACTAGATATCATAGCGCATATTCATAGCGCACTCGCTATCACCGTATTCACGCCACTATTTTTTACTTTCTCGCAAACTCTTTGAGAAATGGCGGATGTTGGGCCGAGACCGATTTCGAGTCGAGAGTCAGCGTAGCGCGATCATCACGGTTGAATTCGTCGAATGGCGTGACCGACTTTCGTCTCTTTCCTCGTTTTCAGCAGCCTTGTTATTTCTATTATATAACTCTTGCAGGCTTTTCCAGAGTTAGCCTACTTGCGAACCGCCATTTTGATAATGGAGACAAGAGAGATTCGCGGAATATTATTTCCCGGTACAGTACGTATCGAGTACGTCGTGTCAAAGATATTGCTTCGCCCCCCGACGTCGATGATTACTTTTTAATACGAATGCTCGATCGTTTCACGCAGCTGTTGGCTCCTACGTGCCTCGTAACGCGATGAAACCAGACACGCCTACGAAGGAAATAGATACGTTGTTTGGTCCAGGGAACAGAGTTCGGCAAAGTTTGGCAACGTTACATCGGCTCCTTTTCACGAACACAGCGTTTCTCAAGCTTGGTCATTTTTCATCTCGTTCGCGTTCAATGTCGTGGAAACTCGCGTGATCGGAAAAAAAATATGAAAGATTGGATCGAAACCTACCTTCCCAGACTGGGAAGTAAATTAATTTCGGATAAGGGATCGATCCCGAGAATCGTAACCTATTCCTGCTACCCGATAAAGATAACGGAATCTTTATAGAGGCGGATGATTTATCGCTTTGACATCTGCGCCAGGAAAAGGACTCTCTTTGAAAAAGATTCTTTGGAATTCAAATAGCGAGCTTTATACCGCTTGTGACGGTGTTATCCATCGCGTCGCTAAGATCCATCTTACGGCGATTCCTCGATTCCTCTGCCGATGTCGTTTCGCTCGCTCATAACGATTTCCGTGGGGAACGTGCCACAGACGTTATTCCTATCACTTTCCAAAACGTCTTCGTTATTTTTCACCGCTGCTATTTTCTTCTCGATTCGACGTCCTTTTTTTTCTTCTATTTTTTTTTCACCACACCGTTCTTCACGAATCGATTCCGTCCACGTCTCCGACGCGTTCTTTCTTAATCGATCGCGAAACTCGAGTCCTGCATCCCCTCCTCCTCGGTGAAATTTGAGAAACGCTGTGCGAACCTTTCGATCGATCCCTCCGTGCGACAAAGTCCGCCACCAGGCAAAATATCCTTGTAGATTTTTTGGATATTTCGAGGGCAATATCCAGGAGAGAAACTTCAAGAGTTCGTTTCGAAATTCTCCTTGCGAATTTTCGTTGGAAAATCGTGGAGGAGATTTCGCGAGAATGTATCGATTCTTTTCGTAAAGAGAAATTCATTATCGTCCACGACAGTATTTCTCATTTTGGATTCCTTTTGTTTACACGAAAAACTTCCTCGGTCCGTCTGCCTTCTTGCCTATATTTTAATTGCTTTCCATCCGCAACGGATCGTCGTTTTCATTACGAAGCAACCGGACGTCGGAAGGAGTTTGATTCGTAATATCTCGACGATGCCACATTAAGACTCCATTATTGGACTGTCAGGCTGGATCTCAAGTTTAATCAATAGCCTGGCCGGCTGGCTCCGAAGCCAATCGGGGGAATGAAATTATAGCGCAATATGGCAAACAATATATAATCAATCCGAAGCCGGTGATCGTGGCACCGTGATCGCTGCTCCGTTTCTTTCACTCGCTGATTGGACAGACATCGCGCACAATTCCTTCCTTCCTCCGCGACTTTTCGATCGAAAAGGGCAGGCAGACCAACTTTCGGCCGAAACGAAATAATAAACCATCCCTTGCCACTCTCCCTGGAAAACGAGCCAATTCGAAAGCGATCCCGCCCTCGGTTTTTACATTTTAATGGAAAAATTAATTTCGAAGCGTCGTTGGCTTCTTTGCTCTTGGCTCGCAGCTTCTTTCTCCTCGCAATGGTCCTCCGGGTTCGGGAGAAAGTTTTTCAATTTTCGTGAAAGCCGTCACCGAGTTTTAGCCGATGCTCGAATCAAACGTATTGTCGTCGAACTGGACCTGTATTTCACGATATTATTTCACGATATTTAATTACGTCGCGTGGAATGACCCGTTTTTTTTTCTTTCTTTCTTTTTTTTTTTTTCTTTCGTTTCTTTCGAGAACGGCGCGACCAGAGTCAGGTCGAAAGGGGTGCGCTATATCGAGCGGAGTTTAGAGAGAAAGAGAGAGAGAAAAAGAGGGGTGGGTCAGGGTTTTCATAAAAGCGTGCCACGAAAAGGAAGTCGAAGTTTGCCCGCGAAGTCGACGCCGTGCTTCTTCTCTCCGCTCTGTCTCGTGCTTTTATTTTCTCCACCAGTTGGGAAACTTCTCTTTGAAAGGGAGCATCAACCCCACGCGATACCCACCCCTCCTCCCTTCCTCCCTCTCTTTCGCCGCTTAACCAGCCCCCTCCTCCCCCTCAGGATCCCAGCTCCCTCGTTAACTTCGGATGTCCTCATTTACGCCTAATCGACTCGAATCGGGTGGCCACCGCTAAATTATCGAACTTAACACATGGAAGGACACAGCGAGGTGTCGTGGTGTGAACGCGCGTGAAACACGTTCTCAGGGCAAGCACCGACTCGGTTATATATCCGCTATCACCGCCCGGATTCCTTTTTCCCGCCATATCAGCCCCGATCGTTGTATCGATCGTTGACGAACGTGCGATCGTTCTTCGATTCATACGCGATCGATCGATGTATATATATATATATATGTATATGTATATAATATTTTTCTTCTCTTTACGCGGGCCACGGGATTGAAATTAAATATACACGCGTTTAATTTCGATTTTCTTCCTCCACCCCTCTTCCTCTCTTTCTCTTTCATTTTCCCTTTTGTTTCCCGAGCAAAGCGTGATAGCGGTGAATTTTTTACACGTATGAACGAGCATCGAGGGCACGTGATAAAAAAACGCACTTGCGCTTTTTATTTATTTTTTTATTTTATTTTTTATTTTTTATTTTTTATTTCTGCTCACTCGCAGCGGGATACATTTGATTAACTTGTTTTAAAACTTTGGAAAACCTTGCGTACCATCGCTCACCTTTGCTCTCTTTTTTCTCCCCCCACTCTGCCTCCCATCGATCTCCTGTACACGTTCGCACGTTCGATTTTTCGAGTTCAGCTTCGAGGCGGATTACTCTGCTACTCTATCGGTCCGGCCACCGATTATCGGTGGTAAAACTAATTCTCTCGACGCCGGTTAACCTCGTTTCTCGACGCCGCCTTACGTGCCGCCGCCCCTCGCGAATCCTCGTCGCTTTCGAGCCAATGATAAAGCCGGGAAGGCAAAGTTGGTCGGTTCTCGCCTATGAAGACGACGAAGAGGAGGAAACGTTCGCGGCCTTGATAGCCTTCCGTGAAAAGTTTATTTTTCCAAAGTTTCCCTTTAAAGTGCGGAAGCTTTGGCAAAGAAGTTTCGCCCCGAATATAAGCAACAACAAGGCGTTAAACACGGACACGTAACACAGTTTAAATTGATTTCTGATAAACTTTCATCTGGAAAGTTTGGAAAGGTCATCGACGAAGAAACGCGATCTTCGCTTCTCCTTTTCTCGAATTCTCTCGTAACCGTACGTAAGTAAGAACTGCGAAACTGGCTTTAAGACGCTTTAACCGTCGTCGACAGATCCTCTTACACACGTATAACGTGGAGCATTTGAAATTGTGGTGGCATTTGAGGGTAACCGCCTCGGGGAGTAAGGCGGCGGGGGTACGCGCGAAAGTCGTAGCGGTTCGTAAATTCGTCGATTACCTTAGCGATCAACGATGCACACAAGCCCTCTAAGCGTTGTCGTTGCCTTTTGCTGGAAAGACGTGTGGCATGAGCACAACACGCAGAAGATGGTGGCGGGGGACAACACGGTCGCGCTGGTGTCGCCCCTAAAACCGGCGACCTCCTACCACTTTCGGGTGCTAGCGGAAAATCATCTTGGAACATCAGCGCCAAGCGACATCCTTCATGTCAGTATCAAAAAACATTTCAGCATATCTCAAAAAAAAAAAAAGAAAGAAAAAAAAAATAAGAAAATTATCATTATATCACTTATCCATCTTATTATAATATATTCGTTAATAATAACGATAGCGCACGATTCTCCGCCATTTCGTTTAACGCGTCGAACGTTTCTCCTTTCACTCTTCGATCCTCGTTTCCTGCACGATCGACCGCAACGATTGGACGACAACAACGGCAACGACAACAGGCCCAGACCGACGGCGAGATTCCCGGTGGATCGCCCAGACACGTTATCGCCGAACCCTTAGGACCGCAGCAAGTGAAGGTCACCTGGCAACCACCCGATCGATCCCTGTGGAATGGCGAACTTCTCGGATACACCATCAGCTACGCCAATCTAGGGTATCGTTATCCGTTTAACGGCTGTTTAGAATAGTTTCCAAAGCACACTCGAAGACCGTAGAATTTAGCAGCATGGGAGAAGAAGACCTGATCGTGTCTTGCCCGATTATCGCGGCGATTCCGCGTCTACGATAAGGAGACACGACTCGCGGATAATCGCCGCGCTTTTGTCTCGTAACAGATGTTTCGCGAACGTTTCTCCTTCCTCCTTTTAAACGGGGCCGTGTCCAATTCCGTCTCTCGCCGACGTCTGTCCCTCGTTGTACTTACGATTATTAAATCGGGTTATACGAACGATGAGGCCAATTTCGCCGTGTAACGAATCTCGAGGAGGATTTTGCCGGAGGAAACTTTGATAATCTCGGTCGGGGAGAGAGGGAGGGAAGGACAAGACGGATTTCGAATAAAATTCATCGTTAACCGTCCCGAAACGATGGAATTTCTCCGATTCTCTTGGCCCTCGTTGGGATTCTTGGGATTCTCGATTATAATTCGCGAAGAATCGCGCGCGCCGGTTCGTTAGGCGAGGGGCGGAAACGCGCCCTTCCTTTCCTCCAGGAAAGGAAATTTGATATCGGATTGGAATGGATTGTATATATATATATATATATGTACGATTATCGAGGAGGGGAGAAACGTGGAGGGGGAAATCAGGAGACTATTTTTCGCTCCAATTTCCACGGGATCGGTTTAAGTATCGTCGCGAGTTCCTTTTCGCGCTTTATCTTTCCGCCCGGAGAAACACTGATCGTGGCTTTATTTCAGTGGGAATGATCAATCGGTGAACATCACCAGAGTGGGAATCACGGAGAACGGGGATGGCTCCTACAGGCTAACCGGACTTCGAAAGTACACCCAATATAGCATCGTGGTGAAGGCGTTCAATAATAAAGGAGACGGTCCAGGATCTGACCCGGTCACGGTGCAGACTCTCGAAGACGGTGAGCGAACGACATCAAGGTTATTTCTCTTCTCTTTTGTGTTTCTCTTTTTTTTTCTTTCGAAAATTTTTTGAATTAATTTCTCGATTAAATTGCAAATCTGTTAAATTATTTCGATTCCATGGTTAATTAATAATTAAAAAAAAAAGAACTTATTCTCTTATGCAATGCGACAGAAAGTGGAGCAACAACTTCTTTGCCTTTAGAATTCGATCTAAACTCTCCGTTAAATGAGAAGTATTATCGAATGAAACAATTATATTCTCGAGGAATATAAAGGATAATCGGAGATTTCAGCGGTATTCGAAGTAATATGGGACGAGATGCGGCGCATTCTCGAGCGCTGATGAGGCCAGAGATTCGTGCCTCGCTGCGAAATTAATTTTCACAGGGTGCAGTTTTACATGTAAAAATCTGCAACAACGCGAGAGAAAGGGGATTAAAAAAATTTCCGTGCACGGTACATCTCGCAAGTCGGGGCTCGTTAACCGACATATCTCTATTTTTTAATCGGATGACTCGTTGTTCTAACTTGTTGAGTTTCACCCAACGAAATCTGTTCAGAGGATTAAAAAAAAAAGAAGAAAAAAGAAAACAAACAAACAAATAAACAAATTGTTTCGTTTTTGGAAACCGATCGAATTTCAGACCTTTTTCGAGACCGTTGATCGAAAATATTTCGAGTCGAGTTGTCGCTCCACTTTCTATTCGAATCCGCGAAAAATTCTAATATCCCTCTTCCTCTCTTTTCCTTTTCCTAAGATTCTCAGTCGTTGAGATAACCGGTGCGGTTTACAGACCCGTTTTCGAAGGACGCAATAAAGTGTGTCGTAAAGTTGTCGCAAGGATCGATTAATTCGCGACGGATAGAGATGTCCAGGTCGCGAAACATTCCTCCACAACATCGAGTCGAGCATCGAGTTTGGACGAGTTTAGCGGGGAATGGCCGCGATGCATGAAATCCGTTGAACGCTCGCGCGATTCCCGTGGTCCGTTCCGCTCGAAACAATGGCGCGGCTTAATTGCGCGGTTTCCTTTGCCAACACTCGAGGAAACAGTCGAAACACATTTTCCAACAAGGGCGTCGTTCGACGATAATCCTGTCTCCATCCGTTCCATTCGCGCGTAAAGAGAAAAAGGGAGAGAAAAAAGAAAATTTGTAACAACGCTTCGACAGTTATACACACACACACACACACATATATATATATATTCGAACAAGAATAAAGTTCGGTGGCGCGAGTTTACTCGAGAGGAAAGCGGAAATGCTCGGCGGTCGCGTTCCCATTTTCCCTGCCCGCTTTGCTCGTTGGCGGGGGGAACTCGAGACGGATAACCGTCGAACGAGTTTCCTCTCGAGGAAGAGGAATAGCCTTTCGCGTTCCGCGGAAACCGCGATGGATCCATTTTGCGCGACACGCGTGCCGCGCTTTTGCCCCCGTTCGACACTCGACCCGGTGGAAGAAGATCGGCGTTCCGATCGCTGTTAACGAGACGGTCGACTCCCCTCCCCGCCCACCCACTCGTGGCAAACATCGTGGCGCAACGACACACAACGCGTTTTCGAATAACGAGCAAAAGCGAAGACAGATCGATCGCTCCTCCACTCCTCGGTTCAAGAAGTTGCCACTCACTCGGGGGGATTCTAGCCTTCCAATCAGCAACGCAAAAACAATCCACTCGACACCAGTTTACCTCTCCTCTCTTTGTCCTCGAATTTCCTCTCGAAACTGAAAACTCCCTAGTCGCGCCATTCGCCGTGGCGCGCATCGGTAACCAGACTCCCGTCTCGTCACTCCCGCCCCCGCTCGAATTTCCACGGACACCGTCATTTCCCCATCCCACCCATTCTCTTTCCCTTTTCTTCCCTCTCCCTCTCTCCTTCCTTCCTTCCCCACGATAAAGCTTAATTTTCATCCCCTGATCACGACGAATTTGCACGACGCAGTTCCAAGCGCCTCGCCGCAGAACGTGGCGTGCGCCGCCCTGACCGGGCAGAACATCCAGGTGACCTGGAAGCCGCCGCCTTCCGACAAAGTTCACGGGGTCGTGCAGGGGTACAAGTTGCTGTACGAGGCGGGCAGCGCGGTTCTGGAGCAGCAGGCGGGCAGAGAGACGAAAATCAGCCATGCATTGAGCACGGTTCTGCACGGACTTAGCCCGTACACCAATTACACGGTGCAGGTGCTCGCCTACACCAGGGCCGGGGAGGGTGTCACGAGCAGCCCTGTATCCTGCACCACCGAAGAAACTGGTAAACCATTTGCTCGCCCCCGCGTGTCGAGTTTCCTCTCCCTCTGCGCAAGACAAACGAGCGACAGCCACGGGCAAACAGAAGTAAATTTTCCACGCGTCCGTGGGATCGGAAGAGAGAGAGAGAGAGAGAGAGAGAGAGAGAGAGAGATGCTTTACGACGAGCCGTGCTGTTGATGTTTCGATAGGTCAATATGTCCACGAGATCGTCGGCCAGTTTGTCGTTTTGGCCCGCAGATCGGAGGGTTGTTAGGGGATCGTGGACGTAAGTCGGGATTATCGAAACGTTAATGGGCTATCCGTGCTTTATGGGTTCCGATATCGATGCGAAAAAATTGTCGAGTTAAATTATCGAAAATTTCTCGAAATTAGAACTCGGGAATCGATCAGAGAAGGACTTTTTTTTACGTTTTTATGATATTATCATTCAACCAGTATTTTCGATTCCAAAAGAGAGCGGAAAGTTGCGTCACGTACGATGGAAAATTTCTCTTCAAAGATGTCTCGAGAGTGGGAACGGGTGCGCTTTACAGCGGGGGTGGGCGCGTGAATTTGGGGGAATGCCGCTGCTTAACGAGAGCGTGGAAACGTGGACCAAAGAGTCAATGATGGAAACTTTGCCGCTCCTTTGAAGTAACGTTATATCCAGAGGAGCGACGACGGCAATCGCGCCCCCCTCGCCGTGGAAACTCGACTAGCTTTTCCATTAAACGCAGCTGCACACGTTGCACGCGGCCCCTGAAATTCCGCGGAAATTCCCGAAAATGGGTCGCGAAATAATTGTATTTCGCGTTATCGCGAAACTCGTAATAACGCTCGGCAAACGAAACGCCGTGAAATTTCGCGTGTCGCAAAGAAAAGGGCTGGGCCCCGGACGCGCCCTGTCAACGACAGATATTCAGCCCGAGTGGATTCGTCGAGCGAGAGATTTTTTAATCGCGCGCCAACCAAGCGATAAATAGAGGGAAAGTTTTGCCAGAGGGCAAAGTTATGAGGGATGTAGGTAATAATTTTTGTATTCTCTGGGATAATAGGTTGAATAACGGAGGAGGAAAGGTCGGTGGACGGTGATAAAGCTCGGCAAAGCTTTTTGCCTTGGTCATTTGCCGCGACAGTGACCAAGTGTATCGCGAGGTAAAAATCACGATTCGAGGAGGGATAAAGGAACGAACGATCCACCTGGCTGGTAACGCGAATGTAGTGGAAATAACGTATCCCTCGTAAAATTCTATCGGATTTAACCGCAAGGAGAGGGTAATAAATCCACGAAATACCGTTTCATTTTATATATTTATTCTCCACGATCGAATTTGGCTTTTTCCAAAATTAAAGACGAGGGGAACGACCTTCCTTCCTCCCCCTCCTCCCCCATCGACGATCGATTAATGAGCGAGCGTTTCTCGACTTTCGTCCATTTCTTCCGCTCCGTATTCGGAAGCCAGCTACTCGCCTCCCTGCCTTAGTTCCGGACGCGCCCGAGCGCGTGAAGGCCGTGACCAGTAACGAGGACGCGGTGGTGATATCTTGGCTGCCACCGCGGCGACCGAACGGCATTCTCACCAAGTACACCGTCCATATCCGGGTGTTGGACCAGGGCCAGGAGGTGAAGACCATTAAGAGCTCGCTGCCTGCGCAGAACCTGCACCACGAGGCGACCGGGCTGAAGCAGCGCGAGTCCTACGAGGCCTGGGTTACGGCCTCTACCAAAATAGGGCAAGGACCTAGAACTCCGGTCATCAAACTTCAACTGAGCAATACCGGTAAGCCATCTTCCCTCGGCCAAACTTTCCTCGGGGAAAGGAAAACGTTTTCTTCCCCCTCCCTCACTCTTTCTCTTCCTCCCCTATTCCCTTCCTCGCTATTCCCTCCCCGAGGAATCGATTTCCAACGGCTCGATTCGCCAACGATCGCGCGGTGAATGCGCGGGGAAATTGGGCCAATGAAACGTGCAAGTTTTATGAAAAATTCGCCACTCTCCGGAGGAATGAAACCGCGCAATCGTGGTTTCGTATCGATGCGAATCCACGACGGATCTTTCCGAGCATCGATTTTACACGAACGAAAGGAGACAATGTATTTAATAGAGCGTACAAGCCTTAGAATGCAGTGAATGAAGCTTACGTAGAAGAAACTTAGATATATATAGTATTAATGATGGAGTAATTGGAATATTTCGCATCGATTAACCAACAAATATCGATCGATTGACCGATGATCGACCATCGTTAATTAACGTCGATACAATAAGATATTCTTCTCTACAGTATACTTTTCACAAGTTCGCTCTTAAAAGAACAAGATTTCTCGATAAACGTTGCAGGCACTCGCTCGCAATCTCGTTCCGTATGCATGGGATATTTAATCGACCCTGCTCCCGCGATTCTTTGCGTTTGAGTTCGACGGAGTTCGTGAAAGTTGATCGACCAGCTCCAACATATACTATATATATATATAGTTAGCGCAGAGAATTATGCATTTTAATCCATAACTCTCTCACACGCGTCGTCGTTAATAGAAATCTGTGCGCGAGTTTCGTTTTTCGTCGAATACGATCTCCTTCCCCCCCTCCTACGCCATATTATATACATATAATATATATATATATATATATATATATATATACACGATTCGAGAGAAACAAAGTGAAGGGGAGAGGGGGGCGGACGGGGGAAGTTTGGAAAGTGAACTCAAACACGGATCATAGCTGGAGGAAGTTTAACGAAGAGCAAGGATAACCGGGACTTTTAATTAGTTCCAGCAGCTATAATATCGTTCGGAGTGCCGCTCGTAGTGCCTTGGAGGGTGGACGTCAATATGGCCTGTCTCGCCGTCGGTATTCCACGTCCCACGGTGGAATGGCGTCGAGGCGACGTCAAGTTGCAGCAGAAGTAAGTGGATGGAGAGAGGAATACGAGAGAGAGATATATATATATACATAACGCGGGCGTGTTGATCACATCAGGGTTTTTCACGACAGGTCGGACATCGGGGCGGACAACGCGTTGACGTTGAGGAACGTGCAGAGAACTCACGAGGGCAACTATTCCTGCCACGTGAAGAATTCCCTCGGTTCCGATGAAATCGTGTACACGCTTCAAGTACAAGGTACGTGGAACTCGGTCGTTTGGGAGAGAATAAGATCCCGGGGTCGGGATTCTTCGTCCCTTGGGATCCTTTGGCAATAATTTTCCTGTTATTCGATAAAGGACACGGATTTTTTTCTTTTTCTTTTTTTTTTTTTTGAAAATTCTACATTCGTTGCATATATTTTTATCTCTTGTGAAAGCTAGTTGTTAATGCTATCGATCGACTGACTAGTGCTCTCTATGAAGTTGTATTTCATGGAGGTTTAAAGATCGGGCTCGCGTCCCACAGACTCAATTTCAGTTATTGGTTAAGGATTAACTTTCGATGAAATTGTTTTTTTTTTTTTTCTTTATCCCCGCGATTCCATTCGATTCGATTTAAAATTCTTCGCTCGCGTAAAAGGCTTACCAACGCGTCGTCGGTAAACGTTGTTCTCGATAGAAACGAATAATACCGCGCGAGTAACCGCGATGGGGAAGGGAATCGGGTCAACGGGTCGAAAACTCGACGACAGGACACGGAACGGTGTCCTTCTCTGCGAAATTTTCAATCCCTTTTCGCGCGCATCGCGTGGATATTATCTCGGTAATGAACGGGAAGGGGCCAGAAGGGGGGTGGAAAAGCTTGTCAGCGACGGGGTGAAACAGGGTTCGTTAAAAGTTGCAAAAACCAAATCGTTTTTTCGTTGCGGCGGTCGCACAATTATCCTGCATAATTCGGCCACGGTTGAAAATTCGTTCGTGAAACGCCGCTGTTCTCTCGTTGCGTAAAACATCATACGATTTCGTTCGAATTCGCGTGATCGTGTTGTTAGATAGTTTCTGGAAAAAGAAAGAAAAGTACGTAGAAGTAAAATTTCAAGTCTCTATCCGGAGACTTTGAAAATTCTCGACCACCAAGCTTCTTCTTCCCTCGTTCGAAACGAATCGTTCCTCGCGATTAATAATCAGTCGAAAGTTAATCTTGTTAATCGTGCGCAGTGCCTCCAACTCCGCCGACTTTGCTCGCAACCGGCACCACAACGGACGCTGTCCAACTGCAATGGAAACAGGGCGACAATGGTGGCGCCCCCATCAAGGGATTCCTGTTGGCCTATCGTCGCGAGTTCTCCGAGTGGGAGGAAGTGATGATCGATAGGAAGGCGAACACGCATCTTCTGGAGGGGTTGCAGTGCGGGACCAGGTACCAGTTCACGTTGGCGGCGTTCAACAGGATCGGTAGCGGAAGCGCGAGCAAGATCGAGACGGCGAAGACGAACGGGACGAAACCGATCCCGCCCATCAAGCATCAGTTGATCAAAGCGAATCAAACGTTCGTTACGTTGGAGTTGAACTCGTGGCAGGACGGGGGCTGCCCTTTGCTCTATTTTGTGGTCGAGTACAGGAGGTTACCCGGTGATTGGTTGCTCTGTAAGTCTCGTTCGATATTCGGATTCGATTCCCTCGAATAGTTTCAATTTTTTCCTCTTTTTGCTTTCCTCGTCGATCGATCGATCCGAAAAGGCAGAGGAAAATATTTGCGGTAAAACGTGTAAAAAATCTCGAAAGCCTCGAACGGAAAATTGTCCCCGGGATATTTCCCCCCCTCACCCCCACCCCCAACGCGTCGTCGCGGTCTGTTTCACGCAACGACCCTAATTCTGTTGCAGTTTCGAATAACGTGCAACCACAATCGAGATTCTCCATAGTGAATCTGGACAGCGGCACCAAATACGAGCTCCGTGTCACCGCGTACAATAACGCGGGCTCGACGCAGGCCGAATACCTGTTCACCACGTTGTCGCCGACCGGCAGTAATCGAATACACGACGAGCACCCGCCCGAGACCGAGGAGACCTCCCTTCTTTTCGACGCCCACGTGCTCGCGCCTAGCGTCATCTCGCTTCTGGCCGTGTTCCTCACGGTGGCTGGCGTCTGCTTTTGCTTGAAAACACGTAAGTCCTCCGCTTTGTTATTCAATATTACGATATTAAAGGTACGATATTAAGGATAAAGTGTAATCGAATCGATTTCTGGAATGTGCCGCCAAAGAATCTCCTCGTCCGAACGTTTATCGAACGTTTATTTTTTTACAACGCTTCTACGAACCATTGGGATCGGGAAAATATTCCCGAAAATTCGTTTCCGCGTTATCGTTATCGCTTGTGCTCAAATAACCGTACATATAATTAAAATCGCCGGCGGATGTGTATCTCGTATTGTATTGAAACAAGCGGTATCAAACAAAGAACCATCGAATCGATGTTCAATTAACGATTCTAATTGCCTATATTTAAACATATATATATAATATACGAGTGCGCACGGCGGAAATCATAATTCCGCGTTGTATCGGAATCGCACGCCACCTCTCTATAACGAAATTCACCCGACGTGTATTCTCGCCTTTGCCCGTCCAATCGCAAACTATGCTTTTCGACCCTACTAAGATTGCATTTCTGATTCAACGATCGACCACTCCACTCCGCCAAACTCTCCAATTCCCTCGATCGAATCATAGTGGCATAAAATCGAAGATTGATCAAAGGACATTGGCCCAACTGGATCTGGATTTCGAAGCGTTCATTTCGAGGAACCTCGAAAAGGGGAGACGAAAGGATATCGAGAGGGGCAGGATAGGATTTCAACGATGGCGGTAATTTGCATTAAGGCGGAAGAGCGTGCCGGCGCCACACTCGTGCCACTCGTCGTTATCGAGTAGCTAAACGTCGCGATATCGTGCTCCAATTACCGTGCACTCTTCGAGGGGTGGCGAGATATCGCTATCAACCTGGCTAAAATTGATTCCTTTCGTTCCGTCCCTCCTTCTCGGCCATTCCTTCGTTTCTTTCCTCCACGAACGCGACTTTTTACTCGACCGACCACTTATCCAATCGCAACCCGAGCCACGAGCTCGAGCTCGTGCTATTCCATTAATTAAAAGCACCGGCGAACGAGGCATTTCCACGCGCGTTTCGCGCAATTATATCAACCGGTTGTTGACGGTAACGCGCTACGATCGTTCCCCTCCCGGCATGCGTGGAACGATCCCCGGTAAATATTTACGCGACCACTATTAGTGGAACGCGACACGACGACAAGTTTCTCGATCGTCGAATTCCATCCGCCTCGTTTTCGCCGGGTAATCTCCTCTCCGGCGAAAATTTGATCTCCTCTCCATGCTCGATAGATGGCAGGTGCTATGCACTTACGAGATAACCGCGATTCCTTTTCGACGTAAGTGTTGTTACAAGTTTAATCGACGCTAGTCCTTTGTTCGCTTTCAAACACTTTGAACGGTAGACGATGAAAGCCTGGCTCGAATTTCTCTTCGGTGATGCCAATAACGACGATAAAATGATGGTGGTAACAGTGTTCCGGTTCGAATCGTTCGGAAAAACGGTTTAGAAACGGTTTAGCGTCGGGATATATCTCTCTTTCGATTCTCGAGATTTCTATAGCCGCGTGTAGATCGCGTTGTTGTCGCTCACTCACGAGCGAATCGCGTTGATTGCAGACGCGGAACGGTCGGGGAGAGCGAACGATCCGAGCTCGCAAACCCAGGCGGCGCTGGAGAACAAGCACAACATGGAGCAGAGGGAAGAGTACTACGCGACCGTGAGGAAGCCGGGGCAACAGTCGCCCTGTCGCGAGGTGAGCGCCCTGGAAAGAATACCCGAATATTCCGAAGACATTTATCCGTACGCCACCTTCAATCTGCCCGAGCAGGAAAACCTGTCGGCGAACCCGATGCGACAGGCGTTCTACTACGAACGCAGCGAAACCATGCTGCAAGGCAATCAGGTACGAGTACATACATAGCAACGTTGAACGATAAACCGTCGCAACACGCAACGGTGTAATTTAATCGATCGAAAAAGACCTTTCCTTCCTTCCTTCCTTCCGTCGTGCGGCAAAGAAATATATCTTCGTCGCGTCGAAGAAAAGGATCGAGTCGATGTGATGTATCGCTTCTACACACGCGCACACACACCATAAACGTGTATATCCCGCGAGAGATGAAAGCACGATACGATCTCGCGTATAAACGTAAGGCGACTTCCCTCCGTCGATGTGTCTTGCTTCGAGACTCGCTCGTCCCGAAAGTAAACGACTCTCCGAGGTCGGGGAAAACTCGTTACCGATACGATACACCGGGATGAATCTCGATGAAGGGATGCTTCGGGAAAGTGATAATAACTTCGAAATCTAATTTTTCGATTTCGAGCGGGGAAATTGAAGAAAGTGGGTGGATAGGTGGGTGGGAGGAGAAAAAGAGAGAAGTATGATCAACTTTGACACACGTTTCAGTGCGACATGGAGCAGTACACGAAGGTGCGAGGCAGGGCGAGGCGGAAGTCGAAGTCGTTCAAATCGGAATCGGAGGAGTACGACACCCTGGGCTCGGACAGCGACACGGAGGTCGGTACCAGCAGTCGGACCGAGTCCTCGAACCACCTGGACGACTCCGGGCCGGCGTCGATAATGACGCGTTCCCCGGGGCCGAATTCGATCGGGCAGAGGGAGCAGCGACTAGCCCTGGTCCCGAGGCCGGTTCATCATAGTAAGTTAGTATTCGATTTTCTGTGTCGACGCCGGCAACAGCCTTAAAACGTCATCCAAGCCGCCACTAACGCATCACGTTTCTCGCATCCACGTGTCTCGCGTGCACCTTCTAGATGTGCTGTACCACACGCACGAATCAAGTACATCAACCGAGCCGTCACCAATTTCTGAGAGGAAGACTTTCCCGAGGCTCGAGAAGCAAAGGTAACCCTCCGTTCGAAAAACGATACAGATTGGAAAACGATTATCGAGGCCGATATCCATTCCCTTGGTTGATTCGCAGGAATCAAGGAGCAACGGCCGACATGGGGATGGACGGTCGAGTGCCGGGGATACTGCGCCCCGTGATGAAGCTCTCGGAATCCGGGATGCATTCGTATTCGAGGGGAGCGTCGCCGAGTCAGCCTGGGAGGCCTGGGTCCTGCGATCGGCTGGGCAAAGATCCGAGCCCGAGGAAGTCGGTAGAGTCGTTGTGCCTGCTGGAGGAACCCGGATCGTCCAGAATGGCAAGGAGGGAAGAGGACTGGGGCAGCGAGCTGTCTACGTTGGAACTGAAACCGCCGACAGGTTTCACGGACGCGCACGAGACCAGCGAGGCCGAGTGCGATATCGACATGAAGCTGAAGCTCCACAGGAAGAGGACGGGTTTCCCTTCTAACTCGCTCTCCAAATCATCTAAAGACTTCACTATCACTGTCTAAGTGTGTTGATCAAATATTCGAAGAAAAAAAAAGAAATAATAAAAATGAAACGAAAACGAAACGAAACGAAACGAAACGAAACGAAATGAAACGAAATGAAAAAACGAAGCGCTAAAACGAAACGAGTAAAGAAAAAAAAAAAAAATGAAACGATATATCGCATAAGGAACACAGATACACGCACGTACATACAGACACACAGACACAGTAAAATAATAAAGATGCCAAAGCATGATGAGTGTTAATTCAAAAAAGCAAAAATGTAAAAAAAAAAAAAAAAAAAAAAAAATATGAAACGCAGAATGAAAATTTCCTCGCCGATGAGATTGTCGGGATCCCCCAACGCTTCTCTGTGGATGGATGACTGGTCTTTCCGTGTAACTACCGTCGACGATCCATTTACAATAAAGAGGTATTTTTGTAAGAAAAACCGGAAAAGAAGCTAACCCTTGAGTGATTTTTTTTCGTCAACCTTATCTCCCATACGCGTATACGTATGAAATCGTATATCGAGGAACATTATTATTCCGTGTTATTTTACATAAATGTCAACGGAGTTTATCGATTTCAAGTTTAAATTCATCAACAATTGATGGTGGTACTTCGTTACGAGCGGCGATCGAATAGATAACATCGAAGCGAATTTGGAAATTCGAACCGATCGATCGCTATTCCATCCTGGCGAGGACAGTGATTCGTTAAAATGACAATTTGTGGCCATAGACGCGGTCATAAACGAGACGTCAATCAGCTTAATTACCAACGCTTATCAGTTGCGCGTCAGTCGTGTTTCTACGGGACAGAAATTCGATTCTGTCTGGAGACAGAATCGTTGCGTTTGTCTTCCTGATCGATAAACGATACGTTCGAATGTGTTTTACCGATTTTATATCTGTTTGATATCGATTCGATTCTTCTTAAAAAAATTATACAGTAAAAATTACTGTATGAACTTGAATTTTCCATTTAATAAAGAGACTTAAACATTCGAAGCGCATCATTAAGATGTACTATGTTTTGCAAATTCGTTTTAAAAATATATTTTAAAGCTGAGAACGTTATATTTTTTTACATTAAATACTAAGATATGTATATATATATTTTTTAGTAGTTTTGAGAAAGAAAAAACGATAAAAATATGGTCATTTAAATGTAATGCTTGTGATTACGCGGCAGGAACAAGATAAACAAGGAAAAGAAATAGTAAGAGAAAGATAGAGATAGGGTAAAAATATTGAAATCAGCGCCATCTTCAGAGTGCCGCAAACGAAACACGCGTGAAAAGGATAGAGAATAATAGAAAAGAGATAGAAATAGTCAGAATTGGCTATCAGCGCCATCTTCCGAGTCTTATTTGAAAATATTTTTCTTTGGGACTCGATAGATGGCGTTAATTGTCGATTCTTATTCTTCTTTATCCTTTGAATAAATGTTTTTGGTATTTCTCAAGAGATGGCGTTGATAGTTAATTCTTATCCTATCTCTATCTTCTTTCAATTATTTTTTATCCTTTTTTACGTATGTTTCGTTTGCGGCACTCTGAAGATGGCGTTGATTTCAATATTTTTATCCTATCTCTATCTTTCTCCTATTATTTCCTCTCCTTATCTATTCTTTACGCGCTCGAAAGACGATTCCGGTATCTGATTTGAACTTTCATTTTTTTTTACCAATCTATTAATTAAAAATCTTAACAGAGAGTCTTTTATTTTTATACTGAAAGAAATTATTTCTTAGATCTACGTTTTTGCTTCGATTGAAATTATAAATCATCGCTCCAAATCGAAAAGCATACGAAATAACAAACGCAACAACGGGATGAGAATCGTAAGAATTTTCCTTTAAGAACATTTACCATAGATAACGATGAAAAATTTTAAATCGATATTCTTACTATAAAAAAAAAAAAAAGAAAAAGAAAAAAAAAGAATCCAAGCAAACATCGAGAAGAGTTCCTGATAATCTATAATCTACTGTTGATAAATGCAAAATAAATTAAATGGCGAACGAAAAAAAGAAAAAAAAAAAAAAGAAAGAAAAGAAAAGAAAATATCGATGTACTAGCGTGATTTGTGTCGATGTAATGAAAAAAAAACTCAAGATTATTTTCGATAGTAAGAAGTGTATATTACTACAACATACTTGTGGGATATCGATTGCAACAATGATCGCATCAGAGAAGGGGTGGGGAGCTGGAGCGGGGGTATGCTACTCTTCTACACGGCGGATACGTATACAACAAAGAAAAAAATACACACATATTAGCTGTGACAATAATTTGTTCGCGTATCGTAATACGTGTGTGTGTCGTGTAGTTGCATTTTTTTCTTTTTTTCCCTTCTTCTTCTCCTTCTTCTTCTTCTTCTTTTTTTCTCTCTCTCTCTTTTTTTTTTCACCAGGATAGATTACAAGAAAAGTCGCATATAGAAAAAACGGAAACTACTTCACTCGAATCGTGATAGATTGTATCGAACGCGGAATGGTGCCTGATCGTTCGGCCCACCCCGTTTTCACGTCTATAAAATTATCATAAAAATACGTATATGGCAGTCAAACAATGTTTCGTTTTTCGTTGATCGTCTAAAAAAATGGGCGTGGAATGTCTCTTTTCACTTTCTTTTTTTTTTTTTTTTTTCTCTCCTTCTTTCGTTTTCTTTCTCGTTTTTTGTTCCGTTCGTATCATTTTTTATATCATTTTTCGTTCGTTAAAAAATTCGCGTAAACGATGATTGGCAGACAGTCGTTGGCAATGTTTCGTTTTCTTTTTTTCGTCTTTTTTTCTCTTTTTTTTCTTTTTTTTTTTTCTCTTTTTCGCGCAAAATGGAAGAAAGAAAATCGTGAGTTTTCACACGAGCGAGGACAGTCGTCGAGAAAATCTGAACGAGCATCAGTTCGACACTTAACATTGAGTATTACGCAGGTAACTGGTTAACATTTATCTCAGTGTGAGTTATTACATCCATGCTAGCTTAGTATTTAATTGGTCAAGATATTGTTTACGATGAAAGGACATACGCGTGTTTTTTTTGTTTTCTTCTTTTCTTTTTCTTTTTTTTTCCTTTTTTTTTTCTTCTTCTCTTCTCGTGCATTTCACTAAGTCGGCGCATTTTATTATTAAAGAAATTCGTGATCGACAACAACCGGAATCTCGTACTCGTATCTATGAAATTAATAAACGAATCGTTCTCGCAAATTTAATCGTTCGAGTTTCTAGTTGTTCTCCAAATTATATGTACGCATTATTTGTTCGTCGAGTTGTTTCAACTTTTTTGTACTATGTCGAATTGAAAAGTTAGCGTGCTAATCGTAATGTAACTGCGGCACAATTTCCTCTTCGAATTGTGAAACTAATTCGCAATTGACTTGCGTTAATCCCATTATCCCAAGATAAAAATTATCGATTAGAAAAGATTACGATTTCCCGGAACTTAATTCTTACGTTCGTCTACGAGTCGTATTATCGTAAAAAATAATAATTATTTCTATATACGCTCGGTCAATCGTTTATACGCTTTGATCGTACGCGCGAAATTCGTATAAAATTAACCAATAATTAACAAATTCGATCTCGCGATATTTCATTTTCTTTCTTTCTTTCTTTCTTTCTTTTTTTTCTCCACGCAGTTTCATTACGATATTCGTTCATTACGTAGCGGAAATAGCGTGCTATGAAAAATTTAAAGACTCGAGGGAAGAAAGGTCAAATAGGATCCGTGATCAATTAGGCCAATTGCACATGTGGTGTAACGCGAGTGAAAAGTCTTTCCGTCATTACGATAGGAGGCAAAAGCTTTTCAGTGTGTCGTTATCCCATTTCTCTCTCTCTCTCTCTCATTCATTCTCTCTATCACTCTCTCTCTCTTTCTCTCTCTCTTTCTTTCTAGAGCGCTACGCATGTCGTCCGATCGTCGATTAGCTGAATGACAATTAATGCTTGTGTTTTTATTTAGTGTACACGTGAAACATCATGGATACGTATATAAAGAGTTTCTCTTATCGTAGGCCTGTGCGAATACTTGCATTTAAATGTCGCGCGTCGATTGGCTCGATGCCGCGGAAATTAACACATTGAAAAAAAAAAAAAAGAAACGTACGATAATCGTAATAATGATTGGTACAATAATGATTGTAAAAAACACCGTTTCATCGGTCGCGATTTCTTCTTCTTCGTAGTTTCTTTTTTTTTTTCTTTTTATTTTTTTTCTTCCTTAATTCGTTTACTTGTTGCAGTCTTAGTGTGTGACGTTGTACGTTCCCCGCGCGCGGATTCTCTAATACGAATAACGTGATGACATCATGCTCGACCCAAAAATTACCGATATATAACTGATGATTTCCCCGATGATATTTTCGTAACCCGCTAATTTTCTAATGGCTTCTTGGTCGGACTGTACGATCAAGCGTTCGACTTTTCTTTGCTCGTTACCATATCCGATTCTTTAACAAAAAAAAAAAAAAAAAAAATCCCTCGATCACAAAGTGTCAAAGTTTAGTGGTAGTAGGCCTTCGATACGCGTGCTTCGCGCTCCTTTTTTTTTTTTTTTTTTTTTTAATATATATATATATTACCCTCGAACGTGTATTTTCTTTCTATCGGATTTTTTCGATGGCTGCGTCTGCAGTCAGTTCGAGAAACGATCGATTTTCATCCAATCGATCTCGTCATTTGATTATATATATATATATATATAATCGAATTTATGGAATCGAAACGAAAAAATAAATCAACGAAAGCCAATGCAAAATGTCGACTATAAGGGTTTAGCGTTTATTACGTGTAAGTAATTAATTTTAATTATCGATAAAAAGTGCGAAGATATAATTACAAAAAAAAAAAGAAAAAAGAAAAGAAAAAGAAAGAAAGAAAGAGGAAAGAAATTAAAGATAAGATTAGGAAACAATTAACGACGATTACGTAGTAACGAACACGTCACAATACGTACGAGACCCTCACCGCGCCAACGCACCCCCTCCGAGCAAACGAACAGCCGTAAACGCAGCCACGCATTTTCATTACAACTCGTCCCTAAGTGTGGAAAAAACCCGAACGCGTCGAGTACAGAGAAACAACGACGGGAACGCGATGATTGAACAAACGCGTTCTCCCCCGTGACAATGTGAGAACGGAAACCGAAAATGAACAAGGAAAAACGTGTGCGTCGTCGATTGTGTTATGCTGACTAGAGTCTAGAATTATTCTTCTATACACACCTATCTCCGTTATCCTCCGAATTAATTATGTATAATATTTATATATGTATAAACGATGCATCGAACCGATACCAAGTTCGAGGATCGATCGATATACACGCATCCCTCTCCGTTGCACGCTCCTATTTACTCTCTCACGCACACGCGCACTCCCATTCTCTCTCTCTCTCTCTCTCTCTCTCTGCTCATTTTTATATATCATTCTTTTGTATCCGTATAGGTACATTCAGAATTTACGGTGCTTATCGTAAAATACAGTACAGATTCGTATTCGATGCCATTCGACGAGGTACCGTGGCAACATGCAAGGGAAGAAAATCTTTATTTTTCGATCGATTGTTTCTTTTTTTTTTTCTCTTCTATATTTTTAATTTTCCTCCGTGTGCCGCGATAGGAGGGACTTGGAATGACGGTGTCCACGCGAGTTTTGCCCACAAAACTATCACACGGCCAATTCTCGAGAACACCCGTGGAAACGCGCGTGCATGCATGCCGATTACGGTATCTCGCGCGGCAGCTACAATGCGTTTTAGTTTTTCACTCATATTATAAATATCTGAATATAATATATATATATATTTATATATTTATATTTGTATTTATATTTATATATTTATATATATATATATTTATATTTATATATATATATTTTTTTTTTCTTTATCTCTCTTTATATGTATACGTTTATGCGTTTTGTCGTGTGATCCTTACTCGCTCGTTTCAATTTAACAACAGTCGGTTGATTCGGTGGTGCGCTATAATTTCATTTTTACCGCTAAAAGAGGCTAAAAGAGACCACAAGTGAGCTCGTCATCGTTCATCCTCTATGGACTTTTACAATCGGTTTTACAATGTGCATCCGTGGTTTTGTGTACAATGTGCATATCTATATGTATATACGGTGTATTAGTTGGCATCCAGACACGTCTTTGCACGAGTCAACAATATTATTATTCTCGCGTTCTAATTTATCCCTAATTACAATAACGGAACCGATATTACATTATTACTATTATTATTATTATTATTATTAATATTATTATTACTGTTAATATTATTAATATTATTATTACTATTATTATTATTATTATTATTACTATTATTATTATTACTTTTATTGTTATTATTATTAATATTATTATTATTATTATTCGCGTATTGTACAGACATATTTAGCTTTTTCTCGTCGTAGGGAGGGATTCGCTGGTTCAATCGGTCCAAAGGAATTATCTACTTTCGCGATGCCTCCCCATCCTACGCTCACGAGGAGGAAGACATCGTGTTGTTTCTGTCCAGCTCGAGCTTCTCGCGTTTTTATCTCATGCTTTTGTTTCAACGGATAATACATACGCGAGAGAATCAATCACCATTCGTTCCCTCTCTATCGATCAATTTTCGCGAATACGAGATATTTCCTTCCTCCCTCGAATAATTCACGCCGCGTTTATTCAACGAGAGGGAGACGAACAGTGTTCTTCGAATATGGCGAATACCCGCGAATTAATTACCGATGATGCTCGAAACTGGACGTCGGCTCGGTTTCTCTGATTCGTCAGAAGCCTTCTTCCATCGCAAGGCTCGAAGCGGTTGAATGCTCGCTCGGTTGAATGAATCATCGACCAACGTTCCTTTGTCTATCGAAAACGATACTAGACTGATCTTGTACCGATGAAAATCATGAACGAACGTCTAACGATCGAATTCTCTTGACGAAAAAAAAAAAAAAGAATATTCGCGGAGATGGGAGAAAAAAAAGAAAAGCGAAAGATCGGGAAATCGAACATCGTGTAGTCGTGCAATCATTTTTTCTCTTTTCTTTTATTGTTCTTATACCCCTCTCTCTTCTCTTTGCGTTAATTACTTTTCGTTAATTATGTTTCTCTTCGAAACGTGTCCGAAAGTTAGAAAAAAAAAAAAAAAAGAAAAATATTCGCCGAATTTAGATTTTCAATTATTTTTCAATAATTGTTATCTCCTATCTTTCCGACACGCGAACTATACTTAAATCTTAAATTTTATTTTAATCTTCCTTCGGGATCCTTGAACCAATTTTGTTTCAATTCGTGTTACGCGATTAAATTTCTTTTTTTTTTTTTTTTTTTTTTTAAGAATAAATGTCTTCGAATAATTTCAATGAAATATCGATAAACTGGTTTCGTTAGTAAAAAAAGAAAAGACATTTGGTTCCTCATTTTTCGATCGCGTCGATTCGGACCGAAGGAAGAAGCAAGCTTTTACATAGTTAAATAGTTAATTATATTGACAACGACATTTTGAAAAAACCGATGACGAATTTAAAAAGATCGTTCAATCCTGGATTACACACGTTACACACGTCTTATCAAAATGGACACGATTACATATATGTACATGCACACACATATAATTTCTTCTTCTCTCTCTCTCTCTCTTTTTTTTTCTTTTTTTTAATTTTTTCCTTACGTTTTTTTTTTCTTTTTCTCCTCCTTTTTTTGTTAATAATCTTCCACGTCGTCGATCTATTAATCAGCAGTAAAAGGTAAAAACGAAGGACGATTGATCGTTCGTCAACGATTAGTCACGATATACATGTATATATATAGATATATATATATATATAAGACGGTAAAAAAACACGCACAGTAGATGGATCGAAGGTGTCACAGGCAGTTTTCGTTTCCGTATCACGTAACGTTGTCTTAATTGTACGGTACAAGACTATATAAGAATTTTAGGTGAGAAAAACAGTCTTTACGGATGGTAGATTCGATAGAAAAATGATCGCGCGCGCTGCAAAGGAACTCTCGTGGCCAGAATAATTTTACAACAAAGTGTCCAAATGTTTGTGTTTTTCCTTTTTTTTTCTTTCTTTCTTTTTCATTTTTTCTTTCTTTTTTTTTTCCTTTTTTTTTTCTTTTGTATCACAATAAAAAAAAGTAGTCTCACTGGATCACATGATTTTGAACAGCAATTAATTAGTATAAAAGTTGCTGAATCGTCGTTGATATACCGATCTAGATTAGATCTCCGATATCACCGGAGCGGGGATTTTTGAGGATTGGAAATTAATCTCGTTTTAATTATCGAACGTCTCGAATAATCGTCGCCGTAGATTTTCGACGCTCGATCTGACAAATCCAAAAAAAAAAAATCGAACAAGGGAAACGAAACTTTTCTTCGCGCTATGAAGAAAACTCTAACTACACTTCAACTTTGCTGCGATACATCTTTCGCGTTTCGTTCAATTCGAATGTTACACGTTAGAAAGTGTATACGATTACGACATTAATTAATTAGAAGGGAAGATAGATCACGTTTGCTCGTCTCTCTCTCTCTTTCTCTCTTTCATTTTCATTCTCTCTTTCTCTTACTCGCGCGCAGACACGAAACGTACACACGTAAAAACAGATTTCACGTTCGCTAGCTGTTAACTAATTTTCATCGAGTTAATTTAACAGCGATTGAACCACGATTCATCACGGTTTATTACCGATTATTCTCGATCGATCATGATTAATCGTATATAACAAATGCTCGCAAATATCTCTGAACGAGTTTGATTGCATCGCGCTTCGCATGATTCTCTATAATTTGTTTCCATATTTTTTTCTTTCTTTCTTTTTCTCTAAACGTTTTCCCCCGCTATTAATATTTCGTAATAAACCTCGAGAAAATCGAATGGAGGCACGACGACGCGTTTACAACATTTTTTTTTTCTTTTTTTCTTTTTTTTTGAATCCTCAATTCCTCGTGACATTGCATATTCGCTGCGATGAGAAGAGACAGAGGGGTGAAAGATCGTGGAAATTCGATGTCTTCTTCTTCTTTCGCGTAAATTCACAAATTTGACAAGAAAAAAATCGTGCACGACTGTTCGATCGCTCGAATAATAAAACCGCTTTAGGGAAGGACTTCGAAAACGAAACGAGAATAACGAGTACAAACGATTCTTTGGTAAAGAAGTGGTCGAATGATCCAACTTGCATGTTAGTACGCATATTACGCGTGCAAATTTAAACGTACACGCGTATTTACACGATGTATGGTCGCCGGTGAAGTGTCGCGTAAGTGTATGCGTAAATGTGTGCGCGAGTAAGTGATTATGTAAGTGTGCACGTATGCGAGCGAATGGTATGTGTATATATATATATATATATATATATATATATATATATGCGTGTGTCGGTGTATGTACATACAAAAAAGAAAAAAAAGAAAAACGAGAGAAGTGTGTACACTCACGCTTGATGAACGAAGTTAAACGAGGATGCCCCATGGTGGCGTGCGTTTAACAAAATTTGTTTTTGGCACCCAACGACACCGAGAAACGGGAAGCCTCGTCTCACGTTATTTCTTTTTATTAATCACGTGTACGCGCACCCTCGCCGACGTCCGACATCCTCGAGAGCGTACGCGTACGCGCGCCTACATCTAACGATTTATTATTTACAGTACAACTGAGAGAGAATCCTCTTTAGGCTGATCCCACGATCGAATAGCCGTTATTATTCCGTTTGTGCGAAGACGTGTCCAATTTGGAACTCCTTGCGCTGTGGCCTGTACGCGAGTTCATAGAGAGGAATAGAAAAGAGATAATTATAATAATGTAACACAATTTTGAAGGCGATACAAGGCACGAATATTTGTATGGAGACGAAACGGGAGGAGGAAAAATACTCACAGAATCAGGATTACACTTCGGGCAGTGAGGAGCTCGATCGGTTACAGCGGCTCAGACCGGTTCGAGGAAACACTGCAACCGAAGATCGGCAGGCATCATTGAGGTAACATCTTACAGCTCGACTCCATACCCTCTGGTCTCATACGCATGCTGCCGTTCGTCACGTAACCGTTCGCGTCAACAATAACTGAGACACTGCCCGGATGATTGTGATAGCTTACGTTCCTATGGGTCATCACGATGTTCTTCTCGTGCTCGTTCCCCGTATGCGCGAACATACAGCTATCGCTGCTTCTGCTACTGCACGGTTCCATCGAGTGGTCCACTCGGATCGGGATAGAATAGTCGGACATAGAGTTCACTTCGACCGTCGCGTATTCCCTGATCATCGTCGATTTCGGGGAATAGTCCATCTGCATGTGTTGCATCGACGAGGTGGCCACGTCCGCCGGATCCGTTATCGTCGACACGTGGCCGTTCGCCATCGAGTATAGATCCGGCTCGTCGTGGGCTTTCGACGACAGCATTGTTTCCAGGCATTGGTACAGCAACGCGTAATCCTCCTAGGAGAAACGGAGAGAATCGAGTGTCGAGAAAAAGATTGTATCGAATGTACAAATTGTTTCACTACCTTTGATCGAAATACTCCCGGTCGTTTCATGTACAACAATTTCGCGAACATATAAATATCGGCACTCTTCTCGAACTCCAGTTGCTTGTTCAATGTCGTGAGCAAAATGAAGATTGCAGCCTCGACACCACCGAACCTAATCGATGTTACTTTTATTATTATTTGTTCGTTTCAAGTAGTCCACGATGGAGAAAGATCGTTATTACCTGTCCATTACGACGATAGGCCCGTTCTGGTAATCCCGATGCAAATCGTGGATCAATGTTACGAGGGGTCGCGGGTTGGCGTTGTGCGGCCAAAAGCCTGGCTGGGATCGCGGCCCTTGCACGATTTTGGCACTCAATTCGTAGTCGTCTTGCAAAGATCGGACCGCCACTTCGCGCAGTATCATTCCACTCGCCGTTTCCTTGATTCCGCACGATCGTACCCGAAAAGTCTCCGATTCTAAATCTTTTCCCTCGGTAGGCCAAAATTCGGGATACTCCTGCGGATCGATTTGAAATTTTTTCTTTTTTACCGTTTATCTATCTATTGTGAAAATATCGTGAAAACGAAGGATTTATTTACCTCGTCGCATTCGGTTAACATAACTACAGTTTGCGCGTTGTAATCCCACATCATCTGCCAGAATTCCATTATTGTATTCTCCATTGGGTGTTGGGTGATGATGAACTCACGATTGCGATGGAAGCCTGAGAATGTTGAGAGAATTTGAATTCGCTTTGCATATTCCAAGTTACGTGGAGCTTGGAATAACACAGTGGATTCGTCATTTACCAGCAATCCATGTGGCGTTGATGTAATCGCTCCCATCGATCCCGGGCTTCGGCGTCAAGTGGACGCGAGCCGTTTCGATCGAAATTACGTCTTGATTCCGATTCTTGTGAAGATTGCACGGTTTAATCGCGGACACGAGATTGAATTCTTTCGGTTTCCACGAAGTCACCAGCTGAAACGAAAAAAAGAAATTAAGATATTGGAGAAAATGTGGGGAATAAAACATTTTATTGTACAACCTTGTACTGAGCTTCAAGGTTGTTCCACGCATCGGTATTGGTGTTGTTGGGACTCAACATGTCTTGCACATATTCTAACAGATTGTTTTCCTCGATATTGGTTTCACCGCTTTCAATAGCCTCTTGCAAAGCGTGATGAATGAACACATATTGTTCCTCGGTCTGAACCAAGAAGTTTCTCTGTGTACGAATGTGCTTTAGAAATCCAAACACGTTCACTTCGTTCTTGCACTTAGCCTGCTTCAGCATGGCATCGATAACAATGTAGGTACCCGTGCGGCCAACGCCGGCGCTGAAAAGAAAAAAAGATTTCGATTTTCGTGTTTACACCTTTTATATCTTCTTCTCCGTCAAAAATGGCCGATCGATTGTTTCTTGTACCTGCAGTGAACAACGATAGGCCCCGCATCCGGTGGATTAGCGTTGGAAGATTTTCGGATGAAGCTTAAAACGGGTAACGGATGTTCAGGTACCCCGTGATCAGGCCATCCGGTGTAATGATATTGCCAAATTATACGTTCTCCCATGTTGACTCCATTCTTCCTTTTCTTCACCTTTAACAAAATTGAAAGGATAATGAAAATTAATCGATTGATTCTAGATATAAATTATATATATACCAACCTTCATGTGACGAATTTGAAGAGTACGAATGGTATACGTAGCCATAACGTCCTCTCTCAATAACGTCACTTGAATACACCCGTACGTCTCAGACCCCTTCTTAGGCCAGTACATATCACATTTTTTCTGTAGACGAGAGAAAAATCACGGCTACTAAAATACAAAATAAACGGACACGAACGCAATTATAACGATACTCACGCGACCACGTTCAACGAGATTCGTAATCATAACGATGATCGACACCCTCTGCTCCCACACCATCCTCCAGAATCCGTCGAAAGTCGGTGGCAACGGACCCTGCGTACCGATGTACGCGCGAGTACGCTGCCAGCCATCTATGTAATTCGCGTTCACGTAATCGTGACCCTTCTTCGGCGGTCCTCCGCCGCACGACAACAATTGAACTCGCGTGTGATCATCTGTGAACAGAGATTTTTTCCTCCTTAATATTTAACTCACGTGGAATACGATTTACAGGGAAATATTGAAAAAAAAAAAGAAGAAGAAAAAATCGTCCAGGTGATCTCATCTCTCTCCTCTCCTCTCCTCTCTTCTCTTTCTCTGATCTATCAGCATTGATAGGCATTAACAAGCAGTGCCGCGAAACATCTGTGACCTCATTGTCGAGTGCTGCCAGTCACTCGCATTAAAAACGAACGAGAGTAGCTCGTTAATCCGATAACATCGTGAAACTGGCCGAGAGGCAAGTGGCTCGCAGCATCGCGAATTTTGACATATCCATATAATAAAATTTTAGTTCTAGATTTAATATTCCTTCTTACCTTAAAAATCGTTATCGATAATAAATTTTTCGTTCGATATTTTTCCAGAGAGAGAGAGAGAGAGGGAGAGGAAGAGGGAGAGGGAGATTACGAGATCTTATCGCGAGAACGATATTCGGGTGTTCAATTGAATACGATTATTACGAGCGCATGAATGGCGAATGAAGGTTGAATCTTAATGTAACGTGCACTTGATGCGCGCTTATCTTCATTAATAGACGGCCTTGATTCCATTATACGATAAGGAACGATCGATTATTGGGAATAACACAGGAATTTTCTTATCGAGGAACATGAGTAATAAAGGTTATAATCTAGCATTGAGCGAAGGAACGGAATGACGGAATCGTTTCGATCGATATCAAAAATGGAGATTGACGAGGAGACGGATTGTTCAAGGAAAGAGAGAGAGAGAAGAGGGAGGTTCGAAACGAGAATTCGTAAAATGGAAAACGAGCTCGAGCTCGATTTCAACTGTATTCAAGATCAGATCCAGAGTGAAGAGGACGCGAGGTCGAGCCACGACGATTCGTCGACGACGATTGCGGACTTCCGATCCCCGCGATTACAATTGCCGCATTGTCCGTTTCTGCCTCTGCCACGGCGTACGTGAAACCTTGCGTGTGCCCGATGACGAATAAGAACGAATAAGTAATGGAATGGAAGGAAACCTTGAGGAAGCGGAAACGCGGCGGTTGCGCGGAGTTAATCGATCGATCGATCGATCGATCGATCGGGGCCGCTGTTGATCGGTGTTGCCGGGAGGATAGAGATAACGCGGAGGATATATCGTCCACGATACGAATAGAACGAAATTAAACGTCGCGATGTATCGCGAGGATGAAAGGGAAACCGGGTTTAAAAATAGAGGCTCGACGCTGGTGGGCCGGGAGAAGAAAAACAGGAGCGGTGGACCTGTCGAAACCATCCGTGCGCTTCGATGGAAATAAAGTTTCGTTCCACGAAGTGATTTCGTTCCGCTGGAAAAAGAAGAGAGAGAGAGAGAGAGAGAGAGAAAAAAGGAAAAAAGTTGTACACGTGCGAGTAATGGATGCGATTACTCACAGGCTAATATGTTCAAGTATCGGTTCTTCGCTTTGTTCTCCACGTATTGGGAATTCTCCGCTGTGAATTTGCCGCTCTCCGATTGAATGAACTCGTATTCCTTGCTGAATCCGATGTCCCCGTCCGCGTGCAGGCTCGCGACGTGTTGCACGAACTTCTGAATGGCGACCGCGGTACGCTCGCCGTCCTGTTCGCTGTTCTCCCATTCCTGAAGCGTGGGCACGTTGCGAGGTGGATAATCGAGGAAGTAGTACGCGGTGTGGAAGCATTTCCTGAAAATTGGCCTCAGGCAAGGCCTAATGAGTTTCGTCATAAGCATGCATTCCGAACGAAAAAACGTGGAAGACGGGCACGAAAGGGGAAAGGGGAAGGGAGAAAAGACGGGCGCAAAAAAGAGAAAACGAACATCGAATACGAATCTTTCTTTTTTTTTTCTTTTCTTTTTTTTTTTTATCATCGAGGCGCATAAAAGTTGTACGACCTTCTTTCGTAAAACTTGTATCCTTATCAAAGCGCAATAATTTGAACGCGATAAAAGACACGGGTTACCTACGATTTGTTTCCTTTTCGCGTTATCGTTTACGATCGATCCATCGATCTACATACAACCGATGCGTATACCACGCGAGAAATCTCCGTATTCTTTGTTCATCGACGATTTTTCGTAATGGAAAAAAGAAGAAGAAGAAGAAGAAGAAGAAGAGGAAGAAGAAAAGAATTTTCGCAAGAGAGAAACCAATCTTTTTCCCCCCGTTTCTGGTTTCTCACAACTCACAGTTCGAGGAACTTGTTCATCCCGTCGACGAGCTTCTCTCACTATCCATTCTAGTTTTGCAAAGAGAAAATTTCCAAGATCGGTAGAGCAAGAAGAACGGTAAGGTAAACGTTCCTCGAATAGACTAGGAGAGCGAGGAACGCAGAGAGCACAGGCCGAGGCTGGCCGTCCGTGACCCAGAAAATATTCCTTCTTTACGAATCGTTCCCTCGCGAATACGATCGCGCGTACGATCGCGCGTACAGGTATCACGGTCGAATCGACGTCCTTGAATATATATATATATATGTTGGACAATGGCGATCGAAATACGAATCGGGGAGTTAAAATACGAGAGAGATTGCACGCGACGGCACGTGTTTTGGCACACGACTCGGCCGGATCGTTGGACGAGATACTGCACACTGTTCGCGCGAACGGGGGAAACGTGACGATCCGCTCGACGAAAACGCCGCCGCACGACTGAAAGAAGCGTCGCTTTGTCGTTCTTACTTTGCCGTTATCGCGAACGATAAGAGGTCAGCCGGCGACAGAGAAGGAGAAAGATTGCGGGGATCGAAGGAGAGAAAGGGTTGGGAGGGGACAGAGAGGAACCGCGAATCCGAGAGAAGCACCTACTCGGAGAGAAACCGAATGTTCACCGTTCGTGTAATTGTTTCCCCTGTCCCATTAACGACGATATTGCGCGGTCAGTCTAAATACCATGAGACCAGCCGGTATACTGAACGCTCGCCGACCCGACTAATCGCGCACGGCGCACCGACTGCGTGCCATTTAATACTGCGTGACTGCATCGTGGATCGTTTGTAATTGCACGATGACGAACGAATGCCTATTATCGTGCGATGGGGGCACAGATATAGCGTTCGCTAAAGTTGAATGAGTGAACACGAGTCTGTGGCCGGCTTGTGTCGCGTGCTTGCGTCGCGGCAGGAACACCGAGTATCGAGAGATTTTGCAAATTCTCTCGCCATCCCATTTTTCGTCTTTTCGTCGAATTGCGAAGAATTCGAAAGAATCGAGAGAACCAAAAAAAAAAGAAGAAAGAAAGGAAGAGAAAGAAAAAGAAGAAAGAAGAAGAAAGAAGGAGAAGGCGAGGGATAGCGTGCAAAATAAAAGATGTAGAGAGAGGAAATAAACGGTTGATCCTCACTTCCACAGCACGAAGGAGGTGATCATCAGCATCACCGCGAGACAAGCGCAGATCATCCCGGCGATCACTCCGCTGCTGAACCATATGGTGGTGTGTGGCAATAACGGTGGTGCTCTGTTGCAATCGCGAATGCCGCGCACCTTCTGTGGAGCAGAGCCTTCTCCGCGTATAATCAGCCGATTGTCGATAGCGCTCCGCGTGCCTCCGCGTACCACGATCTCGTATACGCTGTTCATCGTCAGGTTGGGTATGATCATCTGTGGATAAAACAACGTTTATCGAAAAACTTAACTCGGTTGCGCAGTAGTTTCCCCGATTCTCCCCCGCAACTTCTCTTACTTCTCTCTACACGCGAGCCCCGTCGAGCCATGCTAAAAATTTCAACTCGAAATTCAACGAGATAACGAAGTTTCTCTGTCCCTCTGTGCATTTCCGCCACGTCTGCAGTCGATAACCGACAAAACGTTTTAATCGTTCAAGGATGTTGTTTTCGCAACAGCTCGACTCGTGTCCGTTTCGAACAATCGCCTCTTGCTCGAAACAATTTTATCTGAAATACCATCGAGGAATCGGATAGGAGAGAGAGAGAAAGAGAGAAATAGAGAGAGAGAGAGAGAGAGAAAATCGTTTATCCAAAGAAAGGTTAAAGAAACGGTCGACTCGGCTGGAAAAGATTCGCCGGGGTATAGAAACACAGTTCCGCCCCGCTAATTCTCATAAATCTTTTTTTTTCTATTCACGCGGCATCGCGTGAAATAAATAACCAGCGGTAATTCACGGTGAAACCGCGAGGAGCGAAGAAAGTGGAAAGAGATTGACCACTGTCGCGCGGAGCCCGAATTTCAAAAGCTTACCGCGCTCTCGAGATGATTCTTCTCCGTCATCACTTCGATCTCTTCGTAACGATTGTCATTCTCGATCCTATAATTGATGAAGTAGTAGTCGATCGAGCCCCAGAAGATGTTCGGCCTGGCCCATTGGATGTAGACGGAGTCGTGGGTCGGGCAAGTGACGTTCAAGATCAACGGAGCGCTCGGCCCTGAAATATCTGTCCGACGAATGATGTGCTCCGAAGGCTCGCCCTCGTTCTTCCACGTGTAAGCTTTTACCCATATCTCGTACTCGGTGTACGGTTCTGAAAGAGGATTATCGATTAGTCGATTCGATATCGTAGCCCGTAATCAAGTATTTTTACAACGGGGCAATTTTACAAGTAAACAGGAGGAAGATCGTTCTTCTTTCTTTTTCTTTTAACTTTTCTTTCTTTCTTCTTTCTTTTTGCAAGAAAAAATAAATGTTTAAATATACGAGTAAAAAGTTAAATTTGATATTTGATCGTTTTGATAAAATATTTAATATCCACTATTTCTCTACGCATATTTCGAATTGTGACGAAGAGGAAAGGACAAACGAGAGTTTAGTTTCGATCGATTCGCAAAATATGTTGCGACGAATACCGGCGTTTTATCTCGCGAGTAAGATCGAATTTGTGCTTCATTGCGCGATACCAAGCCCAGATACCAACGTATTATCTAACGATACATTCACCTGCAGTCATCGAGCACGTAACTCAGCGCAATGATAAGAGTTCCGGTTTATCGTCGAGCTACGCATATACTGACGTCTCCTATTCCTTTAACCCGAACGACAATTCTCGAAACGGACGTTATCAGGATTGTTTATTTCATTCCAGCCCCTCGGTACGAGAGAAGAAACGAGAAACGAAAGAATTTAAATTTAACCTGCACAACGTTTCGACGAATGAGAGTACTCACCCAATTCCTTTAAAACGAATTCGATAATTGGCCCATCGTACTCGTCCGTTCTGTACATTTGGACGTCGGTGTAATTGGAATGCATGTAGTAAATACGATAACCGGAAATGATCCCATTGGCGTAGTCAGGCTCTGCCCAGGACAACTCGATGGTGGTGGAGGTGATGCCGTGAGACGATAAGTTTAACGGTTTCGTTGGCACTGAAACGAAAAACGAGAAAAAACTTGAACAAAGTTGAAAGCCTGGTACGTGGACGTATCGACTCTCGTATTCCTTCGTTATTCCTGTGTTCTTCGAAATGTGTTTTCGCGAGAAAGAAACAGTTTGGAAGAAAGTTTGGATCGTCGAAAACAAGGATTTGATCGTTACTCGGCGAGGCGAAGCATCGCTCCGTAAACTATTTTTCGGTCGATGCACTCGTCGCCGTGTCAGTTTTTCCTTCCTTCCTTTTCGTCGGCCGCTTATCATCTTCCAAGGTGGCTTTCCAATTTTCAGCGCACAAAGACAAGAGCTAGGTTGCCACGGCCGAAGTCTGAATAATTAATTTCGCCTCGAGTGTCTTCTCAGACCCCCTCGCGCCGTGACGAGTAACTCTATAGACACCATTCACTTTTCGTACAGAGCGAAGCCACAACTTCTCTAAGATGGTGGCTTTGCTTTCATCCTCTCTTTCTCTCCCCGGCTAAGACCTAAGTACCGTATAACTGGCCGGCGGAGAAACGATTGAAGCGGATCGAATTTTATCGCGTCGCTTTCATCGTTTCGATCCACCTTCCTTTCGGCGGCGAAACATCTGCTCGCTTTTAGGGGGGAAAAGGGACAGGGACGAAATGGAATATGCACACGAAACGATGCGCTTCGTCTGCACGGCTTCGCGATTGAATTACGCCAAGGTTTTAACGATGACGAATGATGCGGATCGCGCGCGGATGCGAAACGTGGCGGTACTCCACGGTTCTCCATCAGCGTTCTCCTCTGAAGACCGTTCGACCAACGACACCACAGGTCGGATATCGCGAAATCAGATTCGCAAAATCGGAACGAGTGTATTTGGTTCGTTGAAACTTTCGTATATATGTTTTATTTGAAACGATGGATCGGGCAAATCGATATCCTACGTGCACGAAACGGAGTTCGGTAATTACAGCCATACCCTTCGGTGCTTCTCTGTAACGCGATACTCCTACGCATCAACGGCACGTTAGTCGCGTGAACGTGTACATTCGAGCGATTTGTGAACGGATGATTGGATCGACTAATATTACACAGGGATTTGCCTTCTCGAAAGGAGATGAAGATAATGTCTTAAAAACGGGAATTGAAATTAAAGACGAAGAGATGAAGCGAAGAATGAAATGATTTGGAATCAGAGCGATTCAAAAAAATTTCCATTTTCACCCAATAACCCAACGAGGGAGACGAACGCGCCATTTACATTCTCGACACGATCATTCGTGATTTAAAAGGATTTGAAAAAGCGACTATCCACGCGACTTGTCGCATTTTCGCGCTCGATCCCCTTGCAGATTCGCGCCGTTTCCCACGATTTTTCCGTGACGTTTCGTCGCAAAAGAGTCTCGCGACGCGTCTCGTTTCACGCAAGCTTCCACCCCCCGAGCCCGCCTTTTCTTCGCCGTTGAAAAAACCAAGCGCTCGAGCAAGAGAACCGGGCTCCCTTCCCATTCGCATTCACGCCGCGTTCGCGGGGGAGAACGTGCGCGACAATCTTTAGAATTTCGCATCCGAATTGCGATGAAAAATATTATAAAAGCGGCTTCTAGAAAAAATTGTATGCGAGTCGAACGAGGCGGGATTCTTAGAAGCTTAATCGGGCTTAAGGAAAATTAACCAAGGGAGAAAGAAGAAAAATCAGGGTCGATTTGCTCTCACGAACATCCTCGCTTCAATCGAGCGAATATTAAAATTAGTGAATTTCGTTACGTTTTTCTCAATCGAGAATTAAAGTTATATACACGAGAAAGAGGATATCGTTTAATCCCTTTACTTGGCTGCTATTTAGAGCTGAGTTTCTTTCGAAGTTGGACGACTGGTTGGATCGCCACTGTTCGGGAAATGTTCAGCAAGAAAAATCTTATATAACGTACAAGATTGGAAGTTGGTTCTTTGGTAACGATTCTTTCAAAATAAATCTTGGCAAAAAATAAAAAAAAACTGGTCAGGCGGAAAAATGAACGTCGAGTCGAAATTACGAAATTATATTACACGCGGGTACGAATCAAAAATCTTTTTCAATCCCTTCGTTTAAAATCTCTTGGAAATTTTTCACAATTTATCTGGAACAATAGATTTTCCATTTTCCTTTTCTTCGAAACAGCCGACCCAGAGACGGATCCCGTGTGGTTTCCCGATGTGTAAGACAGGTAAGACGGGCGAAAGTAGTATTATTAGGGTCGGTTCGCAATACGTAACGAACGTTTCAGTGAAAGGAAAGGTTGATAAGAAAAGCGAGGATCTTTGGCTACCTGCTTCTCGTTACCTGGCTTTCTCGTTTCTTCTTCCTCGCCGAGAAGAAACTGTTTATGAACTTGAAACTCTACCCTCTCCGTCCGTAGCAAAGCCTGCACCGTTGCAATTTCGTCCTCGAACCGGTGTCCCGGCAAAAACGCTCGCTGTCTTAACGCGAGTTTCACGTTGGGTGACTCATGGCACTCCTCCTGAACCTGAATTCCAACTCCGTGGAAACTCTCTAGAATTCCAGAGTCTAATCTAATATTTAACCGTATGAATCGTATGGGATTGAAAACTCGCGAGATTTATTCGAGATTGCACTTTCGTTTGCAAATCGTTTTCAGATCGATTGGAAACAAGATCGAACACTTAACAAACAAGGCGTGCCGAGTAGAAAAAAAAAATCACGCGATAAGAAAAATACATCGACGGGAAACAATTGCATCACGTCCGCGCGAAGGAATCACTTTAAGAGCATTATACACATATTAGAACGCGCGCCATCGGCTAAAAAAGGATCGAACTTCACCTCCGCGTCCGCCGTCCACGTGGGAGCAAGGTGACTGTCGCGCGGCGAAAGGCCGTTAAGAGGTCTGATCGATTCGAGATGGACAAAACTCGAGCGCGAACACGAGCTCTGAACAGTTTTCGAGTATGCGAATTAGAGTGGCCGACCTTGATGTCCTCGTGCCTTCTGCGTAAAAATAGACCGGCTGAAAATGCCTCGCGTACGGTTAACGTGCTCCGACTTGGAAAGAAACGGACCGAGAACGAGAGAGAAAAAGAGAGAGAAACATAGATAAATAGATAGAGAGAGAGAGAAAGAGAAAAAAGGAGCCGTTTCACGGGGAGCTCGACACGGTCGAGTTTCTATAATTTTATACCTGCTCGATGCCACGAGGTCAGATCGGACCGAGCAGATTGTTGCAACGATGCGAGCGAGAAAATCCGGATTTCTCTATGAACGCGGATCACGCGTCCACGCGAGTGACGATCTGTGTAAGGCGGTTGCGAAACTGGACCGAAACGGCGCGTAAAAAGCGGCTCGGGGAAGGAAGGAAGGCGGGGATCGGGTCGGTTGTTCCACCGAGCGGAAACGCGACTCGCTTCCTGGCGGAGGGAGCGGTGTAAAGGATCGTGTGACGACGATTTCTCGCGTGGCGCCGTTTCCTCGCGCGGCCAGAACTAGTTCCGTGGTCACGCTTCGGAACCTGATCGCGGTTCCAAAGGAAACGCAACGCGGTGTTTTCACGCCTTTACGACAGCGTGCGTGCACGGCCGCGAATCCGCTGTTAAAACCGCTTACGTAACCGAGCGAGCTGCGTTTCGAGGAGAAGCGGAGTAAAGTCGTAGGGGAGGTGGGAGGGGGAGGAGGACAGAGGCGGATAGAGAGGTAGATAACGTATGGACCTGTGCTAGGTTGCGCCGGGTGGACAGGCAGAAGTGGATTCCGCGAGAGAAATGTAGTACAAGGCGCGGTGCACCTTGTTCCCCGGAATCGAGACGGAAAAGGAAATGAATCGTGTGCTCGCAAACACACTGACTGAACGCACGTCTCGCGGTGGAAAGATTCTTTTCTCTGCGCGTAACGTAACGTACGCTGTGCTGTTCTTTTTTAGGGAAATTTTAATGTTCGTTTAGAACGGAATAGAATATCTGGGTAATTGGAAGAAATTGGAGATGAAAGGGGGATAAGGAAATGAATATATAGGATAAGAGCAACTTCCTTGCATGGAATAACGTAGAAATACATGTGAATAAAGATGACACGTAATGGGGTCGCTGATAGTAAAATTCCCTAGAGATTTTACCGGTAGAAATTACTACTTTGTCACGGTTTCGTTGTGCCTCTTCTCCCTCTTTTTACGATATACTTCTGCTTTCACGTTAATTACTTAGCGAAAACAGTCCGCCTCTAGTTCCAGAGACGGTGAAAAAGTTGTTTGAAGCTTCTTCTGCGCGAAATCGAATCGTTTAAATCGAAAAAAGAAAAAAGAAAAATGAAACATGAATCTTGGAAAGAAATATTCATCGTTATTTATCAATTTATCGTTCGTTGTTACGATATAGGAGATAAAGAGAAAGAGTAAGAAATTTTTGCTCCCATCGGGGAAGACGATGGAAAATATTCGACGATCGAATGGAATAATCCGATTTACCTCGATAGACATCGGTGTCGTTCTCCGTGGAGGAGATCGGCATCGTGTAGGTGGTCTGGTCGTAGGTCTGCTCGTCCGTGTACGCGATCGGGTCCGCGGATGCGAACAGTATCCGTAGAATGACAGCCACTGCGGCCGCGAGTTGAGCGGCACTGGCTATCCTGGCCCACGACATTTTCGTTTTGCAGCTGCAGCTGTGAAGCGCGGTGTGGCGTGGCGTGGCTCGCTCGCTCTCCACCGGGCTATTTCACGAATTCGTCCATCCTCGTTACTCTTGGCGGTGTTCTCATCGCGCTCGTTTCACCCTCGGAACACGACCACTCGCCACGGGCACGCACACCAACCACGAGAAGAACACGCGACAGGATGGTCCGCCGTACGAATCGGGCAACCGCGAATGTTCATCGCTGCTTTTTCGCTTCTGCGTGCAGCGCCACGTTTAAAACGTGGGGCCCGTGCTCCACGGGGGAATGGTTCACGTCAGTTTGCGTCGTCTCATGGCACGAGATTGTTCCAACGAAGCGAAAGTTCGGCTCCCGGATCCGATCTCGTTCGGACACGTCCGACCCGAACGGGGATGCTCACTACTGGCGCACGATCATCATTTTCCAAATGTTTTCATCTCGATCCGTTCGAGGAAGGGGGGCACGGGATTAGTGGAAAAGCGATCGATCGGCCTGCGTGTCCCTCGCTCGCCTGGAGGCAATAGGAAATTGTCGAGGCGTATCGGACAGTAAGGATCGAAGCTAACGAAGCAGTGATTGCGTTCGCGCTGCATCCTGGCGACCCGATAAACCTCCGCGCGCCACGTACACGTCCGTGCAACGTGACCGGAATATCAACGTGGCTCGAGATCGAACTGGCTAGCCCAATTTGGTTTGTCTCCCGTTGGACTTGTCCTCTTGTCTTTCTCGCTCTCTCTCCCTCTCTCTCTCTCTCTCCCTCTCTTTCTCTCTCTCTCCCCCCCTCTTTTTTTTTTACCTTTGTTGCTCGACCGCGATAAATACATGTGGGAATGGCGAGATGAAAAGAGAGGCGGTGAAAAAAATAAATTTGATCATCGCCGGTTCCCGGCTCGCGCGTTGTCCTAATTGCGCCGTCGAGTGCCTCAATTAGTCGGAATTATGACCTCGATTGTTTCTCGTCGAGCTACACACCGAGAGGCAGCGACAGCGCCGGTAGCAACAGCGGAGACGACCGGCGGCAGCAACGAGCGCATCAGCTTCGCTATTCGCTGGTCGCGAAGCAATAATTACACGGCCCCTCTGCAACGTTTTAAAGCGGCTTCCCCTTATATTTTTAGTACGTCAAGATCGAGGGGACACGCGGTCGAACGCCTCCGCGACGTGGATCGAGGATCCAGCAACGTTTCGTCGTCTCTTGTTTCCACAAAAAAGGGTTGTCGAAAAAAACTATCCACGATCATCGGGGAAACGCACCATCGCTTTATTTTTTCTTTTTTTTTTTCTCTTTTTTCTATCTCTCCATCTATCGATGTAATTCTATCTTGCGCAGCGCGATTGGGAATCGGCGATGCAGAAAGTTTCGTGCGAAAAGATGGAAACGAGATTCGACGATGGTAAAAGAATTCTGCCGGTGTTTGGGAATAACGACGAGGAGCTTGTGGACAAAGAGGAATTGTTTACGTTCGATTTAGGAGACGGTACCAGCAAATGGACGACTCACAATTATGACTCAACGATTGCAATATCAACCGCAAGTTAACCGAGAGCCGGCCGCAGCGGCGCTGCACGCGTGCACGAGAACCACGAGCCTTGACATTTATACGTCACGGAGAAACTCAACGTCCTATGTTCATCCTAGTTGTGTGTGGAAAGTTAGGCGGAAAGAAATAACAGAGAGTTTCGACCAACTTGGACGGAGAGAATATATATAAACGTGGAAAAAACGTTTCCGCCGATCTTGGATGAAAATTCAAGCAGTTCCGCAATAAAGGATGACTCACTGGCGTGCGACGCCTCGACGAATGCACCTACATAGGGTGTATCGTAACGTGTGGGCATCGGTTCAAGGGTAAACTCGGGATATTAAATTAAATAAAAAGTTGTATGTTCATCTCGTTTCATCCTTCTGTCCAAATTGTAAGTGTACACCGCTCTTATATAAAATATTTTTCCATTTTTTCCAATTTATGTCCACGAGTCAATCACCTATTTCTGAACGTGATTTATATAAAATTGCAAAAATGTAAATATCACTTGTACGTTTATTAATGTGTACGTTAATATTTGTGAAAATAATCTCTATATATTATTTCTGATGGATTGGAAGATTATTCAAAAAAAAAAAAAAGTAAACCTTATATTCTTTTTACAATGATCCTATCGACGATTTCCTGCCTATTTCCGTTTCGCAAGAAAGATGTTGAGAGAAGCGCTCGCTGCTTCCGATTTCAATATCCTTTGCGACGAGAAATATCCAATTCCGCGACGAGTCATCGGGAAACATTCAAACTCAGGCCACGAAGCGACTGGTATTATGCAACGATGTATTTGCATAGGTCGCACGCACCGATGGCATCGTGTCGCGTGGGATCACACCGATCGACCACGTTAGAAGACGAATCGATTTCTTTTCGTACGAAACGTCTCTGTCTTCGAACAGACAGACAGATTCGAGGGCGAAGGGTGTTGCCTTTTGTCGTCGATGGCACTCTTTACTTTACTGCTGATACTTCATACCTGACACCGCATCGACGATCCCTTTTCCAATATTCTCGGGAGAAAAGCATCGATGAGGTTACGTACAATTACACACCAGCGAAGATCGATTAAGATATGCTATATACATTCGCGGATATATAGAGAGAATAAATTATCAAAGCGGATGACATTGACATGTATTTCGTGCGATGCTATGTGGACGGAAAGTTATTTTTTATTAATACAATTATGGTATCGTAATAATACGACACAGCAACAACAATCGGATTAAACGAAAGGATAATATTTTTGTACAAGTTTGTATCTAGATATACTTTAGAAGAGCAACGTGCTACTGAATTGTCATGGCATCGCGCGATAGATAATTACGATCTGAAAAAAATTACGCGGACGAATTGAGAAAAAACTCGGAGGAAACGATCGCTCGATTAATTAAACCCGTTGATCTATCATCAGTTTTGGCACTTTACGAGGAACCCTTTACGCCATATCGACCCTTTCAACCTCGAGCCACGATTCCGCCCATGTCGAACTCGTACCCGAATCGTACCCGATCATTACCATGCGATTCTCTGCATTTCGTATATCCCTCGTTTAAGCTAAAAGAAAAATGTAACTGTTACTGTACGGTACGTTGTGTGCGAATCACTGCAAACTTTCTCACACTAGGCGTCACTGGCACTGGATAGGCGTCGTTTGCGCGGTGAATCAAACGCCATTTCAAATTCAACTACACAAAGAATTCATGTATATCACAAAACGATGGATCTAATCGCGATTAACCACGAAAAGACCTGATCGAAACTGTCCCTCCGATGCCTCGGGACGAGCAGTAGGGAGCACTGTTGCGATCCTGCGAGAGTGACAAAACGCACTGCTCTCCAGCGAGGAACACGAACGCTGGCACGCACACAACTATCTCTCACGATTACCAACATACAACGTTCTCGCGCGTACGGTAAATCGTGACTCCGGCTCTCTACACTCGCTACTCCAACTTGCTCCCAGCCGGGAAGAAAACAGACAGATAGGCACAGAGAGGGAGAGAAACTCACGCTTGACAAACACAGGTTCGAAACACTGGCGCGCTGCGTGTAAAACGTGTACGTATAAAGGGGATAGAGCAAGAGGGAGAATGCATGAGAGTGAACGCGCGCGCGCACTACAAGCACATTACACACTACTTCGAGCAAGCCGGTATACACGTGCGCTAGGAAATGTGCGTGAGAGGAAGAAAGGTGGCGACAGAGAGGGAGAACGAGCAAGAGAAGGGGATGTGGAGAACACGTTACACAGTCGCACGCGAGAAGGCGCGACTATTGGTTATACGTATGTGCATGTGTAGTGTCGTGTTTGTAACGCGTTTCCTTCGCCTGTTCTCGCTTATCGCGTCTTCTTCACGAGTCGAGACGAGAGCCGACTTTGTCGTGTCTCGTTCACCACGTACTCCGATACTCCTCTTCTCGAGAAGGCACCGCACACTGGAGTGAAAAATCGTGGAAAATCGATCGTAGAACGAAGAGGCGCGCCGGTGGCGACGACCGAAACGGCGTGGCAATCCCCACTTTGCTCGCCTCTCTCGCTCCATCCTTCTTCTTCCATACCTCTTTGTATATTCTATCTCCATCTTCCTCTTCCTTTCCCTCTTTGTTCATTTTCCTTCCCGTTTATCTACCAACATTTCCGTCTATCTCTTCTCCTCTCGCAAACCCCGACTCGTCCCTTCTTTCTCTCTATTTTTCTCCCACTTCTCCCTCCCTCTAAGTACTTTCTTTCTCTTGTTCACGGATCTTCCGTTCTTGTTTTTCATCGTTCTGTGTTTCTTCTTCGCTCTGTTGTGCGACCGATATTTTGCCTGCTGTCTTCGTCTTCTCTACTCCTTGTGTACAACGTGTATAAATTTTCGGAGAAATCCGAGAAACGAAAATTCGTACGATTCGCGGTAAAGAAGAATCGGCTTTCACGCGATCTTGTTTCGCATGAGTCATGAAACGATAACGATAGGTCACTGAAAAACGTGCGGATGGCCATGAAAATCCCGACCATACCCTCTCTCTTTCGAGAGAGAGAAAGAGAGAGAGAGAGAGAGAGAGAGAGAGTGAAACGACGACATACAACGATGGTTGTTGATGGACAAGGAGAAGAGCAACTGGAAACCTGCCGGCAACTGGGCTTTCAGGGACGTAAAATCCAATCATCGTATCACGTGGCCTGTAACTGTCATTGTCAAAAACGTGATTCGATTGCTGATTACGTATTCTCCAGCAATCTTTCAACAGCCGATAAGAATCTCTAGCATCGTTCGTGATAATATCGTTAGAGTAACATCGGCGCTCCGATCGTCATATCGATTTTGGAGCAGATGTCGCTTCGTTCCGAAACATTTTTCCTTCGGAAAATAACCGATCTTGTTGCAAGAACTTGATATTAATTGATAAAAAATTACAAGTGAACAGATTCGAGATCAAGTAATGGCAGATTTGAGATCAATAACGGGATATACTCTTTAATATATATCAGTTATACATGTAATTGTAATTATAAAGAATAAAATAAAATTCCGAGACATCGAGATCCCGATAATGCGTTAGTTGGATAATTACGTATCAGTGTGGATATGATAATAGTTGGAATTGATAAGGCTAGTTGAGAAACGAGACTGTTCATCTCGAATAAAATTATATATATTTTCTTACGTTGAATTTTTTATGATTTATGACCTTATGAACATGATGGTAAAAGAAGAAGAAGAAAGGAACAAGAATTTATCAATCTAATATTATCTAACACATATATTATCCATACGTTTAGACGTAAGAGTAATAGAGTTTTAAAAAATATACTATTCAACGGAAGAATTATAAAAAGATCATTGTAAAAGTACATATGTAGTAAACTGTTTCAAAATCTAAAATTTAATGAAAGCTAATATGGATTGTAATAGCTATGAGAAAGGGGGACAAAATTAAAGACCATATGGAAATCAGGGACGTAGTTACAAATAAATGGACCAGGATGAATAAATCAGGAATGATATGTAGACACAATTCCAAAATAATATTTATATATATATATAAAGTTTATGAAACATAATCTTTGCGACTACAGGAAAAAGTGATATGTGTTTGGTGAATTCAAATAATATTAACTGCGTCAGTTACAAGAAGATTGTACACTATCTCGTGTTACGTTAGGAGTGTTATCTTTCTCTCGCATAATCATTGTACTCGACAGAAAAGACTCAAAGAAATAAATTGATCTAGAGCACACAATTAAACTATTTTCAGCCGAATGATTACAAAGCGCAATAAAATTGCAACGTTATGGAATACTTCTCCATTTTCAATGTCTTATGCAACGTATCTTTCTTATGTAGTAAAGATAAAACTATTATGATCTTGATATGATAATAAACTACAAATGAGAGTTTATCACACCTTTATTACTACTGAGTAAAAAAAATTGTAAAACAAAAATTAAATGACACTTAATAAAATTTAGCAATAATTTTCATTAATACTACTTTATTTGTTTTTTGTAGTAATATTCCGTTTATATTAAGACTAGATATTCGATATACTATATTTCTAGATTAGATATTTCAGATTCTATGTGACTGTTGGTAAAAGCACAAACGAGATATAAGAATTCCAATATTCCAGAGACTCCTTATCATTTTAGCGTCATTCCCAACTTTACCGATAAAGTGTACAATGAGATTATAATGTTAGCAACTGTTGGAAAAGAAATCAAACTTTAATATGCAATCATAAATAAAATATAACAATATGTATTATAATTATGTAAATCTTAAAATGGAAAAAAAAATTAGTCAAAAAAGTAGAAAAACATTTTATCAATTTAAATTATTTAAATAAAAGTTTGAAGAAAATCAAGAATTTTATATTAAAATATCAGAAAATTGATAATGTATGCGTCATAGAATTAAGAAAATTTATAATTTGTTATAAAATATATAAATTTTAAAGTTTATATTAAAACATTAAAGAATTTATAAATTATTGTAGAATATTTTGAATACTGTGTTAAAATAATTAAAATAATATGAAAAATCGTTCAACTTTTATGCTAGTTTTTTATTTTTAATTTAATACAAAATGAAACTTATTTATTATAATTGACCGATTATCGATCATTTTATAACTTGTGATTATATTATAATTATTTTTCCCCTAAATAACATTTAAAATATTTTAATACATATTTATATATAAAAAATTAATATTAATAAAAATATAATATATGAAAATATATCTATTATTATATCGGTTATAATTATGAAAAATTATATTTTAATAAATTGTTAGATACTTAATGTTGTTACTTAAATTAATGATAAAAAACATTAAAAAATTGCTAAATAATTAATCTTTGTATTCAAAAAATCATTTTTGATACAATCAATAAAGAATGTACATTTTCACCAAACTTCATGGCAATTAGAAACAAATAGAAATCTTTTATACATATACATATTAAGATCGAGAAAAAGATCATTCCGTAATGAACATTTCTGAAAGATAAATTGGAAATATAACACTGTCAAAATCTTACTAAAATAAAAAATAATTTCAAATCATTTATTCTTATGATTCTTATAACATATTCATATCAATATTTAATATTATTATATTAATATATCATTTATTCATTTTACTTTTTAATTTTAACTTTTTAAAATTTATTTTATTAAAAAGTAATATCATTTTTATTTGATCTCTTATATATTCACTTATTTTAATATTTATTTTTTGATTTATTTCTTTAATTATTTATAAATTTATTTATTAATTTATTACTCGTTTAATTATTTATATATTTATTTATTATTTAAATATTTGTTTCTTTATTTAACAATTTACTAATTTATTTATTTACTAATTGATTTATTTATTAATTTATGTTTCCATTTATTTGTTCATATATTGATTGGTTAATTTATTTATATAATTATTTATTTATTTATTTATTTATTTATTTATTAATTTAAATTTTCATTCAATTATTCTTTTAATTATTACTTTACTTTTTAAATATTTAGTTTATTTTAATTTTTAATTTTTTAATCTTTATTGATATTGTCTATTATTATTGAATTATTATTTTTGTAATACAATATAATTTACAATTTTTCAAAATCTAAATTTTAATAATTTATTTATTTATTTATTTATTATAATTATTATTATAATTGATTGAATATTGATTGCAAAATAAATTCAGAATTTAAAAAGTAAAGAATTTAAACAATGATCACGAATACGAATGGAATACGAATACGAAGCAACAGTTATCAAAATATTTTTGTTGAATTTCATTATCCGATTATACGTTCTACGATCAATGAGTCGCACATTTTAGCTTTTTTGCTAATGGATTAAATGAATTTTTGAATATGATAATTGGAACTTAAATAGAAACTCAATTACAGGTCAATTAAACTTGTTTATCGTGAATTTTAATATCTAATTTCTTTCAGCAATTCATAGCTTCTTTACATTTCTGTTTAAATTTCTAATATCATTTCAAAAAATTTTATAAAAAATAATTTATAGATTTTAATTTTATTTTTAATCAAATTAAAAAAAAAATGTTAAGCTCGTGTTTTGATTCTATATCATTCGTTATTTTTGATTTTAAAATGAAAGAATACAAGAATATATTGTTTTATTCAATTAAAATTTTTAATCAAAAGTAAATTATTTCGATATAGTTATTTTATTAAATCGAAAAAATTTCAATGTTTTATTAAATTAATTATTTATATAAAAAATTTTAAACAATCATTCATTTCTTTTCGTTTAAAACAACTTGGTAAAATTATTTTAAATAAAAATTATTATCAGCCAATAAAATATATAGATTGAATGAGTATTAATAGAAAAATATATAAATTGTTATAAAATATTCTTATAAATAGATTGAAGTAAATTCAATATCTTTTAATAATGAATTTTTATTTCATTAATTATACGTAATTATTAACTGATATTGTTCAACTTAATTTATTGTTATTTCATAATTATTTAAAAAAAATGGTATTTAAAATATCTTAGTATAGTTACAAATAAAAAATTAATACTGAACTATAATATATTTTTAATTTGTAAAAATATTTCAATTAATATATTTATTATTGCAATACATCGTTAGAAATAACGTTATTATAAAAAACTTAGAATTAATAAATTACTGACCACTATAAATTCGTTTGTGTTTACTTTATAACTATATTCCATGTAAAATAACAATTAGAATTTTAATTAACATGTTAATACCGTTAAAAGTCGAAAATCAATATTAATAAAATAATAAATCTAGCTATAATTTCTAAAAATATATATTAATTATTACATATATTATTGTTAAGAATTGTTAGATATGTAAATTAATAATAAAAATCTAAAAATTGATAAATTGTTAATTATTATGTCCAATAAATCGATTTTAATTTAATCGGCGTAGCTCGTATGTTTCCGCCGAATTTCGATTGTCCCAATTTTCTATATATACAAAGGAAGTTACAACGAAGAGCTCATTATCCAACAATCTTTCTTAATAGATGGAAGTTATATAATATAATAAATAAATTGTTTTAATATAGGAAATAATTTTTAATTATTTATTTTTATTTTAAATTAACATTTGATATTACTTTAAATACATTATACATACATTAATTATTCATTTTATTTTTTAATTAATATTTATTTATTGCTACGTTTACTTATTCCATTAATTATTTATACTTTTATTTATCGATTTATTTATTAATTTATATTATCATTTATTTACTTTTATTCACTTACCTTTTTATTTATTCATATATTTATTTATACGTGTCTTTATTAATTCACGTTTTTTTTTAATTTACATTTTTTCTCCATTTATTTTTTAATTTATATTTTTATTTCTATATTTATGCATTTACACTTTTATTTATTAATTTTTATTTATTTTTTTATTTATTTATAGATTTATCTTATTCATTCTTTTGTAATGTTATATAAATAAATTTTGATAATTTATTTTTTATTTTATAGATCTGAATGTAGTCATCTCCTCATTGGTGAGATCTGGTAATTGACATTAATTTTCTTATTGTATTAATTGGTTAAAAATATATTGAATGATTATATTAAATTAAAAATTATATTATTTTATTAGAATTATTGTATTAATAAGAATAGATTTTGAAAATTGATGCTAAGCTAAGTACTAAATTAATTTTTTTTTTTATTTTTCAGATTCTTTTAATTTATTTATATTATATGCAATTTTATTTTTTTCATATTGTCAATTTAAATAAATTTTTATTATTTTGCAAAAAACTTCGAATCTTTATAATTCGCGATGTATTTTATTGTAAACTAAACTATGCAATCTAGACTTTGATAATAATGTAATTTTTTTTAATTACTTTTTTAAATTAATTTAAATTCATAAATATTTTTGAGTATCAAGAAATATTTTATAATTTATATTTATTTCATTTTCTTAAACAAATGTTTGATAAGAAAAAGATGGGAAATATTGAAAGAATATTTTATTTCTTTTTCTGCTATATCTCTTCCTATTATTAATACAATTTTACTTTCAACAGAATTTATAATTATGCGCAATGCGGTCACTAGAGCCAGTTTGCTTCGTAAAAGTTTTTTTTAAATTCTTAAATGAATAATGCGAAATTAGAGTTAATATTTGTTCGCTGATTATAGATAGATTGTCACAATCTCTTCTTGTCACATTTTTGACAATCTGTTTCTGGAAATAAAATTTGAAAAATCGAGAGCGAAGCTGAAATGAATTGGTTATCGATGGCCAAATCGCGATTTTTTAATTAGAGTTGCGAAAAATAATATTTATGAGATATCGTGAATGTTTTTAATAATTTTGATTTTAATAAAATATAATTTTTATAATTAAATTGTTTTTTTATATTAATAAAATAAAATATTTCCTTTAATCATTAATATTAGAGATATTAATTTTATTTGCATTTTTATTAAATTCATTTTAAGTTGTTAGTTAGTGTTGCATTAAAAAAAATGATCGCGTTTGAAAATAATATTGTATTAAAAATGATCATATTTTTTAAAAGTAATGTTGCATATATAAAAAACCCATGAATCTTCCAATTATATTATGGAAATTGTGATTCTATATTTGGATCATGTAGTGCAATTATAAAAGCTACAAGATCTTGTTTTGGGATCACCAAGTGTAGTTATAAGAGCTGCAAGAGAGTAATTTTTTTTAGACTCTTCTGGCTATCTTTTTTTTTAACGCCTCTAAATATTCATTTGTTAATGAAAATACTGCTAAAAACTGCTAAAAACTCATGAAAATATTTTTTAATTCTTTTAATATTGTTTAAAATAATTATATATATATTTTAATTATATATAATTATTATAATTTTAATTTATTTAATATTCTTATTGTAATGTACAGATAAAAATTCATTTTTTTCGAATGATTGATAGTGTTTGTTATCAAAGTTTAAATTATTAAGTATAAGTTAAATTAAATTTTGAAAAAAAATTAGTAGATATTGTTATATTTTTTAATTGTATAAATGTTTGAATTTAATATTCTTGACACAAAATATTCTTGACACAGATCACTAATGAATATTAGTTTGATTAAATTTAAATGTTTATATTTAAGCTTCCTAACTTAAAGCGAAAAATAAAATTCTCAATTCTTTTACACATTTATATTCTCTCTTTCGTTTTCATTATTTTTCATCTCAAATTTTTTTGTTATTCTTATTCGAATCGTTTCTCACTTCTTTCTCAATTTATTCTTATGATTATTTTACGATTTATTGTTTTTTCATCGATTATTTCGAGTCTCCATTAACCACATATCATGCAACAGTGGCAAAAGAGTCGCTGGACAGATGCTTTACTTCCGGTGACCAGTCGAGGGTCCGCGCTTTGGTCGATTGGTACCTTTGAGTATTTGATCAGAATTAGGTCTTGTGGTCGAACACCGGTCTCATAAATCAGCTTCAGTGATCGGGCATCTAGTATCCCTTGCTCCTTTCTGTGTCGTCAGAATGTAAATCGTTCTTCTGTTAGACCACTGTCGTAACTTTTGATTGGTCACGATTAGTAAGTATCTTCTGTTTGACAACTCTCGTAAGTCCATTGATGTAAATCGTAATATGAGGGCGATAGTGATTTATAGGGGGTTATTTTTTAAGTTTTTTTTTCATTTTTATTCATTACATTAATCTTTGTTTCTTTTTCGATATTTATCTTTCTCTCAATTCGCGTTTCGTTGATTTTTTTTTTCAATCACTTGCATTTTGAGTATTGTAATTTTTTTTGATATAAATAATCAACATTTTGTATTTTTCTTTTGCTTTAAATTAGACAAGACTATTCTTGATACGGATATTGCAAACTAGTATCATAGTATCATAGTATATAAATTATATAAATTATAAATTTTAGAGTTGGTATTAGAGATTTGGATTAAGTTAATTTAAAATCTCATCGATGGATAACGATTAATTTATGAGTGATAAATGATGTAATGAATGATAAAAAATTCTTATAAAGATTATTGTAAATACAATTTAGATAATTAATTAAATACTAATTTAAATAATTATTTCATTTTACGTATTTTTAATTAATTTTTTTTTCAGATTTTTCAAATTTATTTAATTTTTATATTTTTCTTTCTTGTATGTTTTATTCTATTTTAATTTATTTAATTATTAGAGTTTTTAACTTATTTAAATTATTAGAATCTAATATTATAGGAATTTATAATTAATTTATATTATAGTAATCTTCAAATCTCGCGCGATTTAAGTAAACAAAGAATCGTGCCATTCCAGCCAATTAGAAGCGACTTAGATGAACCTATAGCATGCAACATCATTTATCTGCCGAAAATCATGGTGACAGGGTGCGTCATAGATTCGAGTGGTTTGATTTCTATTACGCAGTAAGTAATTCTATTATTTAATATATAATTTATTGTTAGTTGGCTTATTTAATAATCTATTAAGCATCATAAGAATAAAATTAATTAATCTTTTAAGTTTCTTTGTACTTTCTTTTCGATATTTTGTTTATTGAGGTTATCGACAGATTATATTATATCATAACCTATTTTAGCTCAATTTTATTGTAATATTATTGTAAATTTATACATTTGTTGCATCGTTCTGATTTTTATTTGTCTAGATTATTGTTTAATTGTTGAGATAATGTCGAAGAAATAATGATTTATGCCATGTCACGGTACGATAAATTTTCTATATATCAGGTAAAATTTTATTTTTATTCTATTTTTCCACAAGAATAGGTGTATTTAACATAGGTTTTTATCCACATTTTTATCCACATTTTCAATAGTGAAACGGAAATACAGTAAATGATTCATTATAATCAATTTTATTGCATCGAATTAAATTATTTGAATAATAGATTTCCCTTTTTTAAATGCATATAGTTATATATTTGTCTCTTTTTTCTGTATTCTTTATTATTCTTTATTATTTTGTATTATTTTGTATTATTCTGAAGGATATAAATATTTTTTATCATATATTTTTTTCAAGAAATTGAAGTTTGCGTTTATTCTACGTTCGATATGTTTTCAATATATTTCGATATATTTCGATTTATTGCTAAATTGTGGAGTATATACTTTCTTTCCTTTAATCCTTTTCGATAATCGAAATCGAATCACGAGATGTCACTTTAGTATCGATAATTGTGTAATAAGTGTTTCGACGTCATTTTTTCCTCAAAGTTTGTGATTTATTGTTGTACAGTGTTATTTTCATAATTATTTTTTGTGACTTATATATTCTTAATCTATTACAAAGATTTTGTATTACAAATCGAAATCGAAAATCGGCAAAATTATTCTTTTTTTCATTCTATTCATCTCGTATTCATTTCGTAAAGTTATAGGTTAGTACTGCTAATAGTTTATATTATATTTTTCTAAAATGGAATTTATATTTAATTATTATTTTATTTTAATATAATCGATTAATTTTGTATATTATACATGTTTATTTAAAGATTTTTTTTTTTGTGTAGGTTATTAATCGATTACTGATATAAGTTAATTTCGAAGAAAAAAATGCAATATGGATGCCAATGTCTTTTTGTGGAAACGCGGTAAAGTTTAACAATTCATTATATGCATAATATATTCATTATATTTCATTGTACTTATTATTTAATTTTTTCTTTATTGGAATATTAATGATTACTGTTAATTCATAATATAGTATTTATTTAAATATATATATATAATATTTTCTTATACATGATATAAGAAATATTTTATATTTGAAAAATTAACAATCAATTTGAAATTTCAAAATAATAAAAACATTGTTTAGAATAAATACTTTTTCAATAGAAATATAAATTTTCTTTTTTTTTTTTTCTATTTTATTTTTTACACTAGCACAATTTTACTTTCACAGAATTTGTAGCTGCATGCAATACGATCAGTAGAATCAAATGTTTGTTAATAATTTTTAATATTTTTTAGAATATAATAACTTTAATTACAATAAAGTAGAATCAATACTTATTCGCTGATTGCCACTAAAATAAATGCAACAATAGTTTTTTTATTTTTTTTTATTTTTTTTTTAATATTCGTTTTTGGTATATATTAAAGTCAATGCATGAAAAAAATACGGCGTTTACGTCATTTATTAAACTGCAAAGAAGTAATTATCTTTCTTTCTTTTTAAGTTTTCATTTTTATTTTGAAAAATTGAAAATTATGAAATTATAATAATAATAATAATAATAATAATAATAATAATAATAATAATAATAATAATAATAATAATAATTATAAAATTCCTTCCACTTTTTAAATTTTTATTTTTATTTCAAGATTTTAATTTTTATTATTATTATATTATATTAGAATCTTTATTCTTATATTTATAAATGATATTTTATATTTGTTGCAGATATTTTTCAGTTTTTATGATGATTTTTCATAACCCATATTGATGCCAATGTACATTCTTCGCATCTATTGGTGAGTTGCATGCATTTTTGTTCCTCTGGTCACTCAATCATGTCGTAGGATGAAAAGTCCGAATCGACACGGGTGCCTGGTTGTATATTTAGATTTTTGTACGAGCACAGTGACCGCGGGTATTATTTATATCCGTGAATAGTAATATATCTATTTTATGTGTTTTATTTATTAGATCAGGATAGATCTTCTTGTACATCGAGTTAAAAAAATAATATCGATATTTAATTTTCTATTAAGATAATATTAATATGATTGATATTAATAATCAATTTGAATGTATGTTTACTACAATAATTTGTAAAATCAAACTATAATTAACTATATTTAATATATAAATATTTGTAAAGTCAAATGAATATACATTTATGAATAACAAATAAATATTAATTAAATATTAAGTAATGAACAAATCGGATGACTTTGATTTTGATATAATAAACAAAATAATTTTTTATTATGTATTTAAATATAATTTGAAATATAGACAAAAATATATTATCTTTTCCGTATGAAAATATATGAAATTTTATGTACAAGAAGATATTTCGCGACAGGCAGATTTTGGAATCAAATGTATATTAATATGTTTTGAACTTTTTGAAAATTTACTTTGATGAAGAAATCACCTGAGGTTGCTAACATTTCATATAGAGTAAATTATTTTTAATTATTGGCTGTCAAAAATAAATTTTTCATTAATTCTTATAAATAAATTCCTCATTCATAGTTCATATATATTTTTCCTTTTTCAATATTAGATTTAATTATGAAATAAATTTAAACTAAAGTCGAAATAAAGTAAAATCAAAAAAATTTAGCCCGTTAGAAAATGATATTAATACTTATTTTAGCTTAGGATTTTCAGATTTAATCCTTTCCGTGTCCATTTCCAGGATCTCATTCACATGCTCAGGTGCTATTTGAATGAGAGAGAGGCAATGGGCATGATGATCGTAATTTATAAGTTTATAACAATTATTGAGCGATTGACGATTGCATTAGTGTATCGTGCACGACGTATTTTTCACATTGTGTGTGTGGTTAGGTTGTGGAATTGCGTCGTTTCGATTATACGTTCATTCACATAATGAAAATTATTATCATTACAATGAAAATTTACATGATTACGAATTATATATATACTATTCTTATTATTATTATTAAATTGAACATTATCATTTATCTGAAGAATTTTATTTTTTTTTATATGTAATGCATATATAAAGATACATGTATTACTTCATTCTTCTATATGTATTCCATTCTTTTTATCGTTAATATTGATAATTAAAATTGAGTTATAATCTTTTATCGCGATACACGCAATGATCATTAATCATCGTCACTCGATTTCAGAGAAAAGGTACGTAAAGTTAGAGTGTGAAAGTAGTGTGCCAAGCTCGGGTGTCGGAGGCGTCCCGGGACGCTTTCCCTAGTGTAGGCTTTTTGCGCCCGAGTGTTATGTGTGAGAATCGTGGAATGAATGTGTTGGCATGTCTGGTTTGCTATATTTTTTTAGATATAGGTTTAGGTAGGATAGGTAGCATGTTTTCTGGCATGAGTGTTAATTATAAGTAGGTAGGGCCGGGCAGGTTGTCACAATCTCTTATCGGGTAGGCGTGTTTTCGCGTGACAACCTGTTTCAGGAGATAACATTTGAAAAATCGAGGGTAAAGAGAGTGGATGAATGGACTATGCTATTCGTCTCTGGTTTCGCTCATCGATTTTTCGAATTCCGCGGTCCGCGGTCGCGAAATGGGTTTCGAAACGAACGTTGCGCTCGAGATTCTGGGTATGAACTCTTTTCTTTTATCTTTTTTTATTTCCTTTGTTCGCGATTAGGAAATCTCGAGCCTAGTTTTAAGTTTCAGCGAGCATCGCGCTCGAAGAAAGAAGACCGAAGAGGCCCGACAAACTGTCGCGAAGAGGGCTGCAACGAATGGCTTCTCATTTTTTGGATCTTGTTGTAGCGCCAAAGAATGGGAAGTCATTGTTACTATTTTGTCACTGTGCTCGTTTTAGTAATATATTTTTGTTGTATTTATTCGGCCAATTTGCATGCATGGCCTATCATCCAATCATCATGGGCATCGCGATTTTGTATTAGTGTTGCGTTGAAAAATAATCGCGTTTATTTTAGTAGTTGCGAATATTGAATGCCCACGCTTTTATAATTGTGCAAATTCCTGTTCCTGTATAGTTAAAACATGAGGGATTAGACCAATTATTAAGGAAACTGAATTAAATATCTCGTTATTAGTGTTGCGTATTGAAATTTGAGTGCATAGAATAATATTTATTAATATTACGTTTATGAATAATTGTTTCGCGAATTTTTCTTTTCTTTTTTTTTACCATTTATAAATTAATTCGTATTGTGAATAAAATGGAGCACTCTTCGCGGTTTCTTTTGAAAATCTAGTATATTTAGTATTGCAGAAACAATGAAATTCCACTTACGTTTTGTTCGCGTTCACATTAATGCATTTCTTATTATATTTTAGTAGTTTTTTGTTTATTTCCCTTTTTTTTAACCTTCTTTTATAAAAATAGAGTATTTGTTATTAAAAATAATGTTAAAAATAATACTAAAAAATGTTTTAATTTTTTAAATGGATATCTTTCTTTTATTATACTATTTTTTAAAATTATTATTAATTACAATGAAATAATCAATTCAAATCAGATTGAAATCTAAATTTTCTAATTCAAATTTTTAAATTTAAATTTAAATTTACAAATTTATTTTAAATTTATCTGATTGAAAAAAACGAAAGATATAAATAATCTAACAATGTTTTATGAATTTGATTATATATTTTCTTTTCAAATAAAAATATTTTATTTCTCTAATTCAGTAAATGAATTTATTATAGGTTTACTGGTATGTGTGTGAAATATTTAGTAGTATCTTAAATATGTATATATATATATAGAGCTATAAAAAGAAACTCTTATACGTTTAATAGACAGAGTTTCTAAAATATTTAAAATTTTATGTAATGTTTTTAGAATTTTTTATAGGAAAGTAGGATTATATGATGTTATATGAAAAACATTGAATGTTTTGGAAGGGTATTTTATATTAAGCTGTATCTTTTTTTTCTTTTTTATTATATTCTTTCTTATTATACCTAGATATTTATGTAAACACATTTCATAAAAAATATTGGGTTTTTAATAGGCAGATTAAATTAGATTTATAATTAGGTAGAATATTTTTAAATTAAATTTATGGTTAGATAGATATGCTCTTAGATTAAATATACTTTTAGAATATTTATGAAATTATATTTAATAGGAAAATATTGCTAAAAACCAATGTTTTTTGTAGAGTTTATTTCTATTTAAATAAGTACTATTTATTTAGACAGATTTATTTTTTTATTTTTTATTTTTTGAAGTTAATATTTCAAAATATATGATATAAAATTTTATAAAATATCTCATTTTTTCCGTTCTTTATTTATGATAAGAACGAAGATTATTACAGAAATCGTCCTTTCTGAATTCTGTTAAAGTATGTATCCGCAAAGTTCTGCTTATCGACCGAAGCTACATAGAAGTTTCTGTTTTATCGATAGCTTCAATTTTAAAGCGCCAAGTTTTGAACATAGACGGACATCAATTAAATTTCTTTCCTTTTTATTAAATATTTAATCATAAAAAATAATGAAATTTTAATCTCACCTCCTTCGTCGGTCATTACAGAGATGGTAGTTGCAGGACCATGTCCTTCCGGATTGAAAACCTGTAATGACACCAGGTATTGGGTGTACGTCTGTAGATTGCGGATTGTATGATTCTGCAATGAAACGTGCGAAAATTTATTAAACGGAAAATATCGATATAAAATCAAATGCAACACGGATAATAAAAGATATTCGATATTACAAATATTTATTCAACTTACGTCAATGGCTGGATTGCGTATATATACTTCTTTTTCTTCCATATAAGGTTTGTCTCGAGGTTTATACCCGATTCGATACCCAAGAAATTCGCCGTGAATTGTGTCAGGGCTGGGCGCTTTCCACGCCAAATATATAGATGTGGCAGATGTATTATGAGCGCTGGTAATTATAGGTTTTCCTGATGGCACTAAAATGAGAAAATGAAACATATGCATTATCATATTTTTGCATAAATGTATATATATATATATAAAATACTTTTATGCTCGCAAAATATTTTATCGAATATTGTAAAAACACTTCAACAAAAATTTCCATTAATAGATATTTTCGTAAATTTTCTCGATTAATCTTCTTAAAAAGAAAAAAAGAGAGAAAGAAAGAAAGAATGAATTCTTTTTTTCCAAATTTCTAATTTAATTTTGTAATTAATAATTTTTTCGTTCCAATAATCGAAGTAATTTAAAATTTTAAATTTTTCTATATCAATTTCTTTTACTCATTATATTCATTTGTTTTCATCTTTGACTTAATAAAAAAAAAAAAAAGAAAAAAATTGAAGAACAATGGAAATATCATCAAATGAATTATAATGAGAAAAAAATCGATGTACTAGTTGAAGACATATGATAAAGGGGCGGGAAACATCGAAACAGGCGGATCAACACGAGTGCCATCGGATAAAAACGTATTTGCAATGATTGTTTGATGATCAGCTCGCAATAAATATCGGATCGATCGTATTTATTTTCTACCTTTGGCCGTCGTCGCGAATAAAATTCGAACAAGCACGCTTAATCGTATTTCCCATTATTTCTCTTTCCCTCCATCCTCCCCTCGTTTGTGATCCAGGTACACGCGTTTCAATGGACCCTCCCCTGTCGTAATATTTTCAACAATTGATAGCTTTCGACTCGTTTAAAATTCGTGCGCGTGTAATTTAATACTTTTCGCATAATCAAATTTTGCTGGCTGATCAAAACGGTACCATCGTTCCGTTCAAAAAATAATAGCAATTACCCCGGGGAAGAAATACGATCCGATCGAGCTTATTTCATCTCGACTCCTCTATTTGTCACAAACGTCTCGAAGAATTTATCGACCATTGCAGTCGCGGAATCTTCCCAATGAAATGGAATAGAAATTTTCATTGCTATTTTCTTTCCTTCTTTCTTTCTTTCTTTCTTTCTTTCTTTCCCCCTCCCCTCCCCAAGCTATATCTGACTTCCGGGTTTAATATATCCTCCTTAAAATTCTCTTCATCGTATTCCGTGCATTTCCACTACCAGAGACATTTCATAAGCACATGTTATTTCATTACTTTCCTCTTGGCGCCGACGTTGCTCCACCGAATACTAAGTTACATCGTAACAACGAAACTTTTAGCCACCAGTTTCTCGCAGTAACGGAATACACTACAACCAAATTCCAAGGTCGAAAAGAAAGAAAGAAACGCTAAAAAAGAACACTACAACGGGCACGTAACGTCCGTTTTTATAATTCCCAAAACAACGTTTTTCCTAAAAAGCCAACACGAGTTGGCACGTAATGCGGGTATGATCGCGTTGCATTGAGCAACTCGCGTTACCTTTTTAAATCGTGTCTAGAAACCTTATTAATTCCCGCTCTCTCTCTCTCTCTTATCTCGAGCAACCGAGATCACGGTACCCTCGACCCTTTCGAAACGGTCTCGCTTCCCAACTTGACTTAAGCGGCGTCCGTATCGTTGTAACGGAAACTTGTTGGCGTTATCGCGGGCCAATATTCGCGGATGGAAAGTTGTCAAAGTTCCTCCTCCGTTCCGTGTTTACTTCTCCGTGGAACGAGGGATCGGCTTGGAAATAATTTGAAGACGTTTAATGCGCGTCACGCGTCCCTCGATGACAGGTGGTGGGTACGAAACTTCTCCGCCGACTCGTTACCTTCTCCGTAGTAGAAATGTTGGCCGCGAAGGCGGCGATAACCGGGTCGCGAAAATAAAGCGTCCGCGGGTGAAAGTCGACGGATTAATTAACGCGTCCCGGCCGAAACTTCGAACGGACGTTCTCGGTGAATAATTGCCAGTGACAACGATTAGTCGGCTGGTTTACGGAGAAATTGCTCGGACGAATCGTCATGTCTGTTATTGTTTCGCGGATTCAGGGGAAATTCGTGTCGGTCGGGAAAATGGCGAGACATCGTGGATTGGATTAACCGGAGTAATTAGGAATAATAATTGAGAGATATTTGGGGAACGGGTATAAAGAAAAGTCAAAATGATTATTCTTTTATTATCAAATGTTACAAATAAGAGGATGGCAAGGTAAGAGAATACTTGTCGAAGGTTTTTCGAAGAGTTTCGAGTATAAGAATGATCGGTTCAGAGCACGGTTTTGTTCGGTGAATCAATTAGTTATATTACATTGAAAATTCTCGATTATCTTGTTCGAGTTAGCAAAATTATTTAAATCGCGATCATCTTATTTTTTATTTACACGCGAAATATACGTAGAACGATCGAATAATTTAATAAACTGACTGTTTTTATTTCCGATTTCTCGCACAATTATTCATATAAGTTGAATTCCATTTCACTGATAATAATAGTTTAATTTTCATCCACGTTACCTTTTACCAGGATTTTCTTAAGTCTTGATATTTTTGTCGTTTAAATTAATATATTTTTCAAAACAGACTACAATATTCAGGATGATTCAAATTACGTTGAACAATATTTCTCGAGAAGAAAAATAAAATTGAACCGGTAAACATATTTTACAGGTTATATTTCAGAAAAAAAATTTATCGCGAATACGAGAAAACTCTTTTAATATCTGCAAATTAGTTTATACATCATGATTGTATTTTTTCGAGTTTACTAGCTTCGGGGCATTCGTTCTTATTCCAGTCACGTTTTATTTCAATTCAAGCAAAACCGCCGTTTCCCTCCACCATCACTATCACCATCACCGTTGCGGTGGCAGTCAATTAACGAAACAACCAGAATTATTAATGCCTAGCTGAAGACATTGTAGTGGGTCAGGTATTACGTGGTATACGCGATAAGTCTTTCGTGCGATTCCGGGCCGGCCACTTCGCCGAGGTAATTCAGCTTTCGTAATAAACGCGTTCCTTTTTTCCTTTTTCTTTCTTCCTTTCTTTTTTTTTTACCGTCGCAAAATCTGCGTTAAATTATTACGATCCTGTGCCAGGGCTACGTTTACGACTACGAGGGTTATGCTTCCCTCCGCGTTTTGTCTCGCCACGCCACGTCGATCCCTTTTCCTTTTCTTTTTCTTTTCAAATATTAAATTTTCGTTCGAACCCCCCTGACTCTTTCGTTTTCTCTTCGAATTTCCCAAAAAAAAAAAAAAAAAAAAAAAAAGGAAAACTAATTCAATATCTCCGCGATAATAAAGTGCGGGGCGCTTTAGGTAAAGTGTAGCGGTTCTATAACCTAAATAGACGCAGTTGCCGCGATACTCGGGCAATAAAAACGCCACTTGGCGAATTACACTTTCCACATCCTGGTGCGCGACATAAAACGAAGAAGAAGAAGAAAAAGAAAAAAAGTAACCAACGTGGAACTTGGAGAGAGAGAAGGACGTATACGGATAAGAATTTCCACGAATCCCTTCTTATCAGCTCCGAAGGGAAATAAAAGCGAGGCGATCCACCGCGCTCCCGGTGGCGCGGTCTCGGCGTTCAAGTTCATAACTCAGGTTGATTACCAGGGTCGCGGGTCGGAGGATGTTGCCGAAATTACCGCCGTGCTGCGACCGCGCCACGAATTTTCCAATTTTCGCGCGGACTCGACACCCTCCCCACGAAACTTAGAACTCCCTGTGTGAACGTGTGTGTGTGTATATATATACACATATATATACGCCGACACGGCTGTCCCGATGGCTAATTGGTGGCTCTGTTACGCGATATATTTATGGGGGACAGGCGGCAACGACCTTCGGAGGGGACGAGAGAGTTGGTGTACGTATTGGTCCGGGGTTAAAGCGGAGAGGAGAAGTTTCGTTGGCGAGTCTCACCCCTATTGATCTGGGTGAGACAGAGAGAGAAAGAGAGAGAGAGAGGGAGGGAGGGAGAAAGGGCAGCGTTTCATTTAAGCCAACCCTGGTGTGGATTCCTGTACACCGACGTGGGCATCCCTCGTCATACCTTTGCGCATCTACTACGCGTTGCATGTACGTTTGTGTACCGAACAATTAGTATCGCGAATTAGAATATGCTGGCGATAAATTGCGCTAACGAACGCGATGTTGACGTATTATCGGTTAATCGTGCAACCATCGTCAATTTCGCTTGTTTCACATCCTGCAACGAACGAAGGAAAAATATATATTCAGAGTTCGAGAGAAGCGTGGAAAATGGGCGAAACAATTTTTCCTCCGCGTTTGAATATGGGTCAATGTTACGATAAGGAGGGCTATTTTCTCGAAAGTGTCTTTGGGTAGAGAGAACACCTAATTCGAATATTTATCGCAGGAGGATCGAGAATACGACGGTCCCGCGTGCCGCTTAAGGGTAGTTGTGCGCCAAGTTAAACGGACGAGGGACGGGAAGAGAGAAAAAGAGAGAGAGGAGAGATAAAGAGGGGAAAAAAGGAAAAGTTTCGTAGCATCTCATTAACGACTGCAAAGGGGTGGAACGTTTACCGGCTGCGAAATTAATTATTCTCTGAAGGTGTATCTATTTGCGCGAAGAGATTGGAGGAGTTCCCTTCAATCTCTCGGAGGCGAAGATCAAAGAAACACTTCGGTAAACTAGTAGTAGAAATTTTATTAAAAAAAGAAAAAGAAAGAAAAAAGGAGAAAAAGAAGGAGAAAGAAAAAAAACGCGTAAACACAAATAGAGTTGTTCGCGCAGTTTTTAAGAAAGATGAGGTTGAATAACAAATCTCGGGACGACGTTAACGACGATTCTGGCGTCTCGACGGCGATAATCGAATGATGACTCGTATTCTATCATATCTATCTCTTTATTTATTAGCTTTTATGTTGGTCGATACACACGCGTCTCGTATTGACGGTATTAAATACACGGCCTTGTATTAATTGCCTGTTTATTATCCTGATAACTGTTATTATCTCGTTATTGCAGCGCAATCATTGCCATCTAACCTACACGTTTCATTTACGCGTTCGTCCGTGTATCGACGTTCAACCGTTCATTTATCTGTGTTTGCCAAAGTAAAAGGCAACCTCGACGTTATTCGGTTAATCCTCCCCATCGATCATTCGATATTCGACGTTTCACGGAATTTCACGGTTTTCACGAAATTAACTTCCCTTCTTCTCGTTATCGTTACACATCGTATTTCCACACGGATATGATAGAATTCTCGTAGAATTTCTACTTGAAAATTCGATTTTAACGCGCTCGAAATTTAGATCTCTCACGCTATTCGTTCCATTCGTATTCTATTTATTAAAAATTTATATTTGGAATTTGATCCATTGTCGCCACGATGCTTGCTTTCCCGCGGACGTGGGAAGCGTTAGAGATTTTTCCTTCGATCGGGCGATTTTGAAAAATTCATTCGTCTCTAGGCGAGGAAAGCATCCTGTCACGGTTGACGTATTACTCGTCGCTCACTATCGAGCAAAGATTTGTCATCCTGTTTCAAACGGGTGTTCACTCCGGATCCGGAAAGACTTCATCGATCTTCAGATAGAATGTCACATCAGTCGGTCGTGATTCGAGCACGCGAAAACGGCCAATCGAATTACGTTCTTGAATTACTCATATCTGCTCACTGTTTGATCGGCCATGTACGAATCGAGGAAGAGAGCTTGAATTTTAATCCGGCCGGATTTGTTTCGAATACATCGGGGGGAGGGGGAGCATTTCGATTCCAATCTCGTGCATCGTGTATTATCGTCGAAAAGAATCACGTTTCCCTTCCCGACGATCGATACGATCGCTTCGTTCCGAGGAGATCTCGTAGACAATAGACAAACGAAATTGACTTTTCTAGTATTAATTATTCGCGACGCGAGGAGAAAAGAAACAAAACTACTCGCTTCGTTTTCATTCGCGGTAAAAAATTCGCCCTCCAAGGTTTTCCCCTCCACCTTTCCTTTTTTTTTTAAACGTTAGAATTTCCACCGTGTCAATGTTTTGCTCGATCGTGGGACGTTATCGTTGCGACGATTCCTGTGAAAACGGCGTTTAAACCTCGCTTCCGATCGCAATATCGGGAAACGGCGGCAAGGGAAAAGCATAGAGAAAAACAAAACGGATCCGCGCAATATCGCGAAACGAATATAATCGCGTTCGGTTTAACAACTCGTAACGTTTCTGTTAGTTTTGTTTTTTTTTTTTCTTTTTCGGTCCCCGTCTCTCGCCACTCGCCCGCGAATGCATTCGTATCGAGGACGAATCCACGGTCCCTCGGTATTTAAATCGGTTATTGAAGCTCGAATCCACGCGATCGCTGTCCGATCTTGGCAACCCGATAATTATTCCTGTCTCACCCGCCATCATGATCAATCTGTCTTTCCGACTCCGCGCGCGCATGCGTGCAAATTTGTACATTTAACCACGATTTCTTTATTAAGTTGGGGGCAACCGATCGACGGGATTTTTCCGTGTTTCGATTCGATTCGACGGGACATGGAAAACATACCGTTGCTGGATTTCCAAATCGATGTCTGCCATTTTTGCCCGTATTTGCCACACCGACGAGCGTTTGCCACATCGCGATTCTTTTTTCCCTTTTTTTTTTTCACCCCCCGTCAAGCTCTCGATGCTCGTTTCGCGGCCTGATTTTAATTGATTTCGAGCGACCGATCGACGATCGGTTTTAACGCGCGCGGATTTGCTTTCGTCACGTGATCCATTCGCCGTGAGTTGTTTATTGGAAAACTTTTTAAAAGAATCTCGCGGGTATTGCGTATTTCAGTTAAGGATCGAGTTTTTATCGCATCATAGTTGGGAAAATCGCTTTTCCCCTTCTTCTTCTTCTTTTTTTTCTTCTTCCTTTTTCAACGAGATTCAATTAATCATCGTCGTTTGTAATACACGGTAATTGATCCAGAACGGAAAACACGTTTTCACGGCGCGGAAAGATTAATACGTAATGCAGAAATAGTCCCCGTTGTTAATCTGTTTCGGTAAGCCGGTTTATTAAACGTGCGGTTATCGCTTCGTTAATTACGCTATTTGAACAACGAGCTTATTACCAATACCGGTTTATTGACGTTCTAACGTGGATATGTCGCGTATCACGCCGTTAATTCGAAACAACACCGCGAAAAACGGAAACGGTGTCGATATTTCGCGTCATCGGAATAGAAAAGCCATTTTCGCGAATGTGAATGAATCTGTATGAATTCTAATCGTTTCGTAACGTAAATAGTTGTTATACAACGTGTAATGATATAATGTTAAAATATTCGGCGCAACGATCTTGAATCAACCGGCAAATGAAAATATTACGCTCCCTCGAAAAAACGGCACGCGTTACCTTCGTTCCGTTCTCTCGATAAGCTTTAATAAACTCGTTTCGCGTTTTCTCCACCATTATATCCTCCGTCTCGAAAATGTGTTTTACTATTATACTCCGGTGTACTGGTTTGTTTTATGCAAGTTCGTGCATCAGATATCTGGTTACGGGGTAGCATGTCCAAAATTTTTGGGAAAAACCGTATCAACGTTACGGAAGAAATATGTAAAGAGGGAATAAGAGGATAATACGAGGAAACGTTTCTTCAAAAATATATTTATTCCGGTCTCTACCATTATAAGCCCAAATGTTAACGTAACCGGAGATAATTTTGGAGCGGAATTGTGGAAAAATTCTCGCCGATGCGAAAATTTTGGGAAATATCGTATATTTTTCCCCACCCCCTCTCCCCCTTCTTTTCGACCGGTTCTGTATTTCGTCCAATTGATACCGCGATAATAAATTGCTTTCGACTGCATCCAGTATCGGCAATTTTACGTTTTAATCATATCTTTTTTTCTCTCTCTCTTCTCCAACCTATCGGGATTATTTCGTAGCGAGGCAAAACGAATTAATCGAGTAATACAATATATCAATCGATGACTCATTGTAACTCGATATTTGCACGGAATACATATGTTACTTAAATTTCACACGTTAAATTTTCTATAAAATCGTTGGCTACAGATTTAATTAATTCTGTGTGTTTAGTTTTGTTAACGATGAAATTGGATATTAATGATTAACGCGATATATCGATATATCTCGTCCGATATTAATTATTCCGTAATTTTCGATATCGGGGGAGGAAGGAGAGGGAGAGGGAAAGAAAGGAAGGAAGGGAAATCGGGCGAATTTTTCTTTTTCCCGATCGATCTCTCCCCCTCTCCTCCCCTCCTGACCCTTCGATAAATCTGATTATTTCCACGATACAGTGAATTAATTTTTCGTATCAATAAACTCATCAAACGAAAATAATATTCTGCGGTAATCCACGAAGTTTGCAAACTTGCGATCCCGCGTATATATATATGTATTTACCTTGTTTTTCAAAAACAAAGAGATCCGTTTGCATTGAAACGTGCGATGAAACGTTTGTAACGTTGCCGGCGAAAGCAGTATAAATATTAGCCGATCATGTGATCGAGCTGTGTTCATTCGGTAAAGCCGGTATCAATTTTCTAAAAGCAAATGCACACCGAGCAAACTCTTTAACGTTTGTGCCCGTAATTTTAGCCACAGGTGGTAATTCCACCGACGTTAGTTCGCCCCGATTGTATTAATGATTATAATTAATCGGATCAACGCCCCCCTCTCCGAGTTTGGAAGTTGCCCGAAAAACGAACCAGTCCCTCTCCCCTTCCTCCAAACAGAGAAGACGAAAAAAAGATCATACCATTACTATTATTATATCCATCCGAATATAAGAAGCAAAAACAAGGACGCGAGAACGTAAGGCAAGAAATTCTATCTATATTAAAACCGCATCTCCTCCTCAACGTTTCACGAACAGAAGAGCAGAAGCAACGTTTCTCCTTTTTTTTTCTCACCCTCCCTGTTCCAATTTCCTTACTAATTGTCCTCGAAGAGCAAGAAGGCGATAAGAAATTCCATGTATAGCAAATTAATGCATCCGTTGCTAAGATCAAATATTCAGTGGAGGAGGGGAGGGAGGGAATCTCTCGCAGCTAATTCCATCAACTGGGACCGTGTAACGCGCTAATTGCCATTGCGATACGCATGGGAATGGAGGGTATCGGCGGGGGCTGGTTGGGCGCGCGCTAACCATCGGCGGCGCGTTTGTTAGCGTCGTGTCTTCGTCGTAATCTTCCTCGTCATAGTTTCTCGCGAATGCAAAGTTTGTCGTGGGTACACATACACAAGGCGTCGACCAATCCCGGCGGCGTTGACAGAATTTATAGGGCTGAGCTCGCGCGCGCGTCCGCTCAACCTATTTTCCAGGTTGCTCGTGCGACGAACACAGGGAGAGGGAAAGAGAGAGAGAGAGAGAGAGGGGGAGAGAGGAAAGCTTGGTGGACGGACTGCTCGAGTTAAGCGCGATTGTACACTGTGTTCCTTCCGGTGCTGCAATTAGCGCCTCCTTAGTTGGCTGCGTCAATCTCGTGATGCTTGGTGCCCGGCCGCGGAAAACCGGCCGTGCAAACCATTCTTCTCGCTCTCCTTCATCTTCTCGCTCTTCGTTTCCCTCTTCCTTTTACGCCTCCACCCTTCGTTATATTCGGGCCGTTTACTCTCGCGAGCTTTAACATTGCCCCGGAGGGACTCGTTCCGTTTGGACACCTTCCCTTGGATTTTATGTCTATTATCGTTCTTCCCCCCTGGTGTTTTCCGCTAATGCGTCTTCCCATGTTTCAGGAAGGCAAAAGTTATAGGAGAATTGGATATACGACGGGATAAAGAAGGAAGGAGGGGAAATATCGTATAATATGATTAATATACGGGATATAGGCGTAAGATTTTTAATTTTAAATCGGAGAAAGACGTACATTCTCGAAGAGTGACGGAGTGGAAGGTCTCTTCGCTTGGCTTGCTTCTTCCCATGGCGTTCACCGCTGACACGCGGAAACTGTAGACTGTGAACGGCTGCAAATTCTCGATGTTGTAAGTTGTATCGTTGTTCGGTGTTACGATTTCCTCCGTTGCGTTCCATGCTCCGCCTACCCCGGTCCTGGAAACAATTGCGCTATCGTTAGTGAAGGTCGTGCGAGCGCGGGCGTTGATTTGACAGGGAAAACCGGTAGCATATTGGTGGAAGCTTTTGTTGTTTCGCCCTCGCGCTTTTTTTTTCTTTTTTTTTTCTTTTTTTTCCAGTAGTAGTAGTAGTAGTAGTAGTAGTATTTTTATAGAGTAACCGTGTAGGGAGAAGTTTCGAAATATATACGGACTGTTATACACGCAACTCGCCGGCTAAAAATATTCTTTCTATTCCGATAGATATAGGGGGAATAAAAACGGTTTTTTCAAAAACCGTGCCCACGTTATCGACCGTCTATATATATATCCTTCGGTCCTTTGAATGTCGCCCCTCCCCCTCCTTCGCATCAGGGATTCGAAAACACCCCTTGCAAAGATAAAAACCAGGGTTTTCCGGGTTTACTATTCCGGCCGAATTATTACTCGATATCATTGGAAATATCGTAACTCGTGACGCCACGTTTCGCGGTTGATTAGAATTCAATGGTTCGTCGACCAGAGAAACCGACGACGATTGTATTTAGACATTAATGGGTCGCTGACAATCCGGATGTATCCTGGCGCTCGCGGATCGGATGCAAATCAACTGGTGCTGTTGGACCCGGCGCACCCGATTAATTAATGGGAAACGGTTTGCCTCGAACGAACAATACAATTTTGCCACGAGCCACCGGTTCCAGCTAAGTTCCGATTACGGAAACATCGTTCGACGTAGAGTAATGAGCGGTCGAAGACGCGACACCGCGAGGCCGCTTGCCGCGAGATTTTACCCTCCTCTTCCACCACTCCTCTCTCCCTCCCCCCCTCCTATCCCTTCTAATTAATACGCCGCCATTAATTGTCTTGCTATGGAAAGTTTCTGGCAACGAGTAATTGCCACAGTTTTGCTCCACTTTTTTCTTGCTCCCCTCCCTTTTCGAGAGATTGGTCGCTCCTTAACAATTAACAAGCCGTCGTTCGAAAAAGGTCCGATTAAATATCGCAACGAGGTCCTTTTTTCAAATCGAAATTGCGAGACGGGTGACGGGAAATTATTCGATTTTCGAGGATATCTCGGTCGGAAACCGAGTTCCGATCGTTTGTTTGAATTTCGTGGTCTTTGATTCGGTTGTTCTGCAATGAAATTTTTATTTCCACTTCACGTTTCAAAGGACCGATTTAATTAATTCGTTCCGTCCGAGAAGAATATCCCGGATTTTCCACTTCGTTCATCTTGCATTTCCCCTTCCGTTCCTCGTTATATACGCGGTATTCTAATTCTTCTAATTGAAATCTCTGCGTAACATTTGTCGAATCCCCTTCTTTTCAGAATTCGCCGCATCGCGCGAATTTCGTAACGAGCACCGCCCGAGTTTTTCTTTCCTTCGTTGTTCGTTACGTTTCATTCGAAATTCGATTTCGGGAGAGGGGAAATCCGAAAATTGCAAAAATTTTTATACATCGACTGATTTTATTCGTTTGCGTCCGACCGTAAGTTCAAAGCAATTACGGATCTTACTGATATTCAGTGGAAAAATATTTTTAGAAATATTTTTTCATCTTTTGGATTTAGAGTTGTTATTCTCGAGAATTTCCAGTTGTGTCCCGAAGGTATTTCCCCTTTTTTCTTTTCTTTTTCTTTTTCTACTACTACCCTATTTCGAGTTAAAATTAATATTTTTCGACAAACATATTATGCGTTTCCAACGTGTTCGTTTTTTTTTTTTTTTTTTTATAATCCCGTAACGCGATATATGTTTTCAAGTTGGATCTAGTAATGGAAATTGGAACCACGTTTATTTCAGAAACATGATCATTGAATACGGTCGATGGAGCAGCTTGTATTAGCTTCACGGTATATTTACATTTCCGGTGATTCTGGATACAAGCATCGCGTGTAGAAGGCTGTATTGGCAACTTTCGAATTAGTAGCTACCAATGAAATTTGGAAATACGTTTGGAAACATACGCTCCCTGACAGTTTACCAAAATGGTTGATATCTCTGTATCAACGACATTACCAGTTTATCAATATCGATCATTTCTAGAGTGATTCGTGTTTCCGAAACAATTATTTAGAAAACATTGGGGATCCATTAGTGCGTCTAATTGATAAAAACGACGAGATCCGATATTACGATATTGTCCACGCAATCAATTACAATTTTCACCATTATTATACCGTTATTCCGATGTATAAAAATTCATACCGATCCGGAGCGGTGACGTTTATTTTTCCATCATTATTATTATACTTTTAAGAATAATACTCGTTGATATTTCAACCCGTCAAAAATTGTTTAAATCGGAAAGTAGAATTCGAAAATGCTGGAATTTCCCGCCAGATTTATTTATGATACTATCTGTTATCTTTAAAAGTTGTTTCCCAAAACAATAGTTTAGCGACGAGAGAAACGGAGGGAATGGAATTTTACCCTTTCCTTTACCCTCCGCGCGATCGTTCCATCAACGTTTCGAAAAAAAAAAAAAAAAAAAAAAAAATGAAATCGGCGCGGCACGACGGGCTGGTAAAAATCGGGCATAAAAATTATTTCCAACTCGCGAAGGGAGTTCCCGCGGGAACGGCGCAAAAAAAAAAAAAAAAAAAAAAGAAATAAAGCCGATAACTCGTTTCCAATTAACGTCACTCGGCCGCCGTTTATTTGCCCCTTCGATTTGCTTATCGTTTGTACAAGCAGATCATTTCAATTTTGGTCACGCTCGGGACACGATCATTCACTGGCTTTTCCGACCGTGCACGAAATCGATATCGTTGTACTACGTCGATTTAAATTCACCAGGACTGTTTTCCCTTCGACTATCCCCCTCTCTAACCTCCCCTCCCTCGCTCGCTCACTTGTTATTAGATCCGCGTTTATCGGCATCGACTGTGTATATCGATTTCGTTATCTATCGTGGTCCCCTCCTGACAAAGGAAAAATGGAAATTCGATAAGTCGGTCGGTACGAAGCACGAGCACGAGGGGAGGAGGGAAATTTTTGAGGAGAAGGAATGGCGAAAACTCGAAATTCGTCCCGTTTCGATAAGTTCTTCGTCCACTGTGGCGTGGAAGTGACAGTTCTCGCGCCCACTTCAGTTTCGCGCTCTTGAAACTCTTTCTGGCCGACGAAAAGTTTTACCCCCGAAGGGATACCCTCGGTCGTTTTCCAAGAAACGAGTCATCGTATCAGAAATTTTGATTCGTTGATTCCGCCGTGGCCGCCAATCCAAACAAATCGCTCTCCTTTAACTTTTCGATCAACGAGCATTTTCCATAGGAGGAGAGAAAGAATTCGTGGAAGGAAATAAAAGATTCTTCTTCTTCTTCGCGAGAGGATTCGCATTTTCATGGGCCGAGCATGACGATTTCGAATTTCGTCGTTTTGGCCTTTCACGAAGCTGGAGTTGAAACGGCGCGTGAAATTCGCCGATTTTATAATATCGGCCCGCTTTTTATCGAGAGAAAGTTGAAATACACTTTCGCGAATTTCTCCTACTTTTTTCCCTACCTTTCATTTCGAATTTTTTTGATCTCTATCAAAGGGAATCGAGTTGTCGATTTCACTTGAAAACGGGAATAGAAACGAAAGAGAAAGAGAGAGAAAGAGAATAATTCAGCGCCGTTTCATCCGAATCACCGGAGATCTAGATTTACCGCGGTCGTGAAGAAGAATCGATATTATATCATTGGCGCTGTTTTTTCCGTGACCCCGAGGAGCGTTATCGGGGGCTGTCCGCCCTTTACAGAGAGACACGTCGCGCAACTCGATATTGCGTGTATGGAAACTCGGTGTGTTGGTTGCGTACCACGGGCGAGAATAACACCATGCCCAGTAGTCTTTGAGCGTGATTATCATAACGACGATTGTGAAACTCTGCAACCTGTTTGATTCCGTTCGAGAAAACTCGTTTCTCTTCTTCTTTTTTTTTTCCCTCGTTCCTTCTCTCTCTCTCTTGCTTTCATTCTCCCTTCCTCTTTCCCTTCCTCTTTGCCTTTTCTTCTTTTCTTCCCCAGTTATTCGACGAATATTGCGTCGGAATCTGCGCGAGGAACAGGTTCCTCGACGACAGAAAGGAATGGAACGAAAGACGTCGATATTAAAAGTGACCGATATTTGCCTCCCCTCGGAAAATCCTCGGCATTCTCGGCCCGTTTTGAATCGGCCTAATACCCTGATTGGCCATTGATATCGGCCGCTCATGTGAGCGGCAAATATATCGTCAATTCCCGGATGATTGTTGCGGATTTCGAAGAACCGATCGAAATACCGCATCGGGTATGAAATGAATTTTAGCCTACACATCGGGACGCACAGGGGGAGGAGATCGTCATCCTTCTCTATGAATGCGATGATGACAGAGAAATTTCCTATTTTCCCGTCTCGATTCAAACGAATTATCCTCGATCGAGCAAAGATCCTTTTTTTTTTTTTTAATCATTCATCGAGAATGAAAAATGTACACGGCGATCTTATTAATAGGAATCACGATAAAAACACGGAGAGCGCGGAATAAAAGTATTCGCGAGTAACGCGATCTTGCCATTTTTCCCCTAATAAATTGCGACTTTTTTTTTTTCCGCGTCGTCATGTCTCGTTTCATTTCGGATCAGCTCGGATAATGAAAAAGATATTTTGCGACGATTAATGAACGGTAAAGATTCGCGCTCGCGTAATTTAAATTTACCCGAATATATCGCACGAGGCTCGCGCGTTGCCCAGATTTTCAACTCCTCTCTCTCTCTTTCTTTTTTTTTTATTCCTTTCAATCTCCCACACGGCCGGGAATTCAAATGCGCGCAAATCGTAAACACTTGGGATAACGAAGAGTTTTCACGGTTGTGCGTGGACGGACAGTTATGGAGTTTTATAAAAATTTGTGAAATAAAAAAAAAAAAAAAAAAAGAAATGAGAGCGATCCGTCGCCGCGAGACATCGAAACACTTCGCCACCCGAAAACTATATAAAATACCACATCTTCTTGTTCCCTTTGCGTGACGTATTTTCGCTCGTTCGGTAACGCCATTTTTTCATATAGAAATTCAAGTAGCGAAAGCAAGAAAAAAAAAAAAAAAAGAAAAATTCACACTCGACCTGTTTTTCTATTTCTCCATTTCTCCAGTAACGTTATTCACGCGTGAAACGTAAAACAGATATACGCGTCCACACACGTGTATTATATATTCGGATATTTTCAAGCTATGCAACCGCGAGACAAGCAAAAACTCATCGAGTTACAGCTAAAACAAAGAGGGACTGGTTATGGAGTAAGAGCGATGAGAGACAGAGAGAGAAAAAGAAGAGACACGGCGTTTCCCCTCTTCGAATGTCCGTCCGTGCGTGGAGCGCGATGGAACGATCCACCCCTGACGAACCTCTTCCCCCTCCCCTTTTCCCCCATCGTAATACTCGTGTTATTAAATCATTCCACGAACGAAACGATCCATAAAAAATAAAACTCGATGTATATCGAGACACAACGGGGGAGGAGAGGAACGGTACTACGAGCGCACTATATCATCATTGACAACCATCTTGTAAAAATAAACTGTCCCGCGAGCGCCACCTCGCGTAATTCATCCTCTGTGACGCGTTGACGCCGCCCGTCTGTCCTCTCGTCATTCTCCTCGCCCCAGACAGACATTTTTTAACAATTCCCTTTTCAACTCTACCGTTCCACTGGATTTCGTTTTCGTTGTAAATTGTCAAGGTCGGTTTCACAGAAATTTTCAATCTTTTTCGCCTTCCTATCCGTTTTGTCGCGCGACAAAACAAGACGAAAATGTTTAAACAGAACGAAATACATAATTTAGGAACTTTGATTAAAATATCGAGATATCGATTTCGATCGATCTTTCCTTCTTCGCACAATCAAATAATACCAATGTTCAGGATTCATCTTAAATAATATATTTCGATATGTTCGTTTCACACTTTCTTCTATACAAATATATCCAGATAATAGATATATCCAAAGGCGAATAAAAGAGTAAGATAGAAGAATGATACTCGTTCGAATTACATTATACACACACACGTGGCGAGAAAGACGTAAAACGCGCGACGTTGGCCGGAAACAGGCCGGCCATGTCGTGAACGTATTCCACTTGCCAAAGTTCGGTTAACGAGCAAATCACGTTACACGTGATATCGCGTTCTGAGAACACTATCTACGGGGGTTAGCCGTGCTACATTAGCCTGGGCAATTAATTAAGTTACAAGCGGTTTAATGGGGATCCAGTTATCTCTTTGATTGGCCCACCTCCCTCCCCTCCCCTCCCCTCCTCGCGCGCCCGCCGAATTTCTCCGCCGCACTTATTTCCGATCTCCACCTTCCTGCGAAAGGTTCCCCTCCTCCCCTTCTTCTTCTTCTTCTTCTCCGCCTTGGTGAAACAAAGAGACCGAACTCGGGGAAACTCGGGGGGCCGTCTCGGAGATAGAGAGAGCTCTGTAAATGATCTCAATTATATTCTTAGTTAACCGTTGGAGAACAAGCTTCCAACCAACCCTCTTCCTTTACTAGTTGTCGCGCGTGAAACGTCCTTTTCTCGCGTTAACTTTAACCTAAGCGCGTAGCGTACTTGTTTGAACGTGTTAACTATCTCGACTACTGCACAGTTACAGATTTTTGAATGAAAGAAAAAAATAATTTCTCCAACTGTAATTGATACGATGAGACGAAGACTCGTTAATCGAATGAAAGGAGAGGAAAAAAGTTTCACGGGATCTAAGCTTATATCGGCGCAATATACGTTGTTTCTCACAGTCGAGGTAAAGTTTTTCGAGGGTTTAAAAGTTTTGAATATTCCAATTTAACATATCATTATCGTATTTAGAGGCTGGGTCTTCGTCGTTGCTCGAAGGTGCATTCGAATGCGATGCGTTGAATGATGTTGAATCGCGGGTCGGGTGAAACACGGATAATTATAGAAGGCGAAAGGCGGAACGGGCGAGGTTTTGATCGACTCGATCGGCTTTTCGAAAATCGGTGAATTTCAATCTGGCCGACTGCTGATTCGAAACGCACAAGTTGGGACGGCGCGCAATCCCGATTAATAACCGCTTTTGTTAAATCGTTCGTATTTTTCCCACGGACGACTACTTTCGTTCCGCGCTCCCCGCGTTGCCCGACATTGGATAATTATTTCGATTAAATGAACAGTGTCGAGCCGCACAAGGGAATCGTTTGGAAACATGACAGCTCATTAATTACATAGTGCGTACGTTCTATTAAAATTGAAATCGTTTCGCGTCGAACGACACGCCGACAGAAAAAGGGAAATATCAAATCATCGATACGTAAACATATATATATTTCTGAATGGAAGCGCGGTGCAAAATTAAAATAATTAAAATTAACGAGAACCGCGTTTCTTTCTCTCTCTTTTTTTTTTTTTTTCAGTCCCTTGACATTTCAAGAAAAACACGGTTCCCATTGTTGACGCAAGAATTAAAGGCATTGGAGCGGGGGAGAGAGAGAGAGAGAGAGAGAGAGCGAGGGAGATCGGTATGGGACGACGCGGTAGCTCGATTCGAGTCTCGTCACGGTGGCTGTCAGGGATTTGTGTGGATCTTGTTGCAGGGCGGTATACGTGGTAAACGTACCCGGAGAGATAGCTGAGCGACGCGCTGACCTCTGTATAGTCCACTGTCCACCGGCCAGCCAGGACCGCTGTTTATGCCAGCTTGGAATAGTAAATTGGACCGTATTATCTGGCCGACCGCGTATCGCGTTTCTACCTTCTGTTCGAACGAATCAGCGGGACGTCAATGATAATCCTGCGGCAGGGTTCTAATTTTGAGTGATGAACGCGTCACGTTTGTCCGCAACCCTTGTCCCTCCTCGCATAACACGCGAAATCTATTTCCGCGCCATGATTTTCATTTTCTCCCCCCCTCTTTTTCTTCTTTCCGCGAATTCTCTCGATTGGAGAAATTTTGAGGGATACGATTTTTTTTCGATATCGAGAGATTTCGAGAAGTCGACGAATTTCGAATCGATTGAAACGTTCCAAATTTACGTCCCACAATCTCGATTCGTCGTAAATTTCATACGATACGAGTTAAAAATAAATGAAATGGTCGTGACAGATTCTATAAACGAGGAAGAGAAATTTATCCTCTTATAGAACGTCATCAAGAATCAAGAAACTTGAGGAACAACGATCACCTCGAAGATATTAGATTTCGAGTCGGTAACGTATTAGGAAAATATTTGTAAGGAAGCGGTATAAAGTGCTTTCGAACGTTGCTCTTTTTTTTTCTTTTCCCTTTTCCCTCTTTCTTTTTTTCTCCCGCAAGGTATAGTTCGAAACGGATTACGGTGCAATATCTCATTGGTCGAATTCTCGGAATAGCGCGCAGGGAAGGAGCGCTAAACATTTCCAAATATTTGCCGTTCCGAGTCGCTACGAGATTGGAACCGGCGGGGTAGCTCTGCTCCTCTGGAGGCGAGGGAGGGATATTTTCCGACGAAACGAAATCTAGCGAAAGAGACCGGGAACGGAGGGCCAGAAACGTGGGAATAAATTCACCGTTGATCCGAGCAATTATTTTCGCTTCGAACGAGCTTCTCTCTTGTTTTTCGTTGCGAAAAAGAAGGAAAAAGAAAAAAAGAAGGAAAAAGAAAAAAAACAGCTCGTTACAGGAAAGTAACGTTAGGCGTTTCCTGTTGCCCTTCCATCCGAAACCGGCTTGACGCAAACACGCCGCCATTGAACACCCTAACAAAGATATCGTTCCTCCCCATTTTTACTCCCTCCCACCCTTTCGATGGTAGCAAAATAAAAATTGGTTGTTTCTGCAGCGTTGCGGATCGTATGCATCCTATCGATACGATTTACTCTTCCTCTTTCTCTCTCTCTCTCTCTCTCTCTCTCTCTCTCTCTCTCTCTCTCTCTCTCTCTCTCTCTCCTCGTCAACTCGTTTCGACGGGCTTAAAGAGAGGTAAAGAGAGGGAGGAGCGTCATCCAAGTCCCATAGTTTCCTCCTCCCCTCAATCAGTTATTCCACGCGATCGATCGATCGATTCTTTTTTTTTTTTTTTTTTCACTCGCCACGGATAATTGTTAGTGTTTGCGGTCGCCTCATGGATCCCGCGAAATCGCGTCGAATGTTTCGCTTTCGACTAGGTTGAAACCGTTCGCCGGAACCGAATCTCATCGGTGGGGCGGCAAAAATAATAGGCGGTCGAATAGAGTGAAAAAAAAAAAGTAAAAAAAAGGAAAAAATCGGAGAGGAAAAATCGAACGGAAAATCCAATCGAAAGTGGCGGAGGCGTGGAATTGGCGGCTCCGTTGTTAACCGAACCGAACGTTTCGACCCGGGCGGCGGCCGCCGGGTAGAATTCGTTAACGAGGATTGTTGCGGATAACCGACGCCTTCCCCTCCAGCCCAAGGCGATGTTCCCTCTTTTCGAGAAGTTGTTTCGTCAGCTGTTGTTTCTCCGCGGAAATAATTCCCTCGCGCGCCTAAGGCTTCCCCCGTTCACGCGCCCCTCCATTGTTTTCCACCGTGAATAACGAGAAATATTCATTCTAATGAAATTTGGATTAAACGGATTAAGATCGTGGAATCGTTCAATTTGAATAATCCCGGGGCGGGAATCGATCGACGCGTCGAAAAAAATTTTCCTTTTCAATCTCGTCGTCCCTTGATGGAACGACGAGAGAATTTTTTTATTGAGAATACACGCGAACTACAGAGAATCGTTGTTGTTCTCGAGGAGGAGGGAAAAAAAAAAAAAAAAAAAAACGGCGTGTAAACTGACGAATGCAATTTTGACGGAATTCACTTGGTGTGAATTGCTCGATTCTACATAACTCGAATAATTCAACGAACGAGTTGCATTATTACGTGGATATGGGATTCCGCGGGATTGTACATTACGGGGAGGGGGCGAGTTTCTGCGATATTTACGATTCCGTAACGCGAATCCCCCCCGATCAATTATCGCCAACGTGATCAATCGTTTCGATCGAAGGAGATACGCGTTCGAGAAATTGTCGAAGAGATTGTTGCGCGAATTCGTCTCCAATTTGTTTTCGAGAGACGAAAACAAAGATCGTTGCAATAGAACGATATAATTATACAAGAGACAGGAAAAATTACGATTCGTTCAATGGTATTTAATTAGAAGTGCGGAAATTTTATATACATTTCGATAAAAAATAATAAATTATTTCGTATCGTTATAATTATTACTCTTGTTATCGTGTGTAATGTAAAATAATATTCGTATTATATCTCGATTTTTCATTGCACGCTACCCGTACTAATTTAAAATAATTAATTGGAGGGGTCTTGACAATTTGATTGAAATAACCTCGAAATTACGCTGTAAAATACGTGAAAATTTTAATTATTAGTATATTTTTTCTCATTTTTTACTTCACCGAATCATCAACTAACATTTTTTCGTACATCAACGCCGTTCGCGCGTACGAATTAATTATTAAAAAAAAATACCACAATTTACTCCCTTTAAAAATGAAAAATTCTCCCACGCAACAACCAAGGTTCGTACGCGCAATGACGATTCGTAATTCTCGTGTTTCGGGATCTCACTGGTATTAACTCGATAAAGAACCCGCCATGGATATCGTACGAGGCGAGTTTGAGAGCCTCGGTTATATATCTTCGCGCGAACGAAGCCGAGCCGAATATCTGACGCGCGCAAAATCTCCAGTGGGAGCGGAGATAGCGATTACAGTTGCTGCGGGATCGCGCGTGGTTCTTGACCGGTGCGGGATACGCCGCATCAAACGTGGACCAGCCAGTTGCCATAACCGGCAGTCGAAACACCGGGGATCTCGAAGCGCTATCTCGAACCTCTGTTTCGCATCTGCTCTAATAACGTATGGTAACGGCCATCCAGTTGACCCGTGTACACATACGCGCACACACTCGCTCCACCCTCGTGTCGCGCGCGTGTCCATCGTTGGTTTGCCAGTGTGATTTACCGTCCTCGAGCGCGACGATACGTCAGCGAACGACATCGACGCCGGGGTTACACGCATTTTTTCCTCGAATAATGGGAGGAAAAAAAAAAAGGAGGAATCGATCGAGTTTCACTATCGTTGCACGAATTTGCGAATTTTCGCGTTTATCGTTTCACGTTTCCAACGTGTCTTCTTCAGTTTCTTCGATTTCTTCGGGGTTCTTCGATCGATTTCTGCACTCGTTGCATCGGACGGGACGCAATTAGAGAGTGATACGCGTGTAATTATACGCAGGGGGCGGCGAAACGGGCGGATTCAACGGGCGGTGACGTTTTCGAAGATTTCGGGATTAACGGTGGGTGTGGTGCTGGAGCCGATGAGGGAGGGAGGGGGATTGGAGCGGTGTTTCGGTGTTCGTTTGACTTGTAAATCGCTGAAAGCACCGCTCGTGTTCGAGCCGCCCCCTTTTTGCCCCGTGATCCCGACAAAGACCTCTCGCTCTATCAAAATAATGAAACGTAACGCGATCCACGCCAGAGGACAGAAATTTCTGTCCTCTTGGTTTTGGGGCGGGGAGGGGAAGGGTACGTACGTTTCGTCCGGCGTGAAAATAATTATTTAATAATTATTTAAACCGGAGTGGGAACGTTTTCGTACACGCGTGTGTGCGCACATAGATGCCGAAAACGGTGGCGGAGGGTTTGCATTTTTAATTTCTCGTACGAGGGTTTGATCGTACGACGACGTGCCATCACAAAGGGCGGTTCGAAAACGTACGAAGGAATAATTTCGTTTCCTTTGTGCGCTGTTTTTCCCCCGATTTCGCATCGTTCTTTGACGTTTAGTCGTTTGATAGCGCGTTTCGTTAAATGTCGGTATAAAGCGATATTACGAAAAAAAAAAGAAAGAAAAAGAAAGAAAGGAAAAACAATTAATAAAAAATTCTATTATTCGAAACGCGCGTGAAAATACGACACAAGGTATTACGATAAATTATTTCAATCTGTAACGCGTGAAAATAATTAGCGGCAAATACGTACGTACATGTGCGTGGAGATCGAAAATAGGCTCGATCTCTTCCTCTCGAATAATCATTTAATCCTCGTCGTATCATTCTCGAACATTCGAATGCTGTCTCACAGAGAAATAGTACGTTATCGCAAGTGGAAAGGGTTCCAATTCCCTGACGGAATCACCTGGAGTGGATAGAAAAAGGTGTCAGGTGTGTCTCTCGTCCGACAATTTGGTCACGAGCCTATTATTCGCCTCTTATTCAATCTCATGAACCGTGGCTGAATAAATCGGCGTCGTTTCCTCGTGAATCGCCACCTCTACATCTTTCTTTCTTCCCATTTCACGGGTTCTGCCCGCCTCCCCCATCTCTCCCCCAATCCCTAACCTTTCTCACCATTATACCTGCAGAATGCGCTCGATTCAATTCGAAGTGGCTTCCGAGGATGGAAGTAGCTCTTGGAGATATATTAAGGACCTTCGAGGAAGTTGATCGAACTCCTCTTCCTTCGATTGCCTAAAATGATCTGTGAGAACGTCAAAGCTGGGACGAAGACTCAAAGAGGAGAGATTGGTTCTCGCGAAGCATCGTCGTCGTCGTCGTCGCGAGCGTCGCGCTTCCCGATCGATGAATTAAATCGTGAAAGGGGGATTGGGTCACGACGTGGAATTAACATCGGCGCCGTCTCTTTCTTCTTGGAAGCGGCGAGCTTCCAAGTTTTGCCATTATTGTTCGTCGGAGGTTAATTTTCACGGAAGGTGGTAAAATCGATCCGCCGATACGTTTCGCGAGATACGAGAACAATCGTCACATTTCCAACCCGACATCTTCCTCGACGCGGTCCAATCAGTTTTAAGCTATTACAAGTCACCAGCTATGTTTCTTTTCTATCTTTTCTATCTTCGCAAAGTGAAAAGGAATCGAGTAAGGAGGACGTAGATTTTCTGCTATCAGATATTTGACATTTCGTCAGATGAGAATCAGGATCGGGGGAGAAAAAAATGGGAAAAGGAAAAGGAGATTGTTTTCGGTCGATGCTTAATTTGGAGAAGGGGGGGGGGGGGAAGGGATCGATTAAAGAAAGAAGGAAAGAAAAAGGGATTCGTGGTCGAAGGGAATCAGGGCTAGAAAACGAATAAAAAAGTTTTTCGATTCCGAAAACTTTTTACGACTTCATTTTTACTATACTGCCGATCGTATCGATAAATGAAAACTTGGATGATTAATGTCGCGGTCATTTATCGTTACGAAATTAGAACTTTTCTCTCGATATATATATATTTTTTTCCCTATTCTCTTTTCTCAATTTTCCCTCGTCCCGAATCGAATCGATTCTTCGAACCCTTTGGAGATTCGATTCACCGATTTGGGATAAAGTTGTCCGTTTCGTCGTCGAGCGAGCGGCGAGGATAATGGAATTAAACGAAGAAGCAAACGAGCAAAGTTCTCCTTCCCTTTTTTTTATTTTTCGCACGGAGGCGTTGCGGCACAATTTCACGTTCCGGCCTCGTCGCGGCATGAAAGTTAATTGGCGGAACTGGTGTCACGCGGCTGTCGCGATTTTGACGCTTTATGGTCGCGAGGGTGAAAAATATTGGCGTTCGGAACGATCGAGCGGCCCGTGTCCCGTGGAAAATAAACACCACCCGGCGGCCGCAATACCTCGTTATTTAATTGTTTCCGCATCGGTCTGGTCTGTTAGTCGTCGGCACGGGTTATCGCTCCGGCTCTTCTTCCCAAACGAATACGTTCGATTCTTCTAATTGGACAGCGAAACGGTTTAATCGAGTCGGTTACAGAATGGAAAAGCCTGCGGTGTTGGAAGAAAAAGGAAAATTGAAATCTAGATATGAGGGGGGAGAAGTGTGTCTGTGTGTGTGTGTGTGTGTGTGTGTGCACTCCATTTTCGACGAGCGTCGGCCATCGAAGGGAGGGGGTGAGAGCCTCCTGGAATGCGGGTACCGTTCCGCCGAGTGGCGCGGACGAAATTAAAGGAAGCAATCGATCAAACGAGAATTTGGCCGCAAAACCATTCCGCTAAACGGGCCATCGTGTTTCGTTCAATTTTAAGTAATTCTTCTCCCGACCGGTTGGCTGCCAACTGAAAATTTCATCGGCGGATTAATCCCAGGGTAACAACCGGTTGGTTGAAGAGGAGGAGGAGGAGGAGGAGGGGTAGACGAGATCGATCGGTCGAGATCGGTTTGATAGCGGCGCCGAGGCCCTCTGCGGCGTTATTTAACAACGACGACCGAGGAGATGGGGGGAAAGGGTGGCCAGGTTTTACAATTACTCCCTGATGACTCGCGGCTGGGAGTGCGGCGGCCGGAAGTCGGGGATTTTGCGCCTTCGAAGGAGGAGAACGGGATTCTTCGCGGTCGAAACGAAGACGATCGAACGGTCATTTTCCAAAGCGTTGCAAACCGACCGAACGGAATCAACAGTTGACGTTTCTCTCGATCAGGCGAGGAGCGGGAATTGCGCCGAGGGTAGCAGTGGTTTTTGGTCGATATATGCAAATACCAGATCCCCCCTGCCGTGCATTACTGATAACGACACGAAAAGATAATCGTCTCTCGAAAGAGATTCCGTAAGTGACGAGATTCTATCCGATTTCTTGCTTCCCGTGACTCGGAAAACGTGCGAAAAAGCGGAGGAAACGAGAGAATTTCGTGGGTGGAGGAACGATAAAAGAAAACGGTAAGATAAAGAAGAGGAAAGAAAGAATAAGGGTGGAAGAAGTTGGGACGCGGAATTGGAGCGAAAGAAACGATGGAAAAAGTGGTGGTGGGAAAAAGGGTAGGAGAAACACAGGGGAAGAGAGAGAGAGAGAGAGAGAAAAGAGGGTTTGAATCGATTCGTATTGGAAACGTTTTAACGTTTCCTGCGCGGCGGCTGCGGAAACAGGCGACGAACAAAATCGAGCGGATGCCACCATTTATGTAAATAGCTTATCCACGGGTTGTTAGATACATAATACTCTTCGGCTAAAATTTCCATATGAATATTGGGCATTAATGCGGAATAACGGTATAGGCCCGTTCATATGTTAATGCTTTTCCACCGAGGCGCGGCAACGTGCAAATTAACGTCAGAAACGGAAAAAAATCTTGTATTTACATCGCGGCGACAACCGCGCGTCCTTCGCTTTTGATATTTCCGGTCACGTATAATTGCCATTCATTCAGAATCGCGGTGTGTGTGTGAGATTGACTTACGATAATACGCGTTCGCAATAATTTCAACTACTCGAACTCGAGTCCAAGGAAATCTACACAGTCTTACTGTGTAGATAAAAATATAAAACTTTTCTGCCAGCCAAGTTCTTTGATCGCGAGAGGAGAGAATAAATTCTTCCCGACTACGATCCATTTCTTCTTCGGCGACTTTCGGTTATACAGCAGACTTAATTCTGACCGTTCCCGTCTTTCGACGCACAATTGCCGGGAACTAATCGCGTTTGACGCGGTTCGAGACAATGGAAAAGTTTCTGAACGTTGGCTGAACCCGGGCGTGATTGTTCGCGATGAAAGGATGCCGCGACTGCACACAGACGCGACACCGCCAAACAACCTACTGCTCCACGCGTTGTTGCACGATGATGCGGAGAATTTGGAAACGAGGTCGAAGGCGACGTAAAAGGAAACTCGTGGGGGGAGAGAAGAAAGGGAGACGAGAAAAGAAAGAAGGAGAAAAAGAGAGAAGGGGGAAACGAGCGAATGGAAGGGGTTGATAGGGGATGGATAAAGGAGGGAAATTTTTTTAAAGGAGGAGAGTTTTCGATACGTTCGGTTGGTTTTACGAGGGACAGAGAGTGGGTGGCGGTACTCGTGCAACGACCGCGTCACTATTAAACAATTCCAAGGTTAGGGAGTTTGTCGGTCTTGGAGTTAACTCGGGATCTTCATTTCCGAAGATTGAGCTCAATTTCAAACTCATTTCATTAAGGGGATCATCAGGTGGGGGGATTCGCTTGCTCGGTACGGATCGTCCAACTTTTAGGTCACTACCCGCTGGAAAAAGCTCGCGGAGAAGAGAGGAGAGGTTAATTAAACTAATGCAAAAGTATACAAGCCAAGGAACCGAAGGGAAATATTGAGAGTTCGTATCCAACTTGATCTCGACGGGCCATCCAATTGAATTTTCTTCGGGGAAATAGATTCGAAACGAGTTCGTCTTTCGCCATTTTCTATTTCGCCGAATATTCCGGTCTTTCACCTCCCGATTGCCACGATACTCTCGAAAACTCGATCGAATCCATTATAAATCGGGTCGGGGATGAAACAATACGTGCGATGCGAATTCCGATTTTATCTCCTTCTCGTATTCATCACCTCGATTATTAATTTAAAGTGTGGCCCGCGTTTAAAGAGTAATGATACACGGTGTCGATTAGTCCATTCGTCGCGGCATTGAATAATTTTGCGAATCGTTACTTCGAGAACACATACCGTTGCTCTCTTCTGTTCGAAACGGTACAGAAAATATGCGATTTTACATTTATTATATCCGAGATAAAGCAGGCGAAAATTAAGCAAATTTTAACGTTTCGCGAAATTTTCAGTTTTCGTGTATTATATGTATTATATCGATCCTATTCTTGTATATTTAATTTCGATAAAAGCGAGCAAGATCGAACAGCATCGATTTTTCGTCATTGAATCAAAATAGAACGTTGAATAAAAAAAAAAAAAAAAAAAGAGAGAAAAAGGAAAATAAATAAATAAAAAAAAAATATATGTACGCGTGCACACGTATGAAAAAGAAACGAAAAATACAATTGGAGCGAAACGTATTGTTTGTATTCGATGTTTGAAACGTGTAGAATAATTGCATTAACGGATATTAACTGGTGCATAACGATGGAACTGTATCGAAAAAAATGTATCAATCTGCACGAGGAAACAAACAAACATACACACGTTTGACGGTCGTTCATGGTGATATGTTCTGTTAAATAAAAAAAAAAAAAAAAAATACTTTGACAATGTATAACGGTATTTCTCCGTGATATTTCACGTTTAGCTAAAGCGCGCAGTTGGCCAAAGGAAGGGGAGAAACGAAAGGAGGAGGAAAAGGAGAAGGAAGAAACTTGGAAGAGATTTTTCCTTAGGATCAACCTTATCGCCCGGGAAGAAAGTTGGTGGACATTAGCGTTAATTTAACAGGATGATGTATTCGCATTAATTGGCTCGAGCTAATTTCCACGTAATTAGGGAAGATCACAGTGTCCTTGGTTGGATCCGCAGTAGTAGAAGTAAATCTGGCAGTCGGCCAAGTAGAAGAAACGCTGAAGGGTTCCGTCCACCGAGCCAAAAATTACGAAGCGCAATTATAAGCGTATTAATTTCAAGCAAGCGATGAACGGGGAGAGGAGTAAAATAGAGATAGATTGAAATTGTACGTGGTAGTATATTGTATCGTATAATATTATTCTTTCTTTTCGTTGCTTTCGTTAAAAGTAAATAGCCTGGTAAATTTATTTTTAGGGAGGTTAACTCGAATACTCGAGAAACGCGATAAAACTTTCACGTTGCTACGTAAACTCTACAACCGGCCGCATTTAATTCTGGATCATTGCAAATTGAATTGGCCATCTACGTTTGATCGTGGCACTCGTCCTATCCACTTGTTCGAATTTCGCTATTCGTCAAACCGTTCTGCTATGTTCAATCACTTTACGTTTAATTCATTTTATATATAATCGATCGTTGGTTTTTTTTTTATTTTAATTTATTTTAATATATCTTCACGATATAACCATCAGCGGATATTCGTGTATATATAAGAATAAATCGTGGCTATCGTCGTCTCGATATTTTCTATTTTTAATTTAAATCATTCTCCAACCTGTCGCGATGGATCTTTGCTAATTCCTCTTTCGATTACTTTCATCGCGACTATAAAAAATGGAATCACCGTCTTCAATGGTGCGTGGACACGTTGGAAAACAACCACTGTTTTACGATCGTTCTCGGTACTTGAACCGTACTCGAAAACACCGCGAAATGTGCGTAATCCAGACGGGTTAAGCGTGCTCGATAGACCGTTAAAAGCAATGACCATGTTTGTCGTGTCGCGGAAGTTATGCCTCAACTTTCATGATTCGAGGGAGGGAGAAAAAGGAAAGATTCTCGAATGGGTTACGCTGGATTCGATCGTAGTATCCTTATTCAACTATACACGCTGATGGATTTCGCAATAAATAGTAAATCGATGAACAATGATCGACGAAAGAATGAGCAATGAAATAGAAAAATATGGCGCGACGAATAATTCAATCGAAAAAACGTCGAAACCTCGTTGCTTTTGACGGCAATGCTAACCATAAAATCGTTCGATTCGTTTCTCGCGAAAAATTTCGGACGAAAAAGTAATAAGCCGCCGCTCTTTAATCAATTATTTTAATCAATTAAAATATCTTTATCTTTCTTCTTATCCGAGTACACGAATTTTTTATACGTAACATTTGAAATTGTAAAAGAGAGGGGTAATTTCATCCATTTCGTTCGATGGATAAAACGTTTCGTTCATTTCGAAGTTTTAAAACGGAACGGAACGATTACGCTGCTCGTAATCCCTTTTGGTTTTATTCTTAAAAGAGAATCGAGACCATCGAGACGAGGCGAGCAATTGATCTTCGTAATTGAGAACTACGGCGGAGATGTCTCGACGAGGTTTATGGGAAAAGCGGCGTTAATTATTCCAATGTGTACTAATTGCTGATTCGGTGGATTATCTGGTTATCTACTCGTGCAACCGACGTCTCTCTCTCTCCCTCTCTCTCTCTCTCTTTCTCCGGTCGTCCCTCCAACGTTTTCCTATCTCCTACCCTTTCCTCGTCCCTCCACCCTCTAGCATCGCTTAACGGCTTAACGGTGACTCGACGTTGGTTTGAGGTCTCGCCAAGATTTTTCGATCGAATTTCGATCGTTTCCATACTCTTATCTCGCCTTCCTAACGAGCTATCCTTTCCAACGTCTTTTCCCCCTCTCCCAAACGACTTTCATTACATCGGGGGGAGAGGGGAAAGGAGAAACCGTTTCGACGAACGGCATTGTTCCACCCGGCGTTAATGAATCCACAATTTTTTAATGCGAGTATATACGTCGGCTTAAATATCGCGGGTGGCAATTCAGGCGGGATAGCTTTGGGTGGGTAGCTTATAGCGCGAAAAGTAGCGGATAATAGCGGTCGAAATTACTCGTGGCGTGGTGGCGTGGTTAGTTAGTAGTAATAATTAGGGCGTTAGCAATAATTAATAAGAATGCGGCGAAGCTAATGGGAAGCGAGAAGGTGGGGGAGAGAAGTAGGTATCTTGTATATATAAGCGCAATCCTATTATCGTTCCGTGTCTGGATAGAAAAAAAAAAGAAAAAAAAAATAACCCACTTGGATGTCGTTCGCCGCACACACCCGATCGTTTCGACGATGCAATCGATTGAAAATCCGTATCTTTCTAACGAGTAATCGATATTTATTTGACGAATTAATTGCTAATTAATTTTCGACCGGAGGGGAAGATACAAGCTTTATCGACGGTGTGTGCCGATCGCGCGCAATTTTTTTTTCTCGAACCCGGTTTTAATTAACTTTCTCCCTTAGGCTTCCGCTATCCCCCGATTTCCCTCTTTTTAATTATGGGGCGAAAGATAAAAAAGCGAAAAGGGGGAGGAGGAGGAGGGTAAAATAAAATGGAGGAAAAGGAAGGAAGGAAAAAAAAAAAATAATGAAAATAGAAATAAAAATAAAAAATTTCTCCACCGAAGAAGAAAAGTAAAATCTAAATCGACGAGGGCCCGAACGGCCGTCATTGTACCCGCAGTTTAAAAGGTTTTAAGTATCCAAAGGCTTATAATACCGAGTCGAGGGTTGGCGGGGCCAGGAAGATTCGCTATGGACTAATCTTCTTGAATTTATGGACCCGCCCGATAATGTTCCCGCCTTCCTTTTACCTTAATTCTAACCCAGGGCTGCTCATTCCGCTCTCACGAATTCCACCGGCATTTTTCCATTTCCACCTTCCCCCTCCCCCCTCCGTCTACCCGGAGTAACGGCCGTTTTTTCTTCCCTTCCCCTTTTTTCATTTCCGTTTCGCATTAAAATCCCTTGCCCGGTGAACAATAGAGTTTAACGTGACCACCGTTATCGATCTCGCATAATAACTCAAACGCAGTTACACGTTCTTTTCCTTTCTCGCCGCGTTCTTTTTTTACACACTTTCCTTCCCTTTTTTTTATATCTTTTCTTCCCTTCTCCCCCTTGGAAAAATAAATAATTTCGAATCGATAAAAGATTCGTTCGCGCTCGAATTTGAATCCCACCTTTTTCAAAACTCGACACCGATTTTTATCCCCGACGAGAAACAGAGAAACAGAGAATCGGGTTAGGGGGATCCACGAGGACGAGGCGTAACGCGTGGAAACGAAAATTTGCATGTAACCGCGCGAATTCTTCCTCTCCTCCTCCCCCCGCGAATCAAAAATCCAGCGCCGATTTCGTTTCGTCGTCCGTTTTCCCCCGAATCGCGCCAATTTCCCCGCACGATTTACCATTCGATTTCCGACCTTGTTTTTTCCCTTTCTTCTCTTTTTCCCCCCTCGACGAGGCCGAGAGATCGTTCTCCGAGGGATCTTCCGGCGTAATCCGCGACCGCGATCGATAGATCCACCGGACACCGGCCATTTATATTTATGGCGGATCGGCGGGGGCTGCAACATTATTCAACCGAGGTAGCGAAGAGAGCAGCGGATGGACAACGTGGCTCGTTAAAAATTGAATCTGTCTACGCGTCCGAGCTTGAAATTCAAATTCGACGAGCGGTCCCGCCCATACCTTTCGCTCTATTATAATCGATACATATACACGCGAGATATTGGACGAAGAAAAAGAGAAAACACGATCGAACCGATCGATTCTCCCCTACGTTCCCTGTTACATTGTTTCTAGAGATTTCTTCGTTCGAAGAAGAAGAAGAAGGTTGGCGACGATCGAGAGGAGAACGAGGGGGCGAGATTAAAGGATGAAAGGAATTTTCGGTGTGGCGCGATAAGAGTTTGATTTTTTTTTTTTTAGAGATAGCGGCCATTGTCGTTGTTCGGTCGACATGTTTCCCCGGGCGTCTTTCATTAGTTTTAATTCCATCTTGCGCTGATTACGCCGGGAATACTTAAGCTGTGCACGGTATTTTTTAATTACGGCTGATGCACCCTAGGTAGGGCGAGAGGCGGCCGGCGTTTCATCGATCGCCTTGCCGGGGGTCCATTGCTTCCTCGAACATTGCAAAACCCTGAAGAAACCGCGAAAAGCTTGGCCGTGACCGTTCACCCTCTCGAATCCGGATTGTTGGGGAAAAGAGGAGGAGAGAAAGAGAGAGAGAGAGAGTGGATCGGTGAAGGAGATTAATTTCGCCTCGAATCTCTGTTCGAGGCAGCCAGACATACCTGGTACGCATTCTGATCGTGATAGAGCGTTGAATGAAGTCCTCCTCGGGTTTCTACAGGTTTAAAGGATACCGAGACTGATTAATTAAAAATAAGGGGCGAAGAATTTCGTTTAAACGAGGGGCTTAAAAGCGTCGTTGACTCTTTCTCCCGGGCGGAGTTCCTTCCAAATTGGTTGAAAAAGTAACCCGTCGGAATTTCGCGAAAATAAAGGTAATTACGAAAGGCCCGAAGTGCCGCCTCGGGCGAAAACTTTAAGATACCCGTACACGGTAACCGGCGCGTTAGGTTTATAAGAGCGGCTCAACGGATCCATCCCTTTAATCTCTTTTTCTTCTTCTTCTTCTTCTTCTCCTTCTTCTTCTGTCTCCTCATCGTGTGATGCTTAATTTTTACTAACGTAATAATTTCGATCCTCGGCACGAAACTTCAACATTTATTAAAAATTGTTTGTACAATTAACACAAATTGCAAGTTTCTTTTTCTCTACCGATATTAAACTTCTCTCTCTCTCTTTTATAAATTTTTCCTTCTCCACGAGTGGAACGAAAGGGGAGGAAGAGATTTTCGAGGAAAGTCGAATATTTTCCGACATCGTCTCGAGACATTGATCGAAGGTAGATTAATTTCCTTGCCTCTCCGTCCCGATCGACCGACGAATGTGGAGCGGTCGCGGCGGTTTATCTTGGACATTGGCGAAGGACACCGCGACGTTGACAATTAATCGTACGGTCGAACAATGGAAAGTAACTCGACGGTTTAATCTGCGTCCCGAATGAATTAATCGCGGTGGACAGGCGGCGCGGGGACCGTTTCCGGTTGCTAGGCGACACAACCCAGCGCCTCCTCCGTGAGGACGCGCACTTCCACTCCTCTGCACCGTCTTACAGAGCTCTCTCTCTCCCTAATTCTCTCTCTCTCTTCCTAATTCCAAATCGCCTAATCTCTCGCATCACTTCTTCACCCGCGTCCCTCTTCAAACGATCTTAAACGATCCGTGCGTTTCCCGCGTTCGATCGCGTTCGTTTTTCCTCCCCGGTTTGCCGCGATCGATCGGGAAAAAGTCGGGAGAAAAACGGCGGAGAAAAAGCGGAGGAATGAATATCCGGCATTGACGTATCGCTGGATGCTCGCTGCGGAAACGCGTACCACCCTTTACCAAGTTTTACCGCTGTCGTAAGTCGGAGGTTACGGTTTTTCAAGCCGTAGCGCACACGGGTCAAGCGTCGCAGATTTTCACCCTTATTTTTTGGGATTCGCTCGTTCCCCGCTCCACGCTCTTTCCGCCACGGCGAACAAGAAATTTTGTGGGAGATGGTTTTTCCAGAGGGCGGAGATTTCAACAGGGTGAAACGAAGGTTGTGCTTCGTGAAAAGAAAGAAAGAAAAAAAAAAAGAAAAAAGGATCTTTCTTGCTTTTACAATCAGGGTGTAACAACGACGGGATCGACGATTATTTCCGTTTCGAAATAATATTCTATTCTCCTCGTGCAATAATTTCAACGCGAGATGTCTTTTCCACCGATTGTCCTCCTCGCGGTTACAAATGTTTCTTTCGGGCGGAGAAGTCAAAGTGGGGTGATAGGTGAAAGAGAAAAATTGCGAGAAAAGGCCTCGTTAAAAACGCATAACTCTTTATCCCGGAAGGCAAGGGGGCGAGTTTAAATTCGGTAGGCACTTCGGGGGGAGGAAAGATAGGGAGCTTATAGGGAGGAGGGAAAAAGGGGGAAAAAAGCGGAACAGAAGTCGCGGACGACGCGCGGAAGACGAGAGTCGACGTCGACTGGAAACGAAAATGGAGCACGCGAGCGAAGGGGGAGGGGGTAGGATAGGGAGAAGGGGGCGGAGAAAATTCGGTCGACCACAATTCCACGAGTTACTTCCAGCACATATTTTCAGGTTAATGACAATTATTATCCGGGCCGGACATGCGCCGCTGTCCGCCGACCGCAGCTCCCGCAGATAATTGCATTATTTATACGGCGTTGGGCCGACCCCCGCTCGCTCTCTCCTTTTGGAAAACATCGTGTTTTTCGTCGCTTTTGCGATGTACGATCGTTTGAAATCTCTCCGAGGAGAAGAAGGAAGGGGAAAAAAAAAAGAAAAGAAACGGGGAACGGGTTCTGGGTGGAACGAACTGGACGTGAGGATAATAACGCGCCGGTTGGAAACGTTTCGGATTTATTATTCTTTACCAATCAACCGTGAGACGAAATAATATTGGCCGATTCCACCCGTTGTTTGCTTAATTCCCACGATATCCTGCCACACGCCACGCTCGTGAATGATAATTCTCGGTTCGTTAAATCTCATTTAACCTCGGTTCGTCGAGTTTCTATGTATATATATATATATATACCGAGGTACGGAAGGATAGCACGATTCCGTTTCCTTATTTCGATTATTTCGGTGAAACGGAGCGGCAGCCACGTTTCGAGCTGTAACCACGAATTTGACAAGTTGGCGATAAATGCGAAGAAGACGGTAGGAACTCGATTCGGTTTTCCGTTAAACGTTGAGGAACAATGCGCAAAGGCGGAGGTCCATCGGTGTGTAATATGTAACCTAATTAAGCCGACAATAGATAACCGGGTTGCATGGGGGGGAGGGGCGGCGAGCGAGCGCGCGCGATTCCAATGGATATCCCGAAGGAGAAGATAAGAGCTTTGAAATATCGACAGCGGCTGAAGGGTGTATAGAGGTCGAGACAGAGAGATAATCCCCTGGAGAGGTTCCCGCCACGGAGCTTAACCAGTCAGGGATAATCACCGTAAGGCACCTCCCTGTACCCACGGTAAAACGGTATCGACGCCGACGATCGTCTCGAATTTCAACGAGGCCGCAATAAAGATTCGTCGGACGCTTACCTCGGGAGTCCTCGATGAGCCGAGTTCAGCGGCTTTTTTTCCGTTTCCTTTCATCCCTCCGTCATCCCTCCGTCATCGCTGGGTTTTCACTGACCTCCCTCCCCCTCCGTCCAGAGATTAGAATCCGCGCGGAGCACAATCTCCCTCCGTTTGATCCCCGCCGAGAATTGAGAAGAGTCTTTCGCGAGTCTTTCGTCTCGTGTTTCGTCCAAGAATGGAAAAAACTGGGAGGGAAATTTTCTTTTCCATCGTCGAGTTTCAATTTTATCGATTCGATCCTACCAGCAAAGTCGCGGTACGCTTGCACGAAGATACGAGTAAAGAAAGGATATAAGTTTGTGTTGGGATCTGGCACACTTGGGGTCGACAAATGGTTGGCACGGCACGAGGGCAACGCGAAGGTAATCGCGATCGATCGGGGAGTCAATCTCGCGGAGCAAATTTCGCAGGATGGAAGGTCTATATTCCCATAGGTTGGGAAATCTAATCGCGTCGCGAGAATCCCTCTAATCAGCAGCTTATCGATACTTTTCAATATGCACGATACACGCCTCTGCCCTCCCCTTTATCGTCACGAACGAAATAAAGATTTAATTCGATTGCCGATAATTAGTTATCCGATGTTGGAACGGGCCACTAATAACTGGATTTAGCATAGAAATCCGGCGAATTAGCAACTCGTCGAAAAGCCGTAATTACCAACGGTCGTAATGCTCGTGGAAAGCGGGATTTCAAATAACGCTTCGGTAACAAATCTGTAAATTACGATTACGCCGGACCTCTCTCTCCGCGCGCGCATCCCATTTTGACTATCTGTCAAAATTTCATCCGTTTCCAAACCGTGATCCCAACGTTCTCCATGCAACTTTCCCACGTTTCGAAGGCTTCCCTCCTCGAAGGCCTCCGCGTCGGACGAAAGAGGGCGGCGAGTTGGAGAGAGGAAAGAGCGGTGGAAGGAAAACGGCGGATTTAAAACCCCTCGAAATCTGGGAAAGTATCGTTAAGCCGTGGATTAATCTGTCCATAAAAGGTCGCCGCATAATACGGATATGCAAACGAGCGCCCTCCCCCCTCCGCGCTTATCGTTTACGCTTATCGATTTTCCCAACGTGTTTGGCGACGATCGCCGGTAATAAAGTCGAAAGATCGATACCAGGCCGAATCGAAAACCGACTTTCACCGCGGAATCAGCCGCGTTTGTTCGTTATATAAATACCGGTTTTCGTTTCAGACGGCGAATTAAGTTACACGCGCCGCTATTTTGATTCGGTTTCGCCTCCCCTCCCCCCCTTGACACACGCGCATGTTGTATATACAGGAGCGGAGTTTCTGTTAAACGTTGATAACGTCAATTGAATCGTAGCCGGTTCAACGTGTGTGCGTACACATACGCGGTAACTATTATTTGGCGTGTAACCGGGTCATCGCAGCCCGCGTTCCCTCCAACACGGAAATCGATCGAGCGCGACAAGATTTATACCGTTATTATCATCGTTGTCGATGCGCGATCTTCGCTCTTTTTTTTCGTTGTCTTTTCCCCCGCCCTCTCTTCGTTTCTTCTTATTTTTCTCATCGCTCTAATATAATAGAAACGATTCGAACGATTCGACACGCAAAACACTGTGCGTCCATGCTTCATCCCTCGATTCAACGGCTATAGAATTTATTAAATTTACACCGTATTTAATGGTGAATTTTTTCAATCTCGCCCTCCATTATATTGGATTGGCAACTAAGTAATTGCGGATTTTTTTTAGAAAATCAAAGACAATTTTTTCATGGAACTAAATAACTTTATTCTGTAATGTGTTGCCCATTTTGATCAATGACCTTTTGCCATCTTTCAGGCAGCATCATAATCCCACGTTCATAAAACTTGTGGTTTTTATTAGCAAAAAACTGAATCAGGTACAATTCGATATCATCATCGTTATTGAAATTTTTACCATTTAAGGAGTTTTGTAAAGATTGAAAGAAAAAGTAATCAGATGGTGCAAGGTCAGGACTATATGGTGGATGTGGTAAAACATCCCAATCAAGCTCCAATAATTTTTGCCGAGTGACCAAAGATGTGCGTGACCTTGCATTGTCATACAACACCTTTTCGATTTGTCAATTCGGGCCGCTTTTCTTCAACCGCATTATTTAATTTCGTTAGTTGTTCAATGTAGACAACAGAATTGATCGTTCGGTTGGGTGGTAAGAGTTCAAAATAGACAATTCCTTTGTAATCCTATCAAACTGATAACAAAACCTTCTTTCGACGAATACCAGCTTTTGATGTTGTTCGAGCTGGTTCACGTGGCCTGCTCCACCATCTTTTCCGCTTGATATTGTTGCAAACAACCCATTTTTCATCGCCAGTTATCACTCGTTTTAAAAATGGATCATTTTCATTACGTTTCTTCACCAAATCGCAGCTGTTAATGCGTTGCGTTAAATGCTTTTCTTTCAGCTCGTGAGGAACCCATGTATCGAGTTTTTGAACATAGTCAAGTTGTTTTAAGTGGTTTTCGATGCATGTATGCGATACATGAAGCTTCTCTGCAATCTCACGAGTTGTACTTGACGATCCGAATCGATTATTGCTTTGATTAGGTCGTTATCAACTTCAACTGAAATCCGCAATTACTTAGTTGCCAACCCAATATTTTCGACGAAGCTATCGATAGCAGCAACGATGGCTGGTCCCTCGTTTGAACAGAGAGCGGTCGACTTACGACCGACTGCGATAAAATGGGCATTTAATCGGGTCGAAATAAATTTCCCCCCGTCTCGATAAATCTTTTTGAGGCGTTCAAAGCTTCCCGCGAGATCGTCTTTCTCTTTTCCTTTCTTTTTCCCGCCCTCTCCCCCAACTGACACGAAATACGCGCGAGTCGACGCGCTTTCATCATCTCGGCGCTAAGATCATCCTTTCTACGTTTCTCTCCACATCTTGGCGCGAATGTATCCCGGCTCCACGTCCGCCTATCCATTCCTTTTTTCTCTCATTTCCGTGGACCGTGAAATTGCTTGTTCTACGCGACTCCCGGCTGCCTGCCGCTCCCTCGTCGCCTTCTTTCCTCATTTTTTCTTTCTTCTCGACGGCGAGGGCGGCCTTTTAAATCATCTCGAAAGGTGTTGTCGGGACGCATGCTGAAGCGGCGGGGACACGTCGCGCGTAATTAAAAGTTCCCGTATTTGCTCAAAGGGCACGAGAAGAGGGATCGATGAAACTCGGCTGGAGACGAAAATTCGAATCGTCGATAAATTTATCGCGCGCTTTTTCCTCGAACAAACGGACGCGTATTTAAAATGCCCTTCACTTTGAATTGAATTTCAACTTCGATTAGGTATTTCTTTTTTTTCTTCTTTCGTTGGAAATTCGGTTTATTACTAGGCGGCGTTCGTGCTCTTTCGATATCGAGAAACGATTATCGAGAGTGTGACTCACCGTTTCCCCGATTGATCTCCAAGAGAGATAAAATGAATCGAAGGAGTAGCGTGTATAGTAGATGAAGGTGTAAAGATAAGGGTATATCGAAAAATTCGCGGTATGCAATCCCGCGAAACTTGTTATTGGCGGTGGGATAAGTCTGTCTTCTTGGAGGCGGCGATGGTGGCCCCCGGAGATTTCCACCAATCAGGATCTTTATAATTAAGTTTTCCTCCTAATCTTCGCGATGGTCGATTAACCGTCGTTGTTTCAACCCCTCCTCCCTCCCCTTTCCCCCCCTTTGTATTCTATAAACATAGGAACGGTACAATTTCTGGAATTAAGTCGGCTGACCCTGGCCAGGTATCGCGCAAAACTAAGGGCACGTTGATGGAAGCGGCAAATCTCTCGAGGATTTTCGACAACGATCGGGACGTTTATCTCTGCCTTCTCCTTTCTTTCCCTTCTTTGCTATCCGCCTTAATTCTCTGTCCTTTCTCTCTCTCTCTTTCTCGAAGAAGAAGAAACGTATCGAGAGGCAATCCTCTTCTCGACAACTCGCCCTGTATTTCCGATGATAGGACGATATCCTCTCCGTCCTTTCGCTGTCATCCCAGCGGATTACATACTCGGGAAGCGTTAATATTGTTCCGCTAAGAAACCGCGATTACAATCGTTTTTTCTTTTTCTACGAATATTGAAAGTGTGATATTTTTGTTTTAATACACCAGCGATGGAACTTTCGATTATTCACTTTCGCGTGACTTTAATCGTAATTTAATAGATGGAAGACAGATGTTGGAGCGGCGTTACGACGAGAAAAATGTCGCCTCGTGACAAAAACGGTGTCGAATCGGCCGGCGTAGACGATCCGCGAATTATATCCGTGGAACGCGAAATTTCGATGGAGCACTCGATCGGCGACGCGATTGAAAAGGAGGCTGGGATGCCTGTGAACATTCTCGATGTTACTTTCATAAGTGTCATCTGTCCCCATTGTGTCGTCCCCGGGCGCATTGTTTGATCCCGGAGCGTGGGCACGAGTAATATACGAGTCACGAGTGAAACGGGTCAATGATTGGCCGTACAATAGCCCGTTGACGTCGAAACGAAATTAACGAGATTCTTTCGATACAATTGATCGACGACGAGCCAGCCACTTAATGAACGATCAACGGGGTCAGAGTGGTGAATGACTCTCACCTCGAGAGAGAGAGAGAGAGGTCAAAGTCGTCTTCTCATCGCGATTCGACTGCGCGTCACGTAAGTGTCATTAATCCGTTATTCAAATCGGAGCGTGGGGAAGAACGTTGGCCGTTCCTCCACGGATGAAATTATATCCATTAAGCGGTGAGGAATTTTTCATACGGCCGTGTTCCTCATCCGGGGCGCCAGCTGCACAACTGCCCCCGCTTCAAAGCTACGTCGCAGCGTTCGAAAGGAACGGGGGAAAAGTGGTGTTAAGAAGGTGAAGGGTGAAAACTTGGAAAGGAGGAACGGTGTCGCGTAGCTTGCGCCTTGTGTTGAAATCGCTTGTTTATCGCGTCGAAATTAAAAAAAAAAAATAAGAAAAAGTCGAGATCGTGATAATACTCTACTCAATGTACTACTTTTCTTATATGAATTACGAATCATTCGTCATACTTTGACTTAATCCACTTCTCTTTTTTCTTTTTTTTTTTTTTTCTAAAGTGATTCCTCGACTCTTTGATTTCTCGAAACGAAAGCTAACGAGCTTATGCAATATTTATTTCTTTCCACTGCTCGAACGGTATATCTGTTCCTTGTTTTAATGAATTCTACCTCCGTGTTTGAATAATGTATTTTAATAATTCGTCTTTCTCAACCGTATCGAGCGTAGTGTGTACTAATTGCTCGGTTACGAGGAGGAGAATCGATAAGTGTGTTTGTCGCGTGTTGTTACAGCTTTCGTTACACGACGTCGTGGATGTTCATCGAACGATATATTTTTTTTTTTTTCTTTACGAGAATCGGGACAAAGCAGCCTATGACATATATCTTATTCCAGCGAATCGATTTCTGTGTAGCAAGTGAAAACAAACTCCCTTCACATTCGCGCAAAGGGTGTCCCACATATCGTGATCAAATATCGTTCGATTTTCTTGGGGAAACTTAATCGTAATCGATGTGTTCGTACTTGATTTCGCGCGGAGGATTAAACAACGAGAAATTATTTATACACGAACACGATTTTAAGGGTTTATTTGAACAGAGGATTAAAAAAAGACGAAAAATTGGAGTAATCTTGTAACGAGTCAATTACGGCCAATGTCAAGAAAGTTTGAACGAGTGTAACGATATTAGGCGGGTTACACGGACGGCTGCGAATGAATTATTCGAGGAAATTGATTGGCTCCCCCGTGAAGGTACGAAGATTGATAGTCCGTCGAGTCCGACGGGCGTGAATATAGCGGAGGATTACTTTCCCGTCGACAGTTCATTAAACCCCATAGAAATAAAACTCTCGATGAGAATTTAAGAGAGATTTTATTCTTCCCGCGCTCGAAAAAATCCTTTCCTTTTCCTTTTTCTTTTTTTCTCGCCACTAGAGGGAGTCCCCCAAGTTATAAATGTCATCGTAATCGCAAACGATGCTTGAGATCGAAATCGATAAATCGTTCGGTCGAACATCGTCGAGTAAAAATTTGCAAAGAGGTTCCTCGGTCAATTAGGCGGCCGAGATATCTGTGGAATGACAAACGTCTCGACCCAGGTCCCAGGCGACGTCGAATTTTTAATTCGAACGGCCGCCGCCGCCGCTTATCCCTCGGGAAGAAGTTGGGACGTTTGGGCCGAGTTGTTGGAGGAGGAGGAGGGAATCGTCGTCGGACGGGTTCTTCGTCAAAACGCCGCTTGATTTCTTCAAAGATTAATAATCCAACGGACGAAATGAGTGTAGACCGTCGTCCCTCGTAGCTTCGTTGGAAACTCTCCGCGTGGTTGGGAGAAAAGATGGAGGAAGGATGGAACAGAACGAGAGGTATAGGAACCGAGAGAGAGGAGGAGGACGAAGGAAGACGAAGAAGGAAGTTTGTTCGAACTTTATTATAAAACTAATATTTTCCAAGTTCTATGAGGTATTACGATAGTTTTCTGAAAGGGCCTGCCAGCTAGAGCGGCAAGGCGAAATGGTTCGCGGGCGAAACTTCAATATTCGGCGACCATAACGACACCCGGCTGATATATTATTTCCTATAACTTCTCTTCACTCTCACGGCTTTGTCTGGCTCCGTTGAACGAGCGGGATAAGAGGATCGGAAAAGAAACTTGATTAAGAATTCCGTCCCCTCTGAACCCTCCGTTTTATCTTCCTCCCACCCGAGATCTCTCCCTTCTGTTCCTCCTCCTCCTTCCCCAAGTTGGATTCTTTCCTTTTTTCTCTCTTTCATTCCCTCTCCTAAGAAACGAATGGTCGTACGTGCCGAATCCTCTTCTCGACCGATTCCAACTTAATAATTAAATCGCGATCGATCTCTCTCGCGTCGCTCGTGACGTTTGATCTCGCTATCAAGAAATTTTCGCCACCCCCGTTAAACGTGATTGCCTGCCGATAGTTGTACGATCTCGATATTCGAATATCGGATCGCGCACCTCGAGCGTAGATATCGGGAGAGGAACGATAGGGCCCGGCTCTTGGCAAGAAATTGAAAGGCATTTAAAGGCGGGAAGCGGATTTTAACGGGGAATCTTATTATAGCATTGATTTATGGGGGCGGCGTAATTTAAAACTATTTACGCCGCGAAACGAAAAACGCGGCGAAGAGATGAAAATCGAAGGTCTACTTTCCAAGCCGCAGACGCGGGCGGGTGGGCTCTCATTGTCTTTCTTTTTCAAAGAAACTCTAACTAATTTTCTTCCTCGCGCAACGCTCTACCCTCCCTTCCTTTCCGTCACAACGACGGGGTCTCGTCACTGTTCTTCTTTCTTCTTTTATTTTCCCTTTCGTCGCTCTCCTTTCTTGCGCATAGGAAATTCCACGCACCTCATTCGTTTGATGGCTTAATAAAAAAAAAGAAATGGTAATGGAGCAAGCTTAATAACGTAGCCCATTGCTTCGACGAATCTTGTCTAATTGATTTTTTGAAAACCATATTCGTTCGAATCGTATCTCGTTGCATCTCGGTGTATCGATGTATTTTTCGTTCCCTTTATTTTCCCGTTTCCCCCTCGACTCATCGGCGAGAAATCTAATTACCATCTACGGATAAATAAAATTTGTCACGCGGATAAAATCACTAGTGACAAGAAGAATCGCATATTCGCGTTGTTTACTGTACATAGATTCCCACGAATGAAGAACGATGACAGTCACGGCAAATTGAATTAAACCGACGTTATTCGCGACGCACGACTCGGCCACGATTTACGCGCCCCGTCCAACGGATGAGAATTACGGCCATTGCCGAATTTCCCACTCTCCATATCGCGAGGACTTGGAAAGGGTGATCGGTTGAAACCGAGGTTATTCGCCGATAAGGGTTAGCCGAAAACGGGATAACAAAGATTTTTCCCACGATTTCCCTCCCCTTTTTCCCTTTTTAGGTTCCCAATTTCCTTGCGCGCGTTTCACCCTCGTGCAAACCTCGCGAGTGGTCATTCGATATATACGTGCCACTCGGAAATGTCGATAGCGAATTTCGTTGCCGTGGAAAATCGGTGAAACTCTGGGAGAAGGAGAGGGAGAGAAGGAGGGAGAGCCGTGGGATAAGTGCGAGAGGGTGGGATGGGCTGGCTGGCTTCCTCCTCTCGTACGTGAACGAAGAAGGAGAAGGAGGCGGCAGGGTCTGCGAAGGGCGTGTTGGACAGAAAGAAGCGGAAAGAGGATGGTGGGTGGGGTAGAAAAAGGGGCAGGAAGGATGAGAGAAGATAACAGGGGTTGGAGGAAGCGAGGGAGAACAAAGGGTGCTTATCGACACCGCAGTTCTTATCCCTTAGTAACTCCTTTTATTTTATCCGTTTCCGTTCCCCCCTCCCGGCTAAAGCCGTCCTCCAACTCGTACCTTGTATCTGAAAGATAATCAGACTCTCTGAGACGTACTCGAATGCAGACGGCTATTTTGGACCGCGCCCCTTGTCCCTCTCGTGCCGTTACTTTCGAGCCTTCGTGCCGAAAAGGAAATATCATCGTGCGGATAGAAAAGGAGAGGAGAGAACAGGGAGAGAGAGGAAGGGAAAAGAAGAGGAAAAGAAATTAATTCGGGAAAAAAAACACGGATCGAACTTGGTGGATCCGCGCAACTGCTTGCTGGATGTTTCAAACTCGCTTCCGGTTCCGACGAAATTAATTTCCTTCTCGATTCGAGGGGGAGGAGAAGGCTAATCTTATCTAAGGAGGTAAGTGTAGAGTCAATATTTAAAGGACTTACTGAGTTTCGATGACGTAGTACAAGATCGGGTTGTTATGAGAATTACGACTCGCCACCCAGGATAGACGCACGGATCTCGAGGTGAAGTTGGATATGAGAGGGCGGTCCGGTGGATCAGGCACATCTGAAAGCAAATTTCCAAGTTTTAGCCGGTCTTTAAACGACTTTAAGTTACTGGGGGGGGGAGGAGAAGAGGGGGAGAGCGGGGGAGAGATGAGAGGGGAGGGGGTGAGTAAAGTACATTTATATACCCCCGCTGTGTAACTTATCAAGCTGTATCATATCTCTCCTTCTCTCGTTACATGTAAATATTATTCTTACTCTCTAACAATCGAGCCAAGCGAGTAAGCGAGTTTATCTTAACTTTTTAAAACTTGGATTAAGAGAACGGAGATAGGGGAGAAACTTTTTTAGCGGTACGATTATTTTCTCCGCGGGTAAAAAGAATCACTTAAAATCCTTCGTTACAAGCGCCACGTTATTTCTCTGTCCTTTCTTTTTTTTTTCCTCTTTTCTCCTCGAAAACGAAGATTTTTGACGATTATCCTTACCGAGATCGTCTTCGAGATCTTCGAGAGACGAGGAATTTCTCTCTCTCTCTCTCTCTCTTTATGTCTTTTAAGAGTCGTCTACCGGTTTACGAAGAGGAGACATTTTCCTCGAAGGAATCCTCGGTTCAGAAACACCGATACCGTGGAGGTCAACTCGGGGTAAGAGGCTGTTTAATATGCATCGCCACGAACCACGTAGATATAACATTGCGTTGCACGTTGCATAAGATCATAAATGAGAAAGGGGTGCGCAACCCTCGCAACGATGGAGTCATCATCCTCCCCTGACCTCGGCCGTTTGAACGTTTTGCAAAGCGGGGCGAAAAGCTGGTCACAGTTAGCCTCGAGCAATTAATCGTCCATTGTAAACGCCTGTTGCAAACACGTAACATAGTTTCCCTCGCCCGCTCTCATGGCGTACATTTTCACTCGCATTTCATTCGTCGGCTAACCTCGAATTATCCCCTATTGATCCACGTCTTTCCTTTCTTTCTTTCTTTTCCGTCTAAATGATCACTACACTACGACGCGGTGCGTCTATAATTCTATTTCTTCGAAGAGAGCCGATTGATTGCGCCGGCTATTGATTTTAATATCTTGTAATATCCGCAAGTTTCGAATACCCGATATCCTATATATAATAGAAGATATACGATACAGATTCGTACACTCGAGAAATTGGAATAAGAATTTCGTTAATTCGAATTATCGGATTTCTATCCTCGATTTGCATCCAATTCTCGCGACTCTTTTCCTTCTTATTTTTCCTCCCTCTCGATACCAATAATTCCACCTCCCCCCTTTCCGATAATCTCGACAACCTGATGCATCGATAATTAGTCAACGATCCGGGATAAACGACCAAGTTTATATACGTAGCCTTTGACGCCCTCTTTTTATCCGATCGTCGAACAATTAGGTCGAGGCTTGGGAAGGCTCGAAAAACCGCATGCTAATTTCGCGGACAGGTTAAACGTAGTCTTGCACCGAGGCGTCGCTTCGAATATTCATCCCCCTCGTTAATAATTCACGTCATTTCTAGACGAGGACAGAGAAACGGCGGCAAACGGAGAGAGAGCGAGATCGACACAGCTGATATTTCCTCGATGGCACGCGTCACGAAGGTGAACGCGAAACGACCATCAGCCAAGAGAAGCGAAAATAAACCGTATTGTCACGGCTTAACGAACTCGATCTCTCCTCTGTTGCAGGGGACGCGGAAAAATAATCGCCTCTCGACAGGGTCGAGTCATCGTGCTTGAAAAGAAAAAGAGAAGAAAAAAGGTGGAAAAAGAAAAAGAAAAAAAGAAATAAAGGAAGCAAAAAACGATGCGGGCTCGGGTCTTATCGAGCGGACATGGAAACGCGAATGCGATCGAATCTTCTTCCGGACTTATTGGCCGGTCACTCCCTCGTCGACCGCCCTTTCGTCTCGAACGCGCGATCGAAACATCGCGATGGTTAACGAGCGGGAAAGGGGGTGGGAAGGGGGAGGATCGTTTAAAGGGACAGATTCGTATCGTTTCTACCTTTTGTTTTTTCATATTTTCCAATAGGCGGATCGTGAAAGCACGTTTTTAAAATAATAGCCATTCGAATGTTTACCATTATTGTTTACGTTCGGATATGTATCGTCATTCATTTATTTTTCGAAAAAACAAAAACCCACTCTCGAAAAGATTCTGTGTACCGTGTATTTTTTTTTAAAAACGAAGCGTCCAAATATATATATGTATATATTAGAAATATATATATCTATATATATTCTTCAACTTGGAAGAGTTATAAACAGAGGGGGAAACGTAATCCGGGGGACAAGAGGAGGGAATCATTTGTAAATTTTGAGATATTAATATCAACGTAAACGTTTTCCACGGGAGCAGATAGAACTTTTTAATGAAAAGATCGCTCTCCGGCGTCCTGTAATCCCTCGAACGTTAAAAACGAGGAGAGGAAAGAGCCGGGCGAAGAAAAAGGGAAGAAGATAGCCGGGAGCCTCTTCACGTTCTCGAGATTAATCCAAATTGAAGCGAGTTTAATTGGCAGGAGGCGCGCGGTAAATTCCGCAAAGAAGAAATCGTATAATAAATTGTGGCGAAAGGGGAGGGGTTCGTCTCTTTTGTCCGGTAGGGGCGTTTTACGAACAATTTTTCTCAATTAGAGTCAACCGCGTTACCTGAACTCGCCACGAAATGTGTCTTTTGCCCTCTGGTAACGAGCATCCGGAAGCTTGATACCGGAAGTTTTATAAATATATATATATAGGTTACGTTGCATACCGACGTAACTGCGCACAGAGGGACGCCGCCGTTGCCACCCCGTCCCTTTCCTATATACGCGGAATATAAATTCCAACGAGGCCGTTTACCAAAATTTATGATCGTCATTTTAAGAACTGTTTTGCTTTGCTCAACCATATGGCTCCCACGTAAATATCTCTCGCTACGGTTTTGTCGTTAAATGCGCGCCGTCTCAACCGTTGCTTCTTGCTCCTTTCCTCCTTCATCTCATTTTCGCATCGATCATTCTCGCTGCGACGCGGTGAGACCCGACCGACGAAAATTCGTCGATCAAATGAACAATCAGAAAGGGAGAGAAGGAGGGAGGGAGGAGAATTGAACTGATATACCAGCGTTCCGATTTCGAATGTTGTGATTTATTTAACTTCGATGTGCAAGTCGAATCGACTCTTCTATGAATCCGATCTCAACGAAGTTTTGTCAGATTTTAAAACTTTACATCTTGAGTGCGTTGCATAGAAAATAAGTGTCTTCTAATCAAGTAATTTTTTTTTTGGAAATGTCATTTCGCGTAAGTTGGAAAATTCTCAAGATTTTCGAGGATGAGTGGATGAAGATAGACAGAATCTACGTCTAAATTTCAGAATTACGTCGATCAATTTTTCCTTTCTCACTTTCGAAGACAATTGTCTATGTCTCCGAGGAAACCTCAAGACAAATTAAAACGTCAAGGTTTTTCCCTTTGTGCCGTCTCTCGGGAGGTTATCGAAGCGTTACACGCGTAAATACAGGGGGGCGAGACGAGTACATTTGTCGAAGAGCGATCCATTCAATATTGAACGTCGTACGCATCGATCTCCCTACCCCTCTATCGATATTATTGCCTCTGCGTCGCATCTTTTAAACGTTAGTTTTCCTTCGACATGGAATTTTCCTCAAGTCAAATAATACCTGATCGGATAACGTAACGTGGCTCCCTCCCCGAGGTTCGATCGAGCTTTATCGATACCGTTACCGTACCACCTGAGTCTCTATTACATTTCACGCTTCCGCATGACGTACTTCCGCCCGATATTGTTTCTCCCTCTTCTCTCTATCTATCCCTCTCTGTGTGTTTTCTCTAATGTTTGTATTTATTCGATTGCAGACACGTAATCGCGGCGAGCGCTTGTTCATATTTTAACGATCCGTTTAACGAACTTATCGATCGCAATGGGATTGCACTGGATTATATATATATATATATATATATATTATACGAGTATACTAATAACAGCGAACAGCGTTATAAATTTTAACAGCGTGAAAATATGTCGAAAAGAGAAGGAGCAAAAAGTTTTTTCATTTCGAGCTGTATAGGAGAGAGAGAGAGAGACGAGTTTGTGTAAACTTGTCGTGCGCACACACTCGAATACAGTTTGGATAATTTTCAGCTAGGCGGATAATCGGCAGGAGATTGTTCTACGTGAGGGAAAAAAAAAAAAAAAAAAAAAAAAAAAGAACGTCAATAACGTAGAATACAATATTTTCGTTCGGAAAAAAAGTATATCCGGGTACAAAAAAAAAAAAAAAGAGAGTAAAAATCTAATTTGAAAATTTCGTACGTACGTCTAATCTTCATATTTCCCGTTTGAATATTTCAAACTCAATTTTCTCAAAAAAATGGAGCCTCTAAACGAAGCAATTTTATTCTCCGTTTTTACACGTAGAATTAAAAAAATACGCGGAATACACAACGAAATTCGAAGCTTGCTTTCTCTCTGGCTGGCTACGGTTTGTATATCCCACGCTCGACGATACAGTTACGCTATATTTAAAAGGTGCGCGATACGGATTACGTATTCAGGAGGGGAAAAAGTTGGATTTAAAGGCGCGCGCGAAAGATTTAAAGCGTTGTCCCATGCGTTGGAAAAAGCAGATTTTGAAAGGGACGGGATGCGGGCAATTTTGCTCGGAACACATCGGTTACGCGCGTCGAATCGATTTCTCGCGGCGCGGCGGGCAAAGGAAAGCCGAAGGAGGGAGGCGCATCGTCTCTTGTTGGGATAAACTTTAAAGGATAAACCGTCTCCCAAGGTTTCATCCACTTGATGCGCGACGGCTCTCTATTGGAAATACAAACAGTTGTTTCCGATAGGAGGTTCGGTTAACGCGACCCACCCACGCGGAACGGAAAGTTTAAAAAGATTTCCCCGGTATTATCCGCAAATATCCCTCTTTTAGTTGCGGGCTATCGAGGAAACTCTGACGCCTTCTAAACGCTCGGATCTCGATATTGACAAGCGTCTGCTACATCGTCGAACGAGCGGTCCCGGATATTTCTGTACACGGATTCGGATATCATCGTGTCTCGTATGTCATTCTTCGTGTATATCAAAATTTTTCCACCCCACCCGTTCGCTCGCCCGAGTTTCTAACCTCATCGTCCGTAGAAATTGCAATTTTCCCCCAAATTCTCCCGATCTTGGATCCGTCCCAAATCGAATCGAGTTTTCGAAATTTTCGAAATTCTACTCCAAAGTTTTGTAAGTAATTACGAATTCCTAATTAAAGAAAAGAAGAAGAAGCGCGCAAAAATATAACAAACGCGTTGTCGTCAGAAGCGACGAAAAGTGTATAAGGGTGGGACGATATTTCCGATTGATAAATACAAAGAGGGCAGGATATACCAGACCCGTTTACGCCGTCCCTCTGTGAACCTGACCAGACGCGCGGCGGTATTTCCCTTCTGTCTGGATATACGCTGACGTTTTCCCCTTGGGTGGCCCCGGGACTATCGTTAGATGGAAGGGGAGGAACGGGATTACGCAGGGCAGCGTGCAAAGTGAAAAATCGCAAACTGTCCCGAGGAAATTGGCCCGTGGTCCGTTCTTGGCCGTTGCTTCCTTCGGGGATATCGATTCGATCCACGCCAGGATTTGCGTGGATCTACGTGGCCAGAGGAGGAAGGGAAGGGAGGAGAGGTTTGGTACCCAGGTGTGGATCGAACGCCAGTAATAGAAGCCAGTTTCCACCAAGTGCGTTCAAGAATAGTTTTGCAAACCGGAGGAGGAGGAGATCCTCTTCCTCTCATCCATCCATCCATCCATCCATCCGTCCATTCATCCGTTCCTTTGACCTTTCCAAATTCCTTTATTCTCCCCGTTACGTTGCTCCATATCTTTGACGACGAAGAAAGAAGAGAAAAGAAAGGAGAAAAAGGCGCGAGTGTTGAAAACGCGGGGCTGGATAAATCGCGGCACGTATAATCGCATCGTTGATCGAGGCTGTTATTTTCCGTTCAACGCGTTGAACTCCACTCGACTTTTCAATCCTGAATCGAAATTACAACCAATGCCAAATCGTTGGTTATACGGGGCGCGCGCATTATACTTTCCTTCCTTGTAATTTGTTTCAACCGTGTGTGTCGTCGATTGTCGTCTCGTTAACGTAACCCAGCGCGGGATATTTTCCTGTTTGCACGCGTTGACGGAACATAATACAATATCGGGCCGGTGTAAATTTCAAATCACATATTTGCGCTCGTTTCGCTATTCCTCCCCCACCCTCCGCAGTGACCGCAAATTTATCGCGAACGGCTAGCCGAGATTTGCACAATCGACGTTGTTTCGCGTTGGGAAATTAATAAGCCGAAGTGGAGAGTCGGTCGGCCGAAAAATCTCCTCACCTCGATTTCCGACGCGCTCGTTACGAAATAAATAATTGACGGATCCCTCTCCCTTCTCCCTTCCCTCGAACGGGAGATCGAAACTGACCGAAATCCAATTAAAAAACTAACGAGGGAAACATTCGCTCGAGAAAAATTGTAATCCCCCCTCTCTCTCCTGAACACGTTTTGTACGATCGTCCGGTTAATTTCGTGTTGGTTTCGTGAGAAAGAGGGGGGGGAAAAAAAATTCGTGGGAGAAGAGAGAAGGGGAGGGAAGGTTTAATATTCCTCACGGGTCCGGAAGTGACCGCTGATATTACTGAAATTTCCCACCGCAACGGGCACGCTCGTTCCGTATTTTACACTAGAAATCCCTGGAAAGGGAACGTTGAAGAGGGTTGCGCGATGTGGATGGCCCCGGGGGGTAGCCGGAGGCAGAGCTTTCCCCGTTCGAATTTTTGCGGCCGCCGGATCACGTGTGCCGCGGAAACACGACCCCCTCTCTTCTAGCTTTTTTCCTTCAACCGTGCATCCAACCTCCGACAAAAATCGAGGTCCAAGGAGGCTCCGGATAAAACGTAAAGAAAAGAAGACTCGTGTGTGGCCTTGCTCGCTTTGCTCGTCCTTCCTTGCTCGTCCAACTCCTGGTACACGTATATGTACGACTACAACGTCCCATTACAAACTTTGGAGGAGAGGAGAAGGGGAAATTAGCGCCCTCCTGCTCTCACGCTTTATTTTTTCTTCTTGGAAATTTTATTCTCGTCGTTTTCTTCGGCTTCTCGGTTTTCGATGATCGTTATTCGTTAGCCGCGAAGAAGAATTAAAAGGGGGAAAGGGGATGAGAGGATTTGGTTCGTCGTTCGCAGGATTGATCGATCGACGAGGAAATTCAGAGTTCGATTTTCGGCAGGATTGATTTACGATTTCGCGCGTTTCCTTTCACGATTTCCGACAGACCGTGAGATATTCAGTTGTGAAACGCGGATCGCGGGGATCCCGGAATTCGATGTTTGCGCGCATAGGCGGAGTTTTCGAAATCGAATCATATTTGCGCGTGTGATCAAGACCATTTCAAGACGCGACGAAAGCTTCTCACTCGTAACAGTCGTGGAACGATCTCGGAATGCAATATGCATTCGTAACGCTAGGCGAATATCCGCGAACAGAGGTGTATAAAGAGAGCGTGATATTGATGCAGCGATAGCGAGGGACGATGGGAAAAATCGGTAAACGCGTGTAAAAGGCTTCAGACACTCGGAGAATCCTTCTCCTTGCGCGACGATACGCGAACTTTGATAGAAGACGCGGGGAAAGATAGTCGAGTATTATACTCTTTCTACAATAATTCACCAGATATTGGAAACTTTTGACCAAATCTTTCAATCTCGTTCGCTTGTTACATGCAACGCTGTAAAACTATCCCAAGTTTAAACTTTGGACGAGAATAATATCGTGCGTGAAATTTTGATAAGAATAGAGAAACACGAAATACCAAGACATGATATGAAGAAGATGCTTAAAGCGATTCCTTACAGATTTTACGTACGGCGGTGAATATATCTCGTTCCTCGTCCTTATTATCGACCCACGTACATGTAATATTTGTTCACCTGCCCGTGAATATGTTTGTCGCTGCGACGCAACACGCGTTCCAGCACCCATGTTTGCGCGTATATGATTTTGTCGGTCTATTTACGACATCCTCGCCGCTCGATCGTGCACGCGTTTCGTGCGCATCGCTTCAGCATTCGTGTCCCATTTACAAGCGTGCAACGACCCCTCGAGTAGAAGAAACGGCGGGGCGAAATCGCGGTGGAAAGAGTGGTTAGTTTCCCCGATACGGAGGAGGGGGGAAGGGGAGACCACCCGATCTGAATTCGAAATTTTTTGGACGCGACCCTTCCTCCTCCAGGCGGTCGGATCTCGCGTGAAACCGGACGGAATTAATCGAATATAAAACAGCGCATTAGAGACGGGGAAATCTCGAGTTGGCGCCGAGATCCACCTTGAATACTTTATTATTCCAAGTTGGCGCGTTGCAACACCGAAACGCGATTTTCTCCGATTAATTTTTCTTCTTTTTCTCTTCCTTTTTTTCCGAGATCCATCGATATATTTCGATTCAAACGTGGACTTGTATATCTTTGTACAAGTTCGTTTACAATTTTGATAATTTTCAATGCGGAAGATAAAAATAGGAATAATAATAATTTTCGCGTTAATTCGAATTATCGTAGAGAAAGGAGAAAGGATATGAGAGAAGAGGGGGAATGATTCCGCGAATCGTTTGTTTGCGCTAGTGGCCAGATGTTTCCCGTGCAAATAGTTTAGACAGAATTACCGATAGGATCCGTAATCCCTCGTAAAAATACACGTTAACGGGGATTTAGCGGGGACAACCGGATGGAATAAGACAGAGGAATAGTGGCGAGGAGGGAGGGGCAAAAAGAGGAATCGCGGGCTAAGGGGAGAGAGCGGTTGCTTGCTCCCGCAAATATTTTACTTGCGTCTCGGATGCTTTAAGTACGGTGGCTGAAGTACAAAGACAAATGTTGCCGCGAATAACCCATTTGTTTAGTGCGACGTAATACTTGCGGTCGCGGGCGAAAAAGCTTGGACGAAATAATGGCGCGGATACGACAACGACGAAGACGACGACGACTACGACGACGACGACGACTACGACGACGACGACGACGACGACTACGACGACGACGGAACTTTTCAGAAAGGGTAACAACCCCTTTTGTAACAAGCGCAAGAAGTGGATCGGTTCCGGAACGGCGCAACCTTGTCGCGAGCATCGAGCCTCGCTGGTGGGTAATAAAGTCCTCGTGTATAAGATGATTTAATAACGGTGTTGGTGAAGGGTGTTTGGATCGAGAGGATAATTCACTTTGAAAGATTCCGCGCACAGTTTCCGCGGTCTAGGAAAATGACACGTGGCAAAAGTGTGCAGACTCGTGTGTTCCGGACAATTCATTAATAATCTTGTATGCTTGTCGTCGCGAGTCGTCTTAATGGCCGCGAAAGATCGAAAACGTTGAGAGAGAGGATGATAAATATTTTAGGCGAGCTTTATGTACGTTTTTAATATTACTGGGGGTGGGGAAAAGCGTCTTTTCTTTTTTCTTCGACTCGTCGAGGGAGGGGGAAAAATCTTGGAACGGGTCGTAAAGCTACTTAAAACTAAACGGAAAAGGACAAAAAAAAATGGGAGAAACGCTTTAAACGTATCTAGATCGCTCGTAGGGCCTCGTAACACCCGACCGTCGCCGAGACATCAATTTCCCACGGAATAACGAGGACGATAAGAGCATTATAAAAAGCGGCGGGGACCCGTTGTCGGGGAACAAAGTTCGACATCGGTAAATGGACGCGCGATTTTTCACCGCGGGAACGCGATTAAACATTCACCGTCCCGTCGTTCAAACGTCCTTTCCTTTGTGAACGAGTCCCGGTGCCCGCCTCCGACCAACGAAGAAAAGCGCGCGCGCTATTTATTTTCGGATCCGCTCGGCAAACAGTGCCGCCCATCCGTTTCGTCGAGCCCCGTAAATGAAGCTTATGCTAAAACCTCGCGGTTTCCCGATAAAAACCGCCAACGAACAGAGAAATTTTCCTCCTCGACCTCCTCCAACCTTGCCTCCCCTCCTCCTCCTCTTCATACGTCTACGTAATGCAATTTCGCGAAACTCGCGTTTTTCTTTTTTTTTTTTTACACAATAGCAGAGAAATACAACCTTCTCTTTTTCTTCTCGCGAAGAAAGAGCGACGAATAACTGGAAAAATGCTAATTGGATGAAACGATGGAATGGTGTAGAATGGTAAGAAAATTATCTCGTTACGTTAGAAAATTGGGTTACCGTGAAAAATTGCCTTGGAAAATACGAGGGATAGGGAGGGAACGTTGAAAGCTATGGAAACGGAAGTGTGTGTGTGCGCGCGCGTGTGCGTTTCGACGAGGATAGAGTGACAAAACAATCGCGAGATTGGCGGGGAAAACGGTTGCTCGTTTTTCGGCGTGGATCGTAGCCTACTGTTAACTGAAACGCGATTCAACCAGGACAAAACGTGGTCCAGTCCACAAAGGATCCACGGTAGAAAAACGTTGCGAGGAAAAGGTTTAATTGGAGTTTAAGCAAGAAGGAGAAGGCGAAGTGGATTTTAATCGCGGATAATTGTTGACATTGGCGCAAAAACCTTTGCCATCGATGCTGCTCTTTGATTCGAAGCCTCTCTCTTCCTCGGATGATCTTTCTCTGCTCTCCTCTATCTTTCATTATCGACTCGTCGTCGCTTAATCTCGCACAAGAGTTTTATAAACTCTTGGCGTTAATAAATCTGATAATCGACGCCGATACTGAACCGCTCCTCGCGTAACTATGGTTGTTCTCTCGAGCCCCGTAAAAAGGATTTGCGAGTCATTTATTGCCGGTCACGTAGATGTTGTAAAGGAAAGAAAATTAGAAATGATAGGAAAATTAATTTCCTTTTATTCGATCGTTTAATTTTTCTTTGGTTAACAGAAACGGGATCAACGCCGTAATGGGTTCTCGGTTTCCCCCTTTTTATAATCGTTAGCGTTGTAATTAGCATTTAACCAACGTTGTTGATTCCTTTTCTTTTTCATTACTCGGTTTACGATATTCATTAATTTTTCCTATGGTTCCGTTTTCGATAATTTTAATTCCGAAAACGTTACTCGACGTAGCTATCAAGGCGACCAGTCTATAAGATTCTCTTATATCTTCCTTTCCTTTCTTCGCTATTTTCATTTCCTTTTTATACTCGTATTCCATCGAATTATTCATTTATCGAGTAAAAGGTGTCGTTTCCACGTTTCCCGTACGATTGTTAAGAAGATCCAACGACGGATCATCCATCTCCCCTCTATTTTCCAGATCCTCTTGCTTTTTTTCCATCCTCGAGGAAGCTCGGGGAGAGAAGATTCGCGAGAGAGCGAAGGGAAATATTTTCCTACGGTTATTTAACGCGGAATTTGATATCGGAAATATTCTCCCGCGCATCGCTCGATCTCGTTCCGAGATCCATTGCGAGATCCACGAGGAGTGAGTTGGCAGCCCGCGAAATCAATGCGAGCGAAATCGTCTGTCGGGCAAATGAGACCGATAGCGAAACTAGTAGAAGGGTGCAGAAATTTGCCAAGAGATAGGGAAAGGCGAGATTTCTAGCTGTACGAAATTCTAGAAATACGAGCGGATACGAATTAGCATCTACAACCCGGAACAGAAAGAGAGAGGGAGAGTTCCCAAAATTCGGTTGGGCGGAACTGGCTGACGTTTCATTACGACATAAATGTCCGCGTCCATATCTGAGATAGTTCTGCATCCCGTCTCGCTCTCCCTCGCCTTCTGCTCTTCCTTCTTCCCGTTCGTCTCGTTCGAAACCGGTTCGTTGCGTTGGTGTAGGTAGTCGCCTTCCTAGTGATCCTCCTCGTCGTCGTCGTCTTCGCTGTTGTTGGCGCATACCGCGGGGGAAACAATTACTCCGAGACAAAAGATAACGCGTAGACTCGGCGTGGAAATTTGCCAAAAGTGTCAGGACTGCTGCTCCTCCGCAGCTCGCTCCTCCGTGACCCATCCAATCGTCATTCGTACCCTTTACCCGTCTAATACGCTCGCGGTATACCGAAGATTCACCGTTCCCGGCCAACAAACTTCTCAAACTATCCTATATAGACCGTTATCGCCACAATTTATTCTCCCAGGGAAATTGAATATCAACCCAATCGAGTCCAAGTGTACATCGGTTCGAATAGCGCTACGAGTTAAACGAGTTTGAATCGCAGAGTACGGATCGAGTGTCTCTCACCCGCTTTCCTACGTTTTGTCTTTATTCACGAATTGTGGAACGTTCCGAACGATCAATGGTTTCGATCATATATTTTCCTCCTCCAACTCGCTTCGATCCGATCAACGACGAAACAACGACGAGGATCGATGTTTTTCCACGGCCGTCTGCAATAATCGCGAAGACGTCGAGCGGGTAAACTCGAAATTTCTGGGGGACAAGCGGGGATTTTAATTTCAACCCCGTGGAGAGGAATGAAAAAATAAAAGGCGCGAAAACGTGGCCGATACAATATGGCTATCCGCGATAATGTAAAGCATTAGCGCTTCATTCTCCGAAACGCGACAGTTATCCATTACAGCGGAAAGTTCGTGTCATTAACGATTCATAAACCTTTTACGATCCCGTTTCAACGAGCTAATAATTCCCTCATCGAGCCACGTACTTTTTTAAAAATCGCACTTATCCAATGAACGAACGAACGCACGTACGATTTTATCGATCGCGTCACGCTCGCGAAAATGCTTGTCGACGATGTTTCTCAAGTCGAGCTTCTCCTCTCCTCCTCCGCAATTAATCTTAATCCGTATTTATTCGCTGGAACGAGTCGAAATTTCGGTCGAACGGAATATTTGCGCAAGAATAATTTATTTTATCGACGAAACGCAGGGGTTTATTTGGGTTTTTGAATCTCGAATACCGACATCCATCGGGCAGATTTACGTTTTCCCAAGGATGTAAAAGAGGCAGAGTTGTTTACGGCGCGAGGAGGGGAGAGGAGGGACGGTGCACTTGTTCCGGAGGTGGAGACGTGTTTCGCACGAGAATCGGCGCACGAGGGTGGAAAAGAATCGGCGCGCACGTTGGCTCGTAAGAGCGCGCCGAGACGAGTCGGAAGGGCTTCTCCGCTGGAATTTATAGGAAAGATAATATATATCGAGGCGTTTCGCGGACAGAAGTGGCTTATTCCCGGTGTCGGGGCTCGGCCGGCTAAAGAATGTCCCGCGTTTTGATTTATACGTCCCGCCACGGAAGTTGCGGGATACTCGCAAACATCTCGCGAAGCCCCGCGAAAAATCCCCTCTTTCCTCTTCCTCCCCTGTGGTGGACCAGCCACCAGCGACGATTTATGGGGGAATTTCATTCCTCCTCGTTTATTCGCGCGCGCCGTCACCGGCCATCCTCCACCACTTTGCCATCTCGTTTTCGTGGGAAAACGATGATCGAGCCGCGCGTTTCTTAAGGCGGCCGCCGCCTCGCGACATAAATTATCATGGGGGACAGGGGGACGAAAGGAGGGAAAATCAAGGTGTCAACGGGCGTGATACATGGCGCGGTAACGATCGATTTGTCGCGATGACACAAAGGCTTCCACGTGGCGGGTGGGGAGGAGGGGAACTCAATATCCATGGGTGCCAGAAAAATGTCGCTCTGCTATTTCACAAAAGAAACCCGATGCCAGGAAACCATTATTCTCGGACAATTCTTGCTACATCCAACCCGTTTCCTCTCAAAATTGGATGTTCCAATGTTGCGCGTCGTAGGCGAACCATCTCTCCCCCCCTCTCTCTCCTGCGCGTCGACGTATCGGAGATTCGAGCCCCCTCCCTCCCTCTCCCCCCGATTTTATTATCGAATTTTCGTGACGGCAATCACGATGCCTTCCCGTGCACGCGGCAGGGAAAATAATCGCGATGCCTCGCGAACCGGGTAGACGCGTCGATATTGAATTTATACGGTTGCGGGAGTCCTGATTGGGCCGGTCGGGTATCGATTATTCCGATGTCCAATCCGACAGATTTTCTACCTAATGGCTATTTTATATCGTTAATAGGGTAATTCTCGACGAATTTTACGGATAAATTCCCAGGATAAACACCACACCCCTCCTTCTTCTCCTTTCGTTCGTTTCGATTTTAACGATGGATTTTAAAAGTTGAGAAAATTCGGCACGGATCCGATTGTATTATACATCGGAGACGGCCGTCAAATGGGAAACCCGGCCTCCCGATAACAACGCGCTTCAACCTCCAAGTAATCAGATCCTCCCAATAGACCGTTTCGTCGGTCAAATACACCTACTTTGCCAATTACCCGGCGCGGCTACTTCAGCCAATTACAACAAGCGGCCAGCCGATTCCCACTATGCAAAACGGCGGCGTCACGCGTGCTCGTGTTACCGGCTCGCCAACTAATGAACGCGCGAGCCAGCTTCGTGCGCATACCGCTAAGGAAGTAACGAACCCTGTCGTGCGCCACGATTATTCGTCGAATGGCGTAGATGGACGACTGTGTATGTGTGTATATGTATATGTGTGCAGTTCGAATCGAAATTAACACTTCTCGAAACGGTTCGTTATTGCATCTCTCTCTCTCTCTGTCTCTGTCTACTCTTTCTTCCTTTCGCATTCTTTCTGCAAATTAATCTTTTCCACGGGTAAACGAATTATTCGAGGTATTCGATCGTCCATGGGGGGGAAATCAGTTTCGGGAGTGGAATTCTTGGTGGAAATTACACCGGCTTCTCCGTTCAAACTCGACGCGAAAATTAAACGGCGTTCTTTGACGGGTCGACGAAAATAGCGCGGCGGCGGGGGGGGGGGGGGGCATAAGCAGGGGGACACACAAACAACTCGTGATTAAACGTTTAAGCGAGAAGACACTTTTTAGGAAACGCGTCCCCTTTCGCGACCCAGAGGGATTTAATTAGCCGCTCGATACGATCAAACAACGTTATCACGTTCGACCGGATTCCACAAGGCAAATCGCTTGTTCCTGTTCGTGGAAGCGGCAAATTTTTGGAAAATATTAGCCGCGGTTCCGTTGAAAGTCGGACACCGAGTACATATCCCCCCCTCCCGTATTTTTATCGAAGGGCGAACAAAGGGAAGAGAAACGGGGACGAAGAACGCCGAGCGTCCCGAAGAATAAGTCTGGGAAATGCGAAGCTTTGAGAATACATGTCCGGCTGGGGAATCGGATTCCTGGGGAAATATTTGATTTTTATCCGTGCAAGAGGACGCGGTTTACGTGATCGAATCCATCGTTATCCGACCGCTTCTTCCATTTCTCTTTCTCTCTCTCTCGAAAGAGAATCTTCCAAATTTTCCATTTAGAACTTCCATTTGGAAATATGGAGTGATTGTTTACGCGTATATATCGAAGAGGAGGAAAGGAAAGGAGAGGCATAAGTAAAAGGGAAGAAAAATCGGCGTTAAAAACTCGGTTGGATATTACGGGAACGCTGTCAGCGGTGACAAAATGGCGTCACCGGGAGCAAATGAGACCTTTTTTTCGGATCGATGATAGTCCTCGGCCGGGATTACAGCCAGTAGAGAAAGGAGAAGGATGAGGGAGGAGGTAAAGCCTCGCGCCGGCCCCCGGTTCTTACGGGTTGGAATTTTCAGGCGTCAGGCTTCTCGGGAAATTTATAGCGGGGGTCACAGCTTGGATCGCCATGAACAGTGCTCACCCTCCTTTATCCGAGCTTGTTATCGTTCTCAACCTTTTGCCCTTGTAGGAATTACATACGTGTCCTTCGCCTCTATGTACGTATACATTACGTATACATATATATACGTATATACACACACACACATATATATATCTACGTAGGAACATTTCGATTCGTTCGCGAGTATATATATATATGTAACAGACGCACATACGTATAAAGTAAACGCACGATTACACACACGTGCAACGAGACCACGTACGATTGGTCGGGCAGCGCAAAATTTAATTTTGATAATAAGCGCTCCCGTATCTCTTCTCGATGCCGGGGAAATGCCCAACGACGATTCCTCTCGCGGGGCGAGGAGATGGAACCGGAGGAGTCAGCTCGAAATCGGTATCGGTTAGGAAGAAAAATCGTAGATCGGGATAGAACGTAATAACGGTGGTATAAAAAAGTTTGGAACGATATTGAGTTACGCGAAAGATTTGCCGGATCGCGCAACTTGGAAAGATTCCGTGTTCCTTAAGGCGTAACTTTCCTCCGAGACACTTAACCTTTTCGTTTTATCGCCGGTTACAGGGCAGAGAGAGAGAGGGAGAGGAGCGAAGGGAGAGGCGGGTCGCGGTATAACCCGGCCGTGACCGCGCGGAATGACTCGGGATTTAGCTTCCCCTCGAACAGGCTGCACTTAGAACGGAGCCCGAAATCGGGCCAAGTTGGATCGTTGTTTGGACAATGTATTGTTTGTTCAAAACTGACCCCGCAGGAAAGCATAACAGTTACGCGCGATGAACCGGTTGACTTTGATGGAGCTCCCAACCGTGGCGATGTTAACTCCGACCCGTTGGCGCACCTGTGCCAATGTTGTTCCTTCCGCGCTATTAAAAATATCTCTTCTCTGGGAATTCTTCGAAACGAAACTCGGATGACAACTCGGTCGGGCTGCCTCGGCCAATGCGCCTCCACTCTTCCATTTAGAAACGAACGCAACTTTGCTCGATTTAAGAAGGATTTGCGAGGATTTCGCTCCCGTGAAATATTCTTCGATGCTACTTCGCCTCGATGTGTTTTCTCTTCCCCCTCGTATTTTACATTCTCGACGAAACTCGTTCAACTATAATACCTCGTTTGCTTTTTTTTTCTCTCCTCCAAATTTACCATTTTCGTGCAACAATGTTGTTCACGCGAAATTCAGATCCGTGGACGTGGCGAATAAGAGATCGCGCATAAACTCACGTCGCGCCGCCTCCTGGTTTGATATTCTTTATTACGCGGCCGCCAACCCCGTTTTGCTACGTGTCCTTCCCACGAGTCACGGATCACCGCATTTCCGTATCCGGTTCCGCGATCAAATGGAACACGTGCGCGCGCGATTTTATCATCTCGCGATTCTCGTCTCTGCCGCTTTTTTCCCCGCGCGTGTCAAAGCGGGGCAAATTGAGTTTTAAGGCGCGAGGGCGGATCCCTCCCGAGAGAAGGAGGAGGAGGAGGAGGGAGGAAAGACAGGAGATCGAAGAGAGAATGCGTCTTCGCGCAGGCTGGAGTGATCGGCTCGCTGATTTATCGGACTATAATTTAGTCGGCCGAGTGGAGGACGGTGGTCCGCCTTTTGCAGTTGGCCGGAGGGGACGTGACGCCGCGATCATCCAATTTCACGGTGGCTCTAATTTTTTTCTACCGCGCCAACTGGATTTATCTTATAATTATGACGTATTACTCGTGTCTGGTTAACCCTGGAAACGTCTACTAATTCACCTCGTTCCCTTTCTTTTTCCAAAGAGGGATATCATTTCCCAACTTTACTTTAAAACGACATCTTTTCTACCGTTCTTCTTCTAAATTAATGAAAACATTTCATAGAATATTTATTACTCGATTCGCTCGAAAACTTGTGCGCGGAGGATTTAGAATCATCTTGGAAAAATCGTAGAAAAATCACGAGAATCAATATCGTTCTCGAAGAATATTATCTACTATCGTTATATTTTCTTTTTAGTATCCGATGTGTTTCGATAGTTAAATTGGCGATCGATCGTTAATCAGCTCTCGTTGACGGAGGATCGAAACGAGATTCTCAATGCTTTCTTTCTCTTCTCCCTCCTTCCTCCCTTTTTCAACGACATCGATCGTTGTGCGAACGATTTAATTTCGCTACCCGAAATGATGAATTGATCGGAATGCGACACAGAAAGCAACGCCAGGATCACCACTGAATTTGATTCTGTGAATCGTCGAACGGATGCGCACCGTTTTTATGACACGGTGTTGTACGTACAATTTCAACCCTATCCCAGGCACGCGATCATCCCAGCACACCAGTGGCGTGTGATTCGTCCAACTACCTTCCGGTGTTACATAAAAAAAAAAAAAAAAACGAAAAAAACACCAATAACTTTCGACTAATTGCGCGAACGATCCAAGTCCATCCGGAATCCAATCGATAGATGGAAAGTTGTCGAATTATCCGATTATCCGCGACTCCATCGACTCGTTTTTTCTCTCTCTTTTTTATCGATTCACGAATTCACGCGAATTCTCGTTACAGCTCGAATTTTACCGTTGAATAGTAATATTCACGAGGTGGTAAAGGAAGGGAGGGGATGCAGCTTTTCAGAGATCGTATCGCAAATTATCCCTCGCGGTGGAACAAAGGAATGCGGCTGGGGAGGGTTAAGGATCACAATAGTGGGGGATTGTCACGCGAGTGTTGCACGTTCATCCGGGCCAGGTAATAGCGTGATGTATAATTCCCGACTACATCATCGTCGTCATCATCATCATCATCGGGGTCGTCTTTTTTTAAAGGTGGCTCTCGCCGGAAGAAACGAACCCTTTGTTCCCCGTTGATCGTTCACGCGTTCCACGCGCTCGTTACGTCCCGCGGCTGCCTGGTCCATTAATGTCTTCTCCTCTCCCTCCCCTAGACTAGATACCAGGCCAGCTTTAATTGTTCGTTATAACTCAGCCCAACTTCTCCCGCAGGAGATCTCCACCTCGCGGGTGGAGATTGGCCAGGGGAAAGTATATCCAGGGAAAGAAGAAGAAGAAGGGGAAGAAGAATCGAGCCAAGGTGGACGGAGTAGAAATGGAAAAGGTGGGAGGCGATGGAAGGGGGTGAAACAGAATGGACGATGGGAGAGAAAAATGTGGAGAGAGAGAGAGAGAGTGATGGCCAATACGGGAAGGAAGAGGAGAAGAACGGGTTTGAGACGAAGGGGAGGCAGTTTAAGTTGGTGGAGTGTTAGGCGAAAAGATGGACATTAAGGCGTCAGGCCACGTCTCGTATGCATCCCCAGGGCCGTGGATGAGGTATCGTGGAAAAAGGAGGGTGGCACCTGGTAAATCAGTGTAATCGGTGACCTGCCCTGGGAGTACATTAGAATAATTTATGATCGGGACCCCGCTAAGACGTAAAAAGACATCGTGTTATCCATAGGCCACCGTTTCTCCCACCTCTCTGCTTCTCTCCCCATTCGTCCATTCCCACTCCACGAGCGATAAGTTGACTTTGGACGAGAAGTCGTGGCGATTCTCGATTACGAGGCCAAGTTTTACAGGCCATTCCGCGTGATTTATGTCCACCGGTGAGTCGGACGAATCTGGAAACATCAGTCAGCGGGGATATTTTTTTCGCGGATGAAAACGTATTTCCTCGCTTTTGGTACGAAGTTGGTTTTTGAGAGAATTCGTTCGAGGAACGATCGTTCCCCAGCGAAATTAAAAACGTCGTAAAAATCTTGAATGATGTCGGTGGCCGGGACCGTCCCTATTTGTTAGCTTTATCTCCGACTAGCCACTTTCTAGCTTGGCCCCTTCTCGGTGTCGGGAGCAACGCTGATTAGAATTCAGGCAGGCGGCGAAGAAGAAGACTTGGAAAGAAAAACGGGTATCGTGCTCCGCGGGGCACCCGTTCAACCGTTCACGAGAACGCGAGAAATATAATAAATTCCCACTGTCTTTTTCACAGTTTTACATCCGCGCTACATCGTTCCAGTTGCGTCCATTTATCGATGTATTTTGCGCGCGAAAAGTTCTCGCGCCGCGTATTCGAGCAATTTTCGCGAGTGCATGGCGAGGTGTGAAAGCGTTGCCAAGGATACTTTTGGGATTCGATCGCGAGGAGGAATGCATTTGACACACGAGTTTCACAGATCCCGGCGAAGAGGGCGGCGTTTCGAACTCGATCGCAACAGATCAAAACTGGTCAAACGAAACTTGGGTTTTCGAATTTAACTTGGGTTAGAAACGTTCGAAACGAATACGAGCAACGATGGCTAAAAATCGTTGCTTCTCCCTTCTCCCCTTTTCGATCCGGTCAGAATTCTTGGGATAGATTTTCGCCGAAACTTGGAAAGAATGGATGAAAAATTTCATCCGACTTGGATTTTGGACTTCGTGAGCGGAAATATTAAAAAATTCATCGCCTCTTAGGTCGTGGTCGGTGTATATGATATAACGCGTGCCGCACAGGAACCGTGTACACACAGGGAATTTCATGGGAATGAAATTCATGTGGCTGCATCGGGGAAGAGGATTAGGCAGCGGCAAGCGTTACTCGCGAGGAATTTGCTGGCCTCCGAGTTACCTGATGTCGCTCCACGACAGAGAAAATTCATACGTCGCCTCTTAACTGTGGACCCGTTATCCCGCTGCCCCAGAAATCCTCCCCCCCTTTCTTATCTTTGTCTTCTTCGACGCGACGGCTTGTTTCTTCGTGGGATTTCGCGTTAAACGGCTGGCCTGCGCGCGGATGATTACATCGTTAAACGTCTCCAACTCGCTCTATCCAACGAATTTCAATTTCTCTTTATTATAAACTCCGAGTAAACGTTTGACTTCCAGTTACGAACTCCGAAGCAAATACTCCGAGAATTCTCTCCGAGAGAGAGAATCTCGATCTCAAGAATTATCTTGTTGCATATACTTTCAAGTACATATATATATATATATTTAAGTAAATTAAGTTTTTACCTAAGTTTTATCGTCGAAATTACTTCTCTCGAAAAATTTTTAAGTAACAACGCGCCATTATCTCGATATAATTATAGAACCCGTTAAACGTGTAAAACGTACGTTTTATTTTAACCCAACTTTGTTCATCTTTTTTTCGCAATCTGTATTATTAACGATTTCGAATCCGTCTCTAGACTTTCACGTCAATTTCGCGGGGAAAAAATAGAAATAGTTTCATCGATTCCACTGTCCCTCAAACGTGTTGCCATTCATAGTTGACGAATAAAACGAAAAAGTCGCGTCTTATCCCACGCGCGTTTTCATCCCACGTTTTCAATATTTACCCATTTCTTGGCGCGGCGAGATCGTCGCGATTAATTCGATCCATCGTATCGATGGAACGGCTCGTTTTCCAACGGAGACGGTGGCTCGATTCGAAAGATTCCGCGTCGATCCATCCTCGTGTTTCGTCCTCTCCTTGCGACTCGGGTAAACTCGAGCTTCTCCTTCTCCCCACTGTTTGTTGACACGTCGCGGCCCCCGTGTTTCGTCAACCGTGATTCTTGCGTGTTTGCTCGCGTCGATCACTCGCGCGACGCGTTCGGAAAGACGTGGACGAACCGCTCACGATTTCCTGGCGGAATGGAACAACGCTCGGAGATCGGACAAATCGGATTACCTGTTGAACGGATTATATCATGGCGTATAGCGATATTCCAGAAGAGAATTTTCGCTTTTTCCGTTATTTCTCCCGAATTCGGAAATGTTGGTCACAGGCGACGCGTATCGATCGTTGCACAGAGATTCGTATCGAGATCGCGCGTCGAATTTTTATAATAGGGCGAAGGGAGTGCAGGGAGGGAGGATGTGTGAATGGAAAATATGAATTGTTTGCGTTTTAATATTTATTCTGATATATAGGTCAGGAACGCGTGTTAATTTATACATTCATATTTTATTTCGCGCGATTATTAATTGATGTAGGACGGAATAATCGATCCGATCATCGAATTGACATGGATGACAAACAGATATCGGATAATTGTAAAAAAGTTTCGAAAAAAATGTGGAACGATACGTTTTTCCATATCGTGGCGAGAAATATCGTTATCGAAAATAGGAAACATGAAACAAGAAAAAGAAGAAAAAAAAAGATCTTAATTCGTTAATTGTTTTTTTTTTATCAAATTGGAAGGGATAATTATTTAAGGGATAAGTAAAGTTTATCGAATTTATCATGTTGCCTGTTATTATTATTATTATATGTCCAATTTGGTAAATCATGTTTGTATTTTGCAAATATACTAGCGTAAATGCGGTTAAATATTCTGAAATTTTGTTATATGCTAATAATCACATAAAATGAAATATGAATATGTTAATACACCATGTGTATTGCTATCCGTGTATCGCGATATACGTGTATATTGGCATAATGTATACACGTATTGTAAACTATATGAATTACAACATGTATATATATGTATACACATACATATATACACATATATTGGATATAATGATATGATAGACGTATAAACGTAATTTTAGATACTCGTCAAATGGAAATTTCCATTTCACAGAGACTACAAATTGGAGAGAAATCATGTTTAAAAATTGATCGAGTGGCGGGTTTCGAGTATTACGAGTATTATATACCATTTGAAAACTTTTAAAACGATTTATCAAAATCGATTATCATCTTTTAAAATTCATATATATTCACGATTACAGCAAACACCGAATTCGAGGAGATTACCATCTATTTTGTATATCGCGATATAATTGGCGGGCGAGGATCGTCGTGGCGTGATCGCAGCGTGTGATTCGATTTCACCGGCCAACGATCGACAGAGGAAGGAAGGAAATGGAATGCAGGGAGGAGAGATCTCCTCCCCCCGAATGACAAAGCGCACGGTGCTCCAGGTGAGAGTCACCGGACGTTACTGCCGTTCGAACCGCTTCACGACTAATGAGAGTAATGAGAATCCGGAGTGGTCACTCATTCGAATTGCGAAAACGGTTGACTCGGTTGTAGAAAAGAATCGCCGGATTCGCACGGAGGAAGGGAAGGAATAGAGAGGGAGAGAGAGGGGAAAAGAGATCGAATGGCCAACAGGGAGATCCCGCACGGCAATTTAAATTGCGCCAGATGGGTACCTGCACTGCAGGATTTCATTGCTCGAGGTCCTTTTTCTTGCGACAATTGCGACTGGAAATTGCGGGCTAGATAAACTGGATTCGCCCGTGTGCAACTCTCCTTTGTCTCCACGCTTTATCTCCTCGCTTTTTCCTCTCTCCTCTCTCTCTCTCTCTCTTTCCCTCTTTCGCCGCTATTTCCAAGAAACACGCCGCGACTACTAATTGCGCTTTAACAATAAACCCATTATCGACGCAGCTGATCGGAAAGTTGAGAAACAGAGAAACAAAGAACCGCGCCCGCGTAGTTTTTATCGAAACTTTTCTCCGAGTTTTAACCAACCGAAATTGGACAATATCCCTCTCCCTCTTTACTCTGTTCCGTCTCGTTAGAAAATTTTCTCAAACGCGTTATCAGGAACGAAAGAGGATACATGATGAGGCGGACAGACGAAGGGCGAGGATGGAATTCGTCGAATTCGCAAAGTCGGTAGACGGCGACGAACGGTCGTCGGTCTGCAACGCGGCATACGCCGCAAATTCCATAGCTTTAAGCGGATTAAACCGGATCCCCCCCTGGTATTCCGGTAGTATCGTTGTTAAACTTGATTACACAGCCCAGTTTAGCCAGGGGAATATAATTATACGTGGGTCGACGTGGGTTCGACGTAAGTTTAAAATTTGCGCGGTTTTCGATGTTGATCGAGCCGCGAGGACAGGTGGTTTCGAGAGGGGCGCGCGAACCCCTCCCCCGCTTCCCAACTTCGTTCGTCGGGTATCGTTGGCAACTCTTGGCGGCCATTCGAGTAACGAGGTATCGAGTTTGCTAGTCAACGCGGCCAGTATCCCGTTACACGCTCCTCCCCGTATCACGAACAATCAGATTATCGCGCTAATTCCGTACGTACGCTCGACAATTGCCACTCTTCTCCCCGATTCGTTGGAAATTTAAACGATCGCTTTTCTTCGCCCGAGGATCGATCGAGGATTCGGTTAAAGATCGGTTGTTTCGTTGTTGGATCGAAGAGTAAGGAGAGCAAAGGAGAATTCGAATCTCTTATTAATCACGCGTGCCATTTCGAGGGTGGTCAAATTTTCGGTGAATGGCTCTCGTTAATTCCATCTACGAGCTTATATAGAGAAATTGGTAATGGACTAATGAGAATAAACGAATGGGATATTTCTATCTTTGAGAGGGGGTGAGAATCGCGATTAATCACCTCGATTGTTAAACTGTCGTTCGAGAATATTTCTTAAAAAGTTTAAATCGCGCGTTAATTAACGTGAAACTCGTTAATTACAAAATCGATGTCTCTCGATATATTCTCGATCGATTCACGAGTAAGGCCGATAAATAATCCGGTGGCGGAGATAAAAATTTCCTACTAAACCACCGACCGCGAGTGGACATCCTTTAGAAAACGACGGAGCAAATACCTTAACCCGAACGAAACTCGTGTCGCGATATCGAGAGCATTGTCGAAGAGGGAGGGGATGGTTGCGTCTCAGCGTCGTCGTAGTGTATCAAAGCGGCAAAGCGGCGCTATAGAAGGCCGCCACCGGAAAGAGTGGAAGCGTCTGAAGCCATTTGCAGAGTTGGCGATCTTGATTGATGCGTCTCCGGCCGACCCCATCGGGAGAGCAAAGTGTTTTCGAGCGCCAACGGCGCCCGGACCCACCCTTTGCAGCAACGGTCCAACCGTGTTCCAAAGCGTTTACCGCGCCACGTCGAATATCGCCGATAAAACCGGCCGAGGGGAGGGAAGAGGGATGGGCGACAAGTCGAGCGATTCGATAAATATCGAACTATCTTCGAGGGGGTGACGGCGATCTCGCGACGGGACACGATGGCCCGTGAAGTTTGATCGCGATTATCGGTTTGCGCGGGGTCGATTGTTAATTAATCGCGATGACGGATACGTTTGGATAAAAGCGACGGATCTCCCCCATCCACAAACGATTTGGAAACGAAAACGAAAGGGAGAGAGAATCGGCGCGAATCGAGGAAGATTCGAAGGCGGCACAAATTATTCTCTCCGTTTTCCGTTTCGAGCGGGAACAATCGAATTTTGCGCGCGTGAGCGAAACCGCGCAACTGTTTCGCATTCTCTCTGGGGATTTCTCCCCTTTTTTTTCTCTTTTTTCCTTTTTTTTTTCCCTCTTTCTCCACACCCATTCACCCCGTCGAACCGCGTACAAACGAACACCGCCAAGTGTACAGGTTTACGTGGGGCCGCGGTGTACCTTGTCGGGGGTGAAACGAGAAAATAAGAGGAAAAGAGAGGGGGAAGCGGGGAAACAAAATTAAAAGGTTCGTTCAGAGGAATTTCCTGATGCTTTTAAGGGCTGATGCTTTAACAGGCCAGGTGGGAACTCGGCGAACAATTAGCGTCGATTACGGAGGGTTACACCGCTAATAAAACGTTGATACAATTTGCACGATATATACGTGTATATAATATGTGTGTATAACATGTATATAACGCGTACACACGGGATCGAGGTTGATATCTTATAAAATCGGCTCGGCCATTTTATGAAACGCTTTTCACGCGGCGGCGCATATTCCGCGCGAAAACTTTTACATCCTCGATGCTCTATCCATTTTGCTCGGGTGGTGGTCGGTCGCGGTTAAACTAGGTAAAGCTCTAGTTTCGCTCGAGTCCACGGTAGACTGCACGCTCTCGATCACAACCCTCTCTCTCTCTCTTTCTCTCTCTCTATCTTTCCTCTTTTCCACCTCTCCCTTTTCGTTTTCCTTTTGTTTTCGAGCGTCGAATCGATCTTCGAGCGGAGAGAGAAAGAAAGAGAGAGAGAAACAGAGAGAGAGAGAGAGCGAGGGCCAGGTGCGACGCATTTGTTACGGTTTTAGGAGCGGGATTACCGGAGACGTTTCCCGGACGAATTGCACGGACAGCCGTTCCATCGATGGAATCCACTCGTAAGGGAAACAAACGTGAATAGGCAGACCGCCACTCGTGTATCCCGATTTTTCTGCTCGTTGAACGCATCCGATAATTGACGGATTCGCGGTGTCAAGTTCTCGATAATATCCAACGTCCCGTACAATTTTGATCGCGGTATTATCTCCGCGAATATCGTTTAATCGAAGGGATTTTAATGAGATTTCCCAGCAATCTCGATATCGCCGTACGAAAATAATCCGCCCGATTTAAATTTTTCGTTCCGCGTTCTGAACTCCTTCCAAGAATAGCAATCCATTACTTCATTTCCGTGGAGTTTCAATTGTATGGAAGATTCGAGGAGCTCCGGTTTCCTTTTACCCTCCTAACAATGTCGGCGGGGCCGAGTTCCGCGTCTATATATGTATATATATATATATATATATATATATATATATATATATATATATATATATAAAATATGTCATAGGAGTCTCTTCAGGGGGCATTTCGAACCGTGAAATTGCTATTTATTCGGTGAACGGTGTGTAGGTTGAACGAACGAAACGAAGCCGAGAGAGAAAGAGAGAGGGGGGAGGGGGGAGTTCGCCGACATAACCATTTGGCCGGCTCGAAATCCATTACTGGCGAAACTATGAAGTTATCGCGCCGCTACTTGCCAACTACAAGCCACGCCGATCGAGAATGTAGGCCGCTCCTCTCGGGTTCAAGGTGCTCCTCGCGAGTTCCAGACGATCGTTATCGTCGCGAGGAGGATCCTACTATCCTACGACAAGCTTGGCCGTTGCGATATTCGAATCGAAGAAAGCGGTTGCCTCGACCGCTTTCGAGGACGAGATATCGGTTCGAGATGGAATTTCTCGAGAGGATCGACATTCGTTCGTGAAAACTGTGACGAAATGCAACGCCATCTTGCGAATTGGTTACTCTTCGATAACGTTGGTATTCTTTATACTCGGCCACGCGATTCGAAACTTGCGTGTCTCTCTTCTCTCAAACATCCAACGCGTTCCAAGCTCCCATTCTCGACCAATGAACCGTGAGAGAGATTCTTTCCCCGCTTCGACACGGGGAAAGAAGAGAAGAGAAGAGAGAAATGGATCCCCTTGGAGGAGCGCAAATCGGTTCGTTTGCGCTGCCAACGAGTCACGCCTACGCATCGATCACGAATCATTCGCGAGGGGAAAGTGAATTTTTTTCCCAGGGACGAAGGAAATCTGTTTCGAAGGATGCGACCGTCGCCAATTTTCCATTTTAACCGCAAATTCTTCTCGTCTCCTCGATCCCCGTGCTAAAATACGAGCGTGTTTGTTTCCGAATTGCCATCGTGGCCGGGGTGGGACGGAAAGGGATGAAAGAAGGGATCGACACTGGTAAATTTAAATCTCTTCGCGGGGAGAAAGGTATTTGGTTTGGAGATTTAAACCGAGTTTAAATTTTTGGTTTTTTTTTTTTAAATAAATGAAACGTTCGAATTTTTTTTTTTTACTCCATTAATATCTCAAAAATTCATTTATTTTCCCTTCTTTCGTTTAAAAGAAACTCTGTTTACTCGTCGAAGAGCATTTACGATTTAATGGAAAAAGCGACGTTTCGTCGAGTTGAGTGTTTGCGGCCATTTTTTTTTACCTATATGCGACGCACGTGTATATTTGGCCCCGATTTGCTTGTTCCAAGCGAAATTGCGGGCGAAGGAATGCCGCGCGGGAAAATATCTCCATTGACGAGCGATGATGAGAATGCAATGGACGGGTAATGTAATCTTGTCATGTCGATCATGATTACGTTCGGAATGCGACTAAATGAAGCCATTGGTTTCTAGCGACATTAATTTCGCGTGTGTGCAACGTTGCAACGGGTTATGCTGCGCGGAATATAATTACAGTATATTAATTACAAATATAAATATTTACAAAAGTGTCATGATTAAAACGTAACTGAAATCAAATTATCGATATCATCCCTCTTATTTAACATTCCATTTCACGTTCTACTGGACACCGGTGTTACATAGCGTTTCAATTTCTCGTTCATTATCCCGCTCGGCGAAGCGTCGACGATACGTTTTCCAATTTCATGCGATTTTTGTCGTCATCCTCGCGTCTTCCGCTTTCCTCAAGGGAAAGAACGAAGAACAACACCGCCAAACTTTGGCTAATCGGGTCGAATCGGGTTTCCCTTCAATGACAATGAAAATCGAAACACTCGAAATCAATTGGTTGATCAATTATCGCGTCAAGTTTCGTCGAGAATAAAGAAGGGAAGAATCCTCGATCGTCTGGATCGCAATTGGAAAACAATTCGAAATCGAACGCGAGAAAAATTGGGAGAGAAGGCGTAGCTGGTTTCGCGGATTGATCAACCTCGTTATTTACGACAGTCGACCATTACCTCCGTTCCATTTGCGATTTCCTTCCATCTCTATCCACCCATAAACACCGCGGACGAAATTTGATTAAGTATCAATCACTCTTGGCGATACGAGTTTGGCCGATGGGAATGCTCGATACCCGGCCACAATTTTGAATTTCGATCGGCCTATTCGGTGACTGGTTTAAAGGGTCGGCTAAATGGAGAATTAACACGGTATATACATGGGAAACAGTCGCGGCACTCGTGGTATTTACTTCATTTCAAAGCCACGCGGACGTTCCAATTTGAATTTTCAAAATTTCCAATTTAAATCTTTTTTCCGATGGAATTTTAAATTCAAAGTGAAATTAAAAAAAAAAAAAAAAAGAAGAAAGAAAAAAATTGCATTAAACGACGTGTAACGAAATCGATTCTCCGATGGTTATTTCCAGTCAAATACCCTCGGCAGTCGGAGCGCAACAACCCGCGAAACGAAGCCCCCGTACGTACAAGTTAACGGACAAAGTCGCGAAGGATTTTTCGAGCGGCGCAAGCATCGAACAAAGCGGGTACAAATTATAGCCGGAACAGGGCGGAATAAACGAGAGGTAGGAGCGATTCTGAATTCCCGAATTACCGGGACCTTGTTACGTCCCGATCGTAAAGCTTAGAACTAGAGAATAATGCCGGCAACTGAAAGCAGTAATGGCATATTACGGAGCGGAATTATGGATAGAGGAGGAGGGGGGCCGCGGGGATTGGGACGGGGCGCGGCGACGGCGTCGTAAAACGGAGCAACGGCGGCGCGTACGTGCGTCGAAATCGACGCCGCTTTCGGCAATTGATCCCGATCGGGGAAACGAGTGGACGCGTAAAGACGGACAGAGACAATTCTCCGCCGATTTTATTCCGGTGATTCGAATGAACAACGATCAGCGGTTTACGATCGGTGGTACGCGTTGTAAAATCGGTCGACGAATGTATCGTCGATTTTTTTCAACGAATACGTTGCATCGAATCGATTATTCGAACGGATGAAGAACAGATGTATAATTGTGTAACGCGTGGAACGGAACGAGGGTTGGTTACCTGTGCCATTGGGAGCTGTTGTTGTTGTTGTTGTTGTTACACCCTGTTAGAAACAACTAGGAAGTCGGTTTAGAACTTGGATGCCCCGAGTGTTTCGCCGATCTGGCTCGTAAATCGCGGCCCCAGCCGCTTATTCTCGTTTCGTCTGATCTTAAACTCGCAACAGCTTCTTCCACGGCTTTTCTTCGACCGACCGCGTTAATTCGTCGAAAGATCCTTTCCCTCGAGACGAGGTGTCTCTCGAATCGAATGGAAATTATTTCGATTTATCTTCGGATGATACACGATCCAGAGCGCGGCCGAGTGCGAATTCGAGTTAGACTCGCGAGCGAAAATAATACGATTGTTTGTCAAACGTTTGGCACGCGCGGCGAACCGATTGGAAACGTAACTTCTCTATTTGATTTTCCAATTATTCCGCGCGTCCACATTGTCGTTGCGCGATACTTGTCCACGTTACATCGTATATTTCACGTGGTATTCCGTGCCACGTAATTTCTGACTAATGGATACACGGATTCGTTTCCCGTCGATACTGTGTCATGGGAAGAGAGAGGAAGAGAAGGGGTTAATTATAGGTCGGCCGGGTTGGGTTGGGTCATCGCCCAGTTTAATTTTTCCCTCGAATATCTTATATTATTTGGGGAATGTTGGTCGTAAATCGGTTAAAATTCCCGGGAATTTTATTCAACTTGGAGATACTCGTATGAACGGATGAATATCTCTGTATGAACTTGATTTTAGTATCACCGATAATAGCTTTCGTACGTTTGCACACGATTTCATTGGTCAATTAGTTCAATTTACGAGTATATGATATTTGGGCACGGGGATAATCAACAAAACGGGAAGGAACAGAGAATCGGAAAGTATATCGGTTTCGAATTAATATTCCAGGTTTCCATGCGGAATATTTATAAAGGCGTAATAATCAATGCAATTATTTGGGAAATTTGCCCGTCGGTTTTACGCGCCCGTTTTAATCCTCCCCCTCCCCCTCGTTCGTTATTCCGAGTTGCACGCAATCAGTGTTTTTAATGCTCTTAAACACCGATCGTTCGAGCGTTAACTAAATATCACGAATGTAAAAGTAATCGGGGTAACCCGTGTAAAATATAACGCGTTCGAAATATAATAAACGGACGGATCGATTCCCCCCCCTTTGAAAAAAAATTCTCACAATGGCCACGGTTGACTGCTTAAAAATTCACCGGATGATGGAGACACCGTTTAGTATTAACCGTTGCCAAGCGGTGCTCGATGAGCCGGGAGCGGCAACTCGCCCCCATCGGCGGAGAGGCCACTTTTTCTCCGGAGGGAGCCACAATCGAGGGACGATAATCCACGTTGACGTGGAATCGTGGCTGTCCATCTGTCATTACATGGCCGCCAACGGAACCCGAGTCAGCAAATTATTCACGCACGACGCCTTGTGACGGCTCTAACGATCCGTACATCCCTTCGGGGATGTGTACGTCTGCCATCTTTGTCGCGTGTCGCTATCTCTACACCGATCTTGAAAATTCAAACAGCGAGGCAGCGGTAAAAGATAAAAGAATACCAAACTGCTGCTCGTTCAGTTTTTTTTTTTATCGAGATCAACGGTATATAACCGTTTTATTTTTTTATTTGCCGACTCGAAAACGATCGAACGACGGAACGTATGTCGACACATGTGACGGGGAATATCTATTAAAAATAACATTGGGTAAAAATACGATAGTACGATAGGACAAGTAGAATGGAAGTCAGTCACGGACAAAGATCGATTAATTTAAATCAGACCAACTCGGCGAGTTTTTCAATCGAAACAGTGACTCGAGATGATTTTACGCACGCGTGACAAGAGTTATTGTAAGCAACGTGAAATCATTCTATATATTTCTCTGCTCTTATTAATCGAAGATAACGAAATCTAACGTAAAAATTATCCGCGTTCCCTCACGAAACTTTTTTCTAGGGGAAAAGAGGAATTTCCTCGACGACGTCCGCGTTCCGCCCTTTTTATCTTCGCTCGTAACTCGGGTGCAAAACTCGACGCGACATCGGGATCCATTTTCCCGACCCGACACGCAACCACTCTTAATTCCGTCCATTCCTTTCCCTCGATAAGGATTCCCGTTTGCAACATTAACGACAAATTACCGGTGTTTCGGCCACCAGCCAGACTTGCAGGGCTTCGACAAATGAGAAAGTTCTCCAGTAAGAGCCAGTTTGCGAGCCGAACCTTCCATCCACCGCCCCGCGTCCAAAGTTGGAGCCCGCGCGACCAAAGTTTCGCCGCGTGTCCCGCCCCGGCTCCAAGTTGAGACGAGCCTCGGCCTTCTTCGGGATCCTGAAATTCTTATTAATGTTTCAACCGGGCGGAGACGGGAAAAGCGGGCCGCATTAAACGAACACCGGCGTCCATCGAGCTTTCCTCTCTCTCTCTCTCTCTCTTTCCCTCTTCTCGTTAATCTTCCTTTTATGGAGTATCGGCTATCGAGTTTAACCGAATTTCCCCCATTTCCGCCGCTTAATACACCCCCACGGACCGACCGACCGGTCGTTTAATCTATTTTCCCGTGGATCGGGTCAGTCGCCGCGAAAAAGAAAAGGGAACGGCGGGATTAATGCGATCCTATTTCGATTTTTCAACGTCCCCGCGCCTTTTCTTCGCCTCCTTTTAATCGTGTCCTTGGATCACGTTTAATGGAAAGTTACGCGTACACGTTCGCCGAAACGTAGAGAAATGGAGTGTATATATATATATATATATATTCGTTTACAGAGATTTCGGCTACGGGATGGAGTAATTATTTCGATTTCTGTGGACAACTGCTGGGCTGGGTAAACGCGGAGATAAACAGGGCGCTCGCTTTGAAAACAGGTTTGTCGCGTTACGTTGATACGAGAGGCGAGGTTGCTTCGGATTACTTTAATCTCGGATTTCTTTCCAATTTCTAATCTTCTTCGAGGGAAGGATAATTTTTATTTTATATGGGTATGTATATATAAAATCGTGATCGTTGTAAAGTAGATTAAACAAAAATAGAAAGCTGATTTTCGTGGTATCGAAAGTTAAGATCTATTGAAAACTCGATACATATAGTATATAGTATGGAAATAGTACGTACTATCTATGAATGGATCGACAAGTTTAGAAATGAACTCGTTTTTCCTCGCAGATTTATCTTTTGAAGTAAATTTTTAAAAAGTAACATAAAAATATTTGGCTAATTTCGATCGAAACTTTTATTTGACATTTTTTTTTTTTTTTTTTTGCTTTAATATCCGATCGCGATTACTGAGTTTGAAATATTTTCGATCTCCGATAGCGGAGTTCAAAAATATTCATAGATTTCTTCGTGTATTCTTATATACTTGGAAATAGACAATTAAACGTCGAATTTTCACAATAATAATTCCATATATTTTCGCTGTTCGGATTCTGTGTTCGGCCAAAGATTTCTCTTCCCATTTCTCGGAATGGTAATCCCATTGAATGGCCCCTCATCCCTAATACCAGCCGTAAGAAAGGAAACTCGCGTTCGCCCTCGTGCTTAAGGACGCATCCTCGTCCCTCTTGCTCAACCTTCCTCTAGTTCCGAGCTTCCGGTTAGTTAATTAAACGACTCGGCCGCTCGTCCGTTGAAGGGGAAATTCGGTGGCGTCTTTGACGATCCTTTGTGGCGTTTTTTTGAAGCCGTTAATTGAAACAGCAGATAAGGAACACGTCGAGGGGATAGTTGAAACAACGTAGATGGATGGGCGGCGCGTGGTAACCGGAGATCGATTCTTTTCTTTTTTTTTTTTTTTTTTTTAAACCATTTCACTCTTCCTCTCTCTCTCTTTCTCTCTCTATTGTACCGAAATATAATAGACACCCGAAATGTGCCACCATCATTTCTTCTTTTCTTCGATATTTTTTTACTCGAGCATATTTTACTTCAGCAACAATAATTATTGCTTATCCCTACAGGAATTAAAGTTTTGTAAATGATTAGCAACTTATCATGGAGCAAAATTAAAATTAAATATTTCAGTTTCATGATCTTTAGGTTTTATTATGTTGCATACTATTGGTGGATTAATCGGAATTATGCTATCAAATTCTTCAATTAATATTATTCTTCATGATACATATTACGTTGTTGGTCATTTCCATTATATTCTTTCTATAGGAGCAGTGTTTGCAATTATTTCAAGATTTATTCACAGGAGGAAGGCATCGATCTGAAATGAAGTGAAGTCGGAAGGGGGTCGAAGAGAAAGAAAGTTCGATACGATCGTTTATGTATTGGAGGCATCGTCGTGAGCCGTGCAGGCGACTATGGTCACAATAATCGCGTACAAATGAAATTATTGCCGCATCCTGACGTTAATTACCGTAAATTGATGGAATTCTATGGTAGGTAACGCGTTTAACGGACGGCAGACGCGGTTAAAACGGGCCCGAGCACATTTTGACCACGAAAGTTCGTAATTGCGTCGGACAAGTTAATTACCGGTAATGAGTGAGCGAAACGATATCTTGCAGTTACGACGAAATAAAGATGAGTCGATCGATATTCTCCTACCATTTCCCGAATTAACGCGAATTTCCCCTCCTCTTCCTCCCATTTTCCTCTCTCTCTCTCTCTCTCTCGCTCGCTATTCTTTTCCCAACGCCCTTCAGATAACGGGAAATTATTAGGAACAAAGAATTTCAAACGGTCCGCGGACAATTTCCATATTCGAAACTACGGAGAATAGTTGAAGGTGATGAATATCAGCCGGGAATTTTATCGTATCGCCATTCGATTATACGGGGAATGCCGTGAATTAATATTTTATAATCGAGTCCCTTTTTTTTTAATCTCCTCCTGAAATTTTAAACAGAAGAAAGAAAGAGAGAGAGAGAGAAATCGCGTAATCGTTGCTCGAAGAGATTCTATTTGGAATTATAGCCCCGAGAGATGGGATTCCGCCGAGGTGACGAATCGCCTTTACGATCATCCGATGAATCTCCCGATCGCCATTAGTATCCCTGCGGTGAACACCTGATTTCCATTCGAATCGAGATTGTAGATAGGATCCCTCACGTATGCGTGGATCGATATTTACTGAAAATATACCCGCCCCACGGGCTAATTCGACCTCGATGTTCGAAAAAAAAAAGGACAAGTTGCGATTATTCATCGAACGATATATCCAAACTTCCCATTATTACGAAAACAACGGGAATTTACGGGTTTTAAATAACGCGAGCAGCGTGTTTTCGAAGGCGAGACACGTGTCGCGTCACGAGAACACGATGACACCTTTTTTTCCCTTCCGCGAATCGCATGTATTATTAATCCCGATGGCTCGTGGCGGGAACGAATGATAGATAAAGGGATGGAAAGAGAGGGAGAAGAAGGGTAATCAGGACGCGATCAGATAAAAAGGGGGTCACGCATAGTCTTGTTTGCTCGCCGACTGGCTTCTTGGAAGTTGGTCGAACGGTTCGATCACGCGAGGCAACTGATGGCCGATGATCGAAACGATGGCCGATTTGTCTGTCGTCGAAATTGCAGCCCGCTCTTAATAACGTACGAGACACGTGTAAAAAAAAAGGTACCGTGTTTAAAAGGGTTAATCCCGTATCGATCGATCGATTACCTTTAACGGAGGCGTTGTCGCGTTAGTGTCTCTAAAGGGAACGTTTTTGTCCTCCTCCAATTTTCAACCCCGCGCGAGATTCCCTTGTAATTTTATAGGGAATTAAGTGTCGTTTCAAGCTGCGGTTTACTCGTTCGACGAAACGTCGTCGGTGGTGAAAAAGAAGAAAGAAGAAAAGAAAAGAGAAGAAAGGATGGAATATCCACCATTGACTTCGCGTCGGTAAATACATCGGTGTGCGCATGCATTATTTCGCGAAACAAATGGAAAGGCGGGTAAATTCGCTAATTTTTTTCTCCCTCTCGTCCATTCGACGTGTTAAATAAACGAATCAACTTTTCCACTACGGGGGAAATTTTCCACTCCCGGGTCCCGGGATTCATAAACGACCCAGTTTCGGTTCGGCTCGCAACATTGCCGTGGCAACCGTTTCGTAATGAAATTCGTTACGAAAAAGGGGAGAATAACGTTCGGCAAAATGACCGGCGAAGAGATCGTGGAGGAACTCGAAACGTTTCCGAAATCGTGTCGTTAAACCAGACGTTTATTTCGGGACCACTGACCTTTCCATTCTCCATTCTCCTTTTCTTCGAATTTTCCCGCTGCGCCATATTGTACACGTGGAACGCTATTAAACCAAGGAAAGAAAATGGCGGTGAATTGAAACGCGCCCATTCACTCGATAATAGCGAACGATCTCGGTATCACAATCCCCGTCGTATATATTCGAGGTTGATGTAATGGTGACCTATATATATATATATTCGCGTGACAATCGTTTTAACCGAGGTTAAATACGAGAGGAAACGATCCTCTCTCAGTTGTAACCCTTGCGTAATCCCTTCCCCAGAGCGACAAAGTTTCTTTCAGGCGTGTCGAGCGCTCTCCATTGAGAAAATTGAATAATTTCCTTGAGAACTGGCGATGCTCCCTTCTTCGGTCCATTATCGTATTCGAATCATCCAACACCGGAGAGGAATCTCGATCCATTGTTGTCTCATAATGCTTATTGTCTGTCAGATTGCGCGGCAACACAGATAATGAACGAGGGAGATGGTATCTGCGCGCACACGTACAAGCGGCCGCCTCCATCATGCTGCGTGCACTCCGAAAGACAAGATAATTAACGTGTCCCACCAACTGCGTGGGTGCGCAACGACCAATCTATTCGAGCCGAAAGCGCGGAATCGAGAATTCGAATCTTTGTCTTGCTGTTCGAGTTCATCGATCCGTGCCTGCTCCCTCCTTCTCTTTCTCTCCCGCCATAGTTAAACGGAATTTGGTTGAAAAACGTTACGAAGAGGAAAGAAAAAAAGAAGAAGAAGAAACGTTACGTAATGACGAAAATATTTTCTCGCGTTAAAATTGTTTCACGCCCGTTTGTTTTACACTCGCGAACGTAAATGCCGCCACCCCTCACTCGACCAGTCTCTCGACCCGGCTCGAGCACTTTTCACACGCCACGGCTTTGACCCAGTCAAATGGCATTCGATCCCGACCCGTCCCGTCCGCGATCACGAGCTACTTCGAATTTCATGGAAGCGAAGGGGAAGGAGGGAGCCACTCGTCTCGGGGGAGGACCGAAAAACAATCGAGCGGCCACCTTACGCTCATCGTTCCACCACAAATTTTTCACCTTTCCACCTCTAAATATTATTCCGTCGTGGCACAGAGTATAATTTATCCTGTGTGGATATTTGGATGGTGGCTCGTGCCATTAAATCATCGCAAGACGTCTCGTATGCGTGTCGAAACGATGATGCGCGCGCATCAGACTTAGGGAGGAGAGATGGTTTATTGTCTCGCAGGCTGAGAATTTATTTCCCGTAAGAAGAAATTTAATTTATATTTCGGCGGCCCTGTCTTTTCTCATCTCACCTGATCTTTTCTCCATAATCCGCACCGATTGACGCACGCTCGGCCTTATTCGAGTACGACGAATTATTTTCGCGATTTCGAAACACTTGGTTTAAATTCGGATCGGACGAAAAGTTTCATCCTCCGACCTCCACTCCCCTCCTTCCCTCTGAATCTCATATCACGGATTTCACGGTATGAATCGAATCGTTTAGGAGATCAAGTCGAGTGTTCCATTACGTGTTGGGCTGGTAGCAATCTGGTTGGACATAATCGGGAATCCATGTTCTAATCTGCCCTCTAATGAAATCCTCGTATGTAGGGGAAGGGATCTCCCTGTTGGGAATCGGGGGCTGCGAAACGGCAGCCGTTCCGAAATAAATGTCAAGGCTTAATTAATCCTCCCCTCCCTTCCCGTCATCGCGAGATCCGTCAAAGCGAGTCGTACGTGCCGGAAGGCGACACTGTTAAATTAATCGGACATCTCGAACCAAACTCGCTCGAGTATCCGACGAGCTACTCATAATACAACGAAATACTCGAAAGATGTGTATGTATATCGTTGTAAAGAAAAAAACTTTGTTCAAGATTTGGTTAACGTCGCGAGAAATCCAAGATTTCTTTCAAAAGAAAGAAACCGAACACTCGCAAGAACTCGCTTAACACGGTTTCCACGATTTCGTTCGTTGTAAAGTCGAAACGCTCGTTCCTAAATCTTCTTATAAACAACGTCCTTTCCTTCGATCTTTTCCGACTCAACAACAATCATCTCCACGAAGGAAAGTAGAATATCTCCTATCCCCCTCGCCTTCCTCGCCCACTTTCGCGCGCATACTTGTCGAAATTGATTCACGGTGGAAGAGAGAGGGCGGAATAGTGGCGCGACGTGTCGCAGCGGCAGCTGCGAAGGACACGAGGGAGTATCGAAAACGGTTCCCGCTCCATTCCTCCTGCACTCGTCCCGTCAGCGTCTTTCGGGACACTCGAGAAATCGACGCGTGGGAGGGGAGCAGCAGCGTGTACGTAGCGGTCGTGGAACACGACGGGAAGAGGTGGGGGATCGATCGAGGGGGGCTCGCGGTGTCGGGCGAGCTCGCGCGGATCGCGCGCCCTACGCGCCTCCACGTTTTGACGCGCGACTATAAATTCGCGTCGCGTCTACCCCGCCGCATCTGCACGCGCGCCAAACTATGCGCATACCGGCCATGAATATATGCATGCGAAGGAATCCGCGTGGCTGCATTGAATTCGACGGGGCGGAATAGTTTCGTCTTCGGGGTCCTTCCTCGAGTCGGGGGAACACGCCCTCCGCGGCCGTTTACCTACTATTTTTATCGCATTTTTATCTCGATCTGCCCTTCCTCCCCTCCTCCACCCGCGGACATTTCTTTTTTTTTTTTTTTTGCGCGCAGCCTGAGGGAAGAGATTCTTGGCTGGATACTCGTCGAGTATTCGAAGTATTTCTGCGTAAAGATTCTTGTTATAGTTGTTGGGCCGACTGAGAGGAAAGTTCAACGAGGGGGAGGGGTTATCGATCGAACGATTGAGCGAAACGATTGCACAAGGATAGCTTTATTCGAATAATTCAAACTCGTGTTACATCCTTGTCTTCCTCTTTCTTTCATAGTTTATTGATTGATGTATGCCAGGAAGATTTGTCAATTGTTGTCAATTGCTCCGTTTTCTCAATGATCACGATCGAGTAATTTTTGAGGATGGAACTTTTCCCTTCTTGAACCCGGCTAGATTGATTTTTATTCTCGGAAAAAACTTTGAAAGATTTCGAAGGCCACCTCGTGGCAAAGGATTTCGCGAGAAGCGGCGAGGTGGGAAAGGCGTGAAATATCACTTTGACGTTTGTTTATTCATTCAGCAAGTTGGTCGGGATTAAATGTAAATTCAGTCGAAGCCCGGGAATTTGGTCGCGCGTCGAAATTCAATAACGCAAGGGAAGGTCGTGAAGAGGAATGTAGGTTAGCGGGCGCGGCGAGTTTCAGCGCCGGCGTCGAGCTTTTCCACGCGTCAAACGTGCCACAAGTAAAAACGCCGCGACAAAATTGCATTCTGTCCCCGGGGGTAAGAACAAAGAGCTTTCGCTTTTGCTTCTCTCTCTTTCTTTTTTCTCTTTCCCTCTCTCTCTCTCTCTTCCGTGTTATAATCTCACAGAAGAAAGCACGATAATCTAATAGAGCATTATAAGAGGCATAAGAGTATCGGCGAGAAAGAAGAGTTTCTTTTTCGGCCGTTGCGTGAAACGCGAGTTTTTCAAACAGGCGCGATGAAAAGTAACATTCGGTTGAATAGACGCCGCGCGAGATCATCTGAAGCTTTCGAGTAGATCTGTCCGCAAAAGGGCATTTCTTTTTTTTCATTCGGTGGGAAAGGACGTCGTTCCTTCCATCTCTCCCTCTCTATCTCTCTCGCTTTCAATTTTCCGACATTTCTCTACGCGAGGCTATTGGATTTCTTTTTCCGGTTTCAAATTGTTCTTACCGACTTGTGGAAGGAAACGTGTATCGAAACACTCGTATTCGTATCATATTTTCAGCGAAAGGAGGAGGGGGAAGAAAAAAAAAAAATCTGACAGATATTCTAGCATCAAACAATGACCGTAATAAATTGTCTTTGAAATATCGAAAGAGGATGAAAACTACCGGACGATATATCGCGTTTTATGAAAAATTTAAAAAAATGGAAAAATACACGGAATGCGCGGAGCAAAATATCCGAGGGGAATAAATTTCGTAAAAAAAAAAAAAAAAAGAAAGATATAATTTTCCCCTCCCTTCCTTTCCCAAACATGCGCGCGATCTAATTACGAAATGACGTCAGTAACGAATATAACCGATACACGACCTACTACCATTACGTGTATATTAAACAACGTAACGCGAAACGCGGATGATCGATCACGCGGATTATCTCGCGAGAGGAGGAGACGGCCGATAGACTTTCGTAATCTGTTTCATATATCGAGTAATCTACTTACGCGTCGCGAATTCCCCGGCCGCGTCGTTTGAAACCACGATTTATGATATTAAACCCGTTACCAGTTCCGGTGACACGCTCGGTTCACCGATTAATCGTCGTCGCCAGGACGAAACCTCAAAGGTTTCCCCATCCCATTTTCGTTTTAACGAAGTCAACCCGATTTCTATCCCTCCCTCCCTCCCCGATTATTATTCTCCCGGCATTCTCTTCACGCGCCACCGCCCTTTCGAAAATCGCTAATCCTTTTCACTACTCGTAAACGTACGTGACCGTGTTTTCGATCACGATCCAATTAATCGAGATGTTAATTTTATATATATATGAGAAACACGGGAGGAAAACACGCGGAAATTATCGTTCTATTTAATTCATCGAGCATTTAATTCGATCGGGCGATTTCCATAAGCAACGAAACCAGGGGCACGTTAACTTGACGCGTCAACGTTTAACACGCCAGTTATCGACCTCATAGTTCACGTACGTCCCGTGCCGCAGCTCCTGTACTTGTAACTGTGCTCGAAACACGGTCCGTTTTGGGGGGAGGGGATATCGGGTATATCGTCGATACCCTTTCGTCGCGACGCTGATCGATTCTAAATTCTTCTGCGAATCTTCGCGATTCGATGCCGCGGAATTTTATCGAATCCTTGAAAGGAGAATTCGTATTTCCCGGTTAATTGGTTCGTTGATCGGACAACGGGGGAAAATTAGCCGTCCGTGGAATCGTTTCTATTTCGAAGTTGGGAACGCGGATCGGGCTCTGCAATTTTCCATCGTTTTTTCTCCCGATCCCGACCGCATACTCGCCACCCACGTTCGTTACGTTCCGTGATACCGCGGTGAGCTTGTAAAAAAAACTATTTTGCCGCGGCGCGGATAGGTTTTCGAGGGGACAATACGCGAATTCGTTGTAAGTGCATTCGCGGAATAATGGAATATTGTTCGACGCGGAGGAATTTTATTTCGGACGCAAGCATTGCGAATAGACGCGTTGCTCGAAAAACACCTGGCCAATAGGCTGTTGTCGCGCGAATCCCGTTTTTATCATCCCTCTTTTTTTCGCCCCGAGAATATAATAACGCGTTCGCGACATTAAATACGAATGCGTGATAACGAGAGACGAGACTCGCGTCGCCTTTGAATCACAGAGGATCGAACAGAGCGTATTCCGTAGAAATTTAACCCCCGTGAATAATTCCTGTGAAACGAGCCGGTTACGGGCCGAACTTTACGTTGCTAATCAGCAACGCCGAGCAACGCGTTTCCCCTCCCTCCCTCCCTCCCTCCCGTTGAAATATTAGTTTCTCGTATCGATAATTACATCATGCACGGAGAACGGTATAATATACGGCTGAACAACGTTAATAATCCACGCTGTTGGCACAACAAATACAAAGAACTGGCATAACGATATCGACGATGCAATTATTTCCGCGCTAAAGCATCATCCCCTCATTACGGCTCGGCGCGGGACCGTTTCAAAAATCGTCTATTTAATTGCAATTAGTTTCGCGTATAATTCCCGTGTATTTCGCGTATTATTAAACAAATTGCGAACGCGGGATGTTGTCCAATTTATCGCGTACATCCACCTCTTCGAGGAAGACAAAATTCGAAAAACGGGAGCTTCTCTCGCGAGACGAAGGAAGGAAGGAAGGAAGGAAGGAAGGAAGGAAGAAAGGAAGAAAGCGTCTATCCGTTCACTTATCGCGATTGTATACGTGTTTTTCGACAACTGGGATATAATTAATGCAAATTAACATGTCGTCGATGGCCGGTAAAATGGCTACAGCCGTAGGAGAGAATAATAAATTAGAAAGATCGGAGAAGACGCTCTCTCGTATTTTCGACGCAGCTTCTTCGTTCCTTCGTAACGATAACTGGCTACTGTTCATTAAGCACCCTCCTCCGTTCACCGGAATGGATAGGGAACATTTTCTTCCCTTCCACCGTTCTGGTCGCGTAATAAATTTCGTTCGTTAATCCGTTCACGGAAGCGCGAGCCCGGCTAGTTATTAAACTAGGTGTGCCTCGGTGTTGCTGAAAACATTGCGCCAAGTTAAAAGTTGCACGAGTGCGCTATTTTCTCTCTCTCTCTTTTTTTTTTATTTTTATTTTTTTTTTTTGCCTCTCATCGCGTATGCGCTGTATTATTTAAGCGGTTCGAGGCTAGTTTTCAGCAAAGTCAACGGATGAATTATCTATGTTTTCGAAACTTGATTCCGAGCCACGGGATGGGACAGAGGATCAGTGGAAAATAACAGAAATACATACATACACACACATACGTACACACAAGTTTCCAGTTTCCATTGAAATGTGGAAACGCGTTATCCCGAACGGGAGGGAGCCGATATCGATAAGGTCCGCGAGATTCAATTTCAGGAATGCGTAAGCTTATAGTTGGAAACAAGGATGAGTTTTCGAGCAGGTGGGGTGGAGGGGGGTGAAAGTTAGAGCTTGCGCGCGGTCGAATCCTAGCCCGGGATTTCCAACTTTTATCGGTGCACCGATTGCTGTCCCGCGGACAATTTTCTTGTCGCCCCGTCTCTCCATTCTTCGTCCAGTGTCTGGATCGGTGAGGAGAATCATCTCCGCCTAAGAGAATCGACGAATCCCTCGCCGAACATTCCTCGAATAAATAAATAAATAAATAAATGAATAAATATATTCCATCCGTCTTGTTTCACCCGCGCTCGTAAAGCGGCGTGGTTTATTCGCGGTTTAACGAGTCCGTTTCTTCTATGGGAAATCCCTCTTAATCTTTCCATAAACCGAAACTGTCTCGGATAAACCGTCTTCGAAGCTCGCTTCGAGAGGGGGAAGTTTTGTCCCGACGAAACGGAGGAAGACGACGGGGCTCGGTTACGGCGAATATGTCTTTGGATAAACGAGGGTGCGGCCTAAAATCTACATTCGGTGTAAACACCGGTGCATCCTCGAAAGCTGGGGCACGACAGCTCGGAGAGGATAGGGGAGAGGAGAGAGAGAGAGAGGATGCTCATAATTCTCCGGTCTGAAAACCGGCGGCGTAGCCTCGAAAGCGAGGAAAGGTGGTGCACATTGTGGAGCCCTGTAAATCTACATTCAAAAAGGGAATATAGAAAATGCCGGCATAATTGCGTTCCGGATTAAAAGAGTGTTCGTATACGTGTCCGTATACGCGCTCAATTTCACCGGGGCAATAAATTCGCGCCTTCGCCCGGGGAACAGAAGGGTGCAGGTGAGTGGCGAGCGAGGCCTGTCTCGAGTAAAATCGTCGCCCCCTCCGCCTTGACCCGACACGTTCATCCTACGCGGCAAAAAGGCCGGAAATTTATTTTCAAACTTTACCCATCGCTCCGCTCGTCTTCACCGAGCAGAATCCACCTGCTATAAAAGTGGAAAAAATTGCGATTTGTTTCAGATATTTTTCTCTCCACGCACGGCGAAATAGTAGCATGAACGAATGAAGTAAGAATAAAAGGGAAAGGTTGGAAGATTTATTTCGAATTTTTCGCGGTAGTAGCCAGTCTCATCTCACAATGGAAGAACAATTTCATCGACTTGTCGAGTGGGAAGAATTTAAATATATTTCAAATCGGCGATCGTTTTATCGCGCGTGGCCTGCGAAGCGGAAACGCAGGATGGTAAAATGGCGGTGAATCGAGGGATGGGCGGGACGAGGATGTCGACGACGACGACGACGATACACACGCGTCGATGAAGCCGACGCGTCTGTCAGGTGGCGGTCTTAGAAGGCGTGGTATTCGTTCACCTGTCTACCGGTTGGATACGAAATGAATCAAAGAGCTTTGACGCCCTTCGGAACCATGAATAATGCATACGCCGCGATCCAATTTATAACTGGCGCGGCGGCGTAATATGTGTTACGCCGTGTTACGTGGCACGCGGCGACGAGCACGCGGGGCCTGTGCCGTTGCGCGCCGCGGCAAAGAAGCCCGGGGAATATTTCAACCCCCGACTATTCCCCGAGTGCTCGTCCCCTGGCATCCCTGCTTAATTGAATGGATGTCGCAGTGTCCGGATTGCGAACGATCCCTGAGATTTTCCGCGCTCCCTTCCCCGCTTTCGTATCGTATTCGTTAAGAGATCATTCTGATTATATGGCCTCGCTTTGTACACTCTTCGCTCGACACCCTTTCGAATTTCCTCGAAATCCGGATAATTAGAGACGCCTCGCTCCGTTATTCGGATAATTATATTGACAATGCGAGGATCGTTACCAATCTTTGCAGGGATTGGTTGAGGCGTGCAAGTTGACTCGTTAATTCCGACGAGGGGATACGCGATCAAGCGGCATCCTTCCATTTCTAATCGGTCGAATATCGAAATTAACCCTTAACTCGTCGCTAATTTCGCGAGAATTAATAATATCGTCAATAATAATAATTCACGCTGATTCGAAACTTTATATAATCGGAGAGGGAATCGAGATAAATGGAGGAGGCACTCGTTGGAACGAATTGCACAATCGCGGTCATACGCGAAAGAGGCGAAAAGGGACGAAGGAATCGCGGAAGGGAGGACCGAAGCCACGGATGGGTGGAAAGAGATGGTCGAGGTCGGAGATAGGTGGGGCGAGTGGAGTACGAGGCCACGCTCGAACACATGTGAACTTATCAGCTGCGAGCAGGTGCTATCGCGGTACAACATTAATGAGCTGCGTTCTATCTGTTCTACTGCGTGCACCGCGCCAGTGCATCTGGCCAATCGTTCACCTCTCTATCCACGTGGCTTTGCGATCGTTTCCTCTCGCTTCGCCACGCGCTCCGATCATCCCGCCTTTTACGAGCCTCGTCAATCGGCCAATAATCGAATGGAACCATTAGCGTATTGCCGGCTACGATTCGTCTACGATTCATCATCGTGGCGAGAGTTTCGAAATTCGTTTGATTCGTATTTTTCTAACCATTGAACTCGTCGAATTACGAAATATTTACAGATGGAATTCTCGCGTTTGTTTAAAAAATTACGAGTGAATATTACAGGATAAAATTAATTTCCATCGTCGAGAAAGGATAGATCATTTTCCAAAGTTTATTTATATTTTTACTCTCGATCCATTTCTCCGACAACGATGTTTAAACTGGTATCCTCGTTTGGTCGATTCTCGGCCAAAGTTGGATCCATCTTTGACGAGGCGACAGCTGCTCTCCGCAGATGTCGTCGCGATGTGTGCCATCGTAACGAATTCGTAGCAACGTCTCGTTGTTCCCGTCTTTTAACGTTAATCGAGCTTATCCTCGGGACAACGCTCGCCAACCCGAAACTTTCTCCTCTCCAGAGGGATCATTTTCGTGGCGGCCACGGCATAATAGATACGGAAAGGCAAACTAGAGAGGCAACACTAGGAGAATAAAGCCAGGATGAATTCGAGACGCGAATATTAGTTACGTCGGCTGACCATAACTTCCGGGCACGAGATACACGTATATGCTAAGTGACACGTCGAAAGTCGGGGACAGTCGCAAACCGACAGATCCTCCCGCGTTTCAATTCAATTGGATTTTTATAGACGACGTCGCGCCACACGGAATTGTGAATTTTGTCGGGTTAACACGGTCGAATGATATCAGCTTGATGAAATATCAGCAATTAAAACGTTTCGTTTTGAACGTTGGCGCAATCGGATAATCGGATAATGTATTTTGTTGATTTTTTCTTTCTTCCTTTTTTTTTTATTTTTTTATTTTTTTTCCCATAATTTATATGGAGACGCGAAATTTTAATTTCATTCGATAATGTTTTGTTTGGGGAACGAGTGGATTTCGACGATATTTTATCGGGTGATTTAACCGGCAGCCGTGATTTCGGAGGGGAAAAAAAAAAAAAAAACAACAACACATACACGACGAAAGCTTGCTTGATTTGTGTTGAAAGCGGGAACGCGGGAAAGCAAAACGCTTGGCTCGCACCGTTTTTCGCGATGATAATATTAGTTGATGAAATAAATCGCTCGAGGTGCCGGTGTTATTTCACCACTCGAAATTTTTTCGAGTCGGTTTTTCGAAGAGTCGTAACTTTCACGCAGGGAAAGCAAAAAATCAAAATTATAAAGATCTTATCCCACCTCCTTATTTCGCCTTGTCTTTCCCAGGTTATTTCAAGCATCGAATCAAGGAAGCATGGACCGAATAGAAAGACGTACAATCGGCCTTGATTTCAATCTCGTTTAAAACTTTTTTTTTTTTTTTTTGGTTCAAAGAAGGGACGGGAGTGCAAAAAAAAAAAAAAAGAAAAAAAAAGAAAGAGCGCGATTCGGAATCGAGTGGAACGATTGTTGTTTCAACGGTGTTATATACGGTATACATACACATACACCCATCCCGTTTGTACATATATCGATACGATCCGGCATCGATGACCGGCCATTGTATCGGAGGGATACGCGCGGAACGGTTGTTACACGCAAGCGAATACGCGTTTACGCGTCGCCAAACACCGATGTTCGGATTTTCCTCGACTGCATTAGCAGAAATACATCGTATACACACCGGCAATACCGTGCCGATCTTCTGCGGCACGAGAATCTATGCTAATTTCATATATGCGTTTCGTGGATGGTAAGCTAAAGGGGGTTATTGGCTCGTTATTGGCCCATCCCCGCCGATATCGGTTATACCGCTCGATTATAACGGTGCTCGCCGATATTGGATTTCCAACTGGCGATGCGGATGCGTAGACGTTTCCAAAGTGCATATGCATATCCCCTCCCCCCCTCCGCGTTGTTGTATTGTAATCAACGCGATGCCGGATCCATCCTCGATTTCGAATATTCCATCAATTTTTCACGTTCGATTCCCCGCGAATTCCTCGCGAATTGACCCGCCTCGCGTCGTCCTCTCGCCTTCCCTTCCTCGCGCGTTAAACGGATCGCCTTCTCTTCCCAAAACGACACAGCCAAGATCAACGCTTCAGTTTTGGCCGACAATTGTGGAGGGAGAATGTTAGGCGTGTTACGCGAGATTCGTTTTCGAGCTTATCGATTATACACGTATGTGGGAGAGGTTATGGGGGAGGGGGTGGGTAGTGGAGCGGGGTGGATATAGCGCGGTGAATTTTAAACGCGCGCGAGGAATAGGTCGATAGCGCGAATTCAAATTCCCTTCAGGAGTCGCGTGTGCGTCAAAATTCGGAGATCGTACTCAATGTATGGTTCAATAGGAGAAGAGCTTCTCTCTTCTTCCTCCCTCTTCCTCCCTTTTTGCTCGTTGGATTCTACGACGCCGAGATATCGCGTCGCCCGCCTTTCAAATATCGCCGGGAGACGTTTTCTGCGCCGTCACGTATATCCCGCGCTGTGTCGGATTCTCGGAAGGAGAGAGAGAGAGAGAGCAGGCATGACGACCACCGGGACGAAATATATTACATGTTTCCCACTTAAAAAGCAAATTTGATATTCCAACCGCCTCGATTCGGGAATATGAAAAGGCGAACGCGATTTGCTTAAGGATCTGCTTTCGTTCCAGCGATTGTGTAACTTCGTTCTGACCGAGTTTCGATAAGGGTTAAAAAGAAATAAAATTCGCTACGCAGTCAAGGTATTGTATATTTATTTTTTTTTTCTAGAGAATTAGGTGCCACGTTAATTGGTTAACTGTCAACGTTGATACCAGCGTTGATCGATTTCAATATTCGACGATAATAATAATAATAAAGAAAGAAAATTAATTTTTCGCATTGGCCGTCGTTGCCAATATTTGTCAAACGTACGCAAGAGTTTCGTTAAACCGGGCAAGAGTTCAAGGGATCCCGTACACCTGAAGATTCGGATTCCCAAGCTCGTGATTACGGTTCGTAACCGGTGGTCAACCTCTGTCTACAAGCTCGAGGATTGTTTCCCGTTTGCTCGCAACGATCGTTCAAGAGTAATTGCCGAGTGGTTCTGGTCGACTCAGCACGGGGGTTGGGTGGAAAAAAGAGGGGGGAGGAGGAGACGAAGACGGCCGAGTCGAAGAAAGGGGGCGGAAGAGGAGGGCGCCGGATCCGATCGTAAATTTTCAAATATTTTCCTGGCCAAAGTGAATCAGAAGAGAGGTGGCGTTGTGCCGCGTATGCAGAAACTGCGCATTCAATTCCCCCCTTTCGATTGCTCCCTATTTTTGCTCGCCCCGCCTGGGACGGATCTCTCCCAAAGCCTGGGAATCGATAATTTGCTAATCTCCACTTTCCAGTCCGGCCGGCAACCGATGATTATTAACCGCCCAAATGGAAGAATAACAATCGGAACGGAAACTTTCAACGATCCTCCTCGATTCGAACCTTTCAATTTCTTTGAATTTCTAAACCAAACCGCCCAGAGAAATCCTCGCATTTAAACCCATGTCCATGCTCGTAATTTTAAACAAGTTTCTCTTATTATTTTTCGCTTAAAACTGTCTATGTAGCTGTAACTTATATATTCAATAATAAGAGAAGAGAAAATATCTTCGACAAAAGTGACGAACGTTCGCGATCAGGCATCGTCAACGTGACACGTCAAGACACGTACGTATATCTCGAAACGAGGTTTCTCGACAAGAAGAAGCTCGGCGGATCGAACGATTATTCCGATTTTCGATTCGGCATAATTGGCGGCCGGTGAATAATTCATAATTCGGGGAAGGAAAGGGGTCGACGCGTGATAAAATAACACACGTATGGAATGAATCGGATGGATTGGCGCGCGCGTTTTCTACGGTCGGGCAAACGCGGCCGAGCCGTTTACGGCCGCAAAACGCGGGCCAACGAGCAAGAGCGGACCGCCGCCATTGTGCTCGGCCGCGTATTATATCCTCCGCGGCCGATCTCTCGACCGGCGGGATTTCTCGCGTCGGCCGTCAACGGTACGCGCTTCCGTGTCAACAAAATCATAAATAAACCGAGGGAAGGGGAGGGAACTGGCCTCGGTTTTCGACCCCGTGTATCCAAAACCCCGCCGTGTATCGATTCGACGCCGAGTTACGAGATTGACGGACGGACCGAAGCTGAAAAAGTGAAAAAAAGAGAGAGAGAGAGAGAGAAGGAAAAAGGAAACGGAGAGAAAGACACGTATACACATCGAGGAATGGATATATCGAGAGGAGGGAGACAAAAGTAACGGTACGCTGACTTTTCGATATTCCATTCGCGTATCGAGCCGATTCACTATTCACGACGATCACGTACTCGAACGGGGACGAGTAAATAAAACCTGTCTCCGTTATGATTTCTAGTTTAAATTGTCCAGGTTGGAGCGGGCAGGGCGATGTTTATCGTCGGTTGGAATAGCGGACGGGATGAAGCAGGAGAGGAGGGAGGACGCGATAAGACGAGCAGGACGGATTAAAACGATTCTCGATTCGATTTTGCATGGAAGGAAGATGCGGTCGAACGCATCGTGATTCCGCTCGGCGTGCGATAGCCGGAGAGTCGGAGGGATGATATCGGAAGGTGATGGCGATGGCGGACGCGATATCGATGGTGCGGCTTAACCGATCGCGCGAGTCCACGTAACTTGGCCGGACGAAACTTTAACCCGCCGTGACAGACACTTAGTTTGGCTTTAACTGCTAATTGATCAGAAAATCCAATTGGTGATCCTGATACATTATATTCCTCCCTTGTCGCGTAGATCAAAGTATCCGCCGCGCGACTTCTCCGAGTCGGACCCGAAGTTTCTCTATTAACCTACCCTCCCCGCTTTCAACTTGTTCGACTCGAGCAAATTTATCCACGTCCACCGCCGGTGCCACATCGACCCACTCTCCCTCTCTCCCTCTCTCCCTCCATGTATCTCTGCTCTCCTCTTCTTCACGAACATCCTCTCGTGTTCAACGGATGTTCCGTGCGGAGAAGTCCGAGTTTCGTCGCCCTGTGCTAATTTAATATTCATTAACCGCAACGTCGCGTCCTATGGAAGATCGTGTTACCGTAATTGGAACATACGGGCTGCCGATAATGCGTTTCAACGTAATAAAAAGCGGCGTTGCGTCGGCCAAGCTTTTCAATTAATTATATTTAATTCGACGACGAGAGAATTCATTTCTTTTTTCCTTTTAAAAGATTCGTCTGGAACTTTGAATTCGTCTCGATCCTTGTTTCGTTATTTGTTCGACAATCTTCGTAACGCGTTGATCGATATCGTTCGTTCGATTTCGTAATTCGTCATCGTTGTACGCGTGCGAGACGATTTTTACTTAACCCCCTGTTCTCAAGATAGAATCGGGCACGACAGAGAGAAGCGAGTGGCACGATTTATTACCATCCCTAACGAAACTATTCACTTGCCGCGGTTAGTTAACTCCTTCGCCAGACACCATCCGCAATTATTCATAATTTATACTCCGTCGCGTTAACGCACGCGATATTCCCGACCGACGTGAATCTTTCTTAGGGGAGGAGGAGGGAGGAGGGGTTAGTTCGTCGAAGCCGTCCTCGAGGCTGTCTCCCTCCCTCCTCCCCCCTGAAAATGGGATAAATCGTTGATAAATTGCCGATGGAGGGGGATAAAATCACGCTCTCGCCCCGCTTATCGACCCGACTAATTACGAGCAATTAATCATCGGCAGGTGCTCATTGATGGGAGCCGGAAACTGGCCCGGTTTCGACCTGGTCCAGTTGAACCAAAACTTTTTTCATTCCCGGGCTACGCGCCGCTCGTTCTGCTTTGTCGCTTTGTCGATCAATTTTTCTATCGGTTACCGTTAATTATCGGACATAGATTGTAGCACGATTCGATGCACGCTCGTTTTTAATGGCGTTTCAAATTGATTGGAATATGATCTCGAAACGTTTTTATTATATCCATCCCACCTCCCCCCCGCGTCCGACACACGAGCATCCCGATGGTTTTCGCGCATCGAGTTTTCGGGATTAAACCGTTTAAATGGATACGCTCGATGGTATCGATGCTTTTTTGCGGCTTAACCGACGATTAGCATTTCCGAAACAAAACGCGTGCACGATTGGGAAAGGAATACTTTTTCACCTCCGTCGCGAATAGGCGCGAGATATTTTCGTAAAATACACGCGATTCATCTTCTTAAATCGATCCTTCCTCTTTGCGATTTATCCACAATTTTCTCTCTCTCTCTCAACTCTCCTATTCGAATTTATCTTTTTTAACGCGCATTCATTTTCGGAGAAGAACAAAGGGAAATCGATCCGGAAACTTTTTCACGGCCGATATAATCATCAGCGGTGAAACGTCCATTGGACGTGTCGGCAAGTTTATCTTGCCGACGTCCCGCGCGGAAAGCTTCGCTCCTTCTTTTCGGCATAATAAATCTTGAAGCACGTGCTAAAGCTCGGAGTAATATTTCACGATGGGCCGCGAGGCAAGTGCACGCCAGGCCAGCGCGCCACGACGTAGCAGCGGAAACCGTTTCCGCGGTTCGTTTCGTCGGCGCAAAAGCAAGCAAACGAGGTTGAACCTCGCGGGGGAAGCAGGTGGCGCGAATAAAAAGCGGCGAACGGGCGACGATTCGTCATATGCTCTCTCTCTCCCCATCCCATCCTATCCCCGTGTTTTCGCCTCGATTTGTTCGCGTGTCCATCTCTCTTCCATCACCGCACCACCCCCTATTGTTCTCGCTGTTCTCGTCCAATAATACATCCGGGCGCAACAACGGGCTATCCGATTTTGGCAAGGGTCGCGGCAGTACCGCGGCTGGCATCGTGCCACCCTTCTATCAGCGTAATTATTTTTATGCTCTCCAACCCTCTTCTCCACCGCACGCATTTCAATATTTCACCGTTGCCCTTCTTCGCCTATCCGCTCCTCCCCCCCTCCTTCCCGACCTTATTCAATTTCCAAGATAACCAAGCAATTCCTCCCGGGTATACGAGAAACTTCAAACCCCGACGGATCACGTGTTTTCATTCCGCGGAACTTTTTGGTTTACACAGACTCGTGCCGTGCTTCCCTTTCCCTTTCTCCCTCCCTCCCTCCCTCTTCCTCCCGTGTAACGCGATTGTCCGACGCTCGTCCGACCAGCAACACGCGAACCGGCCGCGAAATTTTATTCCGCGATATTTCCACGACTCGCCGCCGTGCTTTTGACGTCACCGGTGACGCGTGCCGCCCGTTCGTGAAACGGTCCAACGCTCTTCTCGCCCGATGATTTTTATTTTTTTCCACCCGTTTGCAGACAGCCTTTGCAAAACGAGCAGCGGAACGTTTTTTTTTCACCGCCCACTTTATCCAACGATTCGAAACGATACCTCGGAGAGTCTCCTCTGTTTACTCTTCCTCGAGGACGATATTATTCGTTCGCTCGATCGACAGATACGATCGAATTCGAATAGAACCCCTCGTGATCCACCGTTCTTTATCAACCGAGTCCATCTCCGCAGCGAAGGCTCCGCCCTATGAATCCTGGATCCACGGAACAATAACGCGTTTCCGAGTGGATAGATTTCAACGTCCGGTCCCGATTATCAAACGCCGACAGAGTTTCCAGAGCTGTCCCGCTCGCAGCACGGGTTATACTTGCATAATTACTCCGGACGATGGAATTAGCAGCAGCGGTTGCCTTTGCGATGCGATCTTCCGGGCCGGATGACACGCGCCTCTACCGAGAGAGATCGCGTCGGATCGGATGGGGGACAGGTGACGTAGATCTTGGCGGTGTCGCGCAGGTGTTGCCTGCACCGGTTCTTCGCCCTGGGTGACGGATTCGACTATAGAGCTGTGTATCCCATCGTGTAGACGAGTCTCCATTCGAATTCCACGGCTTCGAACCTCTCCTCCGTTTCCTGTGCGACAAATCTCCCTGTTCAATCACCAGAGATTCGCTCGCGCGACACACGAACACGATACCTTTGTCGTTGCGCCGCTGGATTATCGCCCGATCACCGAGCTTCCACTTTGATAGGGGAATCTCTGATTGCATCGGCCGCTGATCTAAGACTAGCGAGTGTATCGGCAAGATTTTTGATCCCTAAGGGCTAACCAGCTCGGACAGATTCTCGGGTTATCCCGAGAGAACGTGGACACGTGCGCGAATCGAGCCCATTGTTTTCAAATTTTGTGAAATGTGGGGATTGGATGAAGCGTGATACGTGAGATTCGTGGATATCCCCATGCATTATGTATACGTATTTCTTACGTAATCGAAACGTTGAAGGTATCATCGTCTATTTTTGTTGAGAGGCAACAATCCTTGGAAATATAAGATGGTTGGAAGGAAGGAGAAATTTATTATTCGTTCGCGTTCGTCTTCTTGAAAAAGTAAGTGTCGAGCTGTCACGTATCGTTCGTATCGTAGACAATCGTCGGATAGAACGATTGTTTGTTCCGTGGCGCATCACCAACGCTTGTTCCCATCGATCTCTCTCTCTTTCTCCCTTCCTTCTTCGATTCTTTAATACTCCAGATTCGAGATCGAAATTCGCGACGAAACCAAGGGGTTAATTGTGAAACGCGATAATTAAGCGGTATCCGGCCGGAGTGGTAAAGAAGGCGCGATTAAAAATGCTCCCCACGGAACGGAGCATTATTAATGCGCTGTTCGCGCTTCAACGCCGTGTACCGTGGCGAAGCACGATCTTTATTAAATAACGGTCGGTTAAACGAGACGTCGATAAAAAAAAAAAGAAAAGAAAAACTTGGGATTAAATCAACGTCGGTTCGTTTAATTCCACGTTCACTTCGAGAATCGTGGTTTAACCTTCCCTCGTAATTCTTTTATCAGATCTATTCCCGCCAGAATTCGAACAATCGTTTATCGAGAAGATCTATATATACCGATTATAAACTTTGTCGCGAATTAAATTTCACCACGTTTGATTCCGATTTGGAAAGCGATCCACGATATATATATACGGATATAGGAAAGAAAAGGATTCGAGGGAAAGGGAAGAGGACAAAGACGAAAAGAGGGGCGGGGGAGAAAAAAGAGGATATCAACTTGTTCTACTATTTCTGACGTTCGGAGGATCCGTTTCGCTTCTTCCCCAGGAATTATGCAATTGGATCGGTTGGCACGCCCAGGAACTAAGTAAATTTCCCGCCATTTTCACGACTCTCACGGCCATTTATGCTGGGTAAATTTGCCATTTGTTTCTTTTCCATTTTCCGGGCCACCGTCTGCCCGGAAACGCGGAGGATCGTAATGGAATCCGGAGAGGGCGATGGCGCCTCTTCCACCCCCTCTAACTAGTCCTATCCCATCCCCGTGGCTGGCTAGTTATCGACTTCTCGGAAGGAATTTTAACTCGCGGAGACGGAATCGCCCGTTATGAGTTATTAAACGGCGTTCGCGGTGGCTAATTAATGTTACAGGGCCCGAAAACCGGCGAAATTGCAATTAAGACCGGCGGAATTATTCCGAACCTTTTACCCGCGAAACCTCGTGGAAAAATATCGCTGCAGAAAAACTGACTTGACTTTTTCTTCTCTCTCTCTCTCTCTTCCCATTTTCTCGAGCGAGCGATTCTTTTACGCCAAAGATACAAATAATGCGACTTGGTCTCGAAAGATGTCGTTGATCGGGGGACGAGATACGTGGAAAGCTCGAGTAGATAACGAATGGCCCTCCGCGAGACAGCGGCGGCCACTCTGTTCATCAGAATCGTCAATTAGCAACGGTTCGATTTACGTCACCGGTGTTATCGAATTTATGCCCGTCAAAGGTGGATGGAGGGGACTGGAAATGCGCACGGCCGAATGTGTACACAGTGTTCGCGTGCAGCACAGCTTGAGCGCGTGCATCTCGCCGTATGACGGATCGCGTTGCGTCCCTCCGTCCGTCATTCGCCCGGAACACGATTTTTGACGCGTGTCGCGTCCCGTTTTCGATGACACTTGCTTGCTCTGTTGAATTTCATAATCACCGTTTCAAACGATTCCGTCGATCGCCTTTCAATTTTTTTTTCTTCTTTTTTTTTTTTGTTCCACTTACAAAGTTTCCCTATTTGGCCTATTTTCCTCCTTCGCTTCGGTAGATCGAACGGGTATTGGATGTAACTAACATCGAGAGGCGAGACAGAGAACTCGTACAAGTAGCGGCTGTTCTTTTTTCATCGAGGAGGAAATAAGACCACCTCTCTCTCTCTCTCTCTCGGATCGGAAGGTTGGAACGAACTTGGTCGGTAAATTTATCGGCCGCGTTACTCCTGGGTCCATTTCGTAGTTGGCAGAACGGGTGGTGCACGGTACCAGCAGTGTTGTATAGTAGTAGTGGCGATGGTGCTCGGCGTTAGTAGAAGGTTTAGATCTATCGGCCGGTCCACTCTGGGGGATGCTAGCTAGCCTGTCCAAAGGATGCTCTTCCCTTGTACCACCGTCTTTCCTCCCATCTCTCCTCCCCGTTATCTTCCTTTTTCTTCCACCGTTGCTGTTACGTATCGGATTATATCTCTTCTTCGACGAAGTGCACGTCCGCCGCCGGGAGATGTACAGCCAGGCTGCGCTCGATCGGATCCCTATCCCCCGTTGGGAATTCGAGAAGCGCGTCGGTAGTGACCGAATCCAAATTAGTATTAAATTTTTTAGATTCTTCCACATACTTAAACGCGTTTCCTTCGTAATTTCGTCGCTCTTCCAATCTCGTCTGGAATATCAAGATTACGGTTTCGAACGCCTCGATCATCGCGCGGTTTAATTTAATCCGCTTCCCGCGGATTTTACACGGTTTCACGCGGTGTAAATTTCCTCGAGTATCGTCGATTCTCGACTTCCATTTGTTCTCGATAATAACCTTTCCAATTATCAACGAAGCTGAGAAAGAAAGAGAGAGAGAGAGACCTCGCCCCTTTAATCTCGAGAGAAAGAAGAAGGCTCGGCTCTCGATATCAATAGGCACCTGTCGCGGCGCGTGACGAAGCTTCTCTGTATTCCCCCTCGAGCGTATAACAGCTTGGAAAAAGAGAGAGAGAGAGAGAGGCGAGGAAGAAAGAAGAAACGCCCGAGGCCCGCATCGACGCGTCGCTAACCCACTCGTGGTTGACAAAGGTGGTATAATGCAACGATAGAAAGAACCGAACCGGAGCCCCATCCATTTCCGCAAAACTGACATCTCTATCGGGTACGTAGTAGTTTCTCCTTAAAAAACTTTCTCGAAGAATACAGAGGCGTGTGTATAGTAGACTCTCGTTTTTTCCCCCTCTCTCTCCCTCTTATTCGCATTTTCTTCGAGCAAGCCGCTTCTCTCTTTCCGTTCATACACACATCCCTCCCCTCCTCCTGTGTATAACGATACCGCGCGTATTTTTCTATTTACGTTTCGCAATTTACGAGGGAATGGCGAATATTCCACAGCGAATATACCACCTTCCCTCGCCTCGCCGCTCTTTATCTTCCTATCCGTTCCTCTTTCTCGCTTCGCTCCTTCCATTTTTCATTTTACCTCCCTCTCTCTTTCTCTCTCTCTCTCTCTCTCTATGGGTTGTGCATACGGTCATTGCATCTTTATTGAAATTCAAGCGGGATTCATCTCGTCCTATTCGCACGTTCCCCGTTATTCACCCTTGCTATCTTATACCCAGCTTATTAATTTGTACCGAGTGTTGGGATTTGCTTTTGGTTGCTAGGCGTGCCAGGCGCGAGAAGAGGGGCTCGGAATTAAACCTGTGTTCGGAATTAGCGAGGCAGTTTGCTCCGTATATATCGAGATATACGGGGCAAATGGATTGTCGTATTTTCACGGTCTCTGGAATGGCTTCAATGGACATTATTTGCCGGTGAAGATGGTTCCAATGGGTAAAGACTCGCGTAATTGTCGAAGAGAAGTTAATTGTCCAAGTATTCCATTTCCAAGTGGAATAGGTAAGTAGAAGTAACCGATGTTGATCGCCGAGATCTCGGGAAATTACTTTATTCGTTATTCGTTTCGGAAAATGCCGAAGGATCCACTTCAATCTTAGAAGCACGATTATCAATAGGTTGGCGAGGTTTAACGAGGTTTTCGCAATTGAAGGACAGAGCTCGAGCGCTTTTGATCGCGGCTAATGACTTTGTGTCTTTTGTCGGGGTGTCTCTCGCGAGAAAATTATTGGATCGAGTGTCATTCGCGAGAAGTGAGTGAACGTTTCGTTGTTCCACCATCGTCACTTTCGCCGTCACGATTTTCGTCGCACGAGGAGTCTTATTTCGACGAGACATCTCTCTCTCTTTCTCTCTTTCTTTCTTTCCATCCGTTGCATTTCATTTACTTCCGCTCCGATTTTTCCTCTTTCGTTCCCCTCGTCGCGTGCCATTGAAGGCTGTCGACGAATATCGCCTCTGGAGGGTGTTCGAACGGGGAAAAAAGGAACAAGAAAGAACGTGTTCCTCTGACGCGTTGCTCGAAAGAGAATGGCGACGACTTTCGTTGCTTTGCGCCATTTGCCATTGTTTATCGAACACGTATCCACGATGCTCGAAAGATAATAAATAAAAGGGAGGAAACGTTTTAAGCCAACGAGTATTACAATCTTTGAATGCGATTAACGCGAGAGAGGATAACGATATCTCCCGTTAAAATTCCAAACTTGAGGACTCGTCGTGCATGAACCGACGTCGTAAATTCGAAAACACCGTTATCATTACGATTATTGCTTTTCTGTCGAATGAAACCACGTATTATCGAGTTTTGCGCCGATGACGAGAAGAAACATCGTCAGGCCCAAGATCTTCAAAACCATGGAACTATTGGATTGAATGAGAGATTATAAATCGGATTAGTTTGCCAGAAGATTTTCTACATTTCGTCGATAATTTGACGGAATTTTCGATAAAAGTATGTAATCTTTAAATTAACTTTGATCGCGCGGATTCTTCGATTTATTCTCTCTAAATAGATCATCCCCAATTCTTTCTCCCTGTTAATCTTCCATCCCTTAATCCCCGCCAATATATTTCGAAGCAAAGTTCGATGATAATACTTCGTTAAATAATCTTGCTCGAGTGAAAGGGATAGAAAAGTTAACGATGCAGGCAGCAATCTACTTCGTTCGGCTAAGAAATTTGCCGATCGATGGATGGGCTTTGATCGATCCGAACTTATAATCCCGTGTTTTTTTTTCACGGTCACGTTCCCTCGATCGAAATGAGATCTTAACGAGGCGTCCAACTATCGTTCGGTATGGAGCGAAAAACATCCGGATCCGATGCAAGGAATGAAAGGGTGCAACGACCGGTGTAAGCTCTAAATCACTACAATAAACCGGCTCGTCGATATCGAGAGCAACCCTCAATCAAGCCGCAAAACCGGAGAATAGCCGTGGCTAAAGCGTCGCTCTTAGAGAGGCGGCGATTGGCGTCCACCGTTTGATTGCGTTCTGCCTCTCCGATATTTAGGCTTGCGGTGTGTGAAAGTTGGAAGAGGTATCGAAAAGCGGATACGGACGCCCTGCGCGTTTTATTCCGCGGCGCAATCATCGGCCGCGCTCCGACCGCGGGAGAACGGTTGGAAAAGTATCCCATTTGACGGCTTTCACCTGGAAATTAAACGACTCGATATCCGTGTCTCGCGATCCCTATGGACTGTTTGCGTTCGGTGAAAACGAGCGAGATGAGCGAATGGACAATTCGGAAATAAAATTCATCGGACAGCGTCGATAGTGACGATGGAAGCTCATCATCTCGAATAAAAAAAAGCGTAAAAAGTATCTAGAAATATTCCTCGGCTGGAATTATTTTAATACATGTTGTTCATTTGCGTTTTTACTTTTTGTTCTCCGCAAATCTATTATTATTGTAAAAAAGAAATAGATAATAAGATATTGAAAATAGAATAAAATTAAAAAGGAATACATATATCGGAGGATGTATATATAGATGGACGGAAAAATTCACTTGGAAAATAAGCCAACGAGTTTCACCGATACGTCTCGAATACACAAGCGTGTACCAGAGTTTCGAATGGAGATCCAGTGTTTACGAATAGCTCGTGAACGGTTCGAGCTCGGAAATTATAAATCGAGGAACGCGAATCGAATTGAACTCCGCTTCTCGACCGGTAGGTGGACCAAGCCGATGTAAAGAGAGAGCATTGCTATTGACTCCAGTTGAATGGAACAGCTCCGAAGCTAATCAAATCCTTGATACAACCCGCATGTTGCGCCCGCCTTACACGTCCATTCTTATCAGCTAGCATGGAGCGCGCGGTATCTCGGGACAAAAAAGAAAGGAAAAAAACTGTCCTCCCCTTTCACCCATAAATCCGATCGCCAGCTCGTTGTTTTTTTCACGATTCATCGACCCTCTTTTCCCCCCGTTTCCGTCCTGATGGACCCAGTTTCCCTTTCCTCTCCCTCTGATAGATTTAAATTCTCGTTTACCGACGATCAACGGGCGAAAGGGGTGAAGGAGAGAGAAAGAGAGAGAGGAAGGAGAGAGCGTCTTTCCCCCCTCGATATCTCGCCGCGTTCGACCGCGGCTAATCCGATTAACGTTCTTTTAAAGCGGGCACGACGGTAATTGGGCGGAAACTTTGGCGAACGATGCACGGCCACGGCTGACCGTCGACCAGTTTCCAACGCGCGCTGTCACTCCTCGCGTTTTCGACCACTGATCGCCGCGCAAAAGATTGCAGCATCAACGCGCGTAAACACTCGTTTTTGCGCTTTTACTATCGCGGAATTCGAATCTTTCGTAATTTCGTAGCTGTTCGACTCTAATACTTTTGATATTATCCCCATTTTCTCTCTTTTCCTCGAAAATTCGCCGATGGATCGACGATAATTTCCCCTCGAAACAACGACTCTCCGTTCTCCAATCCTCCCTGCACGTCTCGTACGTGCACCATGCGGACGGTAGTTGTTGCGACAATTGCCCCCTTAAACGCACTTAACGATATATCTCATTAGAACAACGGTGATACATACATGTGTGTATATACATAAATGAAGTGGACGATTTATTCGAGTCCCGTTTATCGCGATTCACCTACCGCATACACTATCGTATCCCCCTTTGTTGTATTTTTTCCCCCTCTTCGCGCCATCTCTACATCTAAACTGGTTATAAACTGTCGCACAAGTAACATTATCGTTATTTAGTGGCGGCCGCAACTTCCCTTCGGCGGTTGCACACCCCCGATTCCGTTGCATTTCTACCCTTTTATCCAACGCGTGCTTATATTTCTCTCTGCTCGAAAAACCTGCGATTTACGAGTCTTGGTACGAGGTGATCGTTCGTAAACGAATAACTTCATTTCATATCGCGAGATCGATCCAATCAAGTTCGTTTCGCACATCGATAATATTATCGGCGGAGTCTTGGATCGCCGCGAGAATCGTTAACGCTCTTCTCATCGGGGAAAAGTGCGCTTAATTGTGGCGTCGTTCTAGCCGGATAGGCCGTAATTAATTTGCGGTTACAACACGTGCGCACGTGTCCCCGCGACCGATGACCAATAACGGTAATTATACTAATTAAGTTCGTGCCTAAGCGCGGCATGCTGCGCGCCTACTGCTAACCGCCCTCGCACTAAATCTACAGGTATTAATACGAGCGAGGTGGTTCCTCGCAGATTAAAGATCGGCTCGTCTCATCAAGGAGTTTATCGTTCGCGGCCGCGTTAAGAAGCCGGTTGACCAGCTTGATCAGAGCTTAGTAGCATCAGAAGTTTCGCTTCGTCCGTGGAATTTCGACGGAAACGGACCGTTCCTCTCCTCCTCCGTTCGCTCGAGAGCCCGAATTATGCTCGGAATGTCGATAACGGGTTATCGAATATCTAGCCGGATGTTAGTTAATTAAGTATGATTTCGCGTATTAACGTCAAGCGACGGTGTTGCCAGACGATTATTACGCTTAAGTGGCGTGATCGATAAGATAGCAGGCTTCGATTCGTCGATGATCAAACGATTTCTCGCTCGTTTCAACCGAGATTCTTCTCCGGGGAAGGTATAGAATATAATTGGTTTGTGTAAACGGGATGTCAACGGGGCAATTTCGAAATTTCCCCAAACTTCCGTAAATGCTCGTTTTCACGCGTTATTAAGACGTACTACTGAACAAGCCTCGAACGGGTTTGTCAGAGTGCTCTCGACGAAAGACGTACTACGGTCGGCTATGGAAGACTTAATCGAAGAGTCGGTTGATCGATCGTCGAGTATCCGTGGAATTCGAACGTGAAGTTGAAACTCGTGCGGTCGACGAATATATATCGGTGTCGGAAATAATTGGCGTCGACTCTTCCATCGAATCTTTCCGAAAATATCCTACTCTCTCTCTCCAATTTAATATTTAAAAGTCACTCGTCGAGAATCTTTCCTATTTACGTAGGAAAAAAATAGAGGCAATAAACGTTGTATTTCCTTCCCGTGGTCGTTGACCAAGGAAGGAAATAGAGATTCCAAATATCCCGAACGGCTGCGCTATCTTTGACTCGTTTCCCCTCGCATCCGATCGAGCGCGCTGTTGAACGTAAGATCGAAACGTCGGCCCCATCGGGTTGCCATCCAACAAAACACAGGCGATGTAATTTCACTCGAAGTTCACGCTCGAATGGATTTCCCCTTTACGAAAAGGAAACTCTTGGGTCGTCGAAACGCGTCGTTGGCCACGATCGAGCGCATTGTTTTCCGATTTCCTGCCCGCTTTACGACGGATTAATACCGCGTCGCTGCGATTGTTAAAAAATTTACGATATCTGTTGAGCCGACAGCGAACCCGTTTCTGGAAAATCCATCCTTCGTTCCTCGTCTTTTGCATCAACGATACAATTCATGTGTGCGTGTGTGTATATATAGCCTTTGCGTACGTAATATTCCCCTTCCTCCCCTGCCGGTAAAAAAAGATCCTCGATACAATTTCGAAGGGACGTGAAACGAGTTAATCGTAGATTAAAAGTAAGAAGATTAGTCCAATTGTCTGGGAGAGGGAGAGGCGAATAATCCTTCTCCGAAATCCAATGTCGTTAAGCCCCGTAATTCCCCCGGTTTCAATCCGACGTGTCGAATCGAGCAACGGGGGTGGGTATAAAGAAGGGAATATGAATCGAGCGTAGCGACGAATTACCGTGACAATTATAAAAAACCGGGATGGAGTAGGGGATGATGATGACGACGACGATCGAGGGTCGGTGTGTGCCGGGTCGGAAAAATTGAAATCGACCGGTGACGGGCGGGGCAAGGCCGTGGTTGATAACGTTGTCCGGATAATTGATTCAGGCGAGAGGCCGTCAACCGACGCCAATGCCTCCCTTTCGTTCCTTTCCCGATTAAGCGGTTTCAATCCACCGTCGCGGGAATATATCCGAAAATTTGCGGGATTAAAGTTGGACGGCCGGTGCAAACAGAGAGGGCAGAGGTGATCGGCCGAACGTAACTTATTAAAATCGAAACGTGCTGACCGATGCGCTCGTCCACAGCTCCTCCGATCGCGTTCAATTACGCGGCGCGTGACTAACACTCCGATTACGTATTTAGCAAAACTCGACGATCTTCGCCAATTCTGGGTCCTCGTCTCCTCTCCTTTTCGAGAAATTCGACCGCAACGGAAACGGATTAAAATGTCACGACAAAATCCGGTGGCAGCAGAAATTTTCGACGAAAAATTCCAACGAATTTCCCACGAGAATTTCACCCTCGAGCAATTTTTTTTTCGTCATCTCTCCAAATTAACCGAACCTATGTCTTTCCTCTTCTAACGTCATCAACACTTTGCAACGATCAACGGAGACAAGAATGACAACGGTTGTCGCGGCGAAATGCAATCTAATCGCGCTCCCCTCAATTTATAATGATAGCGTTGCAACACCTCGTCGTCGTGCTCCCCTCAATAAACGACGAGATTAACGGTAAACCTGGTTGGATTCGAATTATACAGCAGCGCCGTGTCGCGATATTCGAAACACGAATAGATTGTCGCCAATCGCGTATTAATGGAACCGCGATGGGATCCCAGGTGCTAAGGATGACGAGTCACGTGATCGCACGGAATTGCGCGCGATACACGACACGGGGAGAGCGTGGCCCCCGATCGATATCAATTAACCCGGTTCGGCCGTCGAAAGTGGATTTCTACGCGCGAGCCGTTCACCGCACTTCGCGCGGTTAAATGGCCCTCGTATCATCCACGCGAATCGTATCGCTTTCGAGAGCGAATCCCTTCCAGATTCGTGATTTTGATAGGTATTTTTAATGTCGATTCTCAGCCACCCAATTCCTCTTATCTTCGTTTCTTGATTAGCATAATTTACAATCTTCGATCATAATCGATCCGCCGATTTTTCTTCGATTTTCTACGTGATATTCGCGGATAATATATTAACGACACAGACGTTCCATCGTTGGTTACTCTTTCGTATTCTTTTTCTTTTTTTTTTGAAAGAATGAAAATTCTGAGACGTTCCTTCGAAAAAGAATTAGGAGAAAATTCGTGTGAATCGATAGATCGAGCTCAAGGAGTTGGATACTTAATTTTACTCTTGAAAACTTCCCATATCTCGCTTCTCCGCGGCGCGACAACTTACGCAATTAGAAGCCCTAAAACTTGGCCAACTTTTCAACCAATCCGGAAACGGATCGGTAAACCTACCCCGGTTCAACTCGACCACGAAACTCCTTATTTCGATATTCCTCGTTTCAAAATTCCTCGATTATGTTTCTTTCACGATTCTTGATCGTGTCTCGATGATCGAACGAGCAAACTTCCTTCGAAAGTTGAAGAAGAAAAAGGATCTAAATCTTGTATATCCCGAGAGTTTTTTTTTTTTTTCTCTTTCGAGAAGGGAAGAAGTTCTCTTATACGCTATATAACGTCGAAGAAATTCGAAAGCCACCCTCGAAAGCGTCGGTTCGTTCCACCGCGCTAATCCCCCTCCCTCTCTCTCTGTCGCAGGCATGGGTTAAATTCCCGGTTTAAAATAAACTGGGGATCCACTTATCCGGGGCGAAAAAAACGAGTGGTCCTTAGCCGACACCCGAGGAGAGAATGGGTTTTCGATGGGGTCGAGCGTCCCGGTCCGATGATTTTGTCGATTCAACGAAACTTTACCCCGGGGAAGGGGCTGTTTCCGAGGAAATTCCCTCCAGGTTTTCTTCTTCCTCCGACCTCGTCGCTCGTTGATTCGTTCGTCAAGGGAGGAGACGAGCGACCGAGCACGGTCGCTGATACATCGGCCCGATACCGCGCTCCCCAAACGTTACACCCATTATTAAACCGGCCCTCACCTCGACGAAATTGCCAAGGTTACAGATAGCTTTTTAATGGTCGTTTCCTGCATCCCCCTCACCCTCCCCGTTTCGTTCGTTTCTCTACGCAAATGTCGACCATCCGCGGTAAATATCGCGGCGAACAAAGCTGGAAACCGATAAAGAAAGGCGTAACGGGAGGGAGTTGCGTATAATAACCGGTCCTTTGGGGGTCCGGCTTGATGGTGGCAGGTGTGATTTATTAGGGGCAGCCTCGCGGCGATTTAACGACGATCGCGTAAACCGGTTACGAGTCACGTCAATATCAGTTGACGGGAATGGCAGCCGACAATAGTCGTACTTGCGTTTCGTTTCATCGGCCCTTTGACGGCTATGGTTACGCGGCCGTTGCTGCGAACGACGCAACCAAGATTGCATAAATATTTGGACCGTGTCGCGGCGATTTAACGATCAGGCAACCGCGTTAAACCGATTGGTTTCGAAACCGATTGATCAAACCGTGGAATTCGAATCGCACGCGTTTTTCTCTTCTTCTTAATATTTATGAGTGTGATGATTTTCTTCTTCGTTCTTTTCGTTTCACTTTTTAACCGTTTGTTTTTTTTTTTTTTTGGAGCATTAAGTGTTCCTCTTTATCGAGATAAATCCGTGGAAACGGTTTGGTCCGGAAATGGGAACAATTATCCGCGCGAAAGTCCGTTATCCAAATGAAAGTCGCGTTTTCGAAAAACGGTTGCGCGGGATTGGTGGCGAAAATTAAGCGGATCGTCAAAGAAAACTAATTTAACCGGTGTAAATGCGGTGTTTTAAAATGTGTCCAATCCCTGTAAAGAGATTACAGTTGAATTATATCCGATCGATCGAACGATGAAACGGGTAGTCGGAAATACGGAATATTTTGCCACGCGAACCGGATGAATTTTAACCTCGTTCGAATAAATATCCGAATTATCATAAACTTTGCCAAATTATACCCGTACATCGTAATTACGGATTTTCTACGCGTATATATTGCAAACTGGGAACTGCTAGTATACGTTTATAATCGTAAAATCGGTCTGCCGAAAAATTAAAACTGTTCCAAATTTTTCATTTTATCTTTCACAAAGCGGGTACAAGCGGGATAAAATTTTCATAAGATTCTATTTATGAATATCGTGTATATATACGTGTATCTGTGTGTATATATCTTTTGACCCGACTTTTTTTGATCCGAAATCAACCTTGGATGGGAGCATTGATTTTCTTCCCTTTTCCGTTTCACGGAGACGATATTAATTTACGATAATGTGCTAAATTTCTAAACGAATCGTACAATTTTTAACGCGACCTAATTGTTCGCTTTCCCCGCATTTCTCTAAAAGAATCCAAGTCGACCACCTAATGAGAGCCGAGTACCAGAATAATCGACCGCTCTAACGTGTCCACTCGAGTGACCTCGTTCCACGGACCTTCATAAGCCGCCTCAAAAATACTGCAATTTTTTAACAATTAAACCGGTTCCCCCGGTTTCAACCCATGTTCAAACTTGGGACGGAAGTCTCGAGAACGAGAGAGAGAACGAGAGAAAGAGACAGAGAAAGGACGCCATGCTTCGGTTAATACATCCACGATTTATTAAGTTAAATCAAAGAGAGCTGGTGAAAGCTCTCTTCTCCTATGTTCGTTCGTCCACGATGCATCACCGACGCGGGAAATTCCAGTTTCGTGGCCGCTATTTCAGGAATTCGCTATTTCGTGTCCCGACAAACCTACACCCTCCTCCCCCTCCATATTCCACGGATCAACGCCGTTCGTTCGATTCCAAAATTCTCGATCGCGAATTCACTCCCTCAACGAATTGAATTTTTTCCGAACGAGACGATGCTTTCGTTTTCACTTTCGTTTCCCCTCCCGAAGGAATCCAATCTTTGGAAGAGGAGGAACGATGAAACGTTACCTTCGTAGGATCGAAGGTGAAAGGAGAAACGACGACGGTTTGAGGGGGAGGGGATTCGATGAAGCGACGTTAAAGCGAACTTTCATGAGGCGGGTGGAAGAAAGTGCACACAGGCTGACGCGCAGTCAGGAAGAAAATCGTATAAAGCATATCTAACGACCGATCCATTGATTTTCAATTTTCGCCCGGCGAAGTGGTCGGGTTTTGGCGAATTAGCAAGCGCCTGCCGCCGCCTTGTCTCGATGGAGACTCAACTCGGAGAAAACTTTTCCAACCGCGTCGTTATCGTTCCCACCACCGAGAGGTGAAAAATATCGTCGCCTCCGCCTCGTACCAACCAAGAGATAGACTTTTCCCTTCCCGAAGAGAAGAGATTCGTTCTTCGAGAGAAGGAGGAGGAGGAGGAGGAACGAGGCGAGTAATGAGAATGAGATTAGGACGTTTGTCGAAGGTTTCGTCGTGTCTCTTATTTTCAAATTTGCTTTTGTTGATCGAGCACACGTCAGCGTTTCATTTCACGGAACTTTATACCGTTGGCACGAGACATTTCGGGAGGTTAACGTTGGTTATATAGGCGGCATCGTTCAGTCGCGTTTTCATCTCGAGCGACTTTGCCTCTCTCTCCCCCTCCGTGGGAGAACGGGAAGCACGCAAAGTTCGTATCTGCACACATCTGCACGACCCTGTTTCTGCTTATTTACCTGGGCTCGCGAGGCGACCCGAACGAAGTCGCGAAGTATTTCTATGCAGTAACGAAGGACATTGTGCTCTAATATCGCGGAGAGGCAACGAAGAATCCTAATGCGGACAAAGGTTGAATGCATGGCGTGCTTCTTGCCTGTAATGTATGCCGTGTACTAGTGGCTAAATAACTGTATTTCATCGTGAAATCTATTTGAATATACCGAGACAGACAAACCGGTATTTTCATCAGCCCGGCAGGAGGGACTTATATATCCGCGATTTCAACGCTATTTAACCTTGCTTCCCATCCTATCCTATCCTACGTATGATCGTATGATATAAATTTTTTAAGCTCGGGGATAATGCGAGGAAATTCAATTTTATTTCAACTTTATACGGAAGATTTGGATGAAATATTACGGTTTTTTTCTTTTTCTTTTTTTTATACGCGGAATATAAGGATTCAGAGATTGTAGATTAAATCCTTTCAGAGTACACACGGGTTGGTAAAAATTTCTCGCAACTTTTCCTTGGAATCCAAAAAAAAGAAAAAACTGGAAAGCACGTATTATGCATATAATATCGTATCTTCGCGTTTAATCACTCCGCGTTTAATTTCTCCTCGTATCGAACGCATTAATGCCCGCGAATTATTCCTTTCCTGTTAAAAAGTTAAAATTCGCAATTTTAATTTTACGAATCATCGATGATCAAATAAAAAAAAAAGAAAAAACTTCCGTCGCAAAGCGACGATCTCCGATTTCCCACACAATCTCTTGTTCCGAACGACGGCGGGGAAAATTCGTATTCACACTTCCGCGAGCTGGTTTAATTAACGCGGCACCTTACTTTAAACTCCGCCACGGTATCGAGCCCTATATACGCGTAAATGAAATTTCGCGGAGCTGTTCGCGAACCTCTATAATTGATACTTCGGGGAGAGGAAAGAGGCGCGCGAGAGCGGAGGACGGAATCTTGGAGAACATCGCCCAAGTTACGGGAAAAGTGGCCTCTCTCCCTCCCTCGACACGTATCAAGCGCGGAGAAACGGGATCTCGTTCGGACGGATGGTAATCCAACGCTTGAAAATTGAAATTCGATATTTTTCCTTGTTAATCGAGTTCCCCGTTATAATTATCCCCCTTTGATCAATCGCCCCCGAAACCTCTCTCTCTCTCTCTCTCTCCCAAGACAAAATAGAAGAGAGGAGAATAGAACGCGTTTCGATTTATCCGAACGGACGCAACGGCGTAAAATACAATCGATAGCCGTGACTCCCGTTTAATTGCCTGTTGGGAGGGTGATGGGACGCTGGTCGCGTTAAACCACGTTTCCACTCGGCAGCGGTGGTTCCAAGAAATCCAGGATCCCGGGGTGGTCCAGCTGGGACGGTCGCGCCTGCGGGCGCGCCCCTTCCGCCAAAAGGGTTGCGACCGGTAATTCCGGGGGACAAGGACAGGGCGGCAAATTTCCGCAACGTATCGATTGTGGCCGAGCGCCTTGCATTATCTTGCTCGCGCCTGTGTCGGATCGAGGAGAGACGTCGTATCCGCGACGCAACGTATCCGCGCCTCCTTCTCTCCCCTCCTCCTTCTCCTCGTATTTCCCTCGCAATCTAGAGCCTCGCGCGCATTACATAAATTCATAGATGGAGGAGAGAGGGAGAGAGAGAGACAGGCGCGTGAGAGAGAGGGAGGGGGGAGCGTGTGGAACGTGTTTCGCGCGATAGTGTACATTTGAGATACAGGGAGCGGACTACGGTTCTAATTCCGATGACGTATGAGCTTGCATAACCTAGTTTTCTGTTTGCCAGCCCCCGGTAATGAGTTGTCTAGTCCTCTCTCCGTCTTCCCTCCCTTCCCTCCTGTCCACCTGTAACCAGCCGAAATCCAGCCCGCCTCGGTCCGCTTTCGTATCCAACGCGAAAGCAACACCTTGCGCGTTTCGGGAATACATCCGTGCGTTGTAAATTAATACGGATGACGGATAATCGGTTGCGTTTCCTAAGTTTCGAACGATCCTCGGAGGATGGGGAGAGAAGTTTGTGGGGGAAGAAAAGGGGAAGAGGAGGAGGATGTTGAGGGTCGCGATAAGCGCGGCGGGGTCACGTGATAAATTTTCGAGGTGATTGCCGGCGAAGATACCTCGAACGGAATTATTTTTAATGGAAAACGACGACGAGAGGATTAACGGGGAACGGATTATCTCGGATGAACATTCGACAGACATCGAAGAGACTTTCTCTCACTCTCTCTCTCTCTCTCTGTCGAGTTGCGGGAAAATTTTCGAACGAGGGAAAATGCTGGTTGGGGAAGAGAACACGGACAACATCTCTTTTTACTCGGGTGAAACTTCTCGCGAAGCGAGGAGGACTACAAGAAAATTCTATCACGCTGGGAACAATCCCTAAGAGGTTTTAGTTGCCGCAACTTTCGATCTTGGAATTCGGTTAATTCGTGTGCATCGAAAAGCACTCGAAACAGCTCCCTCCGATTCCTCGATTCTCGCCGGTCCCCGAATCAAGTCGCGATCATCCTCGAAATTGAATAAACGCTTGAAATAAGCGTATTTGTTCCGCGCGAGTTTGTGTATGTGTGTGTGTGTGTGTGTGGATGTGTATGAAACGTATGACAGTATTTTTGGAAAATAGCTTTCACGGAGATCGATGTTTACAATTTCCCAAAGCGATGTCAACTATTGACCATCGACAGCTCGGCACAAATTTCGTTTTAGAGAAACTGGATAAACGTCGTCGTGCTCGTATTTCCTGGCTGACAAATCTGATCGATTTAATTTTCTATATTCTTCGACCGTTGTCGCATCGATGGATACTTGTTGCGACCAGAAATAGAAATTCGAATCATTTTCTACGAGATTCCATTTCTAGTTCCACTCGTTGGAGAGTAAAAGAATTAATATTTCTCGTCGGTGAAAAATCAACAGCGTGGAAAAAAAAAGCTTGAATCTTTTCTCTGGAAGGAGAAACATTCTAATCATCTAGTTCATTAATAAATCGATCATCTTGTAAGACGATATCCAAATCGAAGGAACGATTTTTCATTCACAAAACTCATCTTTCATCGTCCTTTGTCTCGCAACGGATCATCGACGATAACTACGATAATAAAACGAGTCGTTCGCGCGTTTTGCTCGCGACTTTCGACTCAACTCGAGGCGTAAAGCGGTCTGGCGATCGTCAACGAATCCGTCGCGTAGCAGCGGGGCAAAAATTGCAATCGCGAAAGAAACGAAAAGAGGCGCGGAGGGGTGGAAGCAGTAAAGGTTTTTTTCGATGCTCGGTTGTTAAAAATGCTAGAAGAACGTAAGGGAAAAAATTTGACGTGGTGAGTTTTCAGAGAAATTGGGGCAACGCTCGTCGGATTAAACCAGATTAATCTCTGAAATTTAAATTTTGATAAAAAAAAAAAATATACATACCATATTTTGTTGAATATGGGGGATATCATGTGGAAATACTGTAATATTTTGTTTACTTTGTAAAATAAAGTACGAGCGATTATAATTCTAAATGGAAATGACGAATGGAAAAAAACTTGTTGAAAATTTTACTGTATAGAGAAAGAAGAAGAAGAAAAAAAAAAAAGATTATATTCTGTACAACGTTTCGTAATTTCGTTTAAAATTACTGAAGAAAACAATAAAATTGGAAAACATATAATAATTAACTTAATATTTCAAAGATATAAAATATTTAAAACTTCATAACCGAGATGATAATATAATTATACTTAACAAAAAATTGCTTTCATACGCGTCTTCAAGTATAATCGAAATCCATATTTTATACATTTAAAAAGTTATTTTTATCCAATCCCTCTATCTTTTCTCTCTCTCTACAACCCATTTCCCTTATTAAAATTAATAATAAGAATCAGGTTTCGCGTCACTCGTCCAATTTCGTTTCGTTCATTCACAAATATCGATTCTTCGAGATGCTTAATCCACTTTTCCACTTTTAACGCCCTTTCTTCCGTTTTCGGATACGCGTTTTCGGAAGCGTTGAAAAGTTTGCAAACAATCTTTCCACTCGAAAGAAGAGGAGAGCATCGCGAAGAAATTCGAAAGAAGAAACTCGAGTAAGTTAAACTCCTCCCGCGCTTGATCGCGTGGCGAAGAAAGAGAACCGCACGCGTCGTTACACGTAACGAATGCAGAAGAAGGGACACGCTCCTCGGAATGGTGTGGGATGGGAGACGGGGCGGAGGGAAGGTAAACGAGCATACAAATGCGTGAGCGTGACAGAGTAAAAAAACTCGGCAACTTAACGAGGTAATTCAATCCGTTTTGTCAGCCGAGGCAACCGACCAAGGGATGCTTCACCAGGTTTACTCGCAACTTAGCAGAGAGATAATAACTCACAGCGAGTTTCGCTGAATCCACGCTTACCCCGTTTCCGATTACCGGGGAGAAAGATTGTTGCGCCATCGTTGATGAGATTATTTCGACGTTGGTGTGCAATCCGTCGATTAATTAATATCGAATGGTCGCCCCCTCCTTTTTTCCCAGATTAAACTTTCCAACTTTTCTCCACTCTTCCACCCGTTTCAATGCGAGAATAAAGTTTCGAGTCCACTTCTGGCGACCTGGTTTTCAATGTTATGGCATGTTTAAAGGAGATAGAGAAAAAAAAATAGAGAAGAAAGAAGAGGATTAGTTGTTGAATATTTTGTCGAGTAACAAGTTCTCGATGGTGGGACAAATTTGTCTGGTAATCGGTCGTTGCGTTTGGTCGAACACATACTTTGAGGAAAATGTTGGATAAGGGTTGAAAGGAGGTTCGTTCGTACGAAGCGTATCTCGTTCGTATATCTTATTTTCACAGCGCGCGCGGATGAATTCGGGTTATCCGCCATTGAAATAACCGCCGTGGAAAGATATTTTTTCTTTTTTCTATCTTTCCTCTCTGTAAAATCAAGTGGATCGCTTAGAACTCGAAAAATTTGCCGGGAAGAAACGGACGCGCGTGTTCAAACTAGGCTCGTTGAAAGCTTAAACGCGCGCCGAGGATTTTTATCTTGGTAAAAAAATTATTAAATTCAGATCCGTCTGTTGCGAAAAATGGCGTGATAACGGGCGGAAACTTTAATAAATATTTCAACCCGGGAAAACGCGCGGTTTTTTTGCCCCCCCTTTCTCTCTCTCTCTCTTCCCAATAGATTTCCGTTTTTCTAGTTTATTCACCGAATGGAAGAGCAAACGTAAAAGCACAATGCAAAAGATACGCGAGGACCAACGTCCATTTGTATTCGTACGAAGGAAGAAAAAAAGAAAGAGAGAAGAAAAGAGAAAAAAGAAATAAAATAAATATTAAAAAACGAATTAGGGAGATATTTGTCAGGAAAATTGGTTAGGCGAGCGCGTGACACACTCTCGGACATGGATCCGAGTTGACAATCGTGCGGCCCATATTTCCCACCAAGGGACCGCCCCTCTCGCGTTGAATTAAACGTTGGCATTTTTTTCGCTTGGCGAAATTTACCCCCGAGACGTGAGCAGCATCGGCGTCTTTGTCCCGGTTTACACTGTATTCCCCGGGACGGGGAAAGGATACCCCGAAATATATTATCCGGGAGAGACGTTTCCACAACCCCCTTATTTCGCGTTTCAGAAGCGAGCTCCCTCCCTCCCTCCCTCCTCTTCTCTGGAAGCGGCGTTCCCCCGGCAACCGAGCCTTAACTTCACCGCTGACACGTCGAGTGTCCAAATAAATAATACGCCTTATTTGTTACAGAAATTGTGCGCGGCAAGGGATGAAATCCGCAGCCAACGCCGGCCAACCGGAAATCTGCGTGATTAAGCGCGTCCTTCGTTGGACGATAATTGCTCTGCAAATACGCGAAATTTATTACCCACGGACGGATGGACGGACGGACAACGCGGGGGACAAACAACAGGTCTTTTTCCCGCGACGAATCGGCGGCCGCGGACGGTCAACGCGTTGCTATCTTCTCCTCTTCTTTACTAAACTCCTCTCTTTGAGGAATCCGATATGCGGAACGCGATAGGACACTTTCGTTCTCTTAACTCGATAAATTCGTGGGGCGGGGTTCTCTTCGCGAGGAGAAACGCAGACTGGTTTCCTCTCTGAAAAAAATCGAGTCTCGTCGACGGGATAACTTCGGGGTAAATTTTGTTTCGAAAGAATCTCGTCATCGTCCGGCGAAAGGAATGCAAAACGAGGGAGGGGAAGGAATATATCGCGGCAATCGATATTCTTTGCACGATTAATAAACTTGACGGTGTTAAAAGCGCTCGGTGATTCGGCCGGGAGATATCCCTGTCGGATACATCTCTCGGAAGGGATTTATAATGAAAACGAGAAATTCATAAAGTTACACGGACGAATTTACAATCGTTGTATCCGAGTATCGTGGATCCGGTATATTATTAATCGGTGAAAGAACGGAGAGAAGAGATAGGGAGAAAGAGAGAGAGGGGGATGTTTCGACGTTGAAATAATCCGAGCTCGATCCCGTTGTTACGTATTACTGCTGTAATGACACGAAAGCCGTTTCTCTCGGTTTCAAATTTTTAATCGGTGACAAAATTTTTAAATCGGGGGAAAAAGTATCGGGGAGAGGCGCTCGATCGACGCGGGACGACGAGAGTTGAAAAATAGCGGTGGCGGCGAGCAGCAGCAATTTCAAACGTTTCCGCGTAATCAGCGACGGCATGATAAAAATATATTGGGAGGGGAAAAGGGGGAGGGGCGAAGCGACAATGCGGGGTGGCTGGTTTCGCGAAATTCCAGTTTTTCATTTTCGGCCGAACGGGAACGATGAAGTATATACCGCGTGGCGGACGCCCACGGGTCTAAAATCTTTGCCAATTCCGCGAGATTTAGCGCGTCCGCTATCCATAAAACCGGAAATTGATTACGTTCGCGCTAATAGAATTTTTATTCGCGCGCGAGATCACCCTCCGCCACTCTTTCGTTCTATATATATACCACCCGCATCCACCACCGATCGCGGATATAAATTTAATCGAGACGGATAATGTCTTAAATAATCTCGTGGATTCGTTCAAACGGATTTCCTTCCCTTCCCGATGGAGTGAGATGAGAAGATGAGAAACGATTTGCTTTGGATAGGGTTTTTCAATTCATTTACGATTCGTCGCGCTTAGAAATCGGGGGAGAGAATCGTCGGGGGATCGTTTCCGAAGGTGGAAATTTTGACTTTACGCTTTGTTATTTACGATATTTAAACCGTATATATATAAGCATTGTAGATATTACACAGTAATTTAGTCATAACACTTTTGTTCTCCGCATTCAATTGCCATTATTAATTTAATCTGTCGGCGTAACAGTGGGAAAACAAGGTACAATTAATATAATTATTTTATTACGAGTTCATAATACGAAAACAGCAGGAATTATTCAAAATGTTAATCGTGCATTTTATAAATACTGCAATTACCGGACGCATAATGTATAAATTTTCTCGTTAATTATTTTTCTTTTTTGGAAGGAAAATTTGTGAGAAAACTTTTTCACGGAAATAGAAAGGAAATAATTAATTTCAAGAAAGACCAATAATAGCAAAGAATCTCGTTCTTTAACGATCCTTGAACGATCCTTGAACGATCCGCTGGATATCGAAAGATACAATTTTTTTAACGAATTCCAACTGGTTTACATTATCGATGCTGCTTTATCTCCCTCTAATCGGGAATCAAAGTGAAGAGTGACAATGGAACCCGCAGCTGAACTCGTTAATTATTTTTCTTTTTTGGAAGGAAAATTTGTGAAAAAACTTTTTCACGGAAATAGAAAGGAAATAACTAATTTCAAGAAAGATCAATAATAGCAAAGAATCTTATTCTTCAATGATCCTTGAACAATCCTTGAACGATCTGCTAGATACCGAAAGATACAATTTTTTTAACGAATCCCAACTGCTTTACATTATCGATGCTGCTTTATCTCCCTCTAATCGGGAATCAAAGTGAAGAGTGACAATGGAACCCGCAGCTGAACGGAAGTGGAAACAACCCTCGTGAATGTTTAAGGACAAATCGTCGTTTGAATATTTAATTCCTCCTCGCGGCGCGAATAAACGCGCGTCACCAGTGAGACCAAGGTGTCCGATTCCGGTTTCCCGGCGGAATCTCGACAAGAGGCGGGCGCGGAAGAGCGCGCGAATCAGGTTCAATGTCGGCGGCAGTTCGTTACACGAGCGCCACGAGGAGGATTCTTCCTCGGCGGTGTACTTTCTTTCTTTTCTTTTCTTTTCTTTTTTTTTCCTTCTTCTTCTTTTCTGCGGCACTCGCGACTCGGTGACGGTGTTAAAATTCAGCGCGTTCAGCTTGTCGCCGGAGGCAGTCCAACTGGGTCATTAAATATGAGAGATCTCGTTGCCGAGACTCTTCTCTCGTCGAGCGTGCTCCTACACGTACGGTGGTAGAGCAAAGAAAAAAAAAAGGAAAAAAAAGAAGGAAGAGAGAAGAAAGGAGAGGGGGTGGAAGAGCGGAGGAAGGGAAGGCGAACGAAACAAGCGGAGGAGAGGCTTGTGAAGAGAGAGAGAGAGAGAGAGAGAGAGGAATAAGTCCCTTGCAGTTGTTTCTCGGCTGCCTGACGCGCGAGACGCGCCACTCTAGATGCACTTTTGTATAATTTTACTTTAATTGCTGTTGAGACCCGGGAGTTTTCAAGTTTCTCCTCTCCTTATCTTTTTCATACCCCTTCCCCTACCGCCATCCCTCTCCCCCTCCGTCTCAGCTCCGCGTCACAGCGAGTCTTTCTCTCTCTCTCTCTTCCCTTTCTTCCCTTTAATCTATTTCTTCTCCACCCCTCTTCCCAAAGCTTCTTGCCTTTATTTCCTCTCTCCTTGGCACACTTTAACTCCGACCACCACCTTCACACCCCTACCACCATCTCATCCTTCTCTCCCTTTCTCGCCTCCTCTCATCCCTTCTGGCTTCTTTTCTTCCACCTCGCTTCCCTCTTTCTTCCTTCTTTCCTTCCTTCCTTCCTTCCTTCCCGTCCCTCTTCTCTCCGCTATTACCTGACGGCTCCACGCTGCAGCCACCGCCGAGGTATTTCGAGGTAAAACTGCTTTATGCAACCGTTCCCCGTCTTAACTCATAACGCGGGCGCGCAGTTGAGTCGGCGATAAGCCTTTCACGGTTGCCTTGGCTCCGCGGGATCCGCGAAATATGATCACGTCCGGCACCGGATTAAGCACGAATTCGAATTAGGGGGTGAAAAGAAGGAGAGGGAGTCGCCGAGGGGTTGCCGCGGCCCGTCGTTTCAGAGCACGCCACGTTTCTTCAACAGCCTCTCTGGCTCTCTTCTCCTGGGAACCGAGGAGCGCCAATGAAATTCCAGTTAACTCGGAGGGGAGGCGTAATCCAACGGCGTAATAATAAGTTTTATTGTTTTCGAAAGAATCGAAGGACTCGTTATTACGAGATTCTCTTAATTTTAAACCTTAAAAATCGTACGGATCGATCGATTCGCATTCATCTTCCGGTATCTTCGAGATTCGAGCTTGACTTCCCGTTGCAAATTTTAGGTATATTATGCCGGTATATCGGTAGCGAGAGACATTACTCGAGACTAAAGGCGATCCTTTATTATCGTCCTCCATCTAAAAGCTTCCATAAGGTGTGCACAGAAAGAGGCGCAGGTCAGGAGCTTTTTTTTTTTCCTCGATGGGTCGGAGAGATGATATCGGACGTGGTGGCGATGTTTACCCAAAAGCTAGGTCTAAGGATCGCTAGGTTCCCGCGCTCTTTCACCGAGCCCCTATCGGATATTTACATCGTGCTCGTAACAGGAAAGTTTCTTCCCCCCTCGTGGATGGATCGATGAGATGTGGGACACGCACGTAGCCGCCCTCCTCCCTCCCTTCGCTTCACCGATACGTTTTCACCTTTGCTTATCGAGGCGTATCAAGATCCTCGGCTTTATTCTCTCGTCTCAGTGTCAGGGAGGGAGAGAAAGAGCGATTTTCCTCTCTTTCGAGGGAGGGAAAGAGAAAAAGCGAGAGAGAGAGATCTCTTTCTTGGTCGGAGGAAGGAAGGAACTTTCTCTCGTCGAAAGATTTTCCAGATTACGCGAGTGATAATTATTTCTCGATTCGAGGCGGCGAAATGAGTAGAATTAAAACGCGGCCAGTCGTTGAATAATATTTGATATTCATTCGGGTGCACGAATTGGAATGAATATGCAAAAGCTCGGGGACGATTATTAAGCGGTGGGAGAAAAGTGGATGTATCGAGGTCACGGATCCTCTAACTCGCGACTTTAAGATAAATCTTCGCTCTCTTTGCTCGCCACGAGTGTGCCTCGAAGGCGCGTACAACAAACTCGACCGTTCCTTCTCTCTTTGTCCGTTTTCGTTCGAGCCAGCACTCGGTCAAACAGCGCGTTCCTTCCCCCTTTTATCCGTTTGTATCTCTCTCACTCTTGCCTTTTATCGCGCCTCTTTTCATTCCTCGCGTACGAAACCTATCCCAATGAAGAAGAGGTGACGGACGTTGATTACGACGAGGAATTTACGTAGGTTTATTTTATAGGAGGAAACCGAGTTATCGCTCATCGTGTTTGAATAAAAACCGCAACGACTCGAAACCTTTTGATTTGAATAAGATCAACCAAGGATATACGGATGAAGTAACGCGTCGTTTACCTATTTTCTTTCATATCAAAATATATTCGAGAGAAGGAGACGGGGGATGGGGGAGGAAGGAAATGTTATACGATTATACGACACATATTTTTTTCTTTTTTTTTTCGTGCCACGCGATCGCAAAGATATACTCCTCCCTAACTAGAAGGCACTGGAGAGGGCATCGTTGAAAGTAGCCAGTCCTAAGGAGAAAGAAGAAAGAACGTCGGAAGTCGGTGACACACTTCCTTTTAATAAATTACTCCACATACACGCCACGGCCGCGATATAAACCAGGCATTCGAGATAGCGGACTCTCTGACCACCCTTATTACCAAGCTAAAACCACGCTATACTATCCACTTCCACCATTCTGCTAGACGATCCACTCCTCGCCAGCAATATTGGCGCTCGGGCCTCGTTTCTCCTCCATTCCTCCACGCTCTTCTCTCCTTCTGATCTGTCCTTTCTCCGTTTACGTTTTCCATTTTGAAAAAGGAAGGAGAAAGAGAGAAAGGAAGAAGCGCTCGAAAAGAAACTCGAGCTTTGCTTTTCTTTCACCCTTCTTTCGCCGAGGGTTGAAAGAAATCGGAGGACGACGTTCCTACGTATCGCGTTTTACCACCGGCAGAAATTAACTCGATCTCGCTTGCCTCGCGTTTACGCGTCGGGAATTAATCGCATCGCGTGACGATCGAAATCTCGGCCCACGCGTGTTATTATTTATTCCCCGAGCTTATCTTACGAGAGACGGGGAGGGGGAGGGTGTTATTAAAATCCGCGATAATTGTCAAGTATCCTTGCAAGTATTCCCTTCCAAGGCGGGAAAGGAAAGGAAGGGGTTGGTGGAGAGACAGGAGGGAGAGGAAGTTGGCGGCTTACTTGCAAGGCAGTCAAACAAATAAATGTTTCGACGGGCGAACATAAAACTCATGATATACGAGATAGAAGGAATACCGGCGATCTCTCGCGTGAATCCTCACGTACCAACCCCATGCATCATCCCCCCTCGACCGTGCCCTCCGTGCACCCGATCCCACCACCGACTCAACAACTTTCCTAACACCGTTTCCATTTACATGCGCGCTCAAACTTCCTCCCTTCCCTTCCCCCTTCTTTCCCTGCGTTCGAACATTTTATGTTCGCTCATGCGGTGCAACGGATGCACCAATTTTTTCCGTGACCTGTTTTTTATCACTATCCCCGCCGTATCTCTTCATTTTCCCTTTCGTTGGACGGTTGCCAGAATTTCCATCTCGCGACACAGTAATTCCACGCTTTTCTTCTCGTCACGATTGCTTCCAATCTTCTATTTCTCTCTCTCTATTTTTTCCACAAAAAAAATCAATCGTGGTCGTCGACGAATCTCGCGCAAGCTTCTTCCTTCGTTTCTCTCGCCACCTCGTTTCTTTCTTTTTTTTCCTATCCCCCTTTCGTCGCGCGACAACGATCGTTAATTTTAAACCGTGGTAGATATATATATATATATATATATATATATATATATATATATATATATATATATACGAAATCAATCGAGTTCGATTTCGATCGTACGCACGCGCTCAAATGTATCGAGTCGAGGGAGCGGATATGAATTTTTCATTCGCGTTTTCGGTGTTAATACGGCGCGGTGACGATCGGTCAGGTTTTATCGTCGCCTATAGTAAAATACCACGAAATCGGGGCGTAGAAATCGGATATGGCGGGACGGTATCGGGGACGGGGTTCTGTGCTCGCCACATTCCTGCCGCCCATCGGAAAACCAGATTTTCGCAAGCTTGGCAACCATCTCGATGCATCTGCCGCTTTTACGATAAGCGTAAAGTCGAAGGGGGGGGGGGCAGTCCTGTTGGCGAAAGATCGGCAATCGCCAATCGCCGCCTCCCTCTCTCCCCGCTTATCTCTCCGCCATAAAGCTTCGCGAGCAAACCGATTCGATCGAACGCACGGCTTACGCTTCACGCTCGCGAAATAATTGGGAATTACCCGTAATACCCAGCACGGATCCAATTGGGATTGGAGGGGGAGGGGGAGGTGAAAAAAGAAAAAAAAAGGAGCTGGTTAAACCGTGATTAAACCGAGTGCCCGATCCCCGACTCGATAAAATAACACGGAATTATGAAATAGTTATCTGTCTAGATCTCTCCGTACTTCGAATATTCTTAATTAATCTTAGGAACGTTGGGAGAGTTTTCTAATTTTCTTTTCACGAGGAAATGTATTACAAATATGCGTTCGAGGTAAATAGCGAGTTGTAGAAATATTGGGTAGTTTCGGGGAATCTGACGATACGATGGAAATAATGGTTCGATCGAGGGGTTTGGATTAAATCTTTCGATTCGATTATCTTTATCGAGTCCCTTGTTATTGGCGCATTGATTGCGCGAGTAAATAGATTTGATAGCCGCGAAATCGTTGTAATCGGTTATAACTATAATAAACTGGGTACGTTATTAACAATTCATCGGGGCAAATTTGCCCTTATTAGTCAGATTGATACGTGTTCGGCTGCATCGATTTCACCCAAGTTTCTGAATATTTTGATACATTATTAAACGCCTGTTTGCCGACTAATCATAGAGTTTGTAAATTGAGCGGATTAACCCCGTTCAACGATCGCGCATTATTGCAGATTTACGCGTGCTACTTTTTCTCACGGAAAAAAAATAAAAAATAAAAATAAATAACGAAGATAAATCGATCCGATTTGGAACATTTTTCGTTTTCGAATCGCGGGTGTCAAATCAAGAGCATAGAGAGACGGGGAAGAACTATGGCGAAGGAGCAAAGGCGAATTCGGGCGGGGAACATGCATAATGGATTCGCGTTCCATGTCGATGCGATTCCCGGTGCTCGATCGTATAAAAATGTCAGCAGCTTTGCCGCATCCCGTTCCTGCCCCCCCTCCTTCTTATACCGAGTCAAAAACGCGGGACCCGGACGCAGGGGTGTTTCCCCGTTCTGAATAATTTTAAATCCCACCGACCGACCGATAGCTACCCTCTCCAACCCCTCTCCTCTTCCACCACCACTTTTGCCGCCATCTCCACTCGACCAATTCCCGGATCCAGGATGAATTTTCGTGAGATTCCTTCCTCCCCCTCGAGAAATACTCCCTACAATTCATTGAGGAGAAACGATCATTCAACGATCCGCACTATAGCCCCATTCTTCGACCGAACGAAAGTTTTCCTTTCGTCTCGAGAAATTGCCGATCCCCCCCCCCCCCTCCCGTTATCGGGTATACCGAGAATTTTGCAAGGTATAGGGTAAGAGGCTCTTTCCTTGAAAAATGCCTGCATAGTTGGCCGGGAAAGAACAGAGCGGAGCCGTTCAACGGCCTTTCGCTACAGCTACTGCTTTTCGATCTCGGTTTTGTCTCCGTCTTGAGGATCTTTTCCGCGATCGGCTGAATTCCGCGAAAATTTCTCTCTCGAGAGAAGAAAGAGAAAAGACATCCTCGAAAAATACTTGCACAGCTGATTGGAAAGAGAACGGGAACTTCGACCGAGATAATGTTCCGGTTTTGCAGTAAATCAGTTTATCAGCATTGACCCGGATACTTAGCCATTCCTCCGTGTTATAATTCATACGGAGCGCTCGAACGGACCCTCCCTCTCCCCTTTCTACTTCGGTTGCCGCTCCGATTCAGACGTTCCGGGCTGGTTGCGAATTCTATCGACGAACAGATATTGGTAAGATGCTTTCCTCGATTAAATGTACCCGACGTGATTGAACATTCTAATAGACAACGAGTTTTTAATACCTATTTAATCGGTTTCGATCGATATAATATAATATTTTTTTCAAAAGATTCAGAATTTCTATCCGAGATTAATAATTTTTAAACGTAAAGCATCGTCACGAGCGATATTCATCCGTGCGAAAACAATGAGTTTAATTGACGACGATGTTCAATAATGGTTCGAGATTATACGTTCGGATGTGTTTGTTACTTCGAGGAGGAATCGATGAAACGCACGGGGCATGGCGCGACGAGGCGCAATTGTGAATCTGACGCCTTCAGGTAATTCCGGTCCCGGAGGTGGAGACACGTCAGCCGGGATTGGCCGGACCCGATCAACCGTCCCGGCGGCCAGGACGCTCGGCCAGGAGCCCATTCACGTGTCAACTCTCGCGTAACTAGCGATGATGTTGGTTGCGTGCGCATGGATGAACCAACGCGGACGGGTAATCGGGTAAACCATTCTGGATTCACCGATTTTCCTTCCGTTCTCCTTCCTCCGCCATCTTGGACGCGCGAAACAGATTGGAAGAAGATTTGTGATTTCTTTTCGGTTAATGAATCGAAGATTTTTCTTCGAAACGAATGAAATGAATCCGTTCGAATTTTGAAGTTGGAAAATTTGTTTAAATTCGAACAATTTGAAGTTCGAGAAGTTTCACGTACGATTGAAAATTGTAGATTTAAGGGTGAAATTTATACGACAACAAGGATAAAGGAGGGACGAACAAATGGCCAAAGCCGTGGATAACTGCATCCCTCCGATTCCTGGCATTCCACTCTCGGTTCCCATCCAATCCCGTGGTTTTGATTCTTGCAGAGCGCACAGTTTCTAAAACTCGAGTTCTTTATCGAAATCCCGGTTTCAGAAACTCTTTTAAGAACGTTGTCTATCGCGACCGATCCGCTGCGAGAAATATCCGTCGCAGCGTACAATAATTTCCCAGTTGAAATCGAAATTCGAAATTCATGAAGAGATTCTCCTTATCGATTCCCGTGTTATTCTTGTAAAAAAAGAAGAAGGAAAAAGGAAGAAAAGAACTCTTTTCCAGCTACTTTTTTAACGCGAGATACCTTCGTTGCGCGAAAGAATGCTTCTTTATCTCTCGACATGATAATCGATAGGATAAGTTCAATAACCGATATTGCAACATCATTCTCAAGGGGAAATCAAGCCTGCACCATTATTCCCTTGAACTTCCACCCTGCTAGTTCCCCGTTAATACCGTCGATAAATCACAAACAACAACAACAACAACAACACCGATAAAACACAAGCAACTCCCCACGATCATCAACAAAATCAAAGCGAAAACTTTCCCTCCAAGAAAAGAAAAATTACCCTTACCGGTCGCAACAGATATCTAACCTAATTCGAACGGTTAGGAAAATTTCGAGGGTGGGACGCGCGCCAATCATCGGGATTTCGTCCACCGCGACACCATCCTCGGCGGGGTGTTCTTTTGTACGGTCCTCACAAAAGTGTCTGCCGCCACTCTCCACGACCAGAGGGAGAGAACGAACAGAGGCGAGAAAGGAAGCGCGTCCCCCGCTATTCTCTTCCCCCCTCTCTCTCTCTCTCTCTCTCGACAGCGAACAATGCGTGTCTACGAGCGTGTCTTCTTTCTCGTCTGTTGCACCCATCCCCCTTCTTCAACGCCTCGCCCGTGTGTCGTCGCGCGGCTCTTCAACGCTCTTCTCCCCCTGCTTTCGCCTTGGCTACCTCGCCACGAGAGGAGAGAGGAGGTTTTCCGTTGTAATTGTAAATCAACCAACTTATTTTAACAAAGTCGCGCGTCCTTTCCTCCCACTTTCGTCGGGGAAGAAAGGGAAACCGACTACTGGCGGGTTAACCAGGATTTATCGGAACACGATTTACCGACTTACGCGTATCCGCAGATACGGAAACCGCATCCCGGTGGAAACCCTTCCCTTCGGTGGAAACGAGTTAATTCATCGACTCGTGGAGCAAACAAGCTATACGTTTATCGAAAGCTCTGTTCGAACAGCTGCCATCCTATCTTCCTTGAAACCGGTTCGTTTCCCTTTGACTCTCGGAGACAGACGTTTTGTAACTCTGTTCAAAGTTCATTAGTTAGTAGTTTCTAACGTAAATTTCTTGATTGAACACGGGTATTTAACTTTATCGATATCTTCTTTTTTTTTCTAGAAGCAGTCAAGAGAGAGGGATGATAAAAAGAAAAAACACGGAAGGGAAAAAAACATCACGACACTTTGCTCGGTAAATGAGTTCGAGCAAATAGTTGGATCCGACGAGGAATTCACGCGATTAAGAGAGAGAGAGAGAGAAAGAAAGAGAGGAAGCAAAGACTCGAGTCCGGCCATATCGTGGCGAGATTTTTCTTATCTCGTTTCGTGTATGGAAAACTCGGACTGGATGAAAAAGATCGGACAGTTCGAGTTCCTTTCCCCGCGTCAACTTGGCCAAACGGAGGATTCGAGACGCGTCTACGAAATAATATAAATATTTTCTTTTAACGAAGTCTCGTATACTCTTATCTTCTGGATATACAACTATTCGGCCTTGTGTATCATTCAAGAGATTTTATTAGAAATTGAAAATTGTCAAACGAGAAAGCGGGATGTGACCAGTAAAAGGATCTTGTTTCCGTATATTATATAACTTGTATCCAGAATGCGAAGGGAGAAGATTGTCCGGAAGCACTTTAAGGGCATGCAAGATTAACCAATAATTTCGTTTAAAATTCTTAACTCGTGTATATGTTGGTTCTGGCGGGGGGAGAGAGAGAGAGAGAGAGAGGGGGGAAGATTTTAAATATTCCCCTTTATAAGATACCAGAGGCTTTTTCGTACGACCAAGTTTAAGAAGAAAGTCGCTCGTGCGTCATGAATATATTCGTGCAAGAAGTTGGCGGAGAGTTAGCGAAAACACGTTGTACGTCGAGTCCGCCCGTTTTACCTCCCGTGGGCCGCCACGATCCGAAACGATCCACGAACACGGGCCCTTTTCGCGATTAAATTTCCCCGTACAACTGTAATTTCTACTACGTTTTGTCCAAACAAAACGGATGTAGGAGGGCGGTTGAATTTGATTTTGAAGAGGGGGGAGGGAAGTCGGGGAGCGTGTCGCGTTGCCGCAAGTAAATAACAATCGCCCGTTCCACGGCGAGTGCAAGTGGAAAATTATCGTTATTACGTCGAATTAAGTTACATACGATATAACTAATTATCCGAAATGTTAAATTAACACGGGAACGGGACGTGATTTCACAATAGCTTTGAAAGCAATAGTGGCGATGAAATAATACCGGCAAGCAGTTATACGAGCGCGGCAATAGTACTAATTTCTGATTAGTTTCGCCGGTAATTGCGAAACGATAATGTTGCCCCAAGTGCCGGGTTACCTCGGATGCTTATCAAAATGAGAGCGCGCGACACGGTTTGCCCCATTGACGAGCCATTGTTTATCCCGCCCCTCTCGATTAAAACGGTTTCGCATCGATTTCGCAGTCGTTTACCCGCCGATTCTGTACGATTCGTTAATTGAAAGATCGCCACTTCTCGCGATCAATATTTTTCTTTCATTTCCATAAATGGAAATCCCTCTCGTCCTGAATCATCCGTTCTTACTTTGCTCTATTATTTATTACTTTAACGTTCGATGTAACGATATCGATGTAACGACGATCCTATACGATATTTCACAAATATGATTCTCTCGACAAATCGTAGAATCGAAATATTATAAGAATCGAAATCGATCGGGTTGAATTGGCGCAAAGCCAAGGCTGTTACAAGAATTACGACGCGTTGATTATTTTTAACCGGTAGCTTTCGCTACCCGGAAATCGTTAGTTGAGATCGCACGATTCCGCATTAACGAGCCCGTTAATTTATCGGCCGGGGGAAATAATAGCGAGAACCGATAGAAAATGGTGGATAGCGATCGGACGGAAACAGCGCAATTTCAACGCGATTTCGATTTCGATTTCGATTTCGCTTCCCGCCTAGACGACCTTTCTTTCCTAATTAACGTTTTAATGGCTAATGATTTTGATCTGGTGCGATCAACCGTCGATGAAATCGCGTTGATTAATGGGCTACCTGGGTGATGGGTTCCAATGACTTTTCAACGTAATTGGACATCGATCCGAAAGAGACGATGGCCACTGCTTCTCTCCTTTCCAATATATATATACATATATATATATACATCCCCACTTTTCTCCTCGATCGCTTTTTCTTTGATTCCGTGCACGCGGGCTGACTATCGCGGCCAATTCGACTCACGACTTCCACGATTAATTCGATTCGAAACAGAGATGTTGAACTCGTCCGTTTGTCCCCTCGATTTGAATAATCACGAAGGAAGGAAAGAAACGAGAAAACTACCGGAGGGAAAATCGTCGCAAATGGCCCCGATTGAAATCTCTTTAACGATATCCGCGTGTAATTCGAAACGTTCCCTCTCCGGCCTACCTACACCCTTTTTTATCTCTTTCTCTCTCTCTCTCTGTATTTCTTTCCACCTTTGTTTTTCCCCTTTTCCTTGCCCGCAAAGGTGATTATGAAAGCCCGGTCAGGTTAAATTACTTTTGGTAACGTTAACTGCCGGCTCGCTGGTCGGACGAAGATAGCCGCTTCGAACAGGGGTTTGCAGGCAGACCAGGTTTCCGCGCACACCTGTCGAGTTTCCCACAATTTTACGCGCCGGCTCGCGCGTTTACAGACATTTGGAGAGGCCGTGCCGTGAAAAAGAGAAGCTTCGAGTCCCGGGATCGTAGGGAATCGTCGGGGTTCATTTAATGCGATTAGAGCATCCCCCTCCCGCCGTCATCACGGCCCGTTCGATTCGCCTTTTTGCCGCGAGCCTCCGTAATGTCTCCCTTCTTCCTCCCCTCCTACGAGTCCATCTCGACCCTGTTTCCACGTTTTTCGCGATCTCACCGTCGCCTTCCTTCTCATCTCCTTTCTTTCGAGCTTGAATTCGCGTTAATGGGGAAACCGATGCTTAGTAGATACTTCCTCGGACCTAGCCTCTCGAATCTAGCTGATTCTGCTCGAATTTTCCGATTTTTCTTTTCGAATTTTAAACCTGTTATGCACTCGTTTTAAAGCGACAAATAAACCTTGAGATATCAGATATCATCTATCGGGACATGTATCGATTCCCCTCTTTCTTTCACTTCGAGAAAGCAGGATCGATTTAGACGAATCGAAGGAGTTAATTTCATTTCGATACTCGCCAAGCTCCCCTTAAATCTCCTAGCTATTTATTGTATCGTAGAGTATCCACGACGATCGTATCGATCAGTGTTGTTTCAAGTTTCTACGATCTGTCTCTTCTCCTTCTCCCATGTTTCTCGATTTTTCTTTTCCCTTTTTGGGCAATATTTAAGCGGGGCAGAGACAGAGGGAAACGAAATTTCATTAGGTTCCCTCGATCGAACGGTGTTTCAGACGTTCGACATCGCGCCACTACAGGGCCCGCGACTATTAATTACACGGTAACACGGTTAATTACGCGCGATTCGAAACTCGGCGCGGGAGTTGGAGGGGAGTTGCGCTAATGAACGCAATAACGGCGGACCGCGCGGGGAATCGGAACACGAAGGGTGGGGAGATCGCGGCGAAGAAAAACGAGCAGCGGAACCAGCGGCACCACTTCTCGTTGACCCAATTTCTCTCGACGGTCAGCCACGGTTACGGGGCGCATCGAGTGGAGGCAACCTTCGCCCATGTTACGTACGTTCGTTACGGGCGTGATTTAAACGAGGCAACGGTCGAGCATACGATAATACTTATACAAGTTTGACAAGTTTCGGATAAGATTCTCCAATTTTGATCGCCTTCGTTAAATATTTCGAAGGGATTTAAATCAAAAGTGCGTTGTAATAATCGTGAGGTTACGAATATATATATCTGGAATATCTGGGAATGGATTACCGCATTAATTTCAAATTTATAATCCCCGTATCGATCGAGCTTTATTTCCGTAGTTAGATTAGATTAGACCGTTAGTTATGTGGGAAACATCGTATTCCACGGTATCTCTCCAGTCACGTTAATATTATCTTGGTACGAGGCGAGAGGCCAGCCAAGGGACAATACGGTTGCGGAAGTATCAACAAGAGGTTACCCTGCTCGATCGTATCCCTCTTTGATCAAGCAATTATTAATTATCGCCAGTTAGCGATAGTTAATTACATCGGCGGTGGTGCACGAACGTGCAATCAGGCTGTAAATTATATCGTCCTTCCGCTGCGTGCCAATGGAATGCCCGGATAGACGTGCGTCGTCAAACCTTAAACGCCACCGAGCTTTCGCCGATCGGTGATAATTGGAACAAGAGGAGAAAGATCAACTAGCGTGCTAGATTAGAAAAATATTATCGGATCCCTTCTTCCGTTCAAATCGATCCACATCCGAGATTCCACGTTTAAAATATCGAAAGATGTCGAGATAAAAGGATCAATCGTAAGAAAAAATTTTCCTCCGATTTATTTTTATCGTACGCCTTTTGGCGGCTAATTGAATTATTCGAGAAGACGTGACGGTTCGAAATAATATGCGATCCGTCCTTCTCGATCCTCTCTAATTCCTTTGAAGCATGTTCTCCCGTTCGGCTAGAATAATACGACCGATGGTGAATGGATTCGAGCGTTGATCAATCGAAATTAAACGAGATCTCGAGATTCAATGGAAACGATAAATAAAGACGAGTATCCGAAGAAATTAAATGAAGATGACTAACTCGATTTTATTTCGTCGAACAAGATGTATTATTTCCACGGCCACGACGGTTGATACTATAGTAGCGTCATCTTAGTAGATATCTATAAATTGGGATCGATTGGGGACGCAATTACACATCGTGGAAATTATTGCCGATCGTCGTTTGAATAACGAAGACTCGAAGTTTTCTTTCTAACGAATAAAAATATAGAAATATCTGAATATCTCTATCCGAGTCCGAACAATCGCGTTTAAATTTAAAAAAGTCTCGTGTCGATTCGAGCTCTGTCCTGATTTTAATATACGCATTCCCAAAGCACAAAAGCGGCGTGGCACAATACATAGGGGAGGGGAAAAAATCAATCGGAACGAAATAAACGTCTTGGAAGAATTGAGAATTTTCGTGCACACAATACGATTTGTATTATTCGCGCAAAATACCGTCTGTTTGGAATCTCGATTATTTATTAATCGCGCCGTCACTTTCTTCTTCTTCAGAAGAAGAAGAAGAAGAAGAAGAAGAAAAATCTGGACGAGCGGACAGTGATGGTAGAATATCTCGTTTCAAACACGCCGAACATTTCCAGGATTTGATTCTAATGTAGAATTAAATGTAGCGTAACGTAACTCTAATAGCGATGCCTTTGCTAATGGACGAGATGGGGGAAAAGCAGGGGACTTGTTAATTGTTAAACGAATGTAACCGAATTTTCACCTCGGTGCATTTCGCGACCAAAGTCAAAGAGCATACGAATATATCTAGGTTATGTTCTCGCGCTTTCCTATTTTCACTGCGATTAATTATGCGGTTTCGGTGATATTTTCACGAAAATCCTGCTCGACGAGCCCCGGTTCCCTCATGTAACACACGCGCACGCGCGCCACACTTTGCACTTTGTCACGCGGAGTAATTTCTTTCTACCCCTCTTTGCCGCTGCAACGGACAGCCCGCGAAACCTGCAAACAACATCTACTCGGTAATATTTCAGATTTCTCGACAGACCTTTTAATTTCTCGTCTTACCACTGTGAACAGCGCGAGTCGAGTGTGCGCATACATTATCCACCACGATTCCGCTCCTCCAACGGAATTTTTCCTCTCTTCATTTACACCCAACTTGATCATCGTTTGATCCCTTTTTTTTACGTCGCCAAGATTGGAATAAAGAAAAAGTGAAAAAAATTGTGGATATTCGTGGAAATAAAAAATCATTCCAACTTTGTTTCCACCTTTGTCGAATTGTTCGAGCGAAAGTAGATCGATGTAAACGCGGCTTTGTACACACACACACATACACACATATATATACGATCGACGAAGTATCTCCTTATCGATAATCGAATGGGACAAAGGGTTCGGTGGACCTTAACTTCGCTAACCGGATATATCCTATCCCATCCCATCCATATTTTCAACATTCTCTGTTCGAAATTAACGCGTTACCACGTAGTTGAATTTGCCTGGTACTCGGCATGATTCAGTTTTTAACCTCGTTAGCAGCGCGATGGCGACTCACCACCGCCTTGCAAAATATCAAGAAAATCAAATTTCAAATTCTGCCCGGGGACGTGATAGAATTATTATACGAGAGTCAGCTTAACCCGTGTCGCGGTCTCGTTTCCCCGCGGCTAACAAACCTTCTTGCATTTAAAGCACGTGACACGGTGTCGTGAGTGGGTTACGTATGCACATCCTTGCAATACCATTAATATAAGCGACGATAAGGAGACGTCTAATCTATCCAAGGGAGGACGAAAACCTCTTCGCTCCTTGAATCGTTGATCCCGTGCCCGCGATACCATCCATCCATTTTCCAACCGGATCGATCGATTAATTATCTCTAAACTCTCTATAATAACGGGTAATCCGTTTCGAAATTTCTTTGAGACTCGAATTGAAAAGGAACGAACGAAATGTGGGGAACGGAAAGCGCAGTTGATACCGGGTCAAGGGTTATTTGCCAACGGTTGCAAACGAAAGTTCGAATCCGACAATCTCGTTAGCGGGAGTCTCTCCATCGTTGAAACTAACGTCGCCGCTATGTCGAAAAATCGAAGAGAGAGAACCCCTGTTTACTTTCTACCTACTTTTCAACCAATATCGTATGCAGTCACGATAATAAAAATTCAACTTTATCGTATCGTATCGTTCCAAGCAGAAATTCCATTAAATATATACAGATATATATAAAAATACTCGTGACGCGTACAATTCTTCTTCCTCTTTCGTCGATTACCAAAGACGAAGGGAAGGGGAGTAGAAGGATAAGCGATCACTGAGCGGTGGTGGACAAAGAGGCGGGAAAACAGGCCGGCTGTATCTTTTTCATCCGCTACTTCATCAATTTCAGAGGCCCGTGTACACTTCATATTTCCTTTCTTGCGGGACTGGTTCGTATCCGCCTCCTCGTAACATACTTTTCCACGAAGAAAATTAACGTGGCGGCGGGTACGCGAGTTCCAGAACGGAAGACGCCTTGGCCACTTACGTCCACCTAGGAGACGTATATACGCCACGCCGACAACGTTCTCCTCCCCTCTATCTGGGTCACCGAGCGATTTTTCTCTGCCTCTCTGCCTTCCTCTCTCACTCTTCCTTTTCTTCTCCCGAACCACTTTGCGATTTTCGCCGCATGCACCGACCACCGCGATACCTCACCGATCCACGCGTTCTCCCGGCCCATTAATTTATTTAAATACCGGCTCGTAAATCACCGGATTCACCGCCGTGGTTGAACGGTGTCGCTCGTGCCTTCTCGACGAAGATTGAGAAGCGCGCTCAACGAGCGACGCTTTTTTTCTATAAATTGTCTCGCCACTTTTTTCCTTCTTTTCTTTAAAAAGAAACGTTGGCTCTCGACGATAAAGATCGATTGTTTTAACAACTTTAAAAAAATCGTTGTACGAATCTAACGATAATTGAACGGTGATTGGATCGATTACACGCTTTCTCAACGCACGTTACGCGTCCTCCTTTTTATTTCCGCGACCTGGTTCCGCCTTTGTCGCTTCCGCTCGGAAGGTTTTTTAATTAAAACGAAGGAAAAAGGAGAAGAGGGGGCAGTGACACCTGGTGGGTCGCCTATATTCTCTCGCGGTAGATGATCTTTTAAAGAATTATTAGGAAGGGAAGGAATTACACGTTCGTTAAATGTGGACCGTGCATTCTTCGATGCAAACGTGAGAGTGTCGATGCGCCGCAATTCGCGGCCAGCCCTTCGACCGTGCGCAAGTAGTTACAACGACGTCTCTCTCGTCGTTTTGAAAAATGAAGGTTGACGAGGAAATACGAGCGAATACGTGTGTCGCATCAAAAATTCGACGGGGTCGACGTGTACACACAACGCGAAATATATATAAAGGAATCTCGTTGAAAGCGGCCACCCAACGAATTTCTTTTTCCTATTAAACGAAATTACGGAACGGAAGAAAGCAGTGGCGAGGTTTCAAGAAAATTACCGCTGTACTTCTTCCCGGAATGTATTATGCATTGTTTGCACGGCGAAACAAAGGGCGAAAACTTTAACGACGATTTCTCTTACTTCACGGTCTCTCGGTTTCAAACTGGATCAACGTACGACAACGACGCCGCGATTCGTGTCCCCGGAAATTTGATGAAGGAAAGAACTGCGGGAAGGGAATCATAAATTCTTCAAATTTCGATCATTCGGATTTCCACTCGCTGCGAGTAGTTAAACATGCGTCGTGCAAATTAAATTAAACTTCTTCTCCCCTTATCCTTCGTTTCAATCTGTGGAAAATGCGAGAAGAGCGAGAACGCATGGACATTCTAGTAGATGAAGAGGTCAACGAGGTAAAAGAAAAGGGAACGGAGAAGAAGTTACACGGATACGAAAGAGATGATGGGACGGGGAAAAAGAACTCTTTCGCAAAGTTTCGCGAAAATAGATGCTCGGGGTTGTCCCACAGGATACCCCCAACTCTTGTTATTGTACAGCCGGGTGAACGGAAGGGCTGTAGTTTCGATACAGGACACGGGTTTTCGCGAGTATCTCTCGTCCACGCGATCCAGGTGAAGCAATATCGCGCGCCACTCGAGGGAAAAAAAGAGAGAGAGAGAGAGAGGAAAAAAAGGAACTTATCACCGAGTGGCAATAATAGCTCGCCCTTCCCGCCCGACGTATTTTTCTCCTATTCACCGAACGATTCGTCGAGCGGAGGGGGAGGGGAAGAGAAGACGAGGAATCACTTTCAGGCGACGAACCAAGAGGCCATTCTTCCTCTGCCCCCATTCGAGTCGAAAGTTTCGCCGTGGAAAAGTTCCATCCTCGTAGTACTCCCTTTTTCCTCCGGAGATCGGTGTCCCCTGGCATCGAAGGGAACGGATTTTAATATTCGCCTCGAATTAACGTCGGCTTCGAATTAAAAACTCATTAAAAACTGTAACCGGCCGAACGATAATGAGATTGGACAAATAGTGCGAGCAATTTCGCGACGGATCAAAGGAACCGACCGGCCCTCGCAATTGCGACCATCGCGTTCCTCGGCATCGACTCGACGTGCGACGACGTTATTAAAACTTTTCCGCGCGCTCTCTCTCTCTCTTTCTCTCTCTCGTTGTAACAGGCATCGACTCGCTCCTCGATTTCTTCCTGCTTCCTCTTTCCTCCTCCCCCTTTTTTCCTTTCTTCGTTGAACGTTGATGTTGAATACTTTTCCACGATTTTATTCCGGTGGTAACACATCGATCAGGCGGAAACAACGAACGAAAACAACGTAACGACGACGACGACGACGACGACGACGATTTACTCGAAGAGAAGGGGGTGAAGAAAAAGGAAGAGAGAGGAGGAAAAATAGAACGAAGGGTGAAGAAACGAGAACCTCGACCCCAAAAATATGCATGTGTTCGCGCGGGCGCACCGGCGAACATATGTGCAGTGGCGCGAAACTCGCACAACTCGAGCCTAACGCCGGGATATTCGATTTTTGCGGGCATGCGAGAAACTTTTGACGCGATTCAATCGAACCGATCAACCGAGGTATGCAGCTTCGTCGATATCTCCTCCCCTCCTCCTCCTCCTCTTCCTCCTCCCTGTTCCATTGTCGAAAGATCGATGGAAAAAAAGAAAAAAAACAAACAAAACGCCGCGACATTACCGGGGACAAGAATAGCAGCTATTGAAATCGCCCGTTGATACGAGCCCGATGTTTTCTACCATCATATTTATTTATTCGTTTTCTTTTTTTCGTTTTCTTTTTTTTTTTTTTGGTTTGGTTTATTTTCTTTCTTCTTTTCCTCTTTCTCTCGTTGTCATAGCATGGGGTATGCAACCTCTTAATCAAATTAAAAGGGGGATGTATTATGCACATTCCGGACGATTTTTCCTTCCGCGGAATGCGCGTGCGAGACGATCTTCCCTTTTTTCTCTAATTGAAAACAAGAAGGAAGATAAACGAAGACGGTCGTGCGATAAAAGTTTCTACAGATCTTGAGTAAGTATAAGGGATGAAAACGGAAGTTTATGGTTTTTTTTCTTTTTTACATTCTTTTTTTTTTTTTTCCTTTCTCTTGAATTGAAAACAATCTTGAATTTCAACAAACCGCGCTCGACGAACGAAAGAAACTCGATGAGGAGGAAGATTACGCGGAAACGAAGAAGTCATAACGATGAGCCGCTGTTCTTTCTCAGAGATTAACTTTGTTACGAGATATAATCCAGATCCTTTGAACGCAACGAATGTAACAATGTATAATTTTATAAGCGTAAATAGCTTTAAAATTTCGTTTCTTTTTTTTTTTTTCCTCCTCCTCCTCCCCGTTCGAAAAGTATTCGAACATTCGAAAAATTGAAATTAAATTACATAAAAACCGACAAAAAAGAATCCCTATATATATATACATATTTTTTTCGAAAAACAATAGCGTTTACTCGTCGAATTTTATCGGGATTCGAACGTGTGCAAACACGTCGAACGGTCGCAATCGAAACGTCCAAGATTGTTGGCAATTCACGGCCGCCACGATAATCGATGCATATCCGATCAGATATGTAATCGGTCCATCAATCGAACGTCCAACCTCGAATTTTTGTACGCGGTCGCGCGATACGATCGGGATCGACGATCCAGCGCATCGATCAGATCAGCCCCCTGTCCTATTTTTTTTTCTTCTCTCTTTTTTTTTTCCCCCGCTGTTTCGATTTCGTAATGCGGTGTTTTCGTTCCATCCCGACGGGCATATTCTGCGTATTCGCGGTAGGATTTATTTTTGAAAGCGAATTAAACAAATTTCGGAAGGGATTTTTACCGAAAGAAGGCGGCAAGCGATCCATTTGCATCGATTGTGGAACGTTCCATCGTATAAAAGCGTATATTTTCGCGGGGAAAAATTGTCAAATTGCATCCACGCGATGCAATTGCGCCATTATGTTTCTTACGCGTTTTTCTTTTTAAAGACGCGGGGATGGATTTGATTTTCACGATGTATTTTCGATGCATCGTTCCAAGGAAAAGAGTTTGAGCCACGAACGAACAGCATATGCCAATCAGCCACCCGCGACGAAATTCCACCGATCGGCACCCCTCTATATTCCGGTGTTACTCGAATTCCAGTTTGGGAAACTCGACGGAGCAAAAACACTTGGGATCCGACCCGTTAACCGTGGGATGGGCGTCTGCGTTTAAACCGGCAGATAGGGGTAAGCGCGCCTCTGTGCAAAGCCCTCGAACCGCCCTCGTTTTCCATTTGAAGATAAACACTGGCATTGGCCCACTGTTGGCCACCACAGTCTCTTAATTATTATGCGCCTATATACTCTCGCCGTTCTCTGTTTTCACACAGTTCCCTCCCGTCACGTTTTCGTCACGCGCAATTACACGATCGTTAAATAACGGCGGGGAGGGGACATCGATCGAAAAGATCAGAAAGGGAAGAGAGATCTTGGATCGATTTGCTTCCTCCATTCCTATTTTCCCCGAACGGGTATCGCTTCTCCGATAAGCTCGGTCCACCCTTTTCCAAGAGAATTTCCCTCGGAAATTTCCATCGACGAGACACGATCGATCCATTTTCCACCCGCTCGTTTTGATTCCTCGACGGATGGCCAGTCGTCCTGGGAATTCGATGGACGCACGATGGAAGAAGAGGAAGGGATCCCTGCTTCCTTCTTTATCGATCTCGCGAAAATGTGTCGCGTGAAAGGTGCGCGGCTCGTTCGGAATTCGGCGCAATGTAAGAGGCCCGTTTCCCGCTTACGAAAATAGAAAGAGACAGAGAGGGGGGGAATTGATTGGATCGAGTCGCGTTCGCGAGTGACCCAATCTCTAGATTCTTCTCCTCTTGTTTTGGATAACGATCGTATCCCCGTGAATGGATACTTGGTCCGGATTTGCGAGCTATCCCGAAGACGAATTGACGGAATAGCCGTGGAGACGGTTCAAGGGTTGTAAAACTTGTCTCGCGATAGATTCGAAGCTTTTCCTAAATCCCTCGAATCGATTCTGGCCTTCGCGTTGTTCCCTCGTTCCGCTTTATTCAACTTGAACCGGTTATAGGTATTCCAAGCGTAATAAAAAGGACGGAGTCGTTACACTTTCAGTTGTCTATCCCTTTTCGCGGGGAAAGGAAGTTTTCGCTTCGAGGAAAAACTCGACAGTTTTATAAGAAACTGTAATCTTGACTTAATTTCCATCACTGAACGGTTTTAATTGCATTTTTTCTCACCAAGCCACCACGATTGAAATTGCAATATGCAAATCGCCGCGAGTAGTCCGGGAACGATTACTTTATTCCTTTTCTTTTCCTTCTTTTTTTCCCTCCCTCTCTCTCTCTCTCTCTCTCTTTCCTTCGTTCCATTTCAAGGATGGTGAAAGTCGTGAGAGTACTGGAAGAAGGAAGAGGAAGGAAACGAAAGAAAGGAATCGCGCCGTGTCGAGACGTATCCATAGGAGTCGGTTAAACGAACGCCACCTCTCCGATTGACTAAAAACTGATTTGCATTTAAATTATAGAGGTGTCTACCTATGCAGACGGGGTTTTAATTTATCTGTACCCTCAATCCGGCCCAAGTTTCGTATCCTTTTTCCCTTTGAATATAATCTTATCAGAAGGACGAGAACCGGAGGAAAATCCGACCGTCCTTCTTCCTTTAATATTCATGATTTATTGTCCCCGACTTCCACGACTTTCCGACAGACGACGTTCCCTCGGCCGAACACTTGCCCAAGAACGCTCGCGTTATGGTCCGTTTCGAAGATCGTTTGCCCTTTCGTTTCGCATCGAAATCACTCGTGCCTTTCCCCCAAATAATACAAATAATGGACGAAAACGAGAGATGTAAATCGATGTGAACGAACCGTGATGAAATACTTTGAACGGTTTCGAACATTTTAATAAGTATATTCTGAAAAATGTAACAGTCCTAGATAAAATAATCGAACTTTGATCGAGCAAATTCGAATTTTTTAACATTCAAGCATTCACATTTCAGAGAATTATTTTTATAGATATTACGTTATTATGTTTCTAGTTAATTTCAAAGATCAATTCATTTAATTAGATCGATGAATCAATCTTGGAACGAATGCTACAAATTCTGATTATAAATATCTCGAAATTCCTTTCAAACCTGATATCGATCTCTTAAAATTCACGAATTTCATAGGAAAAATTTGTTTCTTCTTTAAACAAAGCACAGTAATTGGATAAATTGGAACGAGAACATCCATGGCCATAAATTTCGCGTCGTATACTCGATCGAAAATCGACCCCGAAAGGAGTTTTCTCTATCGGGAACACGTTTTCCTCCCCGAGTCAAAAATCACCCCCGTGAAGACGTTGAAAACGAACACCTCTCTCCGTGAAAACGGTTTTCTTCCAAAGGATGGGGAGAGGTCTCCGCGAGAAAATTCAGTTGGCGCAAATTGGCGGACATCAAAGCCCGCGGATAAATCAGGAACGGAACGTCCGCGTTTTCTCCGGCGGACCGTATTATTGTCGACCACTTTGTGCTCCCATCCTCCCCCCCCCCCTTTCGATCTTTCGATTAGACCGCCCTCCCGCCGCGGAGACGTCCCGCGACTGCAAAAAGATTTCCCCGGTAAATCAGCTTTTCCCCTCTTTTCTCCTCGTTTGTTGCCCGCCCGTGTTATACGGCCGGGACCGAAAAGCCACCATAACCAAACCGAACGTAACGAAGTTACGACGACGACGGAAGGGAGAACACCCCCCTCTTGCTCTTCTTGTTTATCGGAGGGCAAATATACGCGCACCGTATATTCGAATGTATGGAAGAATTTGTAGAAACCGCGTGTATTACCAACGATTTGTGTGTTTTGTCGGAATAGAAAGGATATGGGGGAGTGGAATATCCGTAAGTGGTTCGTGCTTGATTCGCCAAAATCGATCCAATCTTCTTGTTGTTGTTGTTGTTATTCACGGGTGAGGATTTTCAGGATACGTGCTTGCTTCAAGTTGTTTGAGAAAAAAAGAGAATGTGTGGAAAGAAGTTTACTCTGTTCAATCGTGAAAAATTTCTAATGAATATCGAATTTCCTTTTTCTAATCGCACGACGAAAGAAGAGGGAAGATAAAAAAAATTTCTCACTTGGAATATCGGATATAGGGCGGCTATTAAAATTTTACCAAGAATAACGAACGTAAAAATAAATGGGGTTGGATATCAAAATTTCGCTGGAATAACGAGAGCAATCGTTACGTGTGATTTATTAACTCGCTTTCAATCTAATATTTTAGAGTGCAAATTTATCGTTGATAATTCCCTGCCGAAAGAACACCATAGCCAACGCGATAAATCGTCGAAATACAGGGAAACATTAGCGGCGCAAACAGCGTTTCTTCCGTTAAACGCTATTGCCTATATAACGCGATACGTAACGCAAACGTTATACCACATTGAAAAACTCGCGTGCAAGATTCCGAATGAGAAATGAGACGCTTATAGTATTGCTCCGCACACGTGCATACTTGAACGTCGAGTAATATAACTAATCTTCCCCTCGAAGCTCATCTCGAGTCCACCAAAAGGGAAATGAAAGTATTTTTTTTCTTTTCCTTCTTCTTCTTCTTCTTCCTTATCCCGTTTAAAATCGCTCCCGATGGAAAAATTTAAGTATCACGAATAATATCGATTCTACTATGGAAAATCCAATTTTCGCTAACGAACAGAATGGACGTATAGTCGGTTCGTTAAGTGCGCCATTTAAACATGTCCTATTATAGGGGATTAATTTAAATCGTAATTAAATTTTAAATATCAGATACCGGTTATATATTGTGAAATAGAACGGGGAAAATGATTTTAACGCAATATCTATGTATATGTATATATTGTACAATCAGTCTCGAAAGTGTTCGATCACGATCGGCAAACTTTACGAGAATTGGAACATCGATAATGAAAAACGAAACTCGATCTCTTATTTTCGACAAACATTTATCTCGTATTTTCGTCATTTTGCAACGATTCCCTCCGAAAATGAAATAAAGCGGGCGCACAAAAAAGTCATCCATTAGAAACCATAAATAAAAACAAATATAAAGTACTCGATAAAACGATCGGATATTTTTGATGATCAACGTTGTATATCCAACGCAAATACAACGCGAAAACAAAGATGAGAGAAAGGGAGAGAGAGGGAGAGTAAGGAAAAATAATTTCTCTCTCGTGGTATATCTAATTTTCGAGCGCAATATATTTTTTCGGGGCAACGTTTTGTTATTTTATCATTTATCTTATCAAACGCGGCACGTGAGTAAGTCCAGCTAATATTCGGACCTTTTTCCTCGAACGAACAAATCCCCAACCCTCCCTCATTTATATTCTCTATCTCTTTCCAAGGTGCAATCGACGGGGAAGCGACATCGATCTCGAAAAATGCTCGTTGTATTCGTTAATAACGAGCCAGCTATCGATTCTTTCCAATCGTCCCGTGAGCCGGCCAATTAACTACCCCTAATTCAGCGAGTTGATCGCGATTGATCATCCGCGCAAATCCCACGCGAAATCGCGAGCTAGGCACGAGAAACGCCTATTACTCTTGGAAGGAAGGAGCGCGACGCGTGCACGCAGTCGAGCACGATACGTGAAGCAAAAAAATGGCGTCGTGTAAAGTTTACACGCCGGTCCACGCGGTGGCCAATTACCATCACGAGGAAGTTAACGAAACTTTTCGGGCATGATGTATTAATCACATCCTTGGAACACGCACGCCCTTTCAACCTGAATTATAATTAACAATTACGATTGAAGGGGGATATTCTGACGATTTTCACGTTGTTATCCGTGCGCATGGAAGAATATTATCCTTACGAATGCGAAACCGAGAGATTAGTTATTCTTCGATCAACTCTCTTTAAACGATGAATTATTATTCTTCGATTAACCCTCGAATAACAAAGTAATTGAAAATGAAAACGTTCGTCCTCGCAGATTCTTAACTATACGCTAGTGAAGGATACGAATACCGATTTCCTACCATATCGTTCCACGTTTCTTTAAAAAATACAACCCGGAGGAGAACATCTCCCTCTGATCAGACTCCCATTACCGAATTAAACACGCGCGTTATAACCTCTTTCGACTCGCCACCCCGCGATCGATCGCGTCCCATCTCCCTTCCTCCCTACCCCTCTTCGCCTCCTACCACCCGCGTGATTTAATCGATTTAATGATTCGGCTTAATTAATTCTCTCATCCTCGGTCCAATTCCCGCGAGTTGGTCGATGTCGATCGATCGCCCCGATTCCTTTCGCCTCTCGATTTTCCTCTCCTCTCCCCGCATCAACGATGCATACACACACATACACGCGCGCGTACGCATGCACGCAGCATACACGCACATCGGTGCCGATCGTCGTTAAGCCTCTTAGCCGTAACGGCGCCATAACAAATCGTGATCGCGTTACTAAGCAATTTCTCGCGTGAAAACGTGTCTTTCTCTCTCGTGCGATCGCGGCGATGGACACGGAGTCACGGATAATGTATTCGCGCGCGGACGCTGCGAAATCTCGCACGCGAGCGCTTTTGTGCCCGCCTCGAACAATGGACGGATGGGGAAAGCTCGCGCTGATATCCGCGCGATCACGACAAAGAGGAGGTTTCCCTTTGGAAGGGAATCACGGTCCCGTCCCTTCTCTCGCGACGTAAATCATCGTACGGGGTGGCTGGTATGGTGGAGCTGGCCTCTCCGTAAAAGCGGAGAGAGAGCTGACAATTAGAGGGCGGGGTGAATTTTGACGAGGTTGCTCTCTGTTTAATCTTGGCGACCCTCGATGCCGGGTGACAATCGGGCGGGAGGGATTTCTCGGGGAGGCGCATTCATTAGCGCTTGCTTGGACAGAGAGGGGAGGGATTTAAGATGCTTGCGAACGGAGATCTCTCCGAGTTTCGTGACGTTTTGAATGAAAGTGATCTACGAGGTGTTGATACATTTGATCGATGCAGAAATAAACGCGATGAAGCTCGATAATTGAATAATTTAGAGAAGAGAAACGGTTCATAACGAATGATCGAAATTTTTGCGTTTCTATTCTTAGAAACGAACCGTTCAAAATATCGTCAACGATAAATACGCTCGAATTTGCCATATTATTTTGAAAAATTTTAACGATCGAGAGAGAATGCGAGAGATCTAAGTATGTATATCGATTGTCGTTTTCTAGAAGAGTAGGATAACCGAATTAAATTCTTTTAACGAGATTAGAAAATCGCCGAGTCAACCGGATTTTAAAGCGTCGTTAACAGTAGACGAGATTAAATGTGCGAAAATGGACTTGCGATCCGTCTTGAACAAATTGAAGACTCGGAAGGAAGGGAGGAGGAATTTGGCTTAGGATCCGAGGCACGAGTTTTCCATGACAATTGAGGTCGGTGGCTGTAGGAGAATTCGTTACGGGCAAATACGGGAGTGGACGTTACATAGGAATAGCTTAAGTTGGATGGCGGCCCTGTAATTTAATATCGTATTACTGGTTGCCGGTGCCCGATTTACGCGCGTAATGTATGATCGAGGAATATCCGCGGTCTCCCAAGGCGAGCACCCAGTTAATTGAACATTAAATTAACGTTAATCGAGAATTGGCCGCGTTTAGCCGAAAGGAAAGGGAAACGACCGCGTTCTTTGCCCCCATTAAGGAGAATTTGCTTCATTGTTACAAATTGTGGCAATAAATCGCGTCGCGTGGGAAAACTCGTATAATCGTCCCTGTTTCGATCTCTCGTTTCCATTTAAGTGAATTCGATTCAACGAACGATTGATTCATTGTATACATATATATATATTGTATTGAGGTAATTAGAGGAATACAGTTTCAACGAAGAAGAGGAAAATTATATTTTCACTTTACGCGCCCGAATAATCGAATAACGAACTTTTGAAAAAAAAATCTTTCGATCTCGAATTTTTGTTATATTCGATTAAATTTGTATTTCATTCCGAAAATAAACACCTTTCGCTCGTACGCGATGGCTTTTCCACTTCTATCAATATGTATAACTAGACGGGGTAGCAGCCAATCTTAACGATTTCCATATCCCGTTGCATTTTGCTGTCCAGGATTGGAATAGCCTACGAAGAGTTGGATTGAATAAAAAAAAGAAAGGGATGGAAAACTCGTACTACAACAACAAATACAATACGGGAAAGCTGGATGGAGCCGAACGATTTACAGCCGACGAAATGGAATAAACGTTGATATAAGCATGGGACGGATATCAAGTGTCGACTTATCTCGCGCGGAAGAACGTGGTCGAAGATCAGGAAACGAGTGGCCCCCTCCTTCTCCTCTTCCCTCCCCTAACGGTAATCCCTAACGAATTTACGTCGGTTCGCACGCTCGTGGACCACGGCGTGGCAAACACTTCGGCAGAGGTTACGCTCCCGCCCGATAGGAAATCAATATTTATGGGGACAACGTGACGGGATGGGACACTGGTTGATTTCCATTTGCCTTCCGAGCCAAATCGTTCGGGATTTCACGGTATGAATTTCATTATATATATATACATATATATATACTATATACGCGCGTGCAACGATCAAACTTTGATCGTTGCTTGCTTTCGATCGAGCTTGCTTGATAACCGCAACGTTTTAGTTATTAAAATCGATCGATTTCGGCACGTAACGGAACCGAAGAGATATCGAAAAATGGAAATCGCACGGAATCGGAAATATTTTACAGCCGAGCCCGATCGATAAATCGCATTTGCATCGGTAATTGGGTATAATGGTGTCAATTGGGTCGCGATTAACGCGCTTGCCCGTCATTTTCGCTTAAATCTCTTGCCCGTTTTATATATATATATATATATATATATATATATATATATACATACGCAACCTGAAACGGCGAATAGAAATTGGGGAAGCGTTTGTAAAAAAGGTTATAACTGCGACAATGACGACGAGGACGTTTCTCGAGCAATTATTTGACATCCTCGGTTGATGGAACCGAGACGCGGAATAAATGGTCGGAGGGGGAGGTAATATTTGAGAAACATGAAACGGGTTGAATAATATTATAGAAATGGGAGCGTGGAAATGTTTGAAGATATGGAAATAAGGGGAATATTTCTCAGCCGGCCGCAGTAATAGGACTATAAAATATATACGGGATCGAGCGGACGTATCAGAGATACACGACGGGGGGAGGTAAACCCGCGCGATAACGTGATGCGTGCAAGTATCATGAGAAAACGCCAAGTCCAAGCTCTCTTGAAACGAGGAGAAAGAGAGAGATTCGTTTTCTCGATTAGACGCGTTCTACACGATCGGTGTAATCGGTGTCGAAAATAAAAAAAAAGAAAAGAAAAGGAAAAAAACTGCCTCCGGCTATTTTTCCCCCTGTGATGCAATATTCATGGGCCGGCACGCGAAGTCTCTCGAAAAGAAAAAGTCGAGCTCAGACAGGATATCGGATCAGGTGAAATCTGTTGGCGAACGTTACCATTGTTGGAGTTGCGTACGCTCGAAGGAATTTCAAAGAGTCATCGGGGCCAATCACGGCGGCGACGACTTTTGCTTCCGTTGCATGCGAACGACCCAGCATTTTCATCGATACTACGGCGCTCGTTGGCTCGGACAAATTGTTAAGGGGACGTTTCGTTCTTCCGCGCAAGGAAAGAAACGAAACGAGGGGCGAAACGAAAGGTTCGGCATCCTGGTTCGAGTTTGAGGACTCTACACAGAGTCGCAGGGGCTCTTCATCGAGAGAGTCTTCATCCTTCTTCGAGGCGGGTGCAAAACTTTAATCCCCAGTTTCTTCTTCGGGAGGGAAACGCAGGAGGGAGATCTCGAATGAGATGGCGAGTTCCTTATGATTAATTCAGCGCATTATCGCGGCCAACTATTAGAAGAATAGATTTAAATAACGAAATAGTTCTGCTTACACGATTCTCTACTTTGCCGGCCCGAACACCCTCCCACCCCTTCCCTCCATCTTGGTTAAAATACAGTCGGAAATTGAGTTTGACAGTTACCGGGCGAAGGCCTAATGTAACCCCCTCGGAAACCCGGTCGAGAGAACGTTTCTGCCTTGCAAATTGTATTTTTAAACACTCCCTCCCCCCTCTCCTTCTATTTATCTATTTCGCCTCATTCTTCGAGCAATTATTTGCCCTCGACTACTCGACGCGCTTCTCTTCGAAACATCTCGTTTGGGGAAGTATTCGTCGGTATCCCAATATTCGTTGCTTCCTTTCTCTTTTTTTCTTTCTCTCCCGAGAGATGAAAACGTGGAAGCTCCGTTATCCACACGAGAGGAGGGTTAACTATGAACAGTGGAAAGGAAGAAAAGGGGAGCGAAAGCGAGAAGTGCCATCCAGAGTTCCGATGTGCAAATGAATTCATCGACGAGTCGCACGTAGCCGTGGACGACTGATGGAACGAGGGCACGAGTTGCGTGCCGAATCGACGAGGATCCTCGATGAAAGGACGCGTGTTGGAGAGCGTGATGGTCGGATGGAAAACTTCCGGCGGGCGGAAGAAGAAGGGGGAAGGATAATCAATGACCGGGCGATTATTTTCATCACGGGGGAAGGGATGAAAGGGAAAGGGGATTTTTGGAAGGCGAACGCGATCCGGAAGGACGACTGGAAGGGCTTACTCGGTCGGAATTTTCGATCGGCCGACACGCAGGGCAAAGAGAAACGGAGCTGCTGGAGATTTGCCAAGCGAACGGTCCAGATATTCACACGCGATCGTTTCGCAACGCGAGCAAGGGGGAAGAGACGAGATAGGAGGGTGAGAGAAAAGAAGGCAAGGCCACGGAGCAGGAAGAGAAGAGGCTACTATCGACGCTTTCCTTCCTCCTCTCCTCGCGTTGTTCCAAGCGGAACAAAGCTAGCGTGAACTCCTCCGTTCGTGTGTTCGCGAGATGGAACTCGGCTTAAAGTTCGGATCAATGCTCGGAGCAATTGCTCGGGAGTTTAAGCGGGGAGCTTGTCTTATCGGCGAGTGATTTTCGTTCGAACGATACGAGAGGATGGTTCAATCGAACGTCCGATACCGACCGGATCGCGATGTAAACGGAGCTTTGTGAAAAAAACGTGCAACGATTATAATTGAGCGATACGATGCTCTTTAACCTGGCCTATAAATTCCAAGAATCTATTTCTCAACTGAGGATTAAGATAATAATCGAGAGGAGTACGTGTATCGTGAAAAGAAACCTAAATACGTAAAATGTATGTGAAAATCGATCTGATAGCTCTACGATCCTTTTATAGTGAAATTGCTACTCTCATTCGTTAGAAAGAAACGAATGAAGGAATTATGCTTCCTCTCGAGGGGAATAAATTAACAACTCTTAATACATTCGTCACCGAAAATGGTGACTTCTTTTTTTTTCTTAATTTTTCCAACGAGCACTCAGTAGAACAAGATAGTATCGTAAGGAACGAGCAATAATCGTTAACGGAGGACGGATAAAGTACCGTAGTATTATTACGAACGATGTACGTAAGCTAACGTATCTCGCTTGAAGCGAATACGTTCGAGGCAAACGCAATTCGTTCGAAGAAACGATCCCGTTTCTCCTAGAAACACGTTTCTAATTGTAACGGCGGGATTAGCGGGAGAACGTGCAGGATTAATTGCTTCGAGTCGAACAATTCTCCTTTCTCCATAGAATGAACACGGAAAGACGTCGTCGTCTTTTCGAAGATCCTGTCTCTCTTTCTCTTCAGAATCTTCGATCGAGATATCGCGAAGAATAATTCCCTTCATATCTCAGCTCGGGCCGTTGATCGTAAATCGAGAGGAAAACGTCGCGCGAAGAGAGAGAGAAGAGGGAAGGTCATCGAAACTTTGGAGAACCGCTGAAAATGGCCGAGGAAACCATCTGCTCCAATTCAAAGCTCTATCACGCGTCGCATTTTTCCTCCTAGATTCGTACGTTTTATTTATCTCTTCGTCCCCGTCGTGCTATCCTCTTATCGTTTCATCCCTCCTCCCCACGCATCGAACGTTGACGAACTTTGTCGAAATACGAAGAGAGGAAATCTTTGAGAATCATCTTTCACCTTCTCGAGGAAAATCTTTCGGACGATAAACAAAGTACGCGTACAGAGTTGTTTCAACGAGGGAAGAAAGATTCGAGAGGCGGAGGAACGAGAGAACGGAAGGTACGAAATGAAACGTCGTCGTGCGGTTGCATTGTTCAGACCCGTAACCGTCCGTAAATGCACTGGCATTTATTATTTCGCGTTCGCTTGTTCTTTCATCCAAGCCTCCTTTTCTTTATCTTTTTCCACGGGTATCTTGAAAGACTTCTACCCTTTTTTCCATTCTTCTCGGGCGAGCGGCCCGTCACAGGAATTCGATTCAACTTGCGAAAAAGAAGTAGTTCCTTAATTGATTTAATCTATTAACGGAACAATGGAATAAACGTGGTTGCATAAAGAATGTACTCTGAGAAATATGTCCATACATTGAATATTATCGATTCGTCGAATTTAAGCGGCCACGCGAGGAATGGACACGGATTAATAATGAAATCTGTCTACGGGACGATTCGAAACGTCATCGACGGGTGACGTCGATTCGACGTCGAAGAAATTCGCCACGAAGATGTCCTCCCCGTCGATCGAATCACCGGACATCGTCGAGGTAACACGTGCAATTGAATAATTATCGTGGACTCTGTAAAGATGTCACGTTTCCCGTCGAGAACGCGGCAGAAATTGTCACGGTGCTCGATTATCGTGCGAATTTCCAGATCGATTTCCTGGAAATTTTCCTCCTTTCTCGCCCATTTCGTGATTTTTATACTTTACATTACACGTTTCTCGTGAACGAGATATCCCCTTTAAAGAAAAAAAAGAGAGAGAGAGAATTTTGAAGAGATTTCGAAAGTTCGGAGAGAAAAAAATTTGTTCAGAGATAAATTTATAATAGAGGCATAGAACGTTGGGTTCAACAACTTCGTAATTAGCAGAGAAAGGAGAAAAAAAAAAATTATCATAAGCGTACTCTACGCTGCATTAAAATTCATCAAATTCATGGAAGGAATCCTGAAAATACGAGCAACAACCAAGCGGGGATGCGGTCTTTTGGATTTTTTCGAAAATGCACGTTGGTAAAATTCCGGCGAGCGTTTCTTCTGCCGCCCTCCTGCCGCTCATTTCTCTAAATCGTAGCCGTGTGTCCATACATAGGCACGAAGAGGGGTTGGCGCACAAAGCGCGAGGGGTTTATTATGCTCGTCCCGGTGATTATTCGCCTGATGGATGTCAATTAAACACGGAAACGTGGCCGGCATTCCACGCTCGATCGACGGTGAACAATTTCGCCGTGCTTTTTTCCCCTGCATCCCCCCCTCCACGCCACTGAATTATCCGTTGACGGTATCTGTACACGAGGTAATGGCATCGTTCCTTTTATCGCGTATCATTAGCCTTCCCCTCGCACCCCCTTCCTCCACTCGCTTGTTAAATAAATTACGAACGACGACGCTTGTCCCTACACGTGTACGTCCTCGTGCTCATTTTTTTTATTGTCGAGTGATGAATGATTGAACGCGTGCACGATGACACGAGCACGTACGATCTAACGAATTTTTCATGCAGAGTATCCCTGTTTACCGGAGCTCGCTTGAATAATATCTTCTTCGTATCTAATGATATTAAATACATTTATATGTACGGAAGAGGAATGGTCTCGAAAACTTCTTTTATTCTTCTTCTTTTTACATTATTATTAGAAATACATCCCTGTATAATTTTCTCTCCGAACTGTTCACCTTAAGCTTGATTTATCCGCGATTTAAACGCGCGGAGAGGACAGATATAATTTGTTCCCTCGAATTCGGCTTCCTCTTAGAAAGGATATTGACGGAGATCGTAAAGAATTCGAAACGGAACCCGTGCCAGCTGGTCGGCTTTATCCGCGTCCACGGCGGAGAAGCAAGGGACGTAAGGGAGGGAAGGTAGCCGGGTAGATATCCGGAGTTAATCATACTCTTTTATTAGAGTAATTTGAGGATCTAATTATTATATGGAAATTTCCTTTTTCCCGCGGTGGCCTTTCGTACAATTTTTCTTTTAGAAGTTCCGAACTACCCCCGGAGCAATCTACTTTCCCTCCGCCCACCCCCTCTCCCCCCACCGTGTCCCGTTCGCCTCGCACGCCGCCGGTTCGTCAGAAGAGTAAAGAGAGACCGTGACCCGGCCATCTCCCTTTATGTCGAATGCTTTAAAACTTTACTTCCCTCCTCGTCCAACTTTTGTCTCCTCCCCCAGAAATTAACCCTCCCGAGCCTCGTTTCGTTATCCCGCCCGCTCGATGGACATTAGCGCGATCCTCGTTTACCTCGTTTATCGCGATAAGAAACTACTCCACCGATGTAATTATATATTTTCGAAAACCGTCGGCCGATATTGTCGGGGACGTTATCCGTCCGCTTCGTGGGACACGTTTCATCATTCACGAGGGCACCCGTGGAAATATTCATACGCGTCTCACGAGGTAGCGGTATCAACGCGAAATAGAATTTTAAAAACCATCGTGGTGTTCCTTATTTCCCCTTTGCACAAACCTTTACACAAACTTGCTCGTGGGTTATTAATCATCGCGGTGGAAAATGCGATCGAGTTAAGAGACAAGATTCCGACGAGGAGGGGCGGAGGAAGATATGAAGCGGAGGAAAGAGAGAATCCCATCCCGGATTCGGATTGCGGGGAGCCCGTTTGTATTTTCAAGGGGGAGTAATTTGATAATGGAAAAGGTTGGTAGATCCTCCTTCTCCGCTACCCTTCGGCTTTTTAAGAAATTATACGCCCTCCAGGATCGCTCGCGTCTCTAGTCCTCTCTCCTTTCCAGCCGGCCTTTTCGTTTCGAATCCATCCTCCAACGTCGTCTTCGCCGTTTCGTCGCCGTCTCGAGTGCTCCGCGGAGAAGCGTATCACGGGGCACACCACGAAGGGGATGGTCCAGAGAAAGGAAGAAAGGATCTTCCGTCGTTCTTCAACTACTTTTTCAAGAAGTTCCTTTTCCCCGAAGAGAGGGAAGGCTCGCTCGATCGGACGGTCGTGTAATTTATTCGGGGGAAAGAAACCTCGGTCCGTTTCCCCCTTCCTTCCTCTCCCCATTCTCGCTGGATTAAAAGACCCGTTTCGCGAGAACGTCATTTCGCGATAATTAAGAAGAGGCGAGAAATCTCGTTGAAAAAACAATCTTTGCTCCGAACGAGCCGCAATTCAGGGGAAAAAGCGGGCGAGCTAACGTAACGTCCTTTCATCCACGTTGCAGTTATTACACGTTCGAGTTTATTTATTCGAAGGGATATTGCGTTCTCGCGTACAGAAAAAACACCCTCGAAACGGATAAATGGATAAATAGGATGCGCATTCGTCTAAGCGACCATTTAAGCGTCCACGGACAGCCTTTGCTCTCCTTTCCACGAACAAAACGGGGCCGTTTTGACACCATTTTCCAAACAGAGAAAACGAGATGGATTGAAAACACCTTCGGTTGAACCGAATACGGAAATATCCACGAGGTGGTGGAAGGAGGCGGCGTTTCCAGAGAGGATATATACTCGGTTATAGAGTGGATATTCTAATTTAAATCCGAGCCGAAGAAGAAACTGCATATTCGAGGCGAGGCGAGGCGAGGTAAGGGTGAAACGGTCGTTGATGAAGAGATAGGGAAACAAGTTCTTCGGTTCCGAATCTTCTTATCCGCGAGGAGCGTAACGCTGCAAATTGCTCGCGTTACAGATCACCGCCAAGTTTATCTTATTTACGAGTTCACGCGCGATACTTGTATTTCTTGCGGATCTTCCTCACTGCGAATCTCCTAGAAATTATTCGAAAATATCGTTTTTCTCTTTTCGCGCGAACGCATCAATGGACGCACTTTCGAAATTACGAAACGGGATTTTGGCGTCGGTCGACCGATAAATTTTTGCGAGGACAAACCGAGGTTCCCTCGAATTCTCCGGTCAAAGGGAATAATTGGATTCGAAATCAGATGCGATGTCAGTCGGAGATGAGGAATGATGCGGCGGTGGAGTTAACGTTTCCCGGGACGAGATAAGCCCCGACACGCAACAATTACGCAAATGGACTGATCGCGAGAATAAATTCCACGCCGGTGTTGCGAGACGTTGCGTTACATTCTTCGTTACCTATCGGTACCTGCTGCTTTTCCTACGTGGTTCACACACGCACGGTTTATTACGAATCTCGCGTATATATATATATATATACGGATTCGAATTTATTATTGAAACGGTTGCAGGCGAGGCTGCGTGAAACGTATTTATCGTTAAGAGGAATGGTAATCAACGTTTCAACGAACCAGTATTCCACCCACCCCACGTACATAGGGGAGAAGAACGATTTGCCGTGAAACGGTTCGCCTTTCGGCCAATCTTCGATTGGCGAAACGAGCGACCCAACCCGCGCCGAACATCGACCGGGACGGCGGGACGGACAGGCGCGTAACGAGCAGCCCATTAATAACCGGGCCGATCGTAAACCAATTAACCGACGTCGTGTCCGAAGGCGCGGAATCGGGGTGCAGTTGGAGAGATAATGGCAGACGGGAGGAGGGGAGGTTAGGTTTCTTCCGGTCTGGAAGAAAAGTAGTAGTAGTAGTGCCAACTACTGTGAGAAGAAGGAGAGGGAATCGTAGCGTGAATGACTAGAGGCTAGAATCGAGGAAAGAGAGAAAAGTTGGGAGAAGATAATATAAGGGGAGATATAAGGGGAAAGGAGGAAATGGGGCGAGGGAAACCGAGCGGAAATGGCGAGAGGACGGGAAAAGAAGGCGGAAAATGAGCAGCGAGGGAACAGGAGAGAGAGAGAGAGAGAGAGAGGCAAAGGACAAGAGAGCGATCCGGTTTCGAGACGGATGGAAGCGGGTTCGAGACGGGGATGAGATTCGCAGGGACGCGCAGCGGTTCGGTTGACGTGATGCGTTGCATTATTCATTCCTGGCCGGGGCAACGTGCAACCGCCTCAACCCTGTTTCCGGCCACGCAACCCGCCATCGCCATTGCCAGAGAGAGGTTTTGATCGGTTTCGATACCGCGCGAAGCCAACCCCGGACAACGTCTACTGGCTCCGTCCCCTGTTGGTCACTTATCAGCTGCAATTAATCCAGCATCGACGGCGAGTCCGAGTTATCGCGTCCTCGAAACATAACGACGAAATCGCGTCTCCGAGATCGGATCGGAATATCGTGCGAAGAATAAGTAAACTCTTCCATTCGTCTACCAACGAAAGCTTCTGCAAAAAAAGTTCTCTAGTAAAATATACGTAGTTTGAAAAGTGGACGAAGCCAGTAAAACTGATGCCACGTTTATATATCAATTAATCCATTATTAATTAATCCAGCATCACGAAGGTGTCATGAAATCGTGATAAATCGTGTTTAAGGATCGTAGAATAGAAGATTGGATTACTAAAATAGGAAAAGCTTCTAATTCGGTCCTCTAATAAAATAGAGCCAGTGAAACCGTTGATACGTAATTAATCGAACATCGCGGAGACGTAACGATGAAATCGTTGTGGCAAATGTTTAAGGATCGTGTCAGATTGGATTAGTAGAAAAGTCTAGCAAGCTTCTAATTCGCATAGCTCTCTGGTAAAATATACGTAGTTTGAAAAGTGCAACGTAGCGGACGTAGCCAGTGAAACGGTCGGTGCGCCACGTTGTCCGTGCTCGAAACCAAGCGTATCGTTTGCGTTAGCAGCCTCGAGACCGCATTGCAAACGACCTTGGTCCCGCGGGGATAGAATATAACGGACGTCCACCAGCGACGTGACGAACAACGAGATGAGAGGCGAGCTCTTTCGAGACGAGGGGGCGTGTCGATGATTTTCCACGTACAAAGGAGAACGAGAGTCCGTTTCGCGGTGGACGATGGCCGGGGTGGTCCCGGCCGACACCGACTGATCAATTTCGATGCCCGATCGTGGAGCGCGCGCAACGCAATCTCGCCGTGATCTCGTTCGAGGACACCTGAATTTTACCGGCGGACGATCCCGTAACCGATCCCCGATGAAACGAATGAGAATCCTCTCGGTGCAGCTAGATCGATAATGCCCTCCCCTCCGATCTGCAATTAGCTCGCGCCAAAACAGCCCGGTTGCGAGCCGTGATGGTCGTCGATCGTTCCACGCTCGACGTGGCCGTACGCGTGGGCGTGGTTGGCGTTCCGCACACAAAGGAAATGAAAATCCTCTTTGTCCGGGGAGGGTAGGGTAGAGTTTCATCGAAACATCGGCCCACATCGGTTCGAGGCGGAAAGAGGCCAGCTCTCTCTCTCTGTCTCTTCGGTGTACAACCGATATCGTTGGATATTAGCCAGAGGATTTGGAACGTTCCCTCGTGTGTCGAGGGGAAATGTCAAGGTGCGTGGGCAAATGTTACCGCCTCCTCGTCCCTCGACCTTTTCCACTCGGCCGCCAGTGCAAACTTTTCCTCTTCGATTCTCCACGGATCGTTGCACGCCACGCTCTTTTACGGCGTGCATGTGCGTGGCGCACGAGTAACGCGCCAAGCTTCTACCGATTATGACGCGAAAGAAAGAAATAATTTCGAAGAGAGCCGAAAATTGTTGCGTTGGAAAGTTGGTATCAAGATCGTAGTATCGACATGGGTGTTGGATTCGTTTCGAAGGTGATAACCGGAAACGGAAAGGTCATCGCGCGGGGAGCTCCTTTTACGAAGGGAGCGCAGACGTTGCATGAGTCTCGACCGTAATATGGGCCGCTTAATGCAGACTAATCGTTGTTCCGGTGAAACCGAGGCGGTAATTGCGAGAACGATGCAAAAACTGTTCCGGCGATTTCACGAATGACGCATTGTACCGTTTAAAAGTTCACGCCTTTTCCCCTTCCCACTCTGTTTCTCTATATTATCTCTTCCATTCCGACGAATGAGTGAATGATAATTGGGACGATTCATCTCGATATTACATATTCCGTCGCGAATTGATATAGTTTAATGGGTCTCGTTTTAGGTTTTGTATTTAAATAAGAGAGGTTTAGATAATGCAAAGCGGATGCATAAGCCCTTTGAAAATAGAAGAGCAATGGGGAAACTATCCGGGTACTCGAGTTATCGATTCCAATTCAACCGATTCCCCGGTTCGATGGGGACCCGTAAAGTTACATTGGTTGCAAATGGATCCCAGTACAGGGACGCGGGAATTCCACGCGAATTTGCATCGAAATTTTCAGAGATCGCATCTTCCGTTTCTCATTCCCTCTGTCTCTTCCCCTCCCCTTTGTTTCTAACGCTTCCATCGAAAATTTCCATCGAGAATTCGAGGGAACGTTGAAGAGGGAATCTTGATCGAGGTTAACTTTTGTCTCGTCTTGTCGCGTAAGTTAAATCTCGGTATTCCTTCCATCCGAGAAGGAAGTCACTCGGAAGTATAAGAAAAACGAGAAATAAGGATATCCAATTAAAGAGCCGGTGGAAAAGTTTCACGATTGTTTGGTCTCGCAAACTAAATGCAAACGAGCCGACGAGATTTACTCTTTCTTGACATTTAGAACGATCTCGGTGATATCATTCCTCGAATATTAAAAAAAGAAAAAACCCACGAGAAACGTACGAAAAGTCTCGAGAAAGAAGAAGAAGAAAAAGAAAAAGAAGAAGAAGAAGAGGAAGAAGAAGATGTTGAAATTTAGTCGAAATTTAGTCGCTCGCGTCTCGAGGTAACAAATTCACTTTGTAGGAATTCGTGACGTATGGAAGTTTTTCCTCGGGAAACGGGGATGGAACGATGTTCGCGACGGTGATTCGCGCTGTGTTCACGGGGCCCTACTCGATTCATAAATGTTTAGCATCACGAGTGGCAGAAGCAGTTGGAGTCGGATGTCTAGTCGCGAAGTGGGAAAGAGCGGGTAAATAATGGATCGCCGGGGAAACCGAGAAAAGGAATTCTCTCTCTCTCTCCTCTCGCAAAATTTACGGAGTTACACAGCTGGTGAACCACTTTCGCTGCATGAATAAACGCTACGTTTAAAATGGTTCGCCCGTTGCACGGTTTGCGGGGAAACAACGAAAACGAATTCGTTCCCTCCGTCGTTACGTCATCAACGTCTCACGGCTATCCCCTAATGACTTTTCCGAGGAAAAACTATTCGAGCTTCTCCTTTTTCCCTTTTCTTTCTTTCTTTCCCAACTTTTAACGCAGAGCGAGCAGCGCAGGTTTTCCCTTCGAAGGAAGAAGGGATACGATTACGTGACGTTTGCGAAACGTCGGTTTATCGAGAGTCAAACGACGCGTGAATAAAATTATGCCGAGGGAAGCATCGAGCGTTGAGATGATCGTAAAATTCAGCAACAGAAGCTGTATTCGGCCCATCGAGGAGGAATGAAATCTTTAAAAATATCCGATATCCCGCAAAGTTTCGTGCGCGAGGAGATGAATGAACTCGAAATTTCCCAACTACGTCATATTCGCATATATTATAATTTACGTTTTTTCCTTAAATTATATCCCGACGTATCGATACTTTTACTTTTACTCGTGATTCGATCATATCCCGGCTTCGTATCTCGACTATCAAGATCCTTCCACTAGATGTTCCCCAAAGATAAATTTTCGCAGATTCGAAGAAAATAAAAATCCGTCGGAAACGATTTTTAAATTTCAACTTTTTAAATTTATCCAATGGAGAACGCAAGGCAAATCCGAACTACTCGGGGTTGAAAACTGAGCGAGGGATAACTCGTAATCGAGCCCTCGAAAGTAACTAACGTTCCGTTCCATTTTCGCGGCAGAAAGGAGGGGAAGGGGCGGCATTTTGAACCCGTTGCATGCCCGTTGAAAGACAGAGCGGAAGCATTACGGTATAATGCCGAAAATTTAACGAGGGGCCGGGTGAAGGAGTGTGCGGTTTAGCGGCTTATTTGAGGAAAGTCGCCATTTTTCAGCTGGCGATTCATTATCTTAGTAACCGGACCACTTTCCGGTCCGGAGGCCGCGTTTATATATATCGTAGCATGCCCGGTGCTCACATGTTAAATCGCTCCTTTTATTCACCGGGCCGGGAACGTGAGTCGTCGTAGTTTGTCTCGCGGAATCGAGCCACGCTCTACCGGCCACGAATATCCACCACTCCGGCTCTCACCTCTCGCCCCCGCTCCCTTCCGTTCCGTTCCGTTCCGTTCCGCTAAGACGATTACTTCACTAATCGCGCTTTACTTTCAACGATCCGCCTCCTGATACCACGCCATTTTCCCTTAATACCTGAATCGCTTTATTTCGGGACGGCCAATCAAAATATAGCGTAAAATCACCATCCCTCGTTTTCCTTTTTTTCTTTCTTCTTCTTTTTTTTTTTCGTTTCTCTCTCCCTCGATCGGAAATATCGCGAGAAATGGATCGCTCGGTAATGCGGATCGATCGAATCGAGCTTGCTTTCTACGTTTAAAAGGAGAGAGAGGGGCAAATTTTGATCCGATTTAATTAATGGCGCGTAAAATTACTTTACGCGTCGAGTATGAAACCGTGAATTCGGTGAAAACGTGAAAATTTGGTCGGGGCCGCCGATTTATCGGGTTGAATCCGGGTGTTTGCCGGATCGAATCGAAGGTAAATTGGTTGGTCGACTATGGGCGTAATGGGCATAGTTGAGAAAATAATGAATCCAGCCAGGTACGGGGCCCTGCTATAAACGTGTCCGTTATAAATTACGAAGCGAAGTTTAGAGATTAGCCCGAAGTGGTGGCGCGACCGATGACTTATTACGCTTCGCTCCGGGGGCGGGGATTTTGCGCGAGGAGGGAGTAACAGGTGAACGTCGATCAAACGGGTAATAACTCGAGCACGATGGTCGGGGGTGGGGAGTTTAGTTTCCCAATTCGAAAGGACGATGTCGAACGATCCGCGAGCAGTTTGTTTGCGTCGCGTTTGATCCGCGCGTACGTAACGTAACGGGAGCCGAGGCTCGTTTCGTACATTTCCGTTTCTGGGACGCTGGTTAATTGCCGATCGATTGGAACGAATTGGCGCCGCCCCGTTAATGCCTCGATTAAAAGGAGGCAAGGATGGCGAAAAGGGTTGGGGAGGAGATCCGCAGCAACGATTCGCACATACGTCGCAGGATCGATCTTTCACGTACACGTTTCTTACACGTGCACGTGTGTCGTTGCCAACACGCGAATAATCGGAGAGAGAAAGAGAGAGAGAGAGTCAACTTCCGCGTTTCGTTTATTTCTTATTTTGCACCCTGGCCGCCCCATTAATCCACCCCTGTTCGACCGTACACCTCTTTCTTCGCGTCGCTTCCGTTCATTTGCATGTATCGGTTCTTCCCACTCGATACTCCCCTACATACTCCTCCTCCTCGATTCGACTCGAGAGCTCTCCTCTGCTCGCAACAGTTTTAATTTCGTGTCGTCGCGGTGTCGAACGAAACTCGACCGTCGAATAATTCTGCCTTCGTTCTTCCTCGCTTTTTCTTCCCTTTCGTGCACGCGGTGCACGCGGTTCCTTCCCATCCGATATGAACCCGGATAATTGCATAAATTTCCCTCGAACGTGAAACGTCAGAAGCTTTCCGCTCCCGAACCTCGGCGAGGAGAAAGATAACGCACGGGACGTGCATACGGGGCGGTGGATTCGAGTACAGTAGTTTCGAGTAATTGGTTTTCCAGGAAAAAACAGTTTTGTCTGCCGATGCCGGGTCAGAGAAAGAAGGCAGAACGCGACAAAGGTAACGGCCAAGCGTCACGAGACGCTTAAAAAAAAGGAAGGAAGGAAGAAAGAAAGAAGGAAAAGAAAATTCGCTCCTTGTTACCGCCGCTTTCTAGATTATTCCCCGATTTTTCTCCTCCTCCTCTTCCTCCTCGGAGTAACGAACGGTATGCTAATTCGAGATCACGAACGATACTCGAACCGCCACTCGAACACCACACACTTTCGACAATCGCGTGCAAGCCAATCGTCGCTTGTCCCGATGCTGGAGAAACGATATTTCTTTCTTTTTTTTTTTTTTTTTTTAGAAATTTACATCGTTTCACCGCTCACCTGACGTTAATCCAACCCGAAAGAACAAACTCACGATTTTCTTACCGCTCGAAATAAAAAGAAAGGAAGAAGAAATAAATAAAAAGGGGAAGAAATGGAATACCCAGACAATTAGCCGGGGGATTAATGAAAGTTGGGAACGTTGGAAAGTTTCCGGTTCGGTTGGCGATGATTTATTCGCAAAGTGATTTCGCTAATCGCGGCATCGATCGAAGGAGAAGGAGGAGGAGGAAGGTGATCACAGGCTTCCGTAAGTGTAGTTCACCGGGATTGGCCGGTGAACTCTGGCTAACTTCAATCTCCGCGAGAGGTCGGGGATAAGCGGAATGTAAGTTCCGTGCGACAGTAACAGCCGCGCGGAATTTCCATACCATCCGTCTCTTACCATTTTTGGTAAATCAAGGAGGCGTAATAACGTGAAAATCGTGGAAACAGTTTTGCCCGTTCCGAGTTCCAAAAAGAAGACCAAAAGATTCCAAAGTGGCGAGTCGCGTGACGTAGCCTCGGATATTAAACCGCTCCTTCTTGGGGGTGGAGGAAGTTGTTCGCGTGTCGCCTCAAAATTTGACGTTTCAATCCCTGTCCCGCGGAAGAGAACTGAGCGGAGAGGAGAGAAGCGTGGGGCGATTATTTGCGAGGGGAGGAATATATATATATATATATATATATATATATATATATATATATATATATAATATATATATATATAATAGGCGTTCGCGAAAAGGGAAAGCGTGCGTGGTTGTTCATATTAGGTATATATATATATATATATATCAACTCGATAAGTAGGGCGAAAGCGAGCGAAGCCAGCTTCATTTTCGGTGAACCTGAACTTTATTTCGGTACGGAGATTGCGGACGACAGTTATACGGTCGAAATGAGATTGCCGACTGGCGCCTGTTTCGCTCGAGTTGAACTTTCCACTCCTGTTCCCATCCGTTCTCTCCCTTCTATCCGACCGAATTTTCCTTCCATCTTGCTCTTCCCTTTTCGCAAATTTTACACACGTGTGTACACGTTCTCGCATGAATATCATATATGCTTTTTTTTTCTATTCGATGAATATCGGAGTCGCGAGGGAAGAGAGTTTGAAAACATTGTTTCTCCCGATCGTTCCGTACGAAAAACGACAGGAAGAAAATGGGTGGTGTATACGATTGCGTAAAAGTTATTACCAGCGATGAAAATAACAATTTTTCCCCGATAAAGTGTCATCAAGTATGAAACGTGGAAACGGTGTTAGATATCCCGGCATACGTCGTCGAGCGGAAGGTAACGTCCTTTTCAGGGTTGAATTCAATTGGCCGCCAGGGACCCGACCTCGATTCGAGGACGTCCTCGCACGTTTACGTCCACATATTTTCGAAGCGCGGACCCTTTCACGGGTTGGCAAAATGCGTCCAAGAAACGAGCAAACCGAGCAAACATCCCCAACTGGCCGATCAAATTGGCTAATCAAATGTCATTCTAGAAGATGGTCCGCAAGTTTGTCTATTTTCCCCCGAGGAGAGGGTTTCTTCTTTCCTTCGATCTCTCCTCGAGGTGAGACGTATCCGCCATTTCCCTCATCCGTATAGGATATCGGATCGGTGGCGAGAAATTTACAAATAGTTCTGGCTGATGTTTACACCTTGTAGAGGATGAAATTCTCGCACGGTTCGAAATTCGATAGCCGCAAACCTGCGGCTGCAAGATTTGTAGCAATTGCGAGCAGCTGTACCGATTTGCGAACCATCGACTCTCTCTCTCCCTCTCTCTCTCCATGCTTTTTCCTTCGTGTTCGCCATGTTGGATGAGGTAATATCGATTCGTCGAAAGCTCTGATTTTTAACCGAATATTCGAGGAAGACTCTTCTCTCGTCAAAGTTAAAGTACGTCGATCATCGTCTTTCGTATCTCGGTTGATCGATCGATGTTCAATTTCAAAAAAAAAAAAAAAAGGGAATATTCTTTCTCGAATTTCCAATTTGCGTCGCAATGTAGGAGAAATTCGAACAGCGAGACAGCAATTGCGGCCCATTGTTGTCCACTCGGAGCGAGATGGAAGTGGCGAATGGAAAAACGCCATTCAGAGGTTAAAGTCTAAAGTGGAGAAGGCGAGAGAGAGAGAGAAAGTCGGCGATGTTTTAGTTATTTGGGTCGCGAATAGTTGCGCGATTCGTCGGTATCAAAGGATGAACGAAAGAAAGGAAGGAGGGAAGGGGAGCCGGTGGAGACCTCGGCGTTTCTTCGAGCTGACAATAACGGCGGGAAGACAAGTAGTGTAGTAATCTCGAGAAAGAGAAATTTTATTTGCCCCGACGGAACGGTCGTACCCTTTTGACTCTATCCGTTTCGAACTCGAGTCACCTGTCGACTATGACCCACTTCCGCCAATACGCTTTATTTATTCGATTCCTTCATCCAGAGATATATACGACGGTTGGTAAAAAATGGTGTAAAAATTCGTTATTCCAGACTTCAATCGCTCATAATCCCATTCTCAAGAACGGCAAGGAGTCGAGAAACAAAATTACCGATTAATTCCCAGCTATGAGATTCGATTCAAGGTTCGATTAAATTTTCAGATCGAATGAAAATTCCACGAGATTCGATGAGAGCGGTGATCTCGAAAGCTTCTTCATTACGTTCGTAAACTGTATCCGAACGTAAAACCGCGCAATACTCGTGAAATGAGATAATTTCGCGGCCGCGCGACAGTGAACGAAGTCAACGACGGATCCGGCGTTGAACCGATTGCGTGCCGCAACGTGCACGTTTATTAACTCGATCGTCGGAAGCTTTGATTACGAGAGGCTCGCGGAGCAATATCCGCGGCTGGAAATCGTGTCAAGTTCGATTCGGGCTGAGTCGCGGGACTACAAAGAGACGACGACGACGACGACGACGAGGATGTGGAGGAGGAAGAGAAGGAAAGGGGGGGAAAAAAGGAGAAGAGGATAGGAATGGATGGGTTGGCGATGGGGAGGGAACGATGGAACGGCTTTTCTGGCAAGATACAAAGAGACATTTTATTTGCCCCGTCGTGGAGGGACAATCTCTCTTGCTCGTCATGCCATCTTCCTTCCATCGGTGCCTTTCTCAACCGCTTTCCACCTTCCTCGAGCAACTGTTCCACTTACTCTTTGCAACTGACGCGGAGGATCGTTTTCGCCGCTTTATTCCTCCATTTACAGCGAGATACCTCTCTCCCGTTGGAAACCTCTGTGACGCGAGATATTCCTTTCCTACGTTGTTTTTCCTCTCTTCTCCCTTTTCCTTTTTTTTTTTTCTTCCATTCGCTCTAATTATGTATCGCGCGACCCTACCGTTATCTCTTAGCGTGAGCGCGATAAAGGGAAAAAAACACTTGGAGTTATTTACGCTTCTGGCATTGTAAAAAAAAAAAAAAAAAAAAAAAAGGAGAAAAGAAATGGAACATAGCCCTTTTAACGTAGCCAACGCCAGTTTCGAAATCTCGACTCGCACCGTTTTCCTATCGGCCGACTTCTTGGCACCGCGTCTGCAAGACGGTACTTCTTGTTGGAAGTGTTCTTCTTGTTTCGAACTTCCTGTTCGAGCACACTTCTTATAGGTACTTCCAAGTATAAAGCGCTTCGCGATCGTGACAGGCGTAACGGAATGATCCTTAATGAATTGTCGCGATTCTATTGATCGTCGTATTAATCGCTACGATTACATTCGAATGGAAAATAACACGAATTTGAAAATAATATACGAATCGAGGCGAACAGAATACACCCTAGTCGCGTACAAAGATTCGGCGCGTCTGGGAGGAGGGGAAGCTGGGGGGTCGTTATCCGGAGGAATAATCGTGGCTCGTTAGGCATCACTGAGATTTCGCGCTATTTCTTCCCTCTCTTTATTCCTTGCCACAGCCTGGCTCTCTCCCTCTCTCCTTCTATTACTCTGTCTCTCTCTCTCTTTTCTTTCTCTCTCTCCCCGGGCTGGCCGTAGTCTGTCATGCATATGAATGAAACGATTTCGCCACGAGTTGAAAAAACTGCAGCGCTGTTAAACGACTGCCGTTTATTCATGGCCCGGCTCGGTGAACACCGGATTCCGATGCAGTAAACCACGATAATTCCCGTCTGCTTTGTGCGTCTCAGAAGAATGGATTTCCAACCGGTATCTCCGCCCTTTTTCTCTCTTTCTCGAATCAACCCTCGAAACGAGCCGCCTCTCCTCCCGCATTACCGCGTCAAAATAACGCGAGTAAAACGGTATCGCGGTTTATTTAACGAATCCATCGTTGAATCGATCGAAGAAAAGAGAATATAGTTGTCGCGTGTTTCGAAACACTTTTGATCGATCGATTAAAATTCTCGTAAGACGGTGGCCAGGAATCTTTTTCGTGTCTCGATATTTCTTTTTTTTTTCCCCCGTTATCGACGCGACCGGTCCATTTGATTTAATCGAACACTCGACGCGGCTTTGAGAAAAAAAGCAGAGAGGCGAGGAAAAGCGAGAATAGCGGCGGAAGGAAACAAAAACTCGCGAGGCGAGGTAAAAAAGGGAGAGTCGAATTTGAAACCGCGTGCCGCTGCTACACACGACGCCCCGTGTTCGCGCATCCTTTTTTCCCTTATTGTCGCGCGTCGTCGCTGTTCCGAGTCGTAAACGCAGAGACAAAGTGCATCGATTCGGGTCGCGCACATGCGACCTCGTAAACGCGGATAAGTAAAGGAAAACGCGTGCTTCGCCTTCCTTCGCCTTTCTCATTGTTTACGCGTAACGATCCGCTGAAATTCATTCCCTCGAATCGAATTTAAACATCTCATTCTCTCGAATTACGTTCTAATCAGGCTGCCTGTTGAGCAACTCTTCGTCCAACGATTCGATCGATCGATACTTCCGCTCGATATTTCAACGACAAGAACGAAACGTGTTCTTCTTTACCGATAATTCCAAATTCTTGTCTCATCTCTCAAATACAAGAGAATTGCTTCCCGATTTCGACCAACATTATTCATCGATCCATGGATCGAACCATGTAATTGAAAATCCATGACGAGAGTTTTTTCCCTTCCACTTTTTGCAAAACGACAGAGAGCCCGGAACAAATAAGATAAAGTTTCGACCTTGGAGAGCCGGGCCTCCCCTTCCCCCCGCGAGCATCGACAAAAGGCGAAAACATTTATTCGATTTCGACGTTGGCCCAGAGTCGGCGTGGCCCTTTGAAGATTAACGAGACCGGCCTAGAAGCCCCTTTCCCCGCCCCTTGCCACACTCGATCGGGCTCCTTTCTTTGGCTGCGCGCGGTGTTCGCGCGTTCCAGGGACCGCATCCGACCGAATTCGAACCATTTCTCTGGAAAACGTAGTTATCTTCGCGCGTCGATAGAGAAAGAGAGGGGGGGAGGAGGAGGGTCGAGCGCCCCTATTCAGAGAAATAAAATGGGGAGAAACGGGGAAAACAAAGGTACAGGTCGTGCGAGATGGAGTAACAAAAGCGGCGATCGTTATCAGATCCCCTCCTTTTCCCCACACTTTTCCCCTCGTCTTTATACCGCCACTTTCTTTTCTCGTCGTTTACTCTCTTTCAACCGATCCAATCCTCCTCCTCCACGTGTTGGCTGTCTCTCGGTTAATTTTTGCGTGAAACGAACCTTGAAAGTCGACCGACGAGCACCTCGTGCTTTCCCACGACGTCACAAACAGCAGCGTTCGCAATTTCAACGAGAGCAGTCAGCTGAAGTCCAAACAACAAGCGTTGGCTATCATTTCGGGAATGTAAACTCGGCTTCGGGTTTATCTTGTTCCCAAGTTATAATCGTGTTGATGTTTTCGATCATTCTTTCCGCGGCTTTCATTGTTACAATTAATAGTTACATGGGATTGATTATCGAAAAGTTTGATGAGTGATCGGTTAATAATCGAAAAGTTATGAATTACGAATTATTCGTACGAAAACAATACGTTTTTATTTTTTTTCCCCATTCAAAATCGACGATGATATATAATACACAATGATAGGCAGATTAAATTTCGAAACGTTCCGTTATTCGTTACGAAATCGAAAATTCGCAACGAATGAATGGTCCAGAAATTACACAGTTTTTTTTAACCAAGGTGTCTTGATCGAGATGGAAATTAGATGTAATGAACGAAGTAGTAATCTGTCGTTATCGCGTTACAAAACGATTTCACGAGTTCTTGTTACCCGTGAAACTAGCTGAAAATACCAATCGCAGATGATTGCGCAAATCTTGAGCAAAACCTTTTCTTTTTCCGAGGGAATCATTTTCGAATTCGCTTGTAAAAATGTAAACGACGGTTGAAAGTGAAGGTTTTTTTTTACGGCTCGCCCGAAACAATATAAATTTCAAAAGCGCCCGTCGTGCAAAATGGCAGAACGTTTGGTTCTTTTTTTTCTTCGATCGCGTGTGTAATCTGTATCCGGGGCGAATGACAGAATACAGGGGAAAAGAAGGGGGAAAGGATATAAGGCTCTTTCGGAGACGAGGGTAGAAACGGGGACATCGATGTCACGAAGGAACGTATGACACGAAGAATTTTTCAAAGCTTGGAGATATGGGTTGTGTGGGGCTGGCGCGGGCTCGCTTTGGCGAAATTTGATTTAACTTCCAGCAGAAAAATCTGGTTGAGAAATCACAGGAAACCGTTCCGTTCCGCGGAACCTTTTACGCCCCGTTCTTAAAGGGGCTCGACTTTTCGAGCGGACCAAATAATCGGCCACCGCCAAAGACCGTCAAGGACACTGAACCACCTCTTCCGTTATACCACTTACCCCGCTTCTTCCCTCTCCCCCCCCCCCTACGTACGTATCTACGTTTCATAAAAGTTTAAAACGGAAAAAACCTGTAAAAAGTTCCATCTATCTTTCCAACCAAGGGGGGAAAAAGAGGAAAAGAGGGGAAAGAGAGAGAAGAAGAAAGGAGAAAAGAAAGATCCGTCGCGTGGAACAAAGCTCTAAAAGTAGAATTAATTTCTAGCGGGATTCGAAAAGCGAAAATCCATGTCTGCGATTATAATGGAACCAGGTTATCGATCAATAATCGTCTTCTCGCCCCCTAATCGTTTTTTCACGATGTCTTCTCGGAGGATTCGCAGACGAGTTCGATAGAGGAAGAAAGAAAAATTCGATGATTCGGTGAAAAGGTGAAACAGCAATACACGCGAAGCTTGGAGGCGCGCAAGGGGAGAAAGAAATCATGGGGTAGTTTTCCGGCGGGAAACGAGCCGTCGCGGAATCCACACTCGGCATGGACTCGAGAAATATTCATTTTAATGGTTGATATAACGCGGATATTGGTTACCGTTGAAACGCTACGTGTCCGGAATTCCGGACGGTATCACGCGCCGTGCGGAATATACGATATAAAAGGCGAGTCCCGAGCGCAGGTATTTGAAATCGGGGAACCGGAGTGAACCGGTGGAAAGGGAAGGGGGGAAAGTACGTTCCTCACCTATCGTCCCCGCGTTTACCTGTCGAATACGAATTTTCGGCGATTAACACACAAAAAAGGCGTTCGCCCCTTTTTCGTCTTTCGATACGATCATCCCCTTCGTAACTTTCGCGCGGACGCGTATTTTTCGATCGATCGAACTCGATTCACTGGGATAACTCGGGGATAAGTTTTAAATCAATTTAGATAGTCTTCGATATTATATAAGATCGTTATTATAAGCAATATTTTCCTACATAATAGACGTATCTTTCGACGTAAGTTAAAACTTTGTTGAACGCTATTAAAATTCAAAAAAAAAACTTTGGATCGTTATAATTACGAAGATAGCGACTTCCGGTTAATGAACGAGAGATCGTTGGAACTTTTAAAATGCTTTTTTTTTTTTCGTGGATTTCTCGATACGATTTCTTCCTTCAAATATGTCGTCGTGCAAAAGAAAAGGATAATTTTTTTTTTAATCGTTTCTTAATCGCTATTTACTACGCTCTTCTTGCTTGGTTTCCTCTTGCACCTCGTCTCACTGATCCAATTCCGGACAAGTGGATCATACCCTGGAGAGATGTGATTTCCAAGAAAAAAAATACAGATAACCGAGTTGCAAACCCATTCGAATTCCCGCATCCATAAATACTACTGAATATTTTTGAACTCTATATTATTCTCGACAACCGATCGAAAAACGACACGGTTTCCTCCACATTTCCGAATGAGTTTCGACAAACGAAAATATTTTGTTTCCGCTCACGTCCCTTACGTATGAAAATTCTAAATCCGACTTTGTATAAATTCCAATAGTCCGTTGTCGCGATTTAAAGCGTACAGAGATTTAAATTTATCTCGTTTCATGCTCAACCAAATCAAAAAAAAAAAAAAGAAGAAGGAGGAGAAGAAGAAGAAAAAGAAGAAGAAGGTCATCGAAGCATCTCCCCTGAGAGAAAGAATCTACGAGAAAAATATTGAATTTATTTATTTTTTTTTTTTTTCGAAGCAGTTCGTTTCAACCACGGGAAACTTCTTATTCAAATGGAGTCGCGGTTCGTGCATTGAATGCAAATGATCGAGACATAACGCGATAGGGGTCTCGTTTTCCCTTTTTCTCCCACCTCCCCTCCCGTTTTTCTCCGTCTTTCGGGGCAGATGCGCGCGCGCGCGCACGCGCGCGTGCAAAACTTTCAGCCAAGTTATGCGGGGGCGAAGTTTTAACGAGAACTCCCATGATTCCGGCGCCTATGGGACGAGCGGAAAAGTTAGCTTTTGACGCGGTAGGTAACACGTGACGAATTCAAATCAGCCGTAAATACTTGGTGCAAACACTTCGCGACGAGTAAAGAAACTCTGGGCTGGCTCTGTGAGATAAAGCGTTAGGAAGCTGCGACGTTAACCCTCTCTATCTATCTCTCTCTTTCCCCCTCTCCTCTCCTCCACCCGATCCATTTCCCCTCCTTTTGCTCTTTTGTTTTTCGACCGTTGTGCGAAACTGTGTACAAACTCGGCCAACTTTCACGGGTTCGATAAACACAAATTACCAGACACTGGGCGAGGAACGATCGAAAGAAAAGAACACGCGCCATTACGGGAAAGCCAGTTGTGGGAAAAGGATCGATTAATTTCTCTACGATACGCGGAGATACGAGACGAGGCAAGAGGGAAAAAACGATAAGAGGGGACACGTTTCGAGATAATTCTTAACTGTTGGGAATTTTTAGTTTCCATCGGGATTCGAAGCGGGGCCACTCGTCCAGCAACTTGTATCGAATTCCCAACGGCCGCGGGACTCCTTCTGCGCGCACAGAGTGTCCTGCCTCGCGCGCTAAAAGCGACCGAGAAAAGTTTCCTTCCATTTTTAACGAGGGGAGAAACAGAGGAAGCGCATTCCAAAGTTGGAAGCGTTGACTTGGTCGCGAGAGGGAGGGATTTTCCTCCGCCAAACAAGCGTCGTCGTTTCTTTCCTCGGAAGAGAGGGAGGGACGATTTATCGACGGCCTCTCGAGCGGTAACTCGATCGTAACGACGAACGATCGAAAAACCTTTCGATAACGGCCGGTGTACAATTTCGATGGTCTTTCGCCCGGGAGTTTGCCCGATTATACCATGTAAATTGCCTTGACATTACGCCGGAAATTTAACCCCTCCCTCTCCCCCTCGCTGGCTCGCAAGTTTATCCAATATCGTGGAAGGAGGGGTGTGGGATTTGAAGTTGCCGGGAGCTCGGTTACCGCAGGGGTGAGCGGCGAGGCGAGGCGAGGCGCGGCGCGACGAGGCGAGGCAAGGCAACGCGGTAACACTCGAAAATTGCCTTCGTTAGTTACGCGACCACCACTCTTTCTCTGGAGGACCCTTTAAAATAATAAGATCGGTGAGATTCGGCGCATGACCCTGCGGCGTTCCACTTGCATAACGAAACGTGGATCATCGATCATCGTTGGGCCACGTTTTACAACGCGCGATACATTAAGAGTAACGCCTCTTGGCTTTTGCGCGATCGGTATTCGAACGAGAACAGCGTTAAACAGAACGAGGAAGGAATTACGGTACATCAAGGTTAAAACGCAAATGTAGCGACCCGCTTGGCTCGTTGGCGGTGCGCCAAGTGACGAGGGATGCGAGACCGGGTTAATTTTTAATTTACTCGCCGAGAGAGAGAGAGAGAGAAAGAGAGAGAAAGAGAAAGGGGGAACGATCCTGACGGGTTAAATAGAGGGACTTGCCGGGATTTTCCGTGATTATTTTTACGATGCGCACATTTGCCCGATTCTCGGTTCATTTCAATCCGTATGGACTTCATTTCTTTTTTTTTTTCAACGAGAAAAAGAGAGCTCGTGTTATACGAATGAATATATCGTTTCGATTTAATCCCACCTCCCCCCACTCTATGCTTCGATAGCATTTTATATCAGTTCGATTTACCTTTCAGGCCAATTCGACTCGACAATTTTTTTTTCTTTTTTTTTTTTTTTTTACGAGATGAAAGCATCTCTTCGTGAACGTCGCGTTCAAATCAAAATCGAGTCAATTTGAAAAACGCAGTAAAAAAAAAAAAAAAAAAGAAAGGACTCACCGTGAACTATGAGACTGATGACAGCTTCCGGCATGCTGCGACTGTTCACCAAGCAAGTGTACTCGCCGGTGTCCTGCGCGGTGACCGGATGAAACTGGAGCGAGTAGTTCTTCAACGACAACGAAACCCTGTTCTGATGGTTCCACACTATCGTGGTGTTGCTGCTGTACTCGAGCAACTGCATACTGTTAACCCGCCATTCGAGCATCAGTATGAGAGAGTTCTCCGTCACACCGGGACAATTCAGCGTCACGTTCTTCCCAGCCTCGACGACCATCTCCCCCACCATGGAATCTGGAAACAGAGACGTTGGTCCGTCGTTACATCCGTCACGTCGTGGCCGTTATCGGCCGAATAGAAAAAAAAACGATCCGGTGGACGGGACGCGAGGATCTGCACGATCAGCCCGCGTCAGGACCATTTTGCCAGGGGCCGGATAAAACGTTCCCCACGGTTCACCACGATTCTATACGACCGCGGCCAATGCCGTTTTCCAAACGCGAGTCCAATGCAACTTGCCTTTTCGCAGCGGTCAACCGAATTTTTTTCACTCGGCCAGAAAAACCCGAGTTCGAGTCGACAGAGTTTGATCGCGTCGCTTTCGGTCAACCGGATGTGGTTGATAAATTTGTAGAAATCTCGACAGAGGAAACTAGTCGAAGCTATTCAAATACAACTGTACTCCGCCCGAAACGTTTGAAGTTTCAGCGTTTCGCGATCGACTTGGACTTGGTTCGACGGGTCGATATTCGCGATTCACCTCTCGACTTTAAAATCACCTCCTCGATATATTTTCTCTTCCGAACAATTTCATTCCTCCTCCTCCTCCTCCTCCTCTTCCGGTTAGGACACCGCGTAACCGGCGACATTCGCGCAGATTAAATGCAACGAGACGGATCAAATGGCAACGAGTGCAATTTCTCGAAGCGGGACCGGGCGTTAAACGCTCTTCCACTCGGTGTCTCTCGCGTCGCGGAGCAATTTCGAGTCTCAAACCCCCTGGCAAAGAGTCCAATTAGAGTTCAACTGTTCCTTGTTTTCGGATAATCCCCTCCCCTCCCACAACCGACGTTGATTCGGAACGTTGAGTCGGCCGGCTCAAAGGGAGCCTTCTCCCGGGCTGCGATTTGAATTTACGAGGCAACCTTGTTTGAACAAGATCGGACGCTAACACGGACGACTTTTCCACCATTTAATCCGCGTTACTTTCGTCTCGCCTTTTCATCCCCGGAAATTCTGAACTGAATTCGATTCCAAATTGCTCGGCCATCGATGGACGAGCACCGATAAGGGGAAACTATGCAACCATTAACCTCCTCGCGGAGGTTACTTCTTGCCCGGATTCCCGATTCCGGATAACCATCCGGCTAAACACCGGCTACCTTAAAGCCCGTGTATATCTATACTCCAATTAAGAGTAGTAATTACGACTCCGTTGTTGGTCTATTATTTCTGTTCGCGGTTTCCTCGACCCTCTCCCCACCCATCCAAGGGTTCGAATTCCAACAAGAAGCGAGCAATTAACGGAATTCGAGCGGCGGTTTTCATATTTCTGAAGTTTCGCGGGCCACCGCCGTTATTACAAGGGAAAGGGAAACGAATTAGCCGTTAAAATTCTTCCACCGTTTCTCCGCGCGCCGAAACCGCGCGCCATCCTCCCCCTACGCCTCTCACATTTTTCACGCTCCCCTCTTCCACCTCCGTTCGACAAAATTTCCACGCGCCTTTTTTTCCTTTCTCTCTCTCTCTTCCTTCTTTTTTTTCCATTTTTCGCCTATATCCCGCCCGCGATTTCGACCCGTGGGCGTGTAGCTCCATTAAATCAGCAAGTGGTTTTCCATTGAACGGAAAAAAGTGGGGCAGAGAGAGAGAGAGAGTGGATTGGAAATCGCGCGATCTTGGAAAAAATTATACTACGACGTAGTATAATTCGAAAAAAAACCATCTCTGATAAATCCCTGCACGAGCGTGTTCGATTCACGCGTGAATAAAGTTAGCCCTTTCCCTGCACTCGCTACTTCTGTCGAGTTTTCATCATCTCTCCGAGGGAAACTCCCCAATCGTACGTGCCGCGATCCACCAACGATCCTCGTTCGATCCTCTTTCGTAGGCGGCGATCAACGGGGAGAAGATCACCCGCACCCGTTTTCAACTTTGATCATCCGACATTTTGCATCGATTCCTGGCCGGAAGTTACTATGGAAATTACCCCGGGACCTTGCCGTAATTTCATCGGCTGCATTATAACTTCGGTACACCCCATCAAGCCGGCCCCCCACCCACGGTTCCTGCTAATCATCAAACGACCGGTATACCCGCTTCCTTGCATTTCGTGCAACGATATCGAATTCCGTTGCGCCGAGATTCGATCGAGAAATTAACTTTTTAATATCGATTGAAAATCCTTCCGTCGTTTCTCTCTCTTTTTTTTTTGTTATATTGTATTTTCCTCTATATTGATTTGTGAGAATGTTCCACGTGAGAATGGTTCACTCTCCTTGTTCAGGAAGATGAAGGCGTAGAACAGCGTTTATCCGAGAATAATTCGTTTTTTTTCAACATTTAATGTTAGAAGACGTTATTTAACAATTATTCAAAAATTAAAACTAAACTAATATACGAAACATGCTTAGATAATAACCTAGTCTGATAAACGATCTCTCGATTAATCCCTTATAATTACCTTATAATCAATCAAAATCCTACAATTTTTTCTCGAAGATCCGAGATCTTCCTCTTTCGAGAACCGCTTTCTCTTTGCGCGAACATCCCCTATTCTCCCGTTAAACGCGTTTCCTCCTCCTCCTCCTCCTCCTCCTCCATTTACAATTGGGTTTCCGTCTTCCGGCTTTTCGTCGATTTTCCGTGGAGAGACGTGGGAGAGATAGTGGACGAGTTAGGATGCACGAGAGAGGGATTCTACGCGAGAAATAGGTGGTGACTCGAACGGGTCGTAAAAACTTGGAAGGAATTGCAGCTGCGGAGAGGGGAATCCCGTGGATTGCGAGCGATACAGTGGCAAAAAAGGTGCTCGCGAAAGATGAAAACACGAGATGGATGTTTTTCGCCCGATACGAGGATTCGGGAGGATGGGTCGTTGAAGGAAAGCTGTTGCGACAGGAGTGCGAGGGGGGAAGAAATTGTATCCAATCTGTTAAATGCATCGGGCACAATGGCCATATTAATCGGGATTCGCGAAAGAAAGATAATTGAATTGGCAAGTGATTTTTGATTATTCAGCGAGCTGGAATATTTTCGAGCTATATATATGTATCGAGAGGAAGAGATTCTTATTAAAAGTATCGTCGATTATTATTTCGGTGGGAGGGGAGGGATCGATAACGCTCGCGATACTTATACGAATTCAATGCAATTTTTCCCCGGGCAAAATCGGGGAATGGAATGGAGGAAAGAAAGCGAGTCGCGGTAAAATCACTTCCCGAATGGGGAGTCGACGCGCGCGCTTCCTTGTTTACTCGAGGCTAAATTACTCGACGCGTAAAGGGATTTCCTCGGAGACGAAACGCTTTTTGTGAAATTCAAACGGCCGTGTCATAACAAGTTCCCCTTAAACTCGAAGAGTTCGAACGGGCGAGAAGCGCGTTCGAACACAAAGAAATATATATATATTAAAACGATCCTCCATTATCGCGAGCAAACCCGCGATAACGCTTTGTTTATACGCAAGAAGTTCCCGGCGAGATACAATTCGCGGAAATGGGAAGGAGGGATTGTAAACTATCGAAACAAAGGTAGAGCGCGAGGAAAATAAACAAGCGTTCACCTTCGAACGTGCGTCGAACGCTTGTCCCTTGTTTCGATTTTGCGTCGCTCTATTTCGTCGACAGTCACCGCGGAGGAAACAAGCCTCTCGATTCGTTCGCACGATCATCTTTCCTTCGTTCGTCAAAGAAAGCATCGTATCGCTTTACGAAGACGCTCGTGATACAGTCGATATTGAAGGATATCCTCCTCCAAAAAGAAAAAAATAAATCGTCGAGTGGAGGGACACGAGAAGTTTGAAATTAACCGATTAGATTAGAGCCGGTGGTGCCGTTTCGTGATATTCCACGCTGTTTTATCACCGGGATAATTAAAGTGCGACGTAACTTGACCACGTGTGTGTACGTGTGTGTGTGTGTGTGTGTAGTTGGCAGAGTCTTGAGGGGATAGTGGAGGGCGTAGTGGAGAAATGTGCACGCAAAGGAAATGTCATCCCCTTAACAGAGGGTCGTTGGTTTAATTGAATAGTTGAAACCGGCGTTTTTAGGCCACGAGTCCGCGCGTTGGATTGAAGCCTCTCCGAAGCCAGAGTGGAATTCGCATTAACCGAATCCCGAGTAAGTCGGTGTAATTAAAAACTGTTGTTACAGAGAAACCGCGCCCCTTCGGCGATTTCTCGCGCTGATCCACTCGCGAGAATCCTTCGATATAACATTCTTGATGAAGAGAAGAAGAAGAGAAGGAAGAGAAAGGAGAAAGGAAAAAAAATGAAAAGAGGAGGCGCGTCCCATTTTCCGCGTTCCCCGGCTAACGAGCGAGGCGAAGGGCGTCCCGGAAACGATTTCTTGGTCGTTTTTCGTTCACGGACCATGGAATTCTATCCCCAGACAGGATATAGATCACGGTACTTAACCGACTTGCCTGCAAATGCAAATAAATAGAAAAGTACGGACGCCGGCGTGGCGAGGTGGTATTGGGGAGGGGGGGCTCGGCGGGAGATCGAGGAAAACAAGGAGGGGAGAAGAGGGAGGAAAGAGCGGAAGTAGAGATAGAACTGTGCGAAAAAGGGGGGAAGGGGGAGAGACAGACAGACAGACAGCAGCTTCGTGTTTTCTTTCGCGTTGTCGTTACGATTAATCCGATTTCCCCCCGTAATTACGTCGACGAACGCTGGCTAACGGAACGTGTCTCGACGTCCAACTTTCTCGTCCTCTCTCGATCGACTTTGGCCGTAAATCCGCCACATACCACGTTAACTTCGTTCCCGTAAGACGTATCCCTCCTCCTTCTTCGTCCTTTTTCTTTTTTTTTTGCCTCTCGTCCATCGTGCAAACGACAAAATTTCCCGCGAAACTAGCCGTTACTAGAAACGTTACGCGACCCATCCCCCCTCTCTCTGAAACCGGGACTCGGCCAAGACGAGTCCATCCTCATCTAGAAATTGAATTTTCGTCCTCTTTTCCCTCCCACCGTGTAGCTTGCCGGTACCGGGTTGCCAGCGTAAATTAATTTACGCAAATCTTCTACGGGCATGAATTTTTCCAGCGCTAATTTCCCCAGAAGCCAGCGCCGCCACTCCGCGGGATGCACCCGCGCGGCCTTGGCAAGCCGTTACCACGGTAATTACCTTCCTACCTTCGTTCCGCCCGCCCTTTTTGTCTCATAACCAACTAACTATCTTAATTGCTTTCGCTTTTCTGACTCCACGAAGGATACGTCTCTCCTAACTCTATCTCCTTTCGTTTCCTCCCTTCCTTTGTCTCCTCGAAAAATTCTCCTTCGTTTCACCTATCCGTTCCTTCGCCCCCGTCCCGTTTCACCGATCCCCTCCCCTCCCTTTCATCACGAGTTCCCTCGCGAATTCCGTTTTCGCGGTCTCGTTTCCCTTCGTTCTGGACTCCAGGGTTTTCGTCGCCCCCTCCGCGTGGAAAATCCTCTTCAAGGGCAATAATGCCTGATCACTCGTGCGGCGCGGCTGCGTGACAATCCTCTCGAGGGAGTATCGAACGGAGCCGGTCGTTCCGCCAATTTTCTCGCTAACCGCTGCTAGCCGACACCTCGTTATTCCGCTTAGAAAAACACGCTCGACGGAACATTGAAGCGTGGATACGTAGAATCGAGACGATAATCGTCGATCTTGTAACGTTTGTTCTCGTCCGCGCGAAATACGCGTATTGCGAAATTTCCGGACGAGGATCGCGAAAAAACGGATCACAGTTATTCCGCAATTGTCGACGACGAATTTCTTCTTCCAAGTGCCATTATATCAACGATCGCCGAACCGTAACTACGAAGAAACGCGGTGCAACGTGATTATGTAAACGAACACCGTGACGAAAGGAAGTACGCGCCACGATGAAAGCTGCGGAGTTGGTTTTCTTTTTCTTTCTTTCTTTTTTCTAATTTCTTTTTCAACCGACGCACTACCGCTCGCGGCTTCAACCGAGTGTATCTCTATTTCGCGGCCGCCCAGGAAATATCGTTATTTCAACGAGAGCGTTTGTTACTATTCGCGACTCGCCTCGACTTCTTCGCGCCGAAGTGTTTACTCGAAAATTCACCGCCGAGAAACGAGTGGAGTGGCGAGTAACGGCGCGCCCCTCTCCTAGGCAACGATTTTTTTAAAAATTCCCTACCCAAAGGGGGTCTGGAATTCGTTAAATCCGCGATACTTGCCGGGAGAAGGAGTTTCTCTCTCTCTTCGTCCCCCTACGTCTTTTTCTACGCTCTCTCTCTCTTCTACACGCGTCCTCTCGTATCTCGAGCGCGGTTCCACGCCCTCACAATGTTTCCATCCTCGAATCTTTGCCTTTTCCCTCGTCCATCCGGAGGGCTTCGCTCACGCCCCCTTCGAATTTATCGTTCGCCCCGAGAACTTTGGATGCTCGACTCGATCCCGAGTTCCCTGGTCGATCGATAAACAATCGAATCGGCGAGCACAGATTCGAAAGTAAACTTTTCCACAGCGGAATATTCAGAATACTTTAGATATCTGTTCCCATTTTTCGATACAATTACGAATATATATATATATATATATACGGAGAAATTATTTATCTACGTGGGGATCGATCGATCTTAGAAGAAGAGAATTCTTCTATGAACGATTTCCGAAAACGGAAAGTTGATGCCGGCAATACGTAAACTTCTCCCGGTTTAATTGGCCACTCGGTCAGGCTTGCTCGTTAATTACCTCCCGTTTAATTAGCGTTTACTCTCTTAGAGAGTAACAGTGGGCAGACATCGCCATCGCGCCGAGTAAATCACTGACTCTCTGGATCGTTGCAACGTTTCTTCCTCCCGCGGCGAGTCGATTAGTACATCCGTGTAACCCACCGTATTTTCGACCGACTGGAAACTATTTTACGCAGGGAAGATTTCCTTTCGATCACTTACTTTCCTCTTTGATTTTTCTCCTCGAACGAGGAGTACGAGAGCACTCGATCACACCTCTCCGAACGTTATATCGATGGAGTTTCCTTTCCCGAAACATTTATCGTCGCCACGAAAACAAACGGAATTTTAGTCGAGGAAAGGGAAGGGAGAAAAGAATCTTAGAATTTGCCCCTCCCTTCAGGAGGTGATGCGTGTTACGTCTATTTTTCTCTTCCGCGTTTTTGATTTCGTTTTACATTCGGAACGGGAGGAAGCTGGAGAGTAGAGTGAATCGGCAAATCGGCGATCGATCATTAAGAAATGGTATTCCACGGGCGTTGCTGCCACGGTTAGACGATTCGAGGATCACGAACAGTATCTCCCCTTCCTCTCCCCTCGACCGTAGTCTATTCGATTCCCCGGTTGAAAAACGAAACTGGAATTGCGCGGCCCGTGAGATTCCGATAGTCGACGCTTCCGCTAATGGATCATTCGGTAGAGACAAAACAAATGGAACCGAGCCTCCCCCTCCCCTCTTCGTTTCCCACAAATGGAGGAGGCTGCCTCGTTCCACCCGATGCCTTCGATGTCTAACCATCTCCCCGAGAGATACGTCTTGGAAACCTTAGCACGCGGCTTTCACCGACCAATTTTACACGATATCGTTTCCCCCTTAAGTCTTAAGAAACTCCCGTATAAATCACGCTCCTATAAATAATGTTCCACCAACATTTTACACTTGAACAAATTTTACTGATCCTTCTTTCTTTTACATCTCTCGTATCCTCATCGCAATGGTTCGTTCGCATAGGCCCTCTATTCAGCAACTGAACAAAGGATGAGAAGATTGTTGTTTGAGAGAGTTTACTCGACACTTGTATAATTGCCAAGGGTGAAGTACTCTGGGTACAGCGAACATCGTTCTAGCTCGAGGAATTTTCCACTAACTATAGGAAGGAAAGGAAGTGTCATGAATCAGCCATTGACCACTGATGTTATTTTCGTGCCCCATCGAAAAACTGAGATCCTCCCAATCGAAGAAGGAATTTTCTGAAGGCACGAGCTTCACTGGCGAAGAGAATCGTAGGATACGATAATTAGATAGTTTTGTTCCAACTATAGATCGTGTTCTGGCTGGGACATTGAGAAAGATTCAACTGTTTTACGCACAGCATGTAACCACTCATCTTTAAGAAATATATCGACATCTGAATTCGACACATGCAACTAACAATCCATCATATATTGTTACTATTTAATTACGTTTAAATATTTGTTAGGAAGAAAATTTGATTCGTACAAATTTGTGTAATGGAAAAGTGGAAGAAATTGGCGCGGTTGGGTCTCGCGTCGCTCGAAACGGTTCGTTATTTTCGCGAGCGATGCGTAACAAAAATTTAACGTGGTTGCGCGATAAATCGTATCTGCTTTTAAACGATAATTACAGGTCGCGTGTTTCGTCGAGTGGCGCCATTTTTCTCGTCCGCGAACGAGGATAATCGTAATTACGGAGCAGGAGAAAGGGAAAAAGGGCGAAAAGTTTTTCATTGTTGCCACGATAACCAAATTCTAACGTTGGATCTCGATCGAAACGAAACGAAACGAAACGAAACGAAGCGAAACGAATCGTCCAGGAAGTCGCTTCGTTTATTTCCGTCCCCTACGCGCTTTCAAATGGGCCGCGATTGTTCGGATTTCGCTCGGAGGCGCGAGAAAAAAAATGAAACATCCTTGTTTTTCCTCCTCTCTCTGTGTCGATACGCGCTCTAATGGATTTATTCACGTTTTTTTCCTTTTCTTTTCTTTTCTTTCCTTTTTTTTCCCACCAGACGTGTATATATCCATTATTTTTAGAATACTCGAGAATGACATTCATTTTCCGTGTAAAATTTAGAAATAGACGTGTTGTCGCGCGTACCTTTATAGCCTGGAAAATATAATATTTCCATAATAATAATAATAATAGATATCAGAATGGATGGAACGCGAGAGAAGATGAGTATCGTTTCGCACAAACGGGCGAGATATTATTACCGCGAGGGCCGTGAAGTTTATTCTCGATACCCGATCGTCGATTCGCCGCGTGAGCCGAGTAAACAATCCGGGTAAACAAGAGCAATGTTCCACATCGAAGGAGACGTCAGAATCGTATCGGAAATCTCGATATGATCGTGAAATTAGGTGCACAGGGTGCAATAAGGTGAAAGTGTCCGTCAAATGAGACACAAGCTTTGTACACTATTGTTCTATAGATAGAATCTGCTACGAAAAATCAAACATTGACTTGGCACTCGAGAATAATTAATATGCGTAGCGCAAAGGCGATTGTTAATTATTTAAATAATTAACGCTTCTCTCACGCGTGTTTCGTTAAATATAACAGATCCAAAGATTGTTCAAAGTATCGAAATTACGTATATGCTTATGTATATTCTATAATTAACTCTATAAGATCTGGAAAATTTTCGTTCACGAGCATATATAAAAATGTATGGCTGGTTATTAGAGCAGTTAAAACAACCCCTTGTTTTTCTTCTTTAAAGCATCTCCGTCGAACGTAACTAATTACACACACGCACACATACACGCTCCCCGCTCGATTAACCTTGATCCACGATCACCAACTTCGCTCCCTTCGAGACGAATCTCATTTCCATCCGGCTTATCCGGGGAGCACGCGAAGCAACAGAGTTCCCACGCGGCGTATACGAGTTTGTACATACGTAAATGCAATACGTTTGGATTGTTAACTATAAACCGTGATGAGACGACGGATGGAGAGAAGAGAGGGGTCGATCCGTTGATGGGAAACGGCGCAATTGTGTCGTTGGGAAACGGGACGATCGCGGGAGGTCGAAGAGATGGCCCGAGGGAGCGAGTTGCGCGGAAACGGAATCGAAGAAACGGAAGATGAAACAGGAAGAGGTGGAGGGATCGAAAGCCTTGCCCGGATAAGGGAAGCGTAGTTTCGTGGGTGCACACGAGGTGGGTGATCGAGGTTGAACTTCGATTCCAACGCAAACTTCTTGCAGCACGCAGCCCGTTGCCCCCGTTCTCCGATCCCTCTTCGAGCTGACGCGGCGCACCGACGTTGTCTGGCCTCGCGTGATGGATCGTGACGCTTGCCGGGGACACCGATCGATACCGTGTCGATAACACGCCGCCGGATATTACGTGTCGGGCCGGGAAAATTAACGGTTTTAATGGAGGTCGCCGTGAATTTTCCGCGCCATCGGCCTAACTTGCCCTCCGCGGATTCGAATCGGCACGAATCGAGCGCCTCTCCTCCCTCGCGTTTCGTCCATTCTCTTCCGCGTTTTTTCATTTTTCTTTCTTTCTTTTTTCTTTTCTCTCTCCGCCCATTTTCCGCGCCCATTTTAATCCCACGCGTCGTTGTAAATGGCGGTTGAGCGCTCAAGGAGTAGCTCTCGTCTCGCGATCTAGATACCGTAATTGCTCGCTTAAAGCATGCGTCTTCGGAAGGGATTTGTTTCCGGAGTAATTACGGATAGAGATAGGGAGGAACGCAGCTGCGCTCCTCGTGTTACTCCGCGGATGTTTGACGTTCAACGTTGGGTAAACGGTTGTTGAAGTACGATCCATGGGATATCTCCGAGGAATCCGCGAGAGAGGAATTTCTTTTTCTCCTTTTTTTTTAATTAAAAATTCGTTTCATTCGACTTCGTTCTAATAAATCGTTTCAACCGTCGCGTTTATAACGCGTTGGCTCTTTGACAGTTTGCGACACGAACGCGACCGCAAATCCTTGCCGCAAACGTGGACTAAGCGGGAAGCATATGTACAGGGGAAATTGTCGGTCACGAATCCGTGGATATTTGCGCGGCTATTAGGGCCGGTTAATCAAGCGTCACGGGGGATCTAATGAAAGGAAATGCACCCTCTGAGACCAGGGGGGCGGATACAATTTATGAATTTATCGATACCATTAATTCGTGGCTGGTGGCGTCGCCTCTGAAGTCAAATTTCCTCGTCCGCCCCGGTTTCTCGCTTATCGATGGAAAATTAACCCCCTGGAATTGTAGCGTCGCCCCGACTTCCCGCCGCGAATATCGCTTACCGGGCAATTGCCGCGAGGGGTGCGAGCAATCCTGTCCTCCCGCGGATCGAACGGAATCGATTTTTCGGCAAAAATTATCACGGCCCGACACAATGACGGGAGCCACGCTCCCACGAACCCATCCGTTATTACCGGATCCGAGGTTGAAATTAATGGGCGATGCGAGCGGTGGGGAAAATATAATCGAAGAAGCTTTCGTTTCGAATCGCGCTTAAAATGTTATTCGCAATCCTATTACCGGCCGAGTTTCATTCGGTTACCGCGAATTTATCGAATTATTAAATTCACGCGTTTTCATTGAATCGATAACGATTTATGAACAGGCGTTTACGCGGCCCTCCCCCCCGGCGCAACATCTGCGTAAACGATTAAAAATGCGGATTCGTCGGTTAAATCCACCCCCTCGATCGTTCTTTCCGCCTGTTGATTAATCAATTTCGTAGCGAATTAAAGTAGCGACGAATTGGCACAGCTTGCTCGTCCTAAACGGCGTTCCTCCTGCACGGGAAAAATATCGCGCGAGTCCAATATTGGTTATAAGTTGTTTGCACGAGGAAACCGCAGAGTGTGGCGTAATTAAAAGGAACAATAATTGTCGAGGGTTTCAATTCCCAGGCTTTTCAGTTTCCGTTCTCCGCTCGTTCGTTTCTTCTGGATGGCGCGTTTATCACCTGCGGACACCGAAGAAGAAGGAGACGACGACGACGGTTCGTTGGAGCGGATGGACAAAGACAGAGGGGGGCCAGGATGTGCAGTCGTTTCTCGTAGGAAGCGCAAAAGGGATGAGGAGGGGGAGGAGAGAGCAGCGTCGCCATTGTGCCGACACTCGAGCCCTTTGACGTTTACCTCGAGCACAAGTGATGGCGGACAAATCCTAATTCAGTTGGGTCGAATTAATCAAATTACCATGGCCTCTCCTCTCCCCTCCCCAGAGCTCTCCTCTGTTGCTTCGTCTCGTCACGAGTCTCTCCCTCCTCCGATCTCCATCGAGCACACCTTATCTTGGAATAACCGACGACGACGCTCGTCGAGGGGCGGCGAGTGGCTCTAGTTAAGGGTCCCCCAGGTAAACAAGAATAATCCAATTTCTTCGCCGAGCGCAGCGAGATCAACAGAGTTTCGGCCGCGTCATTCGTGGCTTCCTAATTCCGCTCGTAGCTCAAAACGCGCACCAAGTATTGTCGCTGTATACCATCTTTCCTAGTTTTGGATTTTGGAAACTTATCGGGGAGACGCATTTAGATTAATCGAAAGAATCACAAGCGATAGTAATCGAGTTGAATTCGGTTAAAGTAGAGTGAGAGATTCCACGTCGAGGAATACTTGAAATAATTTAAACGTTCGGTGATAGAATTTTAAAGATACATCGGAACAGGGTCGAACGGGGACGTAGGAGCTATTGTTAGGTCGTAATTAGCGCGACGAGGTAGGCTTCTGGTTTGGAAAATCTTGATACAGGCTATTCCATTAACGGCGTAGAATCTGTAATCTGGCGCATAGCATCACGTGCACAGACGTTCGGCCGAATGCTTATTAGCACGCGAAATTCTCGCTTCGTTTTCGAAATTCGCGGATGTAGGCCAGCCTACGGCTCGCTGTTACACGCTTCGACGTTTCGTTATTTCGTTTACGTGTTTGTTGCACGCCTCTCCGCCAACTTTCCGTCCCATTTTCCGTCCATTATTCCGATCGAAACGGCTATCAAGATTAATCGATCATTAGCCGGCCTGCCACTTGGATCCTCTCGCTTTTCCCTCCTTGCTTATCTATTTTTCTTGTTGATTAGAAAAGAGAGAGAGAAAGAGACAAAGAGAGAGAGAGAGAAAGATATAGGAAAGAACATGATGGATAACCCGTGTTCCCTGCTTTTTCGCCTTTAGCATCGCTGTTTAACGTCGAGCATTAATATGTTGAAAAATGACTTTCCACGAGTTCACCTCGCTTCTGTCACGCTCGATGGCTCCTAAGACGCTCTTTCATCGTACCGTACTTTTTCTCTTAACGTTTCGAGCTTCGTTACAAACAAAAGAGAGGATGCCTCCCGAGTTTTGTAGAAAGAAAGAAAAAAGAGAGAGAAAGAAAAAGAGAGGAGGGGATATAATTCCTTTCAGCGGCCGCATCCAACGTTGAAGGATCCACGAGGCGAATTTTCATCGATGCATTCGAGAGAGCATTTTATTATAACCAACTTCGTGGTTAGTTGAACGATGAAGCGCCTAATGTTATTTCGTAGGTCGAAACCCGAATGCGAAGCGTTATATCGCTTTTAAATCCGTTAATGCGAGGTTGGGGAAGGCAATTTGCATAGGTTTCACGGTAACGTACACGAACGCGGGCTCGGCAACTAGCGTCGTAACAACCTGGATCCGTATCCTGCTAATCCTTCGGACTTTGCCCTTGGCGCTCGCGCGCGAGGAAGAGAGAGAGAGGAGAGAAGCACAGAGTTTGAGCAAAGTTCGAACTCTTTTCGGAATCTAAGCTATCCAAGATATCGATTCTTTTTCCACGATTTTTTCCCCGCGCATCTCTCTCTCTCTCTCTCTCTCCTCAAAACGAAATTTTCGCTCGGAGACACGCGCGAGTGGCAGACCTTTTTACCTCGTTTCATATTTTTACCTCTTCGTCTTTCGCCTCGAATTTCTTCTGGGATTCCGGTACTTTTCGCGAAAAATTCAATGGATATCCGAAATGAAAAAAAAAAAAAAAAAAAAAAGAAAAGAAAAGAATCGATTTCCTCGATACGGAAGAATGGTTCGAGAGGTGGATGCGACTTTATCATTTATTCTCAACTTCGTTGAGTCTTCTTCGTCACTTGGCTGCCACCTTCCGATTTCCCTTCCGATTCACTCGTTCCCTTTTCGCGCCTTTTTCCACGCCGCCGTTAAATCACGCTACAAATCCGGCGCATTTCCGGGACAGGCAGGATCGGAGGCGGGAACGAACGGTAAAGTGGGACAAACAAGTCTGACGCGAACGCTTCGAGACAAATACACTTAACCGCGAACTGTATCCCGCGCTGCATCCCTTCGTTATTGAATCGTGCTCGCCCCAGAAAAAAGCCTACTCTCTCTTCGCTTCCCCATTTCTTTTTCTGCCGCGTCGTGGAATATCGCCCTCTTTAAAGTTTTCCACGCTCTCTTGAATACCGAGCTTCGCGATCGACGTTGAGTTCCATTTATTTATTTCAAATTAAATGGTTATATATCCGTGGAACAGCTTTGGAGAGAATGAAAACAAATTCGAAAATTTGTATACAAAAAATATCGGCAAATGTAACATTTATTTAGTTACAAGCGAGAGAATAAGATGGAAATAGAACAGAAGATAGACACAATTGTCGCGTTCTTTTTTAACCTACAATTTGATCCTACGATCAATCCTGTGTAACATTATAATCTTTTAAAACAAACCTCGTGTAAAATAAAAAGATACAATAATCTCCATCCGATTCTTTTTTTTTCAGAAAATATATTTCCAATACAATCCTGGAAGAAGATGAGTAAAAATCATCATCACGAACGAGTCGAGAGATCGGATGGCACGTGACAGACGTCAGTTCGCTTTGCCCGGACAAAGACAAACCCTTCGTCGACTCAAGGTTGGCCCGAGAACGTGGCCGGAAACCGCAAGGTGTGCCGCGGAAGGATTCCACGTGGCGATCCAGCACGGCCAGGTAATCTACGATGCGTGACTTTGCTGGCTTAAACAACGAGCGCCAGATACATCTGGGAAGGGAAAACCGAGATATCGAGCGCGAGAAATCATCCTCGAAAGGATCCCTGAGGAGGAGGAGAGGAACTCGAGATAGGAGGCGCGCGAAGGAAGAAGAGGGGACGAGATATAAAAATGGCGAAAGGGGAAAGAAAGAGAAAAAGGGGGTGGAGAGAGAGAGGAAACTCGGGTAGGAGGAGGAACAGGAAGTGGAATAAAAATGAGGGTAGTTACCGATGGCGGTCGGATCTTTCATTTGATTCCATGCTCGTGGAAAAATTGCATTTGTCCCCGGCAGCCTTTGGGCTTCGAATAAGGAACGGCGCCGCGCGAAAGGGCGCCCCCGGGGCCTTTACGCGAGATCAGATATTATGTTAAACGTTTTTAGTTATTCACTCGTCGAGCTCCCTCCCTTCGACCTTCCCTCCTCCTCGTCCTCCACGCAGTCGTAAATCCGCCGCCTTTGGTAATCGGAGAACGATTCGCGGGGAACGAACTCGATATCGGTGTTCCTTTCCTCGTCTCTTTAACGAATGATCGACCTCGAAGGGAAAACTCGAAAAGGTTTATCGACGTCTTTCGAATCGAAGGGGGCGAGTATCAAGCGTGGAAACTGAGCTGATATCGGGAAAGAGAACGAACGTAATCGAACGAGGGGTGGTGGTGCTCGAAGATAATGAAATATCTCTGATCGTTTTTTTTTTCTTTCTTTTTTTTTCTCTCCCTTTAAAAAGGCACGACACGATGTTAGGGTCGCGCTATCTTCGAGCCGCCGATTTTCCTGCCAGACAAATCGTTCGACGAGGGATGATCGGTCGAGTAGGTTTTGGGATAAAAGTGTAGTGGTTTATGGGCAAGGTTCAAGGGACAAAGAGAAGATGCTCGTTTCTTTCTCTCTCTCTCTTTCTCTCTATTTTTCAATCTTCCTTTTTTCATCCCTCTCTTCGATCTATCCTACCATATATATCAAGAGAGAGAGAGAGAGAGAGAGAGAGAGAGACGTTTTACGAATTTCGAGCGTCGTCTTTGGCCAAACGCGTGCCATTAAACGCATCACACTTGTCTTGTTCGACCCCGCCCACGCGGGAAAAATCAATTTTATCCGAGTTTGACGCTGGCTTGGACCCCCTCACCCCTTCGTGCTCACCGAAAACTCGAACCCCCCCTCCCCACCCCGTCGTTCATAGACTCGTTTAATGAATTTCTGGCCGGGAACAAACGTTGTCGTCGTAAATCGCCGTACGATTTCGGCGGCGAAATTATGGTACGCGCAGGTGAACGCTTCATAAAGCGGCGCCAACGCTCGGACATCGGGTGGGGAAGGGGGTGGGTGAATGCGTGGGGAGCGGGGAGCGACGAAAAATCGATGATATTTCGATACAGTAGATACCGCGTCCCGGCCCGCGTCACACCTCGCCTTTTCAACCGTTTATCCGCAGAGATACCAACATTTACATCGTAAATTTTCAAAAGACGCGATATAGAATCTGATTCGCGTACACAAAAGCACGAATTTATGCACGAGTGTCGATAATAAAAATGAATCGAAATGTAGTTGCCGGTTATTAAAATTCCACTCGTTTGTTTCGTCTATATAATTCTAAATAATCCGAATTGGCGCGCATCGACGAGGAGGAATGCACACCGATAAAACTAACTTCTATTGTTTAAATTCTCTCGCGACAAAATTCAATTACGTCAATCGATTTATAATAATATACCATTTCTCTATCCATATCTCAAAACTCGTAACGCAATTTCATCAAGCGTTCCACGAGAAGGCTATGAAATATCCTTTCGAAACTGTTCGAAACAAATCTTTTCGTATTTCCATCCCTATCTCAATATTGTTCGCGCGACAAATCGGAGGAGATCTCGTAAAAGTATGCAGTTTCACAAGGCAATGGGAAACGAGCCGAATGGATTGGTAATCTGCTATGTTGAAGAAGAAGGCTCGTAGGCCATTCGAGTTCGAAGGTGGAGAAGCAAAGACGGGGCAGGGTCGAAGGTCGTAGACAGTGGCTTTACCGCTTTACCACCGTAACGTCCGTTTTAATAACGTGTCATAGAGGACGTAGGAGCGTTGACGTACTCTGGCTGGCTGTACGCCTGCCAGAGGACAATGCCCGCCACCCGGCTAAGGCCCGTGGTTGGAATATTTTAGAGATAAGGTCGTTCGAACGAACGAGGCTAGACGAAACGAGACCTCGCTCGTCTCGCCCGGAAGAGGGAACGAAGAGAAGGGAGACGCGGTGTAAAAGGAAGAGGGAGGGAAAAAAAATAGCAGGCAAGTGGGATAAGAGAGAGCGGTTGATGGACGGGCCAGAAGGAAAGAAATTAAAAAGAGGAGGGGGTTGGATAGAAGAAGGAGAGAGAGAGATCGAAAACAAAAATCGAAAGAGAGGGAAGAAGCGCTGCAGGGCCAGTTGGAAATGGAGGAATGTCAGAAGATATGCAAACTTCGGAACTTGATTCATTTCTGAGGCGTGTCACGCCAACTCGGAACGTGCCAGATCACTCGCCGCGATGTTATATATATATAACTTGGCGTTGCGGTTTCCATTACGTCCTTACTTCTGCAAATTATTAACCGATGCTCGCCGATAGCTTTAGCTTCCAACAACTTCATCCTCTCGAAGAGATCTTCTCGCCCTTCCCCCTTCGCCATTTCCCTCGACGACCTCTCCACCGTTTCTCCCGTTTTAAAAACTTTGCCAAGGTGAGACGCGGCCAAGGCATAGACCGCTCGGAAAACTTGCCAATCGTCCAATGTATAAACTTCGACTCCTCTCTGATCCTCTCCTCCCCCCTCGTCCACGTCATCCCTACGATTCGACCGATCCAATGGTTTCACAATTTCGCGAAATTGCATTTCTCGATCGAAATCTTTCGCGTAAGATTTCGAAAATCATCCTTGGACTCGTGTCTCGTTCCCCAGTCATTCGCCTCCCCCATTTCTTCCTTGCTCTCACCATTCCCCGCTCGACTCTGTTCCTCGTTCCACTCCCGCTGCCGCGAGAATTTCCAACGAATAAATCTCGACGCGAAGTTTAATGAATCGACTCGCTTAATCTTCACCAAGTTAAATGTATGTATGTATATATATATATATATATATATATATATATATATATATATATATATATTATAAATCCAACGTTTCCACGACGAAGTTGGCGAGTTCAATCTCGAAGCGACGAGCATTACTACTACTTTCCCTCCCTTCTTTTTATCTCTCTACATTTTATATTCGAGGAGGGAAGGGAAGGGTGAATATATCGACGAGCGAGGGAGGGAGGGAGTGCGGATGGAGATGGCGAAAGATTGAAACGTCAATTACAACACACGAGGAGCGAGATTATCGAAATACCATCCGTTTGAATTATCGCAGCGCCACTTGGCCAGGAATATCGATTATCCGGAAGCTCATATAGAATGTAAATAAGCCCATCCCCCCCTCCCTCCCTCCCACGTGTCGTTGTTTATTCGAGCCTAGCGCCCATTCATTGTCCCCTATCGAGCCGCTCTACGAATTTATCTGTGCCGCGCGCGCGAAGGATCTCTCTTTACTCGAATCGAAGTAAAATATCACTTCGATCCTCCCAGCCGGATTCCATTCTCCTCGTTTGGAGCTTGGTTTCTTTCTCTCCCCTCCCCAACATCTAAAACAAACTTGAAGCGAAACATGGTGTGAAAATATGCAGCTAATCCGAAAGATCCACGTTTTCGAACATTGTATTATATCGAGGGGTCGATATACGCTTCTACCTTCTTCTTCTTTTTTTCTTTCCTTCTTTCTTTCTTTTTTTTTTTTTTATTGCGCCGATCAATATTCCATCGAGCCCATCCTGGAAGCGAGCGGGGATCATCAAAAGAACATCGTGCATGCATAAAACAAAACCGTGATAAGTCGGGTCTAACAAAAGTATGAATTCTTAAAAGCACTTGCCACTACGAGAACGCCCTGTTAGAAACGTTTACGTAAGTGGGAGAAGTCGGTCTTTACAGCGGTGGAGCTAGATCGATCTAGAAAAAAAGAAAAACAGAGAGGGAGGATGAAATGAGGAAAGAAAAAGAGAGATCTGTGAGAGGGAGAGAGAGAAAATCGAATATCGTTCGAGATTTATAATATTCTTCCTAACTGTTAACCGAATAGAATTCTCTCTATTAATTTTAGATGTTCCTTCGCTCCCTCGATGTTCGTAATAAGGTATTGGAACGTGATATCCGATTCGTGTTTTTAAAGGGCGATGAAAATAAATACTCGCCATACTTCGAGAGCGTGCTCTTAGGGACGTTTACGTAAGTAAGTAAGAAGAAAATCGGTCTCTAGCTGGCAAGATTGCTCTAGCGAATAGGAAATTAAAAGAGAAAGAGAGAGAGAGAGAGAGACGAAACGTGACCCACGAGAAAATCGAATATCGTCGCGCCGATTCGTAACGAATCGCTTATTCTCACGATTGTTAACCATCGATTCTCTATTAATTTCAGATTTTCCAAGCACACCCTCGAGCTCGCCCTCTCCCCGTGTTCGGCTCAGCCTTAATAAGCTATGAACACCGGGGCGGAAACGTGATATCCGACTCCGTGCTGCCGAGAGGAGGGGGTGAAAAATAAAAAGAAAGAGGGAGAGAGGAAGGGAGGGGATTACGGCGATACACGGCGTTAAAGGGAAAGGGGATGAAAAAAAATTACACGGTACGCGTAACGTTTGCAAACGACTCCCCATCTAAAGTACGCCACTTTAGTACGTCCCGAGCAACCCTACGCGGAACGGCGCAGAAATGAATTCTATAAACACATCCGGCCTCGCCACTCGCGTGCAGAATCCACTTCATTTGCGATGAAGTGCTTGTTTCATCGCGCCACTTTTCGTTACCGGGGATAAAGCAACAGTTCATAACGAATGCATAACGAAGGAGCTTTCTTTTTTTTTTCATCGCCGGTGGAGGGGGCTGATTCGAGTGGCCTTGAACGTTCTTCTCTTTGGCCGAAAAATTACGCCTATACCCGTCTCTTTAATCAATTTTCGCCTAGGAAATTTTCAATTAATACTCGGATTCGAAAAGCGGACGGGTAAACGAGCCATCTTAAAAAAAAAGGAAGAAAGAGATGGACGTAAAAATCCTCAACGTTACGAGACTTTTCAAAGGATAAACTTGGAAGGAGGGGGGGAAATTTTGCGCTCGAACGGTACAAAGATTCTGCGAGAAACGTATGAAAATTGTGCATCGTGCAATGATGCTACATCCACCACGGTTCAATCGCAACGATGCAATGCGATTACCCTCCCGTTCCAGGCTAAGTCTCGCGTTTCACTCGCTCTCCACGGTATCCTACAAAATCTATTGTACGATTCCCTTGCATATATTGATTATTATACACGAAATACACGTAACTGAACAATAATCGAGAACAGAATTTCTTTACGGTGAAATTTTTTTATACCACGACTCGATTGCGGTGGCCCAGTTTCCCGTCGACACGCGCGCACTCGCCTTCTTGCATATTCGAGAAACGTGTAACGTAACAACGGTCGGTGGAAATACGGCCGTAATTTAGCGAACCGCGATATGGAAGGGTGAGCCACGCGAAGGATATCGCCGTATAGATAATAGTTCCGCCTCGTATCGTGTTCCTGATCTATATTTGATGGCTCTATTTAGATACATACAGCTCCCTATCTTCTCGGCGTGGCGACGCCCCGCGGCCATCGTTGTTCCGCCGAGAGATTATCGTTATCCACTCCGCGTACCACGCGCTACACGCACATTCCACGTGCAGCTGGCTGGGCGTCCTCAAGACGCGGAGAAGGAGGAGGACGTAGGCCGTATCGATTCCTCGCGACGTTCCAAGGATGCTCGACGTTATTACCCCCTCCCCCTCAGACCAGATCCTCGACCCGTGTTGGAGTATAAATCGGATTTTTCCCGAACGAGAGGGGCGAGGAGGAGGATCGTGACAGATTCCACGAAACGGGCGGCCTGTTGCCAACGCGGTGTCGGCTATCGATTCAAATTTTAGCCAAGGGGGATATATCGGAATCCGCGATGTCGGCCGCTCGCGAGATTAAGTCGATACGCGCTGCCTGCTTCCTTTCCTCGAGGATCGAGGAAATGATGGCTCCCTCGCGAGAAGAATGGCGTTGGATATCACAACGTAACGAGGATACGGTGGAAAGATTTTTCGATCGCGGAATTTCCCTCCCCTGTGGAAAAGGGGAACTGCCAATATATTCTATGAATCTTGATCCGAATAAGTGAAAAATTGTTTCGTTCGTAATGGAACGTGGCGTAAGACGTTTGGTTTTGGAATCTTGGAATCCGTATTCCGTGTAAAAGTAATTTTCGTCGCGTTCTGCGGAACGCTCGAGAGACATGTCTCGACAATTTTGCTATTTTGTATTAAACTTTCCTTGCAAGCGAGAATATAACGACTGTTTTTTACGAATAATTATCCCGAGGCTCTCTATTTCGGGAAAATTGTCTGCCGCGCGTCGTTCTGCCGGCAATCTTTTTCTAATTTTTCCATCCGTTTCACGGGAAATAAAGAATCTTGGCAAGAAGAAATACATTCCGCGCACTTGTTCTCTTCCCGTTTTCACTATCTCTCTTGTAATTTACAAATGTCTCTCTCACTCTTACACCCCCGTAACATCCCCGTCGTTTTTTATTTATTCATCTCGAGTTAAAACGGTTTCTCTTTTTTTTCGAAAATAAAATCATCGAGATAAAGAAACGAATATATACGCGCGAATATATTTAAAGGATTAAATCGACGGATCACGGGAAAGTCGAGTAGGATTACAGATCCTTTGAAAATCAAGATCGTAATTGTCACCGGATGAAGTTTTCGTGGCCAACGGGGGGAGGATTCGTGGAAACGGGGAAAACAATTTAAAGCCAACAATTAAAAGCTTGTCCGGCATTATCCTCCCCTTCCCACCTTCCCTCTTTTCAGAGCCACCGTCCCGTGAACCGGGAAACGCTGTTTGCCCCTCCGACCTCCTCCCATCCCGGGTTCACTCAATAATTTTCGCGTCTCGTCTCACAATCGCGCTTTTATTCTTGGTGAAAAATGGAGGATCCCCTCCCGTAAGGGAGAAGCTGCGCACTCTCGCGACTTAATTATCAAAACGGGTGTCCATCAGGTGGAACGAATCGTCCGCCAGTTTGCCGCGACAACAAACAAAATAAATGTGTCGAAACAAAAGGGGCGGGAGAGAAAGAGAAAGAGAGAGCGTTTATGAAAAGAGCATTAGCGAAAGCGAAGGTCGGCTTTTATTCGCCGTGTAACGGGCCACCGCTGTTACCGTTCCTCCGCAGCTTCTTCGTTCCTGCGTTTCGCCGATAACCTTTGTCCCCTCCCCTCCCTCCCGGCCGTAGTCCCCGCATTAGAGACGCAAAGTCGCGAATAGGTTTCGCCATTAAAGGCGAAGAGATAGGAGAAATTTGGAAAACCGTTTACAGTTGAGGGGAAAGCTTTTAGTATTAACCGAATGAAGAAGATATAATTGCGATTCGAAACGTATTCAAGCTGACTTTTATACGATTGGGAACTTTTACGCGATTGCGGCCATCCCCTTTTCGCGGTCGTTGTTATTAAAGGAAAAATTGGATGGAATTTGATCGAATGGGGAAAAATATTTCCTCGTCCAAGAGTGTCTCTCTCTCTCTCTCTCTCTCTCTCTCTCTCTCTCTCTCTCTGTTCAAGTCTTTGGAAAGAGTTTTTTTTATATATCGAGCATCGAAAATCGAATAAACCGGCGAAATTCTCAGTGACTCGGTACGCTTTTTTCCTTCCTCGAAAAGGCTTTTGTAGCGAAAAAATGAAACGACTAGGGCGGAAGTCTCCGTAGTGATCCAATACGCGAAGAAGCTCGTGATCCTCGAAGAAACCACGATTCCCTATCTCCTCGCGACACGGGAACACTCGCGGCCTTATTAAACGAAAACAGTGGGGATCGCTTAAACGATCCAATTAAAAGAAAATAATTGGGGCTGATGCGCAAGAAAGAAGGAACCGAATTCGTTGCCTGGCTTTTGTTCGACACGTGGCGCGCAATGATCGTTGGAAAGGAGAGAAAAAAGGCGGGAGGAGTGTTGACGCGGACGAGTCGGAAAGTAATTACAGAGAAGATGGAGGCTCGTCGGTCGGAATCTGGGAGAGGGTGGATCCAGTGGCGAAGAGAAGAAGAGATTGCCGAGCCGAGCGATGTTCTGCGAATGACAAGCGGCTCCTCGCCTTCCTCCGCCGCGAAGAAGGAAACGCGAGAACCCTGTTGGACCCGAACGATAAGCTACGATCCTGGAAGCGTGCTTTCACTCGGGGAAAGATCAGGTCGAGGATGGAATTAAACGTCATCGCGAAAAGATCTTTCTAATGTGTTATATCAGGGTGCAATGAAGTTCATCCTCGATCTTTAAACTTTGCGCGATCAAAAGAGTTTCGTATTTAAATAAATCGAGTTACTTTTAATTATTATATATATATCTATAGCAGCAGCAAGATTAAAGCAGTGTCGGGAGATTGATTGAAAAAAAAATCTGATCGCTCTTAAGATCCTTGGAAATCGTATTAATTACGAGAGGGAAAGGTTCGATCCATTAAACGACGAGAGATATCGCGGAGGAAGATCGCGTCGGTTGATCTGGGAGGAAATTCTCATGATAGAGCAAGTTTCTTTATTCGGAGAGAGAGATAGTGGAAAGAGACGAGAAGACGTAAAGAACATTTTCCAAAGCCACTCCATACTCCCCGAACGAACTTTCTCGACGGCCGAAAGAATTATTTCCATCGTCTGACAACCATCTTCTCTTCCGTCTCGCATTCCCCGCGTTCAAACTTTCTCTGCACGCTCGATTTCGGTTCGTCGCCATCTCGAAAACGGGGGAAGGGTACGCGAGAGAAATTCGACTGCGAATCCCATCCACTTCTCGATTCAAAGGGGATGGGAAACAAGAGAGAGAGAGAGAGAGAGAGAGGAAAGATCGATAGACGGTTTGTTCCGAGTGAAATTTCGATGGAAGGGCGTTGGTCGAAACATCACGACCTCTTAAAAGCGCAAACATTTTCCCTTTCTCGAGGATACTCGAGGCGAAAGGGATACGCCATCCTTTCGAGGATCCCCTCGATGGGCCAACCCCTGTCTGCTCTCGGTCTGCGGAACGTTTCTCGCCGCGGGGGAAATCTTTCTCGGGGCGCAATTTATTTTTAGCTCGATGGTGTATTAAGTGGCCCCCCGGCTTACCCACGCAATCGTTACGACGCCCCCTTTGCCCGACCTCTTCGATTTCCTCTCCCCTCTCCCTAATTTCGAGGAACCACGGTTCAAGAGCTTGGCCAAATTCGGAAATAATTGCGTTTGCCGAGGAGAAAAGGAAAAATATTCGAGCAAGAGCAAGTTCAATTTTTGCATTTATCATCGTATACGGAAATTAAATTCGAGAACTACTCGGGACTCCTCGTACTTCCCCTGGATTTTATCCCAGAGATTAAACGTTTTTATCATTTGGAAATATTTATCGATCGATAAATATCGATATTCGATATTTTATTATTTCAATCGACGATTCTTCTCTAATCTGCTTTAATGACGAGGAATTACAGATGAAATATTCAGAGGAAATTTCACGGAGAATGGATATTTCATGATATTTACCGTGATACACGAGGAATAAAATGAAGAAATGCAAAATGCAATAGGAACGCGAGAGACTTAATCGCGAAGAGACTTCCATTCTCGATTCTTAAAAAAAAAAAAAAAAAAAACGGATGTGAAAACGGAAAATCGAGGCTTTTAAGAGAGAGAAGGAAGAGTTGATTCGCGGGATCGAGCGAGTCGGATGTCAACGTTTTGAGAAACAGGAATGTGGGGAGAAAGGGAAAGGGTGGGTCCGAAATGGCGGCCACTTGGAGGATAAAGCGAGCGTTTTGGTGGAGAAAGCTGGTCGTTGGATCGGCACTCGATGCAACGTCTGCGAGAGAATGGCGGAAAAAGAGGTTGAAAAGAAAGCAGGGCTAAGCGAATGGAATGGGGCTCGAAGATGGACGGGAGGGTTGCGCGGCGCCGTAAAGAAAATGGCTACGAAAAAGGTGAAGTTAACGCGTGCCCGCCCAGGAAAGAAAACGAGATACGGCTCGGCCCTTTATACGTACGTAACTTATGGATAAATGGACTCGATCGTTCCAACAATAACGGAAGCTACGATTTCAGGGGAAATGGATTATAATTTTTTTTGCTTCACGCTACAGAGGAACCAAAGTTTGACTTTGGTCGAACAACGCTTCTAATAGTTCACCCCCATTTATCTAAACGTTCTAAATTATGCTGAAAATTATGCTGCTATTATCCAAGAGTTATCATATTATGATAATTCGTGTATTCATTCAGACAATGTTCTAACAGCAGATATTAAATTAAAGCTCACGGATAGCCAAAGATTTGAAAGAATTAATGATTTTCCAAAGCAAAACTTTCGTAAATTCGTCAAAAATTTCGCTCAAACTTGGATCACTCAAGATTAAACCCATAAAACGTATCATTGCAACGATCGAATCCGGAATCTCTCAGATTCAACTCGACGCGTTTATGTTCCACGCAAAAAAGTAACGAATTCCGTCATCCATATATACGCAGATGACCGGCAATATCATCGAAATTGGAGGTGTAACCCCATTGCTGCCTCGAGAGAGTTGAGCCGCGGCTAGCAACCAGAATCTTCCGGCATCTGCGTCGTAAATCTTCGCGTTCCCCAGCGAGCCGCTCGTTCCTCTGAAAATCTCCCGCCATGAAATAAGTTTAAATCAGCTACCTACGGGAACCCGATTACGTTCGTGGATCCCGAGTCGTCGAGCCGTGGATGCCTATCCGTGGATCGTAATTGCGCCGTTCGTCATCGAAAACCAAGAAAGAAAAAAACGTCTTAAAGTCTTGTTAAGGGAGACGGATGGATATCCTTTCGATCACACGATTCATCTTGGTTATTAAAGCAGATATTCTCTCGAGTGCATCGAACGAATAAAAAGTGAGGCTGGTTGCTCCAAGAACTCGTCCCTTTGGCAAACGTGTCGTTGGATCGAAACTTGTTTGCGAATTCGTTTCGAAAGTTCTCTAAGCGAAGAAGGGAGCAGAGTGAAAGATTTATCTCTGCATCTTTGCTCAGATTGCAGCGTATCGTCATCGGCTACATAAGTACATAGCACGAGATTATCGAAATATCCATTTCTTCCAACCGTCTCTAGATAATTTATTATTATTCCTTTTATCAAATCTTTTAAAAATTGCCGTTGAAATTTCCTCTTCTCAACGCTTTCATTCATAAATCGATCGATCTTTCGATTATATGGTCATTATCGAGCGACAGACACTCTTTCTCATTCAACACACTCTCATTTCCTCGATCGTGACGTAGACGCGCGTGTATGCACACGGTCGCATTGAACACGCGCTTGGTATCGCGAAAGGGAGGCACGACAAAGAATAGAATTTGGTGGGTTGGCCGAGGAAAAGACGGGCGACATTATTCGCGAATATCCTGCGAGATCAAAGCCGCGGGTAAAAGACGTTCTATTGCTCGAACGGGGTTCGTTAACGAAAAAGAATAGAGAAGCCTGTTCCGCCATTCCACGGAAATGCTCGCGTTTCCCTAATGCACGTATTGTTGAATATTCCTTCTCCCCCAGTTTTTCCACTCCCTCTGTGTTCCTTTCCTACCTGTTCTCCTTTCCATCTCTATTTTCGAGCCGCCGCATTCGTAAACTGCGTCAATCCTGTCGTCGTCGTCGTCGTCGTTAGGCCATAATTTTAAAACATGGAAAAAGAGCGAAATCTCGTTTAACGGCAATTCGATTCGAAGAACGATTTCCCACCGTGGATATTGAACGAGTTACGAGTTTCTTTGAAGAAACGTGAAATCAATTACATCGTCGCCGTTCACCCGAAATGACGAGAAAGAAGAAAACTGAGAGAGATAGAAAGAGAGAGAGACGCGTAGGACGATGCGTGGAGTGGCAATTAGAGCGCGAAAAATTAAACGGCGGGTTCCTCGATTCCGAGAGGAACATTACCTTTTACCACGAAACTTTTCACCGTGGCTACCTTTCCACCGTCCCTTCATTCCTTCTCCTTTTTTTTTATCGGCCGCAATTTCGTCTTTCATTCTGGCTGGCGCCTACGGACGGATGTTAATTTTCCAAGATGGCTTTCCTCCGCCTTCCCTGCGCTTTACGATTATAGGAACCACCTTCTCCCTTTGCTTTAAAGCTTCGATATAAGGAGTGTGGTAATGGGTTGGCAAAGGGACAACGTTTCAAGACGAGGTGGGGCCTCACGAACGTTGTAGTTCTACATACGAAAGTAAAAGAAAAGAAAAATAGCGCGTTAAAGAAACGAACATCAATTTGGTGGAGATTCAAAAATTGATGAATAAATTGTTCCAAGCTCGATTAAAACCGGTCGTCCAGAGCGTTTATCCCGAGCGTCTGGCGCTTATTGTTCAAGGGGCTTCGTCGCGCCGCTTTCGAATTAATTAGCGTTTCTCTGATAATGCGACTCGAGGGTGGAGGGGGGTGACGAACGCAGCGCGAAATTGCGCGTTTCCCCCGTCTTTCCGGGGGACGGCAGGCATCACGTTCCATCCGCCATATAACGCGGACACGATTAATGTATTTCGGTAAAGAAGCTCGCAAAATGGCTGGTGGATCCGCAGCACAGCGTTGCGCGGGGCACGCTTGGGTCCGCGCGCACGCCGCATGAAACGCGGCGTATTATCCCCCGGCTTACGTATGGAGGCTAATTAATTCTCTACTAATTAAGTTGCCTTCATAATCCGGAGGACACAATTGCTCCGCCGTTGGAATGACAAATGAATTAATGCTCCGTCGGGTCTTCGCCGCGCGACATTTATCGCGTCTCTGTCTCTGTCTCCGTCTCCCTCTCTCTCTCTCTCTCTCTGTTTCTCTCGAAGAGAACCGGTGAAACAGCGTTCCCTGTTTACGAGATCGACTCATTATTGGCATCGACAACGATGAAACGCGCTTCGCTACACAGAGGCCGATCAATGCGACGAGGATCGGGCCGCGTCGATCAGACACCATTTTTGAATTAATGGACGCGTTCCATCCAGACGCGTTTCCCGGCCTTGCAAAAATTCTACTCCCGCTTCTGTCCCGGGATTACGGATATTATATCGAGGAGAAACGAATTTCTTTTGTTCTTTGGACGAAATGCGCGAGAAGATTAGAGATATTCGGGATTACTATTATTTTTAATAATTTTTTTTTTTTTTGCGTCGAGTTGAGTATCTTTGCTGTTGTTCATTTCAGTGTCGAGACGGACGCGTGGACGTAGAATATAATTGAATCGGAACATGGATACGCGTCGTGTAAAAATTTATGAAGAAATTTACGAATGATGGAGAAATCAATGGCGAAATCCTCGATCAAACTCGATCAAATCGTTTCCTTAATATCCAAGCTTCCCTCCCTCCCTCGTCTGGCGGAGAGATCAGACACAATTTGGCCAGCGCATAAATTTCTCGAGCCGTACAATAGAACAGCAAAGGAATTTTTATTCTCTTTGAGGGATGGCCTCGTTACGATGGAATATCCGCCGTGGCTGGCATCGAGGCACGATACGAGTCCCAAGCCGGTCATTCGGAAGTAAGTTAAGATTGTAACTACCTCTCTCTCCCCCCATCCCTTTCCTTCGAATCTCGTTGGATCCGTGGCACGGTTTCGATATATGAAAAACCGGATACCGCTTTTTCCTTTTTGGTTCGCGCGCACGTTTCGTTCCGCACCTTTGACTCCTTCCTTCCTTCCTTCCTTCCTTCCTTTTTGCTCGATTCTCGTTCCATCTTCCATCGCCTGGGTTCGAGAAAAAGAAAAGGCACGGCAGGCCTTATCCCCGAGACGTGCGCTTATATCGTAACGATCTTACTCGCTTACTCCCTAGAGATTCGAATCAGCATCGATTTACATAATGTCGGATAGTTTCGCGGTGTGAATAGGAAAAAAAGAAAGAAAAGGATGGAAGGGGTGGAAAGGAAAGGAAAGAGAATTCCTCGAAATCGAACACCGCGTATTTCAATCCTCGAATATATATATATATATATATATATATATATATATATATATATATATATATATATATATATATATACTCGCGTATAATCGAGTTTGATTTTCGATGAAAATCAACGGCAGCCACAAATCACCGAAAATTTCCCCCCATCCCCATATTTCCATTCCCCGGCGGAATCCCGTAATTAAAACATCGTTGCACCCGTTTCGTCGCGCATTAATCGCGCCGCCCGATTAAACCTTTTCGATCGAGACATTTTCTCGCCGAATATTCTCGCCCATCCGGCGCCGCTGCAACACTTTTCGAAAAGATGTCGCTCCGGATAGGTCCACGCCCGCCGCCGCCATTCTCGAAACTTTGAGCGTATAATAATGTCCCACCTGCACAAAGGGAGACGGAGGGGACACGTCTCGTATCGCGACACAATTTTTCGCAAACCTTTGATCGGGGCCACCGGCTGCTGCCGCCCCTTTGAACCTTTTGCGAGGATAACCCCCCTTCCGCCTATATTAATATTTTATGATATTGTAAATGAAGCGAGGTGCCGATCGAGATAGCCTTCTCAGGGATCGAGGGAAAAATGAAGCGAAGGGCGGGGCCCTCTGCCGCTTCTCTGCCGCCTCTCCATCACTAATTGACCTGTCCTTTCCCTTCGGCCCTGCGGTTCCATTTAAAACCAACGTCATCCGCCGATTGCAAAGTCGCGTCGCCGTACAAAGCGAGCCTCCGCCTCTTCGCATCCTCGCCATTTTCTCTCCCTCTCTCCGACGACAGGAGAGAATCCATGGAGGAATGTTATTTCGATAAATCGTCGCACGGGTACACAGGAGTACAGGGAGCGTAGGGAGGCGCGCAGCGACAGCTTCGTTCTTCTCTGTCTTTCTCGATGGTAAAAATTGTCGATGGTAACAAAGGGTGTCGTTACGCCACCCTTCCGGCCAAACACGGCATCCGATAACGATCCCGAAACGTTTTCCAAATCCGCGCCGCTGATTATCCAACATCGAGAACTATCTTCGACAGGAAATGTATTTTAAAAAAAAAGAAAAAACTTCCGTTTCAACAAGAGAGAAAGAGAGAGAGAGAGAGAATCCTTGTCACTCGGTCGGATGCGACGAGGTATCGATCGCCCCCTCCGTGCTTTTATCAAATTGGAGCGATTAATCGCAATTCGAAGCAGCCGCCCGCCTGTTTCGGATTGCCAATGTTTATCGCGCGTGCGAAGGAAGCACACTGGGGAAACGCGAGGGAGGAAAGACGAGCGGAGGAGGAAAGAAAAATAAAGGAGATGATACGGGTGAGGGATCGTTGAGTAGATCCACTCGAGTCTCGAGCTCGCGGTGGGTTAAACGAGACCCCTGAAACATCTCTCCGCTCTCTTTATTTTCCACCTCTGTAATCTGCCACCGTACGTGGCCGACCTCCCGCGCTGATATTTATATGCGGTGAATTACGGCAAAAAGGGGTTTCAAGAATGCACGAGCTCGCGTTTCCCGCCCCTCGTTAGAACGGGGGTCGAAAAAATGACGTCTGACTTGTAACGTGTAAACCCAAGCCCTGAAGGATTGCAAGATTCAACGGATAGTTTTCAAGGATTAATTGGTTAATCGAGCGGCTACGTGATCGATCTGTCGCGAGTGTTAACGAGAAATTCGTTTTCACTAATTTTCTCCATCTTTTCGAGAAAGAAAATCTCCTCTTCCTTTCATCGAGAACACGACCGAGATTCGACTTCTTCGATCTTCTCTCGCGAGAAGGTGAGACGAGGAGGAGGGAGATGCTCGTTACAGCGATTTGTAAAATTATTCGCGACGACGACGACGGCGGCTCTTCTGCCGGAAGGTTGCCAGTTTGTCACGAGGGAACGACCTCAAGTCCAATTCACGTTACGACGACGACGACGACTTAAGTCGAGAAAGAATCGTCGCCTTCGCCGAATAACCGTTATCGTTATTCGTGTTAATATGTGGCCTCTCGAGTTACGCCTCGCGAGAAACGCGAAGTCTCACCACCTTTTCATATCCTCGAGAAGAGGACGGAGTTCACGCGGAAGTTTTTGATTCCGAGAATGGAGGTCTTAACGGAAGAAAAGAATCGTTTTTCCCTTTCCTCGCGATGAAAAATGTAAATTTTCTTTTCACCCGGATATTTTCTTTTCCTCCGCGGAGAAGGAGACGCAGGGAGGGCGAAGAATATATTTTTAATTACGCGTTTAATCACGGGGAGGTTCGGCGGCCCCCTCTCTCCGCGCTGTAAACATTCCTTTTACCATCCCTTATTATCCCTTATTATTTTTCCCCTGTCTGCGATACGATCGGTCAAATTGAATGTATTTACAGGCGCTCGATTCCCCACTATCGGGGAATAAGGGGGCGAGGTAATACGAATATAAAGAGGCCATTTCCACCCTAATTTCTCGCGTGTGTCGATAAAAGGCACTAAGTGCCGTCCTCGATTACGGAGCACACCGCCGCAAATAGCTTTGAGAATGTTTAATTTCGCCACGGGATGCCGGAAGAAAGCTTTCGTAGGGAAAAAGCTTTTTCCCAGCCACAATCGGGTCTGGCCTGATTGCCACACTAAAAATCCCTTTCGAGCGAACGAAACCTTATTGATTTTTCTTCTCTTCTGGAAATTATTATCATCATCCAGTGGACCCAGTTTTATCGCTCTTTTCTATTCATGATATTTGTTGCGTGGGAAATTTTAATTGGAACGGATACGTATACACGGGGACGTGTATACACGTGTCACGTATTACCATTTCATTTCTGCGTTATTATTCGCGTGGCAAAAAAATGTTTCGCATTGGAGTTATTAAAAAACGTATAATCTCATTTAAAAGAAAAAAATACTAATGACTCTATCCTCTATAAATTCCACTTATTAAAAAAAAAAAAAAAAAAAAACTAACGATCCCTCCGAAACTCCATCTGAAAAGTATTCTTACATTAAACGAATAAAATTTTCTGTTTTAAATTTGGTCTAACACCTTTTATTAAAATTCTCGAGAAGAATTGAATTGAATTGCATCTTCCAAACAGACAGCTTAACCGTAATAACAACCGTAGTAACATCTCTCTACGTTTCGTTTGAATATCCCTCGAATCGTGAGCGAAAAGAGCCCTATAGGCGGCCGGCCCGTCCTCGTGATTTACCCAGGCAGGCCGAAACACGGCGTATCCCGTGATATTTATGTGAACATATGTGCATAGAAACGCCACTCGTTAGAATAAATTTGTGGCTGGCTACAAGGCATATCCCTTCATTCTCGCGGCTATAATACCCCGGTTCTCGCCGGTTCGAAATAAGTAAAAGAGGACCGCCTCCCCTCTTCCCCTCCCATCGACGAAACGCAAGAAGCCGCCGACGCCTCGATACGTGATCCCTTTAATATTGTAGGCCGGGTGAAAAATACATTCGGGTGCCCTGGGACCGGTTACACGGGTACTCGCTTTCCTCGATCCTCTCGAATTGGAAGGCCCCCTGTGCTCCATCCGGCTGACATGTTTAAGCGACGGGGAGAAACGGTTTTCGAAAGGTTCGGGCCGACGTGCGCCCGCCGAGCAAGTGGCGGGCTCCACTTTTTCACAGATTATTATTCCCCCTGGTCAGTGTCGCGAGAATCGATTTCACCACCTTTTCGAAGGTGTTCGCCCCCGCATTGTAAATGTTCGAATAATAAATTTTGATAACCGCGTCGAATTACGGACAGAGTTCTGCGAATAGAGTTGATGTGTTGAAAAGATGATTCCGCTCTTTCTGTTTTTTTTTTTTTTTTTAAGGGGAACTATTCCTTTCGTCTTCCTCTCGGAATCGAACTAAATAGAAGAGCGTCATCTCGCTAGGATTTCTCGACCGCCCTGTTATTCGAGTACAAACGCATCGTACGTGATGAATAAACGCAGCCTTCTTTCGGGAAATATATCTCAACTTACAAAGATGATCACTTTTCGGAGCGAAGGTAAATATAGAAGATATATAATCCGATCCATCACGCGAGCTGGAATAAGATATTCCCGAAATACCTGGCTACGGGAAATTCAACGCGAAGAAGTTATTCGAGATTCATCCGACACTTGGCGAGATTTCACCGTTAACTAGGACGCCAACTTTGGATTACACTTGCAACGACTTTTACCTCGTACGTCGTCGCTTCATCCCCGGAATTCCTGGAAATTTTACTTTTACCCCGGTAAGGCGGGGGAGAGGGTGGACACGTAAAGGAAAACACGCGCTCGTTCAAAGTGTCGCGGGATCGAGTCAATTAAACGAAATCTCGTTTTCGCCACCATCTCGCGGTGTAATTTTCCACGCCAACGATTTCCCTTATCGTTCGCCGCCCCCTCTTCGCGAAATTTCCCATGATTTATAAATCGTCGAATAAATTGGCCAGTGCGAACGTCGCCGATTGGAGCGAAATTCGCTCTCCTTTTCGCACTCAATTTCCTTGTGTCGCGGTCGCGATATTAGAGAATAAAGAAGGGAAAGGCATCGGTTCGCTAAATCGTGGGGGATGATTTCGAAGATCGAGGGACTGGAGGGTTGGTCACCACCGACATGATGAATTATCGTGACCCGTATAAATCATTGGCCCGGCTATCTCGCATTCGTCTCACTTTTGCTCCACCTAACACCCCGCTTCCTTCCGGTTAAGTCATTTCTCTTTTTTCTTTTTCTTTTTTGTAATTCGCTTCTCGCTTCTTGTTCTGTCGATAAATGTCGAAAGAAGGTCTCGTCGATTCTGCCCGGAGAATTGGATTGAATTCTTCCAAAAATTAGTTAATAATTTTTTTCACGCAAAGTGTAATGATTTCAGATCTCGAATTATCTTCATTCTTGGATCCTCCTTTAACCTTTTCCAAAAATTACTTAATTAATAAATAACTTTTTTTTTTTCGTACAAAGTGTAATGATTTCAGATCTCGAATTATCATAAATTTAATCAAAGAAGGAAGTTAAACGATAAGAAATGTGGTGATATCGTTTCGTGTAAATCGTTTCATTTTTGGATTCTCTTTCTTGGAACCTTTTTCAAAAATTACTTAATTAATAAATAATTTTTTTCTTTTCTTCTTTCGTGCGAAATATAATGATTTCAGATCTCGAATTATCGTAAATTTAATCATCGGAGAGAAGCAAGTTAAACGATAAGGTTGAACGTCAAGAATGGTGGCGTCGTGTAAATCGTGTCATTCTTGGATCCTCCTTCAAAATCAAAATCGTAACGGAAATATATATTTATTTATTTACCGGGGATCCAGTCGGTATTAGCTCAAACGTGAACTTAATTTCCCGGCCGCGGAAGAAGTAGCGGGATCGCGATACAAAAGGGTTAATTACGTTTGTAATTACACTGTCACGGAATTCGCGCGTAAAGCAATTTCGCCAGGATGCTGGAGTTAGCGGCGGATAAACGGACAAAAGGGAGGCTGGAGCGTTTGATTCATAAAAATAGGCTTTTTCTTTTCTTTTTTTTTTCTTTTTTTTTTACAGGGAAAAGGCCGAGTTGAGCCGAATTGAACGTCGAGGGCGGAACGCTCGAGCTCCCTCGTCGAAAATATTTCTCGGCTCAAGGTGGAAAAAGGCCGTTTAGAGAGGAAGCCGCTGCGAAGAGATGAAGACGAGGGAGATGGAGCCCGAGCCGATGCATCGCCCTGTTAAAACTCTTTCTCCACCCAGTGGGATCTATTCTACACGATGTCTAGCTCGAACCGTTTGTCCCCAGAAATGTTTGTTTCCAGAAATGAATTAAAGAGGCAATCTCTTAGAATCCTTATTCTCTGTATCGGTTGTTGGACCTAACCCAGTGCACGTCTCGTTATCTTATATGGGAACAGGTGGTTAGAACTTGCGAAGTGATATTAATCGAATTTAATTTTCTCAATAGTTTCGATAATTTTCGGTTTTTAATTCACAGTATTTTACAAATTTCCTAAAAAAAAAATTAAGGTACGATAGTAATAGATACTTTGTAAGTTACAGTTTGGATCATTCGATACGACTACGAGTTTTCTCTCTTCCTTAATTTCTTAATTTTCGCAGGAAGATAAATAATCGCGTAACAGATAATTTTCGAAAATCGAAAGTGATTCGGAAGAAAATGGTCGACAAAAATCGACAAAAATCGTCGAATAAGAAACGAAGGAGTTATTGAAAAGTTCTAGTCAAACATTCATTGCGCAACAATGAATAAATCCTTCGAGTTCGGTCAATCAAGTCATCGCTTCCGAGTTCCCGCTAGAAATTCACATTCGGAAACAATCGAACAATTCCACGACGGTTGGTCGATCGGATCCTTTCGGAGCGATTGCAATCCTCCTTCGACTAACGGAACACCAACAGTTTCGTTGGATAAGCAAAATTGGACTTTAACACTGAGAGGGGAGGAGGATCTGTTTGTTCCAGAGCGTGCATCGAAATCGAAACCGATCGCGAAAGAGGGGAGGGGGTCCTAACTCATGAATTTATTCCCCTCCGCCTCCTCCATGAAAAATGTAGTGCGTCAGCGTGGAATAAATTTCAGTGAATTTACGTCGTCGCGCATACCCCTTTCCATTTCTCGATCCTCCTCCCCTCTCCTCCTCCCCCCTCATCGTTTCGCGACCGACACATTCGGACACACTTCGCGCCCTACTCGTCGAAGACGTAAATACTTTACTCGAACAAAAGTCAACACGAAAGAGCAGGGAGGGAGGAGGAATCGAGGTTTTGCCCCGGGGAAATGAAAAATGGCCAACTTGCCAATGCGCGCTCTCTCACCGTGACAAATCGCACGCGGGGTCGGAAACATTGCGCCTTCTTACTAGGAAAATTCCTGGAGGAAAATCTCGGGAATGCGGGAATGTGCGCGCCCCCAATCCATCCCCCTCCTCTTCGCTAACCGTCGATGACGGAAAATTGGAAAAGTATCAAATCGAATTCGGGAGCTGGCGAACTGTTATCAAATCCTTTGAATTTCTTCTCCCCCTCCCTCCCCATCTTTCTCTTTTCTCGCATCGGCAAATCGATCCCCTCCTCCCCCCCTCCGTATATTCGTATAATACACCCCGTCGCCTTTCGCGTTTAAAATTTTGCATCCAGAGTGATCGTTTCGTGCGTACCGTCGTTTCAAGAGATAAAAGATTTATTTAAGCGACAAAGGAACAAAATCATAGATATATGTATATATATTTCAAAAAATTGTCGCATTAAATTCATTTGATACTTTTATCCCGGCTAAGTCGTGCGTGGAGCACGAGCAAGAGGATTGACAAAAAAAAAAATAAATAAATAAATGAAAAAAGAAAAAAAACAGGTCGGTATTCAATTTCGCGGTGGCAGCTTAAAAGCGTGTCCAGCATCCGGTAAATTGAAAATCATAAACCTGGCGTCGTTTTAATACCACCGGGCAAAGAAAGATCGGCGGCCCTCGTAAATCTCGCGCGCGATGCGTGAGCCAGCGAACGGTGAATATGGTATACACGTATATGTATATATATATATGTATGTATACCCTAGGGGCAACAATGAAGAGAGGGTGCAAGGAAGAGGGAAAGAGAGAATGGGGGGAGAGAAAGGGCAGAAAGCGCGAGCCGTCGAGTGGATTGCAGGCCAAGCGTATTCGTTATACGTAATCTCATAATATTTCAGTTGACGTCTGCAACTACGTGTACCGGCTCTCGTGACGTACGAAGTTCGGTGCTCTATCCGACGACTTGAAATGCACGATGATTTGTGGCCAGCCCGGCGTTGTATCCTGTGCCGTCACCTGTGCTCGCCGATCGCCTACACACTCGTCTCTCGCCCTTCCCCTTTCGCCCACCGCTATCTTGACAATTTTATAAAAATTTCCAAATTCCTCTATCCTTTTTTCTTTTTTTACATTTGATCAATTTTAATCGAACGGTGTGAGATCAAATATTTTATTAAACGAATTAAAATTTTTTGAATACTTTTCTAACTCTAAAAAAAAAGAAATAAGAAGTAATTCAACAAGGATCATTTTTATCGCGATCTTTTCATTTTTCATCTATAGCTTGCAAAGTTTTTTTTTTCCCTCCCGTCTCTCTCTCTCTATCTCCCTCCCTCCCTCTCTCGGATTACTCTGCACAGTCGAAACGTTTGAAGTAGTTATATATGACCGATAAATATTGATCGGATAGAGCATGTTTACAACGCTTATGAAAAAGTGAAAAGGTTTCGAAACTCTTTGTGGAGAAATCTCGATGCGCCCGCGGTCTTGGTGGATGGCGGCTACGTAAACATAATATCCCCTTGGTTATCCTTTTTTCACCGGGTTGGGGTGTATGGTTCCGCGGCGAATAGGAACACGCGTATGGAAGCGCAGAGCGAGGAGATAGCAGTTGCAGAAAGAAATCTCCTCTCCCACGAAAATTCGTATCGATGGAAACGCTCGATTCGCCTCGCCCTTTGCGACCAAACCACAAAAGTGGACCCCGGGAAACCTCTCGTTTCGGTTTTACGGCAAAGCGCACGCTTTTCGCTATATTACACTCTTCTTCCCTCTCCCTCCCTCCTTTTTTCCTTCTCTCCTCAATATCGCCGCACACGACGACGCAGAGAAGCGATGCGCACTACGAAACAAAATTTGGATGCACCGATACGGTGATTTCGATCGCGCACGATGATCCATCCAATCGATTCGACTTGGTCTTGGAGAGAAGGAAAGGATTTCGATCGCGTGACAAAATGTCAGGGGTTTGAGATCGGGTGGGAAAACGAGCGAGATGGATGGATGGAAAATATTTAAATTCTCCGTGGCGCGATCGTTAAAATCGCGGGGCGTGTTGGCGTGAAATTTCGCAACTGGGAAACTAATGACACCGGAAGTCGGATGCGGAACAAAGGGCGGCAGCATACGCGCGGCAAAATTGTGGAGAAAAGTTATCGCCGGCATTTTCGCCCTTCGCGCCCGATATTCCACGGTGAACTTTCAATTTATTCCACGTCCCCTCCACCCCCGAGTCGAATCTCTGGCAAATGTCGCGACTTCCAGACGACCGGCATTTCCTCCTCATTAATCATTAATCCTTTTTTTACCTTTCCACCCGCGGTCCGCGGCTCCCCTTTGTCTTTGAAGATAAATAAACAATTGCCACTCGGAAAAATTATGAGAACTGTTATTAAAGCGTAATAGAGCGGCATTAGGGAGGAAAGAGGGGTAGTAATTCTCGGTTGAACACGATTAATAACTCTCGACTTTTCTTCCAGGGATCCCACCATCAGGGATAGAAATATTCGCGTGATTTCTCGTCCAGGAGTCGAGGGGAGCAGTTTTGCAATTTGCAAAAGGAGCGCAAAGACGACGAAGCCCTTTCCCCTTGGAAGCGCGTGCGTGCGCGTGGACAAACCTTCCGCTGTTTCAACCCTCCCGAAGAATACCCTCCCCTTCCTCCCCTTCCTAACGCGCTTTTAACTCCGTACATCTTCCACACATAAATTCTGGTAATGTAAAAATAATGTTCCCGAACGAAGCGTTCTTGCTCGCGGATCCGCGATATATTAGGGATGATGAGTGACCCGTGGAAAAACGTTCGAACGTTCGAACCCGTTTTATTCGGGTTATGCACCGATACACTCTGTCCATGACTCAGCAGCGGCCCACGCTGAATAAATCGTGTTTCGCTTAAATGTGTCGCGGCAAATTAAATCCCCCGTTCTCTGACAAATTTCTCTTTTCTTCCTTTCCATCGTTTCCGGCCAAATATCTTTATTAAAAGGCGATCCTTGTGAACACACGCGCGTGTGAGGAGACTTTGGTTCTCGACGCGACGCGAACCAAGAATTTCGAATTCGTGAATCTCGCTCCGGGGATTATTTGTTTAAGGGGAGGGAGAAAAAAAGAGAAAACTTTGGAAAAATACGAGAAACGTTGGCTCCCTCGAACGTTCGGATGAAATTATATTTTTGATTAAATTTCATACGCGGTCGAATTTTTTACAATTTTACATTGTTCTGGAAAAATCTGGCAAGAAAGGCGGCCAGGAAACAAAGACCGCGCTTAACTTTCCTCCTTCCTTTCTCCTTCTTTCCCCTCCCCGATTCCTCGACATTAACCTCGCCACCGATGCGTCCTCCGCGAATCTCGCGGATTCAACGCGATCCACGGATCAAAAACAATTTCGTTTCGTCGTTTGTTCCTCGTCGAACAACGAATTTCTCATTAACGCGATGTCGCAAAGCTTTCGAACGGCGTCCGTCCGCCGCGTCCGGTTACTCGGATCAAGCAGCAGCTTGATTCTCCATTCTCGCTATTCCACCGGATTTCCCTCCCCTCTCGCTGAAAACGGAATAACACGGGGGATAGATATCTCGAAACGATACGAGGGAGGGCAGGAGAAAAATTTATTTCGCTCGTACGATTTTATCCCCCGATTTATCCGTTCGATGAACGGACGGCGCGAAACGATCCGATAAAAATTTGTAGATTCGGCGTCCAAGTTCTTTTATTCATTCGACTCGGGAACGGGCGAAAGCTGTTGCGAAACGGTCGCATGGCTACCGCGGCGAAGATTTATGGACTCGACACGGCGTATCGATAAATATCCAGGCCCTCGCGACCCTCCAGTTAGTCCGGCATGAATTAGAGGCGGCCGGCTTTAATTGAATTATATCGGCGAAGATTCCACGGATCCGGCTCGTATTTCCACGTTACGTGCGCCAAACGTGTTTCCCCTCGCTTTGTTTACATATTTCTCGGCCGCATCTCGTAACGTCTTAGTTTACTCGGATAAGAAATTACGTGAAAACCGTGTCGAATATTGTTTATCACGTGGATAGGGGGAAATATTTATCGAGGGATACGCGTATAACGAAAATCTCGTCCCTGTTTGCAACGACGACGAGTTTTCGATCGAGCGAATAGATGTAGCGGACGAGAGGACGAGATGAAACAGATCGTAAAAACGATACGTGGATGGAATGATGCATACGTACGACTGTACAGTGGAAGGAAAGCGAAGGAAGGAAACTGGCTAGGATAGGAGTTTGAGGGAAACTCCTCTGATCACCGCCCGGAGAAGTCGCGGCGCGCACCAACTTGCGAGGAAGGGTTGGGTTGTTCCTCTTCCAAACCCTTGGAATTCTGAATATCTGAATCGAAGGCCTCGCCAACCGGGATCCAAAGTGTATCGCCAAGGATTTGGGCTTTCGTTCCAAAATCGCCCCTCCCCCAGTTTAATAACTTCCCCTTCGAGATTCCGTCCCCCCTCGACGCGATCGACGGATTTCCGCGCGGCGGCGGAAACTGGGAAAGCGCAAACCGAGCGTGACGCGATTCTCGATTCGCTTTTGCACCGTTTCAAGTTCGCCGCGTTAATTATACGCTTCGAACGTTTTAGCGGAGACGTCTCGAGCGGAACGAAAACTCGGGGAGGAGGAGGAGGAGGGCTGGGGACGACAACGCAACACCGCCGCGTATCCCCCGCCCCTCGTTTACATATTCAACGCCGCTTTGTCCGCCGTTTTCCTCCTCGTTCGTCGCCCCTTGAACGCCTCCCAGCCGGAAAAATCGCTGTGTTACACGCGGCTCGCGTTGCGTGAGCAATAAAGGTGTTTGCTCGATCGAGAAGGATGGGAATCCGAACGATTAATAAGGTGGAAAGAGAGAACCGTGTGGGGGGTTGTTTATCGCGAGTGGCCGAGCTTGGAGGGCGCGAAAGGAAAAGTATGCTTGAAAGTTTGGGCGTACGAGTGTGTTCCTGGACGGGCAGTTTGCTCGATCGAGTAGAAGAAACTCGACCAAGAACGAAAGAGAAAAGATGGAAGCGTTAGAAAATATAAAAATCGAGAATCGTTGAAACTCGAAACTCTTTCGAATTATTTTCATCAAATAATTTCATTTCTATATTCAAAGCAACTATATTTTTGCTTTATTCCTTTTTCTCGAACAGTTCTCATTACTTTAATTGATGGAATTTCGAGTTTTCGCTGCTCGAGCCCCACTAGTCGTACAAAACGGAGAATCGATGGCGGTGATAATTAATTTTCCGGGAGGAGGGGAAAAATTTCGATATTTCGGCGACTCGATCAATTTTCGAACGGTTGAAGTGGCGCCACGTTCGAACGAGAGCGTAACGTGAACGCGTTTTCCTCAATTTGTATTAGAGCGGAGTCGATACTCGAGGGATAGAAGCAAATAAGAACGCATAAGGGAAAAAAGGGGCAACGTATTATCGTTAGACTTCGACCAAACTCTGCCCACCCTCTCCCTCCCATCCATTGAATCGCCTCGTTTCCACCCCGGAGAATCGTAAGTTTCGGTGATATAACATTAACCCCATCGAGGCTCCGTGACCCGAATCGTCTCGAGATCGTCTCGATTCCAATAAGCGGTCTTTCCCGCTCCAAACCTTCCTCTCCTCCCTTTTCCCCAAATGTATGCCTGTGCCCCCTCCCCCAAATCAATCCGTTCCTCCCTCCTGCTCGATTGGAAAATTTTCTCTTTCTTTAAATTTCGATCCCTGCAAACGAAACGAGCGAGCAGATTTCCTCTGAAAAATAGTCGCCGCTCCCTTCGTGCACCGACTAGGAATCAATGAAATAGAGAAAATAACGACGTTCCACGGAATGAAAAGGGATTTCTTTCTCTCTCTCTCCTCCCTCTCCCTCTTTCTCCATCGACATCCACGAACCGGGATTGGGTCAATTCGCTTCGATTTACGTCGCTCGCGAAACCTGTAACGACATTCGAGTCGCGTTATCCGCCATCTAGTTACGCGCCTCTGCTTTAATTGGACGCACCTGTACTTAATCGCGTTGAAATACACGGACACGGGATCGATCCAACCTCCTCCTCCTTTTCGCAACGCGCGCTTCCACTGATCCTGTCCAACTTTCCCTCTGTGTCCCTCCCCCTTCCTCGAAACGTCCATGGACAAGCACGGGCGATCGAGTTACAACCGCGCCAATATCTCCCTTCTGTTTCTTGCGTTTCTTGCGAATCCTCTGCAATTACAGCTACGTGTATACACATCGCGCACTGATTTAACCGATGATGAGATTGGAAAACGATCGACCAATATTCGCCATATCGTGATACAGAGGCAAGAAAACAATAACCACGATTTCTTGTCGCCCTTTCTTCTCCAGGAATACGACGAGAAAGACTATGAACGCCTATTCGCGATACATCTTTCCTCGTTAGTCGAAACGGCGGAATTATTTACCAGAGAAAGATATATATATAGGAGCGAGCCAGGAGGATTCTATCTCGGCTGCGGACCGATCGTGGTTCGCCTATAATTTCATTAAATCGAGCCGAAGCGTTAATCCGAAGGTGTAATCCTCTCGGCGAAAAGAATTCCTGGGGTTGAATAACTCTTAATTATTCGAGCACGGTTACTCCTTCATTAATTCCGACGTAATCGTAAAAAACAAAGCGATCGAGGATACGCGCCATCCTTCTAAGCCCGGTGTTTGAAACGGCCGCGGCGTCTCGTCCGAAAGGACTTGGGCCAGCCTCGTTTTACGACCCCGTTTCGTACGCGACGAGATATCGTTTCTGGGGATTTGGGGAGGAGTGGACGGTAGGGAAAAGTTTTTCATCCACTCAATAGGAGGTGGTTGACCGTGGGAACAGGAACGGATGGAGAAGAATGAAAGTCGATAGGGAGCGGATCACGCGAATCGCGCAAGCCTTTCCACGAAACATCTCTCTCCTCGTTGATTATCGAATCGTCAGCAACGAGAAAGAAAGATCTAGCCGTACGAAAAAGAAGCGTCGCGTCGAAATCGATTTAATGAGGGAAAAGAAATTGTTAGCAAGGTTCCTTTTACTCCTTTTCTTTTTTTCTCGATCCACCACTTTCGATCCGTCCTCGCTCCGTTTGACAACGAGTTTCGGGCTTTTCCTTTGTGCGAGGAGACACCGTCGTCGTCGTCGTCGTCGTCGTTCGTCCTTCCCCCTCCAAATTCGCTTGGACGCGATATCGCGTGATTCTTGAAACCTTTCTCGGGCTCCCTCCTTGCTCGGGATCCATTAAAACTCGCGCGGAGTGGACGACGGGGCATTCAATATTTTCTCGATGCCTGGCTGGGAGGAGAGAACTCGATTTAACAGGAACGAGGCAAGAACTATCCCCTCTCTCTCTCTTCTGCCCGTCTTCTTTTCTTCCCACTCCCCTATCTCGCTCCATCCCCGGAGTTTCAGCATTATTTCGGGAAGCCGGCCGCCTTTCTTGTCGTTAACGAGCTGTTTTTAGTTCGAATTATCTGTTGGACAGAGTTCCTCCTCCCTCCAACTTCATTTCCTCCTCCTTCTTCCGACCGATTCTTCCTCCTCCTCCTCCTCTCTCTTTCCGATCCGTTCGCCCGATTCGCTCTATCGATCTCCGATCTTTTGCCAATTTTTACATCACGCTTCGCTTTGCCGTTAACCCGAGCGAGAGGGGCGGCCCTCGTAAAAAGAGGAGAAAACGGGGAATGCAATTTACGCGCTCGTTTCGAACTCTTTATCGGGGAGGGATCGAGTTTAAGCGAGTGGAGAGGAACGTCTCATTTCGCAACCCATCCCCTCCCCTCTCTTCGAATTATCATCGGGAGGGAAATAAATAATGGGGAGTCACGCGAGTGATAAATAGACACGGGTCGTAAAAAGAAACTCGCGTTTCCCCACGCGAACGATATGGCCCGCATTATATATATATATATATATATATATATATATTTTCCTTTAACTCGTTGAAGAAAAAACGGATCGGTCGAGGAGACTCGCCGAGGGCAAGGAATAGTTTCCAGCCTTTAGATCCTGGGAGATCGTTCGTTTTCCCCGTTGTTTCCGGCCTCCCGTATTTCGCGTAATTGTTTCGAGAACTCGCATGTTAATCGTTACGCCGCAAGCCTAATAAAATCGCGGCAAGATTCCGCGTAATTCTTGGCGGTGGAACACGGCGGTGTATCCGGCCGGCAAATCTTTCTCCTCGCCGCAGCATTTGCATGCTCGTAACTCGGGCCAGCGATAACGTGGTTAGACGCCCCCTCCCATACGACGATAATAATTAGAAACGTTGTCACGGGGAGGAGAGGTGAACGAGTCGCGATCCAATCGTACGAAATGTATGTTAAATCGGACGGGCTCGACTTGTCCTCGTTGGGGAAGTAATGGGATCTCTTAGCCTTTTATTACCGGTTAAAGTTTCCACGAATACTACTCGAGACTAGATACGCGTTGAAAAATTGTTGAAGGGGGAAAAAAAAACCTTTTTCTCCATTCTTCGGATCAACGTACACTTGTATTTTCCGTATCGCGTTTGAAAATATTTCGAGCTCGAACATGATGATTTTTACGCGCGAAACGAGAGAGATTTGGAAACCGACGTCAATGTTTATTCGTCGCGCGTAAAAGATATCGTCGAATCGCTGACGTTTTCAATAGACGGCGGATGGAGTTTAACGGCATCGATATTGGAAAGATCGGAGGGGGGAGGCAAGAAATGCGTCCAAGAGGCCATTGGGAATTGGAGGTAGCGTATGGCGGTCCGCTTACGGTGAACCGTAAATGATGCCCGGTCCTGCTAGTCGGAGTCAATTTCATGCTCAGACGCACATACTGATTTCATCGAATTATTCGTCGCGTAAATCACACGGATAATTCCGGACAATCTCTCCTCCTCCGCGGCTCCTCGCCTCCTCTGACGCGGCCATTTTCCACGCGTTTCTGAACCCGTCGCTCACCAATCTCTCGCCGTCGTCGGAGACTTGGTTAAATCGGAATCGGATTAAGAAACGGCGACGCCGAAACGCTTGGAAACTAATAGAAAGAACGTCAAAGGTGCTCCTTCTCGGAGGAGCCTTCACGACGGATTCCTATATATTTCTCGTGTTCCACCAACGACCGTGTAATTATTTACACGGCGGATTCGAGGTATAAACGAGGTCGAAACGAGGGAGAGAGGGAGGAGGCGAAATACGAAGGACACGCCGCCGCTCCACCTCGGCGGAAGGAACGCGAATTTTCCTCGCCATCTCACGAGATTACTTCGGAATTATTTAAAAATCGCGTTACTCAGAAATCCGAGCGATTCAAGAGAACGTAATTTATTCATGGGAGCACGGTCGCGCTGACGCGTAAAGATGTACATTCATAGACGGCCCTCCAAATTTGCTTGCCCACCACCACACTTCTCCTCCCGCTTCGTTTCTTTTCTTCTTCACCGCCCCTCCTCTTCTCTTTCTATTCTCCATCTCGCATCCGCCGAATCCTAGCCGCCCCCGAATTTTCACCCGCAGCGGCAGTTTCACTTCTACACGATCTCGCAAAACTTGTGCACTTGTGCGCCGATGTCTTGTATCGTGTCTTCTCTCCAGAGAGCTTTCCTTCGTCATCCGTTTCCAAGCGGTCGTATCCGACGTCTCTCGCGTTCGAGGCTCGTTCGAAGTCGTACGTTTCACACGGGAAACTTCGATACTCCCGACGGCGATAAAACCAGACGAGCGCTGTTGAAATTTTTTCGCGGGAGAGGCGTTCGTGCCCGATTATCGACCACGTTTAATTTTCGATATCTTTTTGGTCAACCTCCCCTCGCCCGAGTTTGTCCGAGTTTCTTCGCCTCGACGAGCTTTGTCCTCGAACGAGGAACAACTATCGATCCCCCTTCCTCCCTCTTCCCGTGAAAAATAGGAGAAAAGAGGCTCGTCGAGGCAAAAAAGGCGAAACGATTGTCGGAGAGCGAAAAGAAACGAAACGTTTAACGTTTACCTTGCCAAGCCGGACAAAGTTTCCTCCACCTTCCTTCGATTTCGTCCACCGATTCCTACCGATTTCTTGGCAACCTCGCCATCCTCTCGTTATTCACGCAGCGTTATCGTAACAACGGTCGCCAACGGCTCTTCGTTTCCCATTACCATCCAACCCTCCCTCGCTTTTGTCCTTTCTTTCCACGGTGTCGCGCATCATTGATTGGCTAAACATCGGTACGCAAGGTATCGAAATAGTTATCCGCTTCAGATTGTTCAGGAGCGATATCGAGAAAGTGAGGAGGGGAGGATAGTGCTAGATATCGAAAATCAATTTATCGGGAACGCTTGCTAATTACGCGTTCCTCGATCGCGTTCCCATCGAGGAGCTTTCCACCTGGATCGATCCTCGAGATCGCCGGATGATTCGAGATCGGATCGATCGGAATCGAAAGGAATCGGGGACGCATGCGACGGAGAAGAAAAGAGAAGGGGGAAAGAAACGGGGGCGAACGTCGAGATGGACCGTAGTTGGAACGCGGACCGAATTTCCGGAAATTTAATTGATTGTTATTCCACGGGCCGCGTCATGGAAACTTGCCAAGTAAGTTTCGTTTGAGCCGTTTGAGGAAACTCAACCAGTGGTCGTCCCCGAAGTACATTTCTCTCTCTCTCTCTCTCTTCCGCCTCTCGCCAAACGAATCCCTCCCCTCTTTTGCCTTTCTTCCAACAGAACTTCGGATGCGATCCTCGCCGGCCAAGCCAACTTAATCGAGATGCAGAATCAGTCCTCGATTGTTCCTCGAGTTATTGGCCAACGCCTGTGTAACTTCCGCCAACCTAGATTAACAATTTCCGATTTTGGGTCAGAGACACGCGCCGCCCATTTTCGCTTTGTCCATTGTGTTTACATCGACTAACGGATAGATTGGTAGAGAGAAAGGAGAAGAAGAAGAAGAAGAAGAAGAAGAAGAAAAGAAACAAGAAAAGAAGAAAATGGGAGTTGGTCGCTTGTTGCTCTTTTTAACCAAGATTTTCAACGCGTAGCATTTAATCCCCTTCCCCCCCTCCAGGAAACGCAGAAGGGGAAGAAATTTCATTTGACTTCGGAGGGATTATCCCTTCCCTTCTGTAAAGATTATACAATCTCCCCTCCTTTTTTCTCAAAGTTCGTGCCTCGGAAGAAAGAAATCGCATTTAACAAGTTGGGTTAAAAAATATTAACGCGGCAATTTCTTATTAGCTACATAATCGTACCCTTTCTTTTCTTTTTTTTTTAAGGCTTGGAAGGCATCGGGAGGCGAGCCAGGCCAGCCGCAGGAAATTGAATCATCGTCGTTAAGGTGGGTCTCGTTTAACGGGGCACTTACCTGCAACAAAAAAAAAAGAAACAGGGTAACAACATTCTTTACGACGCGTCTTTACGACACATAAAACGCGGGGGAGGGGGGGCCTCGAGCGAGTATTTAAAAGCTTCTAAGTAATCCTAGAATAACTGTAAGCCGTCGTTATAGGTTACGCTTATCAACATTCTTAAATTAATAATGACCACGTACGATATAGCTGTCGTAAAAAAAAAAAGGAAAGAAAGAAAGAAAGAGAAAAGGAACAGCGCAAAACTTTCTTCCCCTGATCTCATTCGTTATTAAACGGATTCACGCTGCGCGATCATTACTCGATCCACGTTTCTATACTTCGTGTATCGCGCTCTTTACTCGTCCAATAATCGAAACCATCACGTAAAACCATAAAAATTCTTATGCGCCACTTGGAAAATATTCGACAGATTCCAAGCGGGTGGCTTTCGAGAATTTCAAAGGGTTCCCAATCTCCCCCTCTTCCCCTCTCGAATCGACACAGTTTGTCTTCGGTTTGCGTTAGGCGAGGAAGCGTGTTGTTTCCGTGTTGCTTCAGTTGCATTAAAGTTGCATGGCCGCGTGTGTACAGGCGAACTTGCTTGCCACTTTTCAGAGTCGCCGCCGATACAGTCGATTCCCGGGAAAGAAACGACACGAAAAAAGAATTATCAAGGCTGCAGCAACCCTGTTCCTCGCCTACTACGAGTTTCTGGGACGTGGCTCGGTTTAGATACACGGGGAAATTATTCCCAGAAACGATGAAACGCGATCAAACGCGACGTTCTTTTCCGGGGAAGGCCGGGCACAGTGGCCGATTTCCTCAGTCGAACCGATCTTCCTCTTCCACTTTCGATCGATTTGTCGGCCACCCAGTTCGTGGAAAGTTAGTCAATCGAAATTAAGGGGGATCGAAGGGTCGACGATTTCGCTCTTTTAAGCTTTTCGATAGATTTTAGGGGCGGAATGCATTATTGGAAGGAAATTGCAAGGTTTATCTATCGCGAAACTGCGACCAGTTTCTGGCGTGGAACGTATTGCGACCTCGTAGCGGGTCGTCGGTATGTGTGGCGAGGTCATAAATTATCGCGCTATAGGCGCTACTGATTGATGTTCTTCCTTTACACAGCAAGGTAGATCGGGCTAAATGGGATACATATACCTAAATATCTACCTTGTTTATCGCCCCTTATGAAAAAGCTCTTTCGGGGGGACCGAAGTTGCGTTATTTCGAGGAGCGAAGGGGAAGAGGAGAAAGAAAAACGAAATTTCGAATAAGAACGCTTAAGACATCTCTGTAATACTTTCTCCACCATTTCGATACCGTTTCTAATTTTCCGCTCGATCCGTTACGTCTCTCAAAATTGACTACACGGGAGGGCGCGCGTTCAACACCTGGGACTACTTGAATTATGGCAGAGGCCTCGTTAATCACGGGTGTCGTCGTTCCGCCCGGCGTGGAACAACGTCCATAACCGCTCGCCCATTTGTTTATTTATTCGATATTGCCCGATATCCGCTCCCGATTACGAGCGTAACGAAAAGCACGCGACCAAGCACGCTGCCCTACGCGCCTCTCCGAATAAATCGGCTCGGGTCCACCTTGTTCCCTATGCGAGAATGCAGGGCTCCCTCTCTCCCCCCACCTCCGCCCACACGCATGCATTTCAATAAATAACGAGGCTGCGCCGAGCCGTCCGCTTCGTTATCAGGCCAAGTAGCTTAACTGTCGGCCGGCGACTGCTGCTTGTTGTCAACTCGAGCAAACGTGTGAGTGTCGAGACCGCAAACGCTCCCGAGCTCCGCCCCGGGATACGGATGGAAGCGCCTGACAATGAGAGGAACCGCCGCAGCCACCGATATACCGGGTGATCCAACGGTATAATAATATATATATATCGAAATAAGAGGGCGACGCCCTCAGAGGTGATGTCGAGGAGCCGGAGAAACGAATTTATTTTGCGTGTTACAGGGAAGCAGACGAGTCTTTGAAGTGGCAAAGATGTCGAAGATAGCCGACGACGTGGAATAATTATCGGAGGAAACCTTGCCTCCTATCGCTGCTATAAATAAACTTAAGATATTTTCTTCTCTCTTTTTTTTTTTCTTTCAGTAGTAATATCGGATCAAAGAGTTCCGGTGTTACAAGACGGTCTGGTCGCAATCTGCCAAGGAATCGACGAAAAACTGTAATGCAAAATTCAAGATCCGCTTTCAAGAGCGCGCGATATTATACGATACGAATACTGGTGGTACAGCAAGTTTGTAAATAAAAAAAAAAGAAAAAGATATACTCGAATTAATCCCGTGTTTTCAACCAAGCAGTTTCCGGGAAATTTTCATGCGAACGAAAAACATGGGGCGCGAATTTCGCGAGGATCACCTTGTATGCCGTCGCCGCCGCTAGGCCGAAAACTGGAAACGGTAATGCGGAGATGGTTAGGAAAGGGAAGGAGGAGGAGACGGCGGCGGCAGAATTGGCGACGGAAACTCGTAGCGCGCGATGGGTGTTTCGTTCTATAACCGGATACGAATGCATCCCTTTATCCAGCCGTTGCATAATTGTCACGCCGACGCCGCCCATTCGTGCGCTCCCGCTCCCAAGTTGGCGGGAATGGTCGTCGGCCTCCCTGTTATCGTCCTTCGAATCGTGCTAGCTCCAGCATGCGAGCCTTCGTTCCTTATTAAGCGCAACTTATGCCGTCTACGTGAGGTCACTTGGAAATTCAGAATTAGGGACGCGGTCGCGTCCACTGAAACTGACGAGAATCGTTGCCTCGTTGCATCCTCCTCCTCCTCCTGCTTTCCAGGATTAACCGGTGGTACACCTATGATTTACGGATGCAACGATAAAGTTGGAACGCGAGGGGGCTACGTAATCTCTGCTAATCCTCGGCGCGCCATGTATCGTGTCGTTGAGACGCGTACGATCGGTCGGGGAATTCTCGAGACGAGGTCTAGATCATGATAGCGTTCGTATAGGAATCGAAGACGAATCGCACGCGTGGGATCGCACACCCGCGATAATAAAGTTCCGCCGGAACCGGTGTTTTTCAATTTTCTTCTCGAATCGCGGTCCATTTTATTTTCTAATCCGGGGATAACGATAAAGCAAACTTGAGAGTCGCAAAATGATATCGGCGACCTATTTGCGGAACGGATTTGTTATGACTTATGGAGAATACAGGTTGGTTCGACGATAGAAATCGATATATATACCTTTAATATTCCGTATATTCCAAATATTCGTCGCACGATCTTTAATTATAGCGAAAGTTTCGAGCGAGTCGATCGAATTTTTCATACCGAGATTAATTATAAGTAATTGGGGATAAATTTTCCAAATTTCAACGCGTATTTTCCGATTCTCCGCCACAAAAAACGCGACACGGATGTTCCTTCCCCAATATTGCTCCCAACAACCCCGCGTCCGTTATCCATCAAGCGACGCGTACGTTCATAATAGCGTCATTCGTTCATCGCCAACGCTACTTGTTGGTTAATTTTGAAAAGTTGCGGTACAAGAGTTGGAAGAGAAGTTAGAAAACACGTAAAAATAAGGGAGGCGAACGATGTTGGCATTCTATTATCCGAGGAAGCATCCAAGACGGTTCGTTGGGTCTCGATTCGAGAGGGGAGCCGGCCAGGTATGAATACAAATTCCGAATCAGACGTTATTATGCATATTAGGTAGGTAGCCGCGCTCGTAATTCTCCTCCTCATAAGTTCTTCGGTTACTCCGTTGGCCCATCCCCAGAATCGTCCGCCTATCCCTCTCCTCGTCCTCCTCCCCTCCCCCAATCGAACTCTCGACTCCACTCCTCCTCCCTCTCCTTCTTTTTCTTCTTCCTTTTCTTCTTCTTTTACTTCTTCTTTTACTTCTTCTTCTTCTTCTGCTCGCGCCGCCCGTAAACCAGCCCCTCTTAAGGGGGAGGAAGCGACACCGCGCCGACGAACGAGGAAAACTTCGCCTCGTTCCGAATTTGTAATCCGACTTTGAGTTTGATAAGGAATTTACATTCGTAAAAAGTCATTTGGGGATGGGATCCCGCCCCCCCCCTCCTTCCTCCGCAACTTTCAAGAATGAAAAGAGATTCGAGACCCGTTCTTCCTTCCACTCCCTCCTCCGCTTTTCGGACCTCTCTCGGTCCGGCCTTTTGCCAATCAAGCCGCGGATTCCGCGAAACCGCGTCATCCTCCAAAGGACCCCCTCCCTTCTCCTCCGCCTGATCAATAATTTATGACCGCTCATCACCCCAGCTCGGCGATCCCCGATATTGAAATTTAACGACGATGACCATCCCCCTTCCCTTCTCGTGTCAACGCATCTCCTTGCGTTTTCGATTATTTTCGTTTCGAGATATAATAATAATAATAATAATAATAATCGCGAAAATTGAAACGTTAAACGGTCAGGTGCGCTCGAATAAATATCCGCGCGAATATTCGCCGTTTCGAAATCGAGCAACGGAGATTAATAACCGAAAGGGGAGGTCGAGAGGGGGGGGGGGGAGGGGATTAATCACGGCGCAATAATCTCGCCACGGTAAATTTCCATCGACGCGTGTCATTCCTCGCGTGTAAATCAATCCCCAATTTCTAATCCGCTTCGTTTTCCGCCTTTCGGCAAACGCCGATACTTGTTAAGAATTAAGCTCTGTCTTATCCCTCCATTTTTTATTCCCCATCAACGTGTTCGACGTATCGAAAAATCTCTCTCTCTCTCTCTTCTTCTTTCGAGTCGGAGAGACGAAGGGATCCACGTATCCCCGGGACGAGTGGATCGATCGATCGTGATTCGTGAAAAGGTACACGTATAGCCGAGTCACGTCGTGACCGAGGAAACTCGCCGCTGGAAGAAGAAATCGTCAGAGCCTATTTCCAATTGGCCGTTCGTGCGAGAATCGTGCGAGTGGGAGGAGGTGATTCGGTCAGTTCCGCGAGAAACCGTGGCTGGCGCGCGGGGCCGGCTTCCACGATTCGGATCGACGGGACACGACTACCTGCGAGAACGTATGCTGAATTTCAAACAGCGGCGAGGAGCGAGTTTTTCACGGGAGGAGGTTGCGATCGGGGCAAACAAAGAGTTTCTCTCTCTCTCTTTCGCTTCACCGTGCACTGGACGAGTCGCATCACTGGAGAACTGGCAAAGATACTCGGTCGAGTATCTTTGGAACGAACGAGGGAATCGGGAAAAAAAAGAAAGAAAGGAAGAAAGGAGAAAGGAAGGAAGGAAAGGGGATAAAAGGAGCGGAGATGGAAGCGGAGAAGGCGAGGCGGTGATTTACTCGATCAACCGAGCTTAACCTCCCCGAGAAGAGGTTTGACAAATGGACGACTTATTTCACGAGAATCGCTCCTCGAGAGCGATGTCTCTTATCCACCTTCTCGCGTGGACATCTCAATAAGGCACTCGGATAATTGTCGATAGTCGTCGTTATCGACCTCGATGGATCCGAGAGGGAAAAATTACTAAATATAATTGCGAACGGAAGAGGAAAGGCCGAGGATCGGAGAACCCTTATCTTCTCTTCAGCCCTTTTTTTTTCTGGCTATTAAGAGCTACAGGTGTGCGCGGCGTTGGACGAAAATCGCATCGCATTCGCGAATCACGCCATCGTTCGATCTTCAATTTTCGCACGCGTTCTATCCGATACCGATTTATCGATTCCCGCGGCTTCGTATTTACGACTCGCAGCAAGTTAAAAGCCAGCCATCGAAAATAGACGATCTAATTGCCGCTAAAACGTTCGATTCGATCCCCAACGATTTCGCGCCCTCCCGAAAAAATGGGCGTCAAATGGATGCTTAGAATATCGCAAATGATTTCGATGTTCGCTACTCGGGATCTCCCTCTCTCTCGAATAAATTAATTTCGACGAGGAGGAGGAAGATCGAGCCGTTCCGTCAGTGTTCCGTTTTCAATTTCGCCGGGAGGGTAAAGTATGAGTAACGGGTGACTCGATTAGTTTTTATTACCTCGGAGGCCTCTCGGTCACGTATATATCGTAGGACGGTGCGTTTGCCGATTACGTCGAGGAAGATGCATCGATCCCTAACCAACTCGCGCCCACCCCTCCTCTCGACGTCAATCTCCGAGCACCGGGAGCGGAACGGAAGCGGACGAAAAAGGGGGTTCCATCGAAGGGTGGCGAGAGCGTGCACAGTGAACGTGCGAACGACCGCCGCTTCTTTCGTTCCATCCGCCCCGCCTCCGATCTTACGTATCCTCGGAGTGTCAGGGCGGATGGTCCATTCGAGCCTAACTGTTTCGCAAGTCCCACTTACGAGGGCACGCCAAAATGCCCTTATTTCCTCGCTCTTTGTTCCGCGCCATCGTCCGCAACGATGGACGAGCAACGTGATGGTAACGACTGTGGGAAACGAGCGGAAAGGGTGCCGGATCGGTCCTCTCTTCCGTGCACTGGTGAAGGAGGTGACACAGTCTTGCGAGGGACGGTAATTCGTCCGATGGCTTTTACGCCGGTTGAATAAACCTCGAGGAGTTTTATCGTAAAAGTGACGAGAAAGAGCGTGGCGAGGCTCCCGTCTCCAACACCTTAAAACGAAAGAGGAAAAGAGCGGAGTTGCGTAAAATTCGAAGCGACCACCGATTTTTTACCCTACCTAGAATTCGAGATCGAAAATCGCGTATTGGAAACTTGATTAGACCGTGCCTTTGAGAAAATTATATTCCACGAATCGAGGAGCATGTGACTCCATGTCGTTTGCATGGAACGGTATCCCCGTCCCGTGTGTTATCGAGCCAACCAATCTCCGGCTCCGACAGATACCGAACTAGGGTTTCAAAGGATCTTGGGTGATCTGATTGGCACACGCTTCCAACAGTTTCCTCCGACCCCGTCACGACCGACCGACCGCGTCGAACAACGTAAGAAACCGGCTGCGAGAACAGTCGGCCTCCGTAATTACTTCCGTCTTCGGGACCTATCGTTTTCGATCTATCTACATCATCCTTCCTCCTCTCGAGAGGGAATCGGCTATGATGGATCGCCCGCGTCTCCTCACGCGTCGATACGCGTTCCTTCCATCACCGAGTTGCAAAGTTACGGAAGAAAGTTGCGACGATCGAAACAGCCGTCGCCTGCCGTCACTATCCTTTCGAGCCGATTAAAATAAGCAAAGAATTTTTAAGAGGATAAAATTCTGCACGCGTCCCATGGAATAATCGGGACGGTGACTCGAATCGCGCTTTTCCGCGCGAACAATTCGAGAGTGCGATGAAATCGTTTCGACATTGTCCGCGACGATCGCTCGTTGCGGCTAAAAAATTGGGGAAAAAGAGAGAGGCGAGTAGCTGGAAATATGCCATCCGTTAGCACCGTTAAACTCTCTTAACGCTGTTCAATGGCGAACTTCTGTTCGCGTCCGCGCGTGCATCAAACATTTCTCCATTTTCGGGATTGTTTCTCCTTCCTTTTATTCCATTTCTCGTCGTTTTATTCTTCCTTCTGAGAGACAGGACGAGAAGAGGAAAGACGATGGAGCAGTAAAGGAAGAGATGGATGGATATCGGAAGCGAATCTCGGCCCAGACGCCGCGGGCGAGCACGTTTTAATTCGCTCGCCGGTAAACTCGTTGCGTCGCGAACCTTCGAGAGGCGCGTCGCCTCCTCGCTTCGTTTCCGTCCCGTCACGTTCGAGGCTCAGAGAACAAGATTCGGTTTCGTCGACGTTTTACAACTCGTCCCGGTTTCGACCTCGACCGTCTCAACAGCTTTCTTTCCTCTCTCTACGTTATTGGATCATTCTCTTCGGCAACTGTCGTAACGAAGTTCTTCCTCCCGAAGAATCGCGGAAGCGAGGCGAGGCGTAGTAGGCGCGCAACTACTTAAACCGGCTAATGCTCCGTAGGCGGCTGCTAAAGTTGATAAGTTTCAACTCTGTATGAAAATCAATTATCGCGCGCGGGGGCGTTCGAGCTCGAGGTATCGCGGGGAATTAGCAACTTACCGCGGGAATAACTTGAATAATTCGCGTAGGGCCCGGGAAACCATAACATATTAATGTGCATACGTAACGAGGGCTAAAATATATTCCGACGAATCGGTGTCGCGTCGAGTTTGCGCAAGAAACCGTTCGCTTTCGTTTCGAGTCGTCTTTCCCCTTCGTACGGAAGGAGGATCCCTTTCTCGAAACCGCAGACCGTGGAAACTCATGGAGAGGGGAAAGAGAGGAGGCGAAAGAATAATCCAGGGGACTTTTCCTCTCTCTCCACCTCCCCTTTCCCCGTTGAACAGAGGAATGAAAGCAATTACTCATCCAGGGTAAAGCGGGAAGGGAGCTGGATTCGAATCAACTGGAAACAAGGCTGTCGTTGTTCCGTAAACACGTTGTTGAATGGGGTGCGTTATGATTCGACGTTGTTCCCCCCCTCCCTATTATCGATGAACTTGCAAAAGGCATCCACGCAATCCAGAAGAGGGTCCAGTCCTTCTTGCCTTTGCGGAAGAAGGGAGTGGAGCGTTTGAAACACGGGTTGATGGCTCTGATTACAATTACAATGCGACTCGTTGATTCTTGAACGAGGGAAAGAGAGAGAGGGGAGGAGGTGGGGTGAAAGTGGGACAAGACCTTTGCACCTCGGCGGGAGGAGGAGGGCGAGGCTGGGTTAAGAAATATGAAAGGGGCGGCTCGGCGCAAAAGAGACAAGTTGTCGAGCTCGAAAAGGAAGGGTAAGGAGAGCAAGGCTTCTCCGCTTTAAACTGCTTTTCCCTGCCGAATTAATTAAAATCGTTGCACGGTACGGGCGGAGGAAAGAGGATATTTTTATTCCAAGGAGGAAGAGAGAAAAGGTGCGAGAATATGGAAGATGGGAGTGGAAAAAGTAAGCAAGGGAAGAAGGATATCCTTTAGGAAGGGCGGGCGTCCTTATATGCGTAGGGGAAGCCGTAGAACCGAGAGAGGAAATCGGTGTCGCACAGACGTAGCTTACCGTGACGAGCGGGCTTAAAGTTCTGCTCGGTGCATCCGGTTGAGTAATTTGCTTATACGTTCTCGGAAATTCTTCTGACACGGACATCCTTTTCCATCCTTGAGCCCTCCTCAAAAGTAATACTCTTGCTTCACACTCACCCCACCCCGATTTACTTCTTCCCCTTTCCTTCTCTACACAACCTTTCTTTCCTCCCTTTCTAATTGAAATCCTTCTCTTTTCTTTCGAAAGACGCTTGCCTCTTATTCCTTCGAGCAAAAACTGCGAAATCTCTCCTTTCTTTTCTTCTCGATACTTTTGTTTATATTTTGCTTATATTCGCGTAATCTCAAATGCAAACGTTTGGAAACAAAAGAAGATGGAATATTTGAAGATCGATGAAAATCGAAATGTATCATCGAAGAAACGATCTTATTCCATAATCGTACGTATAATATCAATACGAGGAGGAGAAAATTTTTTTATCAGCGTGGGAACGAAGCTAACACCGTCACTACTGGAAACCGACTCTCGCCCGATAAGCGCGCGTTTCTTCCCTCCTCCTTGGCTTCCTCCTCCTCGCATCCCTCCTCGTTACATGGAACGGAAGCCAGTTGTCTCCATTGTGCGCCATCTTCCACGTCGATATGCCATTCGAATACTCGGCGCACTCGACCACCGTATAAAATTCCTGAGCGAATAAGGGTCGCGAGGTAAGCACGCCGGGGAGAGGAAAACACGCAGACGCATAAATCTCCATTTCGCGTTCCCTCGAATACCTTCGCCGTTCGTTCGAAGCGAGGAAGAGACGCGTACGGCGATCGCGGCCAGACATCGAAACTGCGCCGCTCTCGTCGAGAACGATATCCGGAAACGATACTGCGAGGATAATTCTCGAAGCTCGTGCGAGGACTTGTTGCGATCCCATTCGGGGAAAGATTCTTCTTAAGAGAAGGTAAATAAACGCGCGGTATCTCGAGATGCGGAGATTCCGCTTTTTATTTTTGCGTCTCTCCCTTCCCGTTTCCTCGGCCCGCCATGTTCCGCCGAGCGTAAAATTGCTCCGGGAGGGGGAGGGGAGAGAAACGAAACCACCGAATAGGGAGTATTTCGCGAGCTGAAAATTAGTTTTTGTTTAATCGTCGATTCCTACGAAATTCGATCGATCCGTTTAATCGAAAGCCGAGAATCGAGAGAGAGAGAGAGAGAGAAGCTCGTATATCGCGAATGTATGAAAGTTGTGTATGTGTAGGATCCCCAGGAAGCGTGGAAAGCAAATATTCCCCTCTTAGGTCGCCCGTTTAAGCTGCAATTTAATTTTCGACAGGTTAATTAACTTTCGAGTCGACGTTTTCCAGTCCCGGTTGCGAAAAAGTACGTCAAGCTCGGTATAAACGGTTCGAAAAAACGTTCAACAACCTTCTCCGAGCGACGTGATTTTCGTCGGGGGTTGAAAATCGATTACTAAACGAGGGCCGGGGATTTGGCTCTCACGAATGCGTTCGAATGCGTGAACGCCGATCGAATTCGTTTGTCCGGGAACGGGGGTTGGTTTCGCGTCGCCTTCTTTCCACGACTCTTTCCCCCCCCCGTGAATTCTCAATCCCGAATTCGCGTCACGAGACGTCGAAGGAATCAGTGCGCCGTGGAATGAAAGGCGACTCGACGGACAAAGCAGGCCGGCTCCGCACGGTGGCCGACCTTTCTTTTTTTGCGGGTCAACCCTCCAATTTCACAACCCTCCCTGCCTTTTTCCTTCCCCTTCTCCTTCCCTCGTTTCTCGCGCCGCGCCCGCCTCTGCTCTCCTTTGCCCCCGAGCTCCTCCAAGGCTCGGAGGAATCCGACGAGGTGGCGGTCTATCGTTATCGTCCCGCTGGAAACTCTAATCTCCCCTTCCCCCCCGTCTCCTTCTCCGCTTAATATTAAATTAACATCCAACCGGATAGAGGAACCGCGGGCTTCGAACTTCTCCTTTTGCAACAGTGGCTCCCAAAGCCACCGGCGGCGAGAGCTAAATTTCACGCAGGCCGCACCAAGGCGCAAGGACGTATTTTATGGACGTCGTTATTTAAAGTAATAGACGCGCGTAATATATAATGGAAAATTGTACCGGGTCCGGCCGCTGGGCGCTTTTTTTCAATGGGATACCTTGCGCCCACCATTGTTCCCTCTTCCGCCGAGAGGAGAATGCCACTTCCCAGAACGACGGGGCGGGGAAAGGAGGGAGGGGGTATTGTTACTTTGGACATGGATGGAGTCATGGATCCCACGATGCAAATATTTATTAAATATATATATATATATATAAAGAAGTTTTAATAAGAATTGTTGGCGATGTTTCCATTTCACGAGGGAAGATGGATAGAAGAGGATATATTTGTCGAGGAGAAATAATAGAAAGTCGCGTGTAGGTAGGGACATTAGGGGGAGCATCGTTAAGCCACGAGGGAATCGATGTCCTACGGAGGAGGATTCTTGTTGCCGCGTTCGTTCCTCCTCCGACTTTTCCGAGTTCATACATTTTCATCGGGGAAAACATCGGGGAAACGATACGTTATACGGGCTCGCGGAGGTGTGGCGTCTCGAGCCAACGTTGTTTCGTTGACGTCACGAAGGCGAAACTCGAACGGACATTGAATATTCTCGCGTGGCGAGATTATTCGAACATGGCGCGAATGATGAAATTGCACGAATTCGTGCGAATCGTTGATATTATCGGGGGAAAAAGTGAATCGAAGTAGGGGTGAGCACGAATATACGCGGGGAAAGATAAAACTTGGATACGATTGTAATCAGGTATTTTGCGGTGTGAATAGGATATTAAAGGAGCAGAATTTCGTCGGATAATAACAACGGAACGATGCACCGGTTTCGCGCCGAATAATAGTTTTATCTGTTTATTTCAGCCGAGGATCGGATGCCTTCCTCGTCGCGCGTCACGTTCTCAAGCCGCCAGATTTCCGTATCGCTCGTAAACTTCCGTTATAACCTTTCGTACTCTCGTTAACCATCATCCCCCTGGAAAAATCAGCGACTCGATCTCATTACAACTTTTATCCCCCGTGTTTAGCGACCAGATTACTTCCGTCCGAACAAAGATTTTCCATCGGAATCCCTCCGTCCAATGAACGTGTTATATTTTCCGTGATGCAGTGCGCGCGACACCCAACCACGCCACTTCGTCTTTCCCTCGCCTTTATAGCGTCTGCGGCATTAAAGCGGAAACTTCTCGCTTTTTTACGACACCGTTTAACGCGTTCGAACCGCGAGACGTTCCAATCGTCCCAAATCGTTCCCGATAACGCGCTCGTCCAACGGCCGATCCGTTATTTATTACCCTCGTTTCGTCGTTATCCAATGATCTACGCATACGATAGAAATTCGAGGCGATCGAATATCTCATCGGTCGCCGCGTTCATCTTCGTCTTCGCGAGGAATTAGCGCGATGCGTACGATTAAATCCAGCAGGCATTCACGAAAAGGGAAACTAGATTTCAAAGCCGCGAGGGATTTCCGTAATACCAGGCAGGGACAAAGAACCGACCTAACCACGGCCTAGATAGACGTCGGCTCGTTCGTTTCTGCCCATCTCTCCTTCTCCCGGCCCCGTTCCCCCACTCCCCCTTCGACTCTCCCTCATATAGCGACGTAAACGGTCGTGCTGCTCGCTTCGTTGCACGCCATTACTGTGTCCCGGGGGCCAAAACTTCGCGAAAAATGCTTGAATTTATGTCCATCCCTCCCCCCATCCTTCTCCACCTCCACCCCCTCCCTGTTCATCCTCTATTTTCTCTCGCCTCTTCCCTTTCATTCGACGCACGACAAGGGGAACTTAACCGAAGCTGGCTGCCGCTCTTCTCAAGTTTGGAAATTATTTGCGGCTACCCATTGTCCTCGTTCGCTCGCGAGCTCTACCCCTCCTCCTCCCTCCCCCCCCTCTCCCTATTTTCGCCGCTATTTATTATAATCCGCTTCTATCGAGCTTCCCGTCCAGAAACTACTATTAAGCGAGTCGGAACTTTGTGTTCTTTTGATTCGGTCGGTGGCCAATTTGCTCGTCGTCGCTTCCACCCCCCTCTTCCCTGTTTTCCCTGTTTGCACGCGCTTATCGAACACCTAGTTCTTGAGTTCTTGCAGCTCCCGCGCCCTGGGACGCAGGGTCCTCCTTCGTTTCCGACTCGGTATTAAATGAAATTGGGATTTCGAGGAAGAAGGAAGAGGGGGAAAAGGTTATTTTCTTTCGAAAGAATTTTTTTCTTTCTCTCTCTCTCCCTCTTTCTTCTCTGGATAGTCTTGCGGTTAGGGTGGCGAGGAAAAATTATTATTATTATTATTATTATTATTATTATTATCGGGGATCGGCGAACGAGGGTGAAACGTGTTTGCGTATTCCCTCGTTATTTGATTGGTTACACTCTCGTTTCTTTATTTTTTTTTTTTATTTATTTTTTTCTTAATTGCAACACTCCGTCACGAATGACAAATTGTCCTCGGTTGATGGAATTATATATATAGACGGGGATGATCGTGTTTATGCATAGAAATTAATTTATTACTAGCCGGCTTCAAAGCGTTTAACCGTTGCCGGTCATTAATTATCCGAAAGATAACTCTTGGGTGCTATAAATATGACGATATTTTAATCAGTGGTTATCAATCTCTCTGCAAAATCCAAGTAAATTCAAGGGAATACGGGTGAAAATACAGTATACGCTCCAACTTGTACGGAATTTAATTGAAATTGAAATCCTTCCAACTTGCGTATCGCGTTGCGTTACGCGATTACGCAAAAAATTTCGTTCCAAATTTCTCGTAATTGTAAGAAAAAAAAAAGAAAGAAACAAGTAGCAGCGTTCACGAAACAACGGCTTCGTCTCGATCGAAAATTGCACCGAGAAATCGAAGATGAAAGGCGACGATTAATGTTAATTCGCAACGAGTTACGAGCTGTTACAACCGTGGAGAAATATTCACCACCCGTTTCGGATTCATCTTCACGTATCGTGGAGATACGCTAGGCCACCGCGAATTCCGCAAAACCCGTTAGAGGCCGTTAATCTCTCGGCCGGCCGGCCGGCCGATCCCCGTGGATATTCCAGATTTTATAAACAGTTCGTTCGCGGGTTTACATTCCGCGTATTAACGTAACAGCGCAACGCCCTCGTAAACTCGCCCCGTAAATTCGCCCAGCCATGGAAATTTCCAGCTTAAACTGGAAATCCATCCTCCCATCCGCGACCTAACGGAGAGCGAACCAACTTCCCTCCCCTGCTTCTCTCGAGATCCAAGAATCGAGGATCGTTGGCGGAGAGGAGGAGAAACCTCGTTTCATTGGAGAGAAAGCGAGAGGGAGGAAGCTGAAGATCAGAGATCGGATCGCGTTTACGCGCGCCGACACCGTTTAAAGGATACCTCGTAATCCGCATATTAATCGCGAGGACATAGAGATTTCTGCTACGACGATATCAGCGCTCCAGTCCAGAGAGTTGGTAAAGTTTCCACCGGTGGGGACGCTCCGAATCGCGCCTCCATCCTCTCTCTCCTCCGTCACGCGAATACCGACGAGGCGACCATTTCCGGTTATTACTCCGTTCGTTAATCCAAGCACGTTCCAAACGATATACTCGACTAGCTGCGAGTTTAAGGCAGCTTCCCCCGTTTGCTTCCCTCTCGTTCTCCATAGTTGCATAGGTACACACACGTTGTACACCGGCCTGTACAACGTCGCACACTCTCGGCCAGCCGAGTGTCCCGGGAGTACCAATGAGTACGGACGTATACATCTACGTACACGCGCGTACATACGAGAGCCAACGTCACGCCGGTGTCATCGATGCACTCCACGCTGCATCTCAATGAAGCAAGTTCAATCCGAACTCGTTGGCCCTCGCCTCCTTCGGAATTGAAAACGTTCGTCGGCTCTGTTTCTTCCTTGTTTGTTTCCCGATCGAATTAAATTCTTCTTGATAATACGTTACAGGAGGAGTTGATTTGTCATTTTCTTTTTACATTTCGAAGTTTGTTGAACACGTTCGTTGAAAATCAGAGGTGATTAGAAATTGATTCGATCGATCCGTGTTAAATCGTCGGAGAACGTATCGACCCGGAAAATGTTGGCATCCGGTGCGGGATTGTTTCACGGAGAAAAAGAGGGAGGGAGAGAGAGACGTCCTTTATCCCCAGATTCTTTGCTCCTCTTTGCATTCGATTATCTAGAAACGACGACGTCAGTCTCGGTGCTCGCTCAACTGGGTAATCAGTCGTATTGGATATCGATGTACTTATTATCGAATTCTGTCGCGAACCGAACCTTTCCATCTCCGACTTTCTTGCCGAAAAATTACATTTCCCGAGTTATTACGTCCCCGATACGAATACATCGATAAACCGGGACGAGGGCGTTCCCAACCGCGTTCGAATTTAACGAACGGCTTCGCTTCCGATTTAAATAGGACGCGCGTCAAATTCCCAATACGAGCAAATATGATCGAGACTTCCCATCCCTCGTGGGATGGAATTGTATTAACGATTTAACGATCGCTCCCTTTTTCAAAATTTCCGTGATCGCGAATAGAATAATGGGAAGAGGTGTTTAACGAAAGTTTAGGACGAATCCGAGACGTTTTATAGAGATGAAACGTTGCACGTGGCTGGGGGCTGTTGCGCGCCAGTCGTGAAATCACCGGCTAAAACAGTTGCAGCGCTCCCTTTGATTTGCACAGGTCCGCGGGGCATCGTAAAATTAACTCTTAAAGGCCGACACGGACGGTGCATCCATCCCCCTCGATGGAATTTTTATCGCAAAAAAAAAAAAGTTCCCGACGGAAAGCTCGTCACCCATCAGTCACCCTTCCCGCTTCCCTTTCAACGCCGCCCATGGAAACGAGGGCTCTCGATTGTTTCCCTCTCGAAAATTCACGCTGCACCGACTTTATATGAAAAATTAGACGAACCCGGCACCGATCTTCTTGTTTTTCGCGTATCCGTTCGGGGGGAAAAAAAAAATTTCCACGCGTGCCCCATTTTTTTCAAAACGGCGACGACGACGACGACGACGACGATCGTTTCGAGAATTTTCACAAGAAAATAGAAAAACTTTCGATTATATTTTCGTGACGAGATAAAGCGGCGACGAAACGGGGGGGAGAAGGGGTCGAGATCGAAATCCATAAGCCGAAATTGTGGGGCATAAATTATGAAGGCGGGCGCGACGAGTATCGGTCGGTTTGCGGACGAGATCCGGCCGGCCATCGATCCGGCTTTTCGTTCATCTATCAAATAAAGGGTTGTACGCCGCGATTCCATTAAACGATACACGCATCGACGACAAAAGCTACGTATAGCTTAACGTCATCGTTAATCCTCCATTCGTTTAACGACGGCCAAACTCGGAGGGCAACGAATTTAATTACCCGCCGAATGAAATATGTATCCGCGTGATAATCGGAAGAGAAGGATGATACAGTCGAGCTGTTTCCAGCTGTTCGTCGCGATCCTTCACCTCCGCCATTCTTTTCTCTTTCCTTTTTCCCCTCCCAAAGGCATACCACCTGTCTCCGTTACTACCTTGCCGCGTTAATAAGGGTAAGAAGTCGTTGTTCGCGGCATTTGGAGCGCATTCTCGACGCAGAAAGAGCACGATTGGCTGACGTGGTGAGAGGGAGAGGGAAAAAGGTAGGAGAAACGTTGGGTGGGAAAATAAGGGAAAAGCCGCGGAACGATTCCCAGGCGCGGAGGGAAATCTCGTTTTCATTCTTCCACGAGACCTATATCCGCCTATGCCCCCCGGCCTGTGTGTATTTTGTCTCCTTTTACATCACCGGATACCCAAGAGACCTCGATTCTATATGTTTTCTCTTAGCCCTCGGGCCTTAAACACGCTCTCAATGCGACAAAGTTGGTCGAATTTTTTAACGCGCCACGCGATTGTCAAAGCTTTGTCCCTCCCTCTCTCCCTCTCTCTCTCTTTCCATTTCTCTATCCCAATCTCTATCTCTCTCAACGCGCGTCGTCTTCCCTAATCGGATATTCTTCGTCGTCGCGTCTCCTCGATCGCATCAAAATTTAAAGCACGTGGCATAGTTTCACGCTGCATCTACTCCCAACCCTACAGCTCGACGAGTATTATATACAGAGGTACGGGGTGCACACGGCTCGCATTTTCTTCGACTTGGCCGGATACTTTGATACGTTTCCCTCATCCATTCCTTTCCGTTGAAATTGAACCGCGTCCCGCTCGTCTTCGTATAAACGGATGTTCATTCATTACTCCTCCCTCCCCGTGTCCCATCCAGTCCGACCAACGACCCGAAAGAAACGGGGAGGATAAACCTGACAGCCAGAAACTCGGAAACAGCCACCGAAGAAAATCCCCGGGGAAGGAGGAGGAGGAGGAGGAGGAGGAGAACAAATCCGTGCACCTTGCTCGGTGTATCTCTTGCGCGGCCATCGGCGAAATTGCGGCAACGTCGGACGGTTGATTGGTTGTAGCGGCACGCGCCTACGATACGCGTCCGCCCCCCTCCTCCTCTCGTGTCTGCCTGAAAGCTTTCCAAAGTAACGGCTTCTTTCCATCCTTTCAGCGAATCCCTCAACTCCCGATTTCACCGGATCCGTGGCTGTTTTCACGCATAAAAGGCGACAGACGACGGCGACGAAAGAAGAGGAGGAGGAGGAGGGTGGCATCGCGCGACTTTCCCCGCAATATCCTCCCCGCACGAAGGACCTGGCGCACCCCACGCAGACGTGAGAGCGCGTCGCGCTTGGGGACCCTTCTCGGTTTAAAGCGATCAGTCCCACCCACTTTGCGACACGTACAAAGCGCGAAAAGTGTACAAAAGCCTGCGAGGCTTGCACCCTCTCCTCTCTTTCTTCCCCGACCACCCTTAACCCTCTCCTCCTCAACCTGCGCATTCTTCTTCTTCCTCCTCCTCCTCTTCCTTCGAAAGCAGCCACCTTTCGCCCCCGGGAAGAGAAGAAGCTGGGATCCCAACGACGAGGCCAGCCGGCGTCGCCTTTGTAATCCAACAAATTCACCTTATTTATATTCAATGGGGCGGTGCTCCCACTGCTCCCACGTGCGATGCACGTACGTATTCCACTAACGCGTGAGACACCTCCTTTACCTTACCACCACCACCACCCAACCCTGTTTTCTTCCCTTCCTTCATCCATACCCTCCCTCCCTCCGTATCCGAGACTCCTTTTACCGGTGCGTACATGTTTTGCACGAGTTTATTGGTCGCGTGCTCCCCCGTACAGGTATGCGACCCTGTTCGTGTCGGGAATGGCGGATGAAATGGAATAGGTTAAAGGGGGAGGGGAAGAGAAGGAAGAGAAGAAGGATATTGTTGCATGCAGCCGGGTTCCCTCGAAGTGCATTGAAATGCAACGTGGAGAAGGAGGAGGAGGAGAAGGAGGAGGGGTCCCGAAAAGGCGAGGGATTTCGCGACGGGGGAGGCGCGAACGATAGCGCGATTCGATATCGCGAGGGTAAGTTTCGTTTCTCGCGCTTGTACGTCGCTTTGCTTTTTCCCCGATACCAGGGGAGAGAGAGGGGTATATCTCGCCTTTGCAGAAATTCGATCGAAATACGAAATCGACTCGCGCTCCCTCTACCCCTTCCTCCTCCTCTTCCTTTCCTTCCTCTCCTCCTTTTCTTCTCCGCGTCAGAGAGCGTCGTAATTCGAGGGATTAACCCTCGAAGAGGAGGATAGGGGGGAGTTCGACGCAAACATCGCGACGCCTTTTTTCCCCTCTTTGGCTGGGAGGCGAAAGAAACGCGAAAGGGAAGATCTCGCGAATGAAATAGGCGCGGATGTATTCGGGTTAAGAACACCGAAGGACGGAGACGGAGATAGATGAAAGACTGAGACGACGACGACGACGACGACGACGACCTAGTGAAAACCACTTCGCTTTAGCGGCGCGCACACGTCGAGAGGCAAAGAGGCGCCGAGTATCCGAGGCGGTGAGAGAACCGCCCCTTTAATATGGCAAATGTCGTGAAATTCGCGAATATTGGTACAACGAGAGGAGCCGGAGGAGAGAGATTATCCATCGTTTCGATATTAAAATTTTTTTCGAAAAACGAAGAGAGAGAGAGAGTTTTCGAAACGAGGAATCCTCCCCGCTCATCCAATTTTCGCGTTACTGTTGGGAAAATTCACGATTTTCCCCGGAAGATCGTACAATTTTCCGAAGGGTGAAAAGCCGCGCGAGGATAAGTTGAAGATTGCGCGTACGTGTTTGAAACAGATTTGGTATCGGTCGAGGAGGAGCGCGTGAGAGCTTCTTCGCCATGCTCGCCTCGTCGTGTCCAGATTACGAGCGGATGATTGGGGGTCTCGCGCGATGGAACGCGCAACTAGAAATGCGTTATTAATCGTGTTTATTCGCATCTACAGTTTGCAGTTAATTCCCCTCCCCCCCGCCGTACAAACAGAAGGTCGAAATCACGGGAATGTTCTAATTCACGATCGTTCAAATAATATCGTTTACTCTGCCCGATTGGTTTGCGTCGTTCGACCACGATGCCTGACCAAGTCGCTCATCCATCGCTTTTTAATTCGCTTGCACGCGTTCCGAGTCTCGCATCACCTTCCTTTGTCGAACCGTGTCGTGCGCTATTATTATTATTATTATTAATTATCCGTCCAATAATATTAATGGCCGCGGAATTCGAAACGCGAGATACTCGCTCGCGAAAATTCATCCACCTTCCTCCTTTTCGAACGCTTCGAAAATAAAACTCGTTCCTTCGAAATTCCTTTCCGCGATTCGATTAATTTTTACAGCGGAGACTAACTTGGTCGAACGCGGTTAATCGCGCAGTGTTGATAAACTTCTCGAGATACGTTCGATCCTCTTCACGATAGAAAAGGGAGGGAGGGGAACTCGGAAATATCGATCGGACGAGGAGACGCGAGCGAGGGCGCATCGTTTCGAATTGTAATTAATTCCCAGCCAAGTATCTCTCTCTCTCTCTCTTTAAACATCATCCTCGTGATCGAGGCTAGGGGATCGAGAGTGGTAATTTACCCAAGACGAGACTCGCGTAAACGCGTCCGTCACTGGTAAAATCTCGTTAAACGCGCGTAACTAATACGATCATACTCGCGACCAGCGACACCGCGATCCCCGATTTATCGCCTCCCCCCCCGCGTTACGCTTAATCACGGATACTTAGCCGCGGTTGTTCGCTCTGAAACGCCGTTTTCCGACCTGTGTAAATTATCGCGGCAAATTCGAGTTGGGGAAATCGAGCTCTCGAACGCTTTTTCAGTTAACGTTTAAAGCGGAACGGTTTTTACGGGATGAACATCGATGTAGGATAAATGTATCGTTCGAAAATAATCCTTGCTTGTTGTGCGCAATGTAATGTATTTTAACATGTAACAAATGTTTACCACTCTGGAAATGACAAAAAATATTTAAATTCGATGGTTCCATCTCGGCACTCGAATGATTCATTGAAATGCTTAATTCTTTTATGCGGTCGATATCGATACGATTGATCCGTGTTCAACTCCTTCCTCTCGAATTAAAATTCAAATTACTCGATAGACTTTTATGCGCATAAACTATCTCTCTTTAAAAATAAATATGATCTTTAATATCTCTCTCTCTCTCCTGTCCGATATTTCATTTCAATCCTTCGATTCAACACTCTGTGTTATATTTAATTTCCACGAATGAAATGCGCAAAAATATCTTCGGAACGTTAAAAATAGAGAAATCGGGAGAAATCTGGTTCTCAATCTTCAAAGAGATACAAAATCCCATTACCTCCAAAATCTCTCGGTTAATCAATATCTCATAAGCGTTTAATAGCCCGTCGCGAACTTTCCCCGCACAAAGTTTCGCGCGTCGCGAATAAAGGGGAGCAGCCTCTGTATCGCGCGTTCCACGAGCCAATCGAGCGTATCGCGAGCAAACGAAACTTGGCAGCCGTGTGTGTGCACGCGCCACGTGCGTATCGAACGAAGAAGAAGAAGAAGAAGAAGAATTTAAACGGGGCTCGTTGTTCGCGAGCAGCCGCGCATTCGGATCGGATGCAATTTAAATTAGTAGATTCCCTCCTCCTCCTCGCCACGATATCTCGAGCGAGATGTCAGCGGCAGAAGGGAGCCCTTTTCCCTCTCTTTGCGGATCCCACCCTCTTACGAGCCGCTGTTCAAAAATCGCTGCTTAATTACCGAAGCGTCCCGCGTGAATCGGACGCGGCGGCGCATTGTTTTGGGACGGTGCCGTGTCCCAGCGAGGAGGAGAAGAGGGAATCCTGTCCGTTCTTTTGTTCGAGTCCACCGCGGTTGACCCTTTGTCCGCCGCGAGAATGGTATTTCCAGTTTGACCGTGTGCAATTACGCCATCCTCGCGGAAAAGTTATTAGCCTGGCCATTGCGGAAACGCGGACAGATGAACCACCCACGATGCAGGAACAGAAACGTTATCGTTGCTTCCTCTCTCTCTCTCTCCCTCCTCCCTCCCTCCATTATTCGTCCTCTATTCGGAAACAAACGGTTAATACGATTTGATGCGACTTGGAATATGAATAGTCAGCGGATTAACCACGATTCAAAGACGACGCGTGCGATCATGAATCGTCGTTCTATCGCGTTGTTCGAATCGACAATTGAATCGGAAAGTTGCTCGAGTATGAAAGCTTCGATAAGTGCGCGTTATATGCGCGTTTTTCTCCTTGCTTCCCGACGATTTACGTATAGGATACGTAACGAAACGGATTATATTATAACGGATCGCACTTGTGTCTTCCGTAACGGATAGATTCCACCGTTGGTCGACGTCCTCCACTACTGACGCGACACTGACCTCCGTTCGTTTCACCGTCCGCGCAACGTATCGATCAAAAGACCGGAAGAGGCGAGCGTTGGAAAAGGAAAAAAAAGCTGTCATCGATGACCGGGGATAGAGTGGCGCGATGAGTTTACATATACTCGGAACCCGTTGAAATATTCACGATTGCTGGATTAAACGTTTCGCGTCGAAATCGAATGTTTATGGACGCGTGGAAATTCGTTGAACGCGGCAGTTTACGAGAAACGATTCCGATATTTTAATCAAAGGCCGACGTCGACGATACGTGTCTGCTCGAATAATTTGAGAAATACGTGGCGGGGGAGAGAAAGGGAGAGAAAGATCGAAGGGCGATCGTCCGCGTCCGTCGAACGCCGCGTAAACACTGCTCGAAATCGTGCGCATTACGCGAAACTCGGTAAATTTCCGCTCGCCCTTCTACTCGCCCCGATTAATATTTCAATCAAACGGTACGGTTTTGTTCCGGCGAAATTACCGTGATTTCCTCCTTCCCCCGCTTTAACGGTCTCTTTGTTCGCAATAGTCGACCAGTAAACGATCACCTGCTCCACCTGCAACGAATCTCTCTGATAAAACTTACTCCTTCACTTGGAAGCGTTCATCTTTCTTTGACGATCTTTTTGATTTTTCCATTCGTTTTCACGGATATCAAGTTTCTTTGGAACGTGTAATTAGCAGCGTAAGAGGATACGAATTATTTTAACAAATTTTGGCGAAGCACAGTGGAGAGGAGGAGCGTCTATCGATATATTCGCCGACCGATAAATTGCCTCGCAATGGATCACGATTACTCTCCGTGACTGGCTGAGAATCGAGCGTTCCAACGCAACGTTCCGGATAAACGAGCACAGAGATCGGCTCCTTTCGTCTATGCCGTTATTGGATTTTCCGACAGTCCGTCCTTGACGAAAGTGCATTTGCGCCACGTTAGGATACGATTCTGCAGGAAGAAGGAGGAGGAGGAGGAGGACACGAACGAAATGAAGGAACTTAATAACTGGAAACTACTGTTTCGTATCTCTTCGTATTCCACGGCAATCGAATTTAATTTTCCACGGATGGGGACGGATGACGGATGTTCGGAGACACTACCGCACGATACAAGTGGCCTACGAGAAGAAAAATCGGATATTTCTCTTCTCCTTCTTTTTCGAATCTCTCGATCGATGTTATTAGACGTTAGATATTACGTGGAAAAACGTAGTGCGCGGCAAGGTGAATAATTATTACCGGGAAAAATCGACTTTACAATTTAACCAATTTAGCCGTCCAACCGGCGGCCGACAAACTCATCGAAAACCCGTTTCGCTGGAAACGGGTATGCAAGCGTGGTTGGTGCCCGGCCGATATTAAAGTGGCTCTCTCTGATGCGACCAATCCGCGCACGCCTCTGATCTATTGAATAATGCACGCCTAGGAATAATAAGTTTCGACGAAGCAACGTTTCCCCGTAAGGGAACATGCAGCGAGGAAATCGACCACACGGTTTTACGGAACCCGGTAGCACGGAACTGGGTTATCTTCGCCGGTCCCAGAGGCTGATGACGATTCCTCGAATCCGAGGTCTGAATATTCAAGGATCGGGTCGAAGTTGAAGAAAAGTTATTCGCTCGAATTCCCCTCCCAACTTTCTTTCCATTTCTTTCCATCTCCAACGTTCGATGGAAAAATTTCTCTGTAACCTTGGATGAATCCTGGCTACGCACGAAATAATCGAACGCACGCACGCGGAGGATGTATTCCGATTATCGATTTATCGGAATCGTTCCTCCATTTATACGGATAATCAATGCTCCAACGTACAAAGATTCGGTTGGAGAGCTGACTTCTCTATTTATGCGTCCCCACGAGCACGCCCTAAATACGGCAAAATGCTCCCCAGGGTTTGCTTCTTCTCCGGAATATCGCCAACGAGGTATTATATATATATATATATATATATATATATATATATAAAGCATACCTCGCATCCTTTAAATTGATACGTATCGAGTTGAAATTGATTAACTTGACTTTTTTAAAAATTCAATTATAATTCAATTATAATTGATGAAATATTAAATTATCGTATGGAGAGATAATTGAGAGCGAAATTCTCGAGTTTACGTATACAAAAGTGTGTGACTCGTATATTTATATCGATTAATCATTGAACGCGATCGCTGTTTTGATTCCGTATTGACTTCGTTTCCCCTTTGTCGAATCGTCGTGCGAGCTCAGTAAAGGAAAGGCATCGGTACGATTCGCGTCTACACAACGCTACTCGTTCGTATTTCCTTCGTTAAGTATATTCTTTTCTCACGTTATATAATCTCGTTTAAATTATTTCACGATCCTATTCGTTGATAACTCTAGCGATCCTTCTGATAATTGATACATCTGAAGGTAAATATTTATTCGTAAAAATGAATTAATTTTAAAAGCGCAGCACTCGTTGAATTCTTCTATCGAATATTTCCGCGAAACATCGGTCGTCGAACGACTGCCGCGCGACGTCTCGAGATGCAATAATGATAAAAAGAAAGGATGGAACACGAACAATATCTCGGGGAGAAAATTGCGTTGATTCGCATCGACGGAATATCCGGGAGGAAAATAAGGTCATGGCGCAGCGTGGATGTAATCGGGTTATTCAAATATCCGTCAGAATTTTTCTGCCCCGGATGCCAATACGTTTATGCGTACTTTCAAAAGAGAATTTACTCGTCGCGAGTTAAACTCGGCGTACCGTGTAACATCTTGAACACACTAATCGATATTTCCCAGAGCGTTGGTCGCTGACTTTTCCTTCCTCGAGTTATATATTTCTGTTTGTACGTCCCTTCTTCTTACTTTCCTTTTTCTCTTTTATATACCCTTCTTCTTTCCTCTTTCTCCGATAATAGACGGTCGTCCCTCTCTTCGATACACTTATCTCTCGTTTCGTATTCTCGATTACCTCCAATCCAAAGGAATTCGTTCGAATCCTTAGCGTAAATTACGAGTCCTCTCGATAGAATTTTTCATCGAACACTTTTTATTTTGATAAACTTTAAACCTCCTCTCGATCAAAACCTCGATCGTTCGTTCTGCAATTTGGAATACGATACATCAAAATCTAAAAACAAATCGTGTCCAACTCGTTGGAGGGAAAAACCGCGCGACGTACGTGGCTTCCACGTGGGTGGGCAGGCACGCGCCCTTAACTCGATCATCTGCCGCGAAAGGGGGGAGGGATACGGAGAAGGATGTGCACGTGGACGCGCAAACGCGCGCTTCTTGATGAATCGTAGCGGGTGATCCGTAATCGATCGATCGGCCGATATCCCGATGTGTGGACGGCGATCGAGCGTCGACTATTTGGAGAGCAATCTCTCCGTACACGTCCGTTCCTGGGACGAGTCGAGCCTGAATCGAAGATCGAAAATCGATCGCGGGCCGGAAATACCGGCGATATTTGCACGTAATTATATCCGAGGAGGTTCGATGCGCGAATAATACGCGGTGGCGAGCGCGCGTCATAACCGACGGATTTCATCCTCCATCCCACCCCTCCCCCCGACGGCCTGTTTGTAAATTTCCGAGTCCAGTCGGCGACATTTTCTATTTTTTCTTTTTTTTTTTTCGAGTGCGCCGAGTGATTTAATTAAAAATCACGGTTCACGACGGCCCGCGCAGCGAGATAGGGATACAGCGGTTGTCTAGTTATCGCCGTTAAACGGCGTGGTAACGAGGTTTCCACGCCACGGGAAAGTAATGTTTGACTGACGAGGGAGGGACGTTTTTTAATTTTCAGCGTTAAACAGCGCTTCGTTATCGGGCCTGACTCTGACGTGTTCGCTCGCCACGCGTGTATAATGGGATGACAATGTTTCTTTCCTCCCTTTTATTTTATTCTATTCCGTATCTTTCTTTTTCGAGTTCTCCCACTGTTTTCATTTATCTTCTCTCCTTCCTTTCTCTCTCCTTCCTTCTTCATTCGTTACATTTGTTTTCGAATGTTTGGATGGTTTCGAAGATAGATGGGGGAGAAATTGATAAAAATTTCAACACTCTCCTACCTTTCCTCATCGAGAACCAGTTTTAATGGAAGAGAGAGAGAGAAAGAGAGTTCTATCGGCGCGAAACGGTTATTTAATTTTCAAATTACACGTCGCGGAACGTAAACGGCCCCCATTCGAGAAGTTCGGGAAAGTTGGACAGCCCCCGAGCCAGCCGAAACTTTCGGGGAACCCATTATTACACGGCTCTACGTTTGCCTGGGATTTCATTAGCCAAGATAATGAACAATTTTATAAATACACGGTCCCCGCCCGACCGGGGACACGATGTCGCCTCGAAAACAGAAAACGGACAACCAACCCCTCGTCGTCGTCGTCGTCGAGTTTCCTCGTCGAGAGCGTTAACGATTCGTGCGTGTGCGCCAAAATATATATATATACAAGTGGATAATATAAAGACAAATAACAGACAGTTATTTTGGTTCCGACAATATTCCACACACGTGCGCCGTATCGCAGTGCGACACTTTTACGTTAACGCTCCACTTTATTTCACCGAATTTCACAGGGCGAGGTGGAGGGGGTGCGAAACTTTTACCGCGACGCGTGAACTTACATTGATTCGCGGCCACGACAATTTATGCGATCGATTTGCCACCGCGCTGTTTGAATACCGATGGCCCGGCCGAAAACGCGTTTACCATAAGGTCGATTTCCATTAGTCGCCGGTTCAAACGAACGAGGGAATTCGTCGACGGGAAAAAAGCGTCGATCTCGATAGCCCAGCCAACCGTCCGCGGGACAATGCCGGGAAACGAGGAAATCGGAGAAACACACCGCCTATGTACGTGTATATGTACATATCGATACGGCACAACGGATTTGTAAAGAATCATTGAAAATTCGAGGAGGATAATCGTGAAATCAGTATCCGCGATTCCGCTTGTTTTCTCCGATTTCATTGCACGATCGATCGTAAGAGATTGGTTTCTTTCGAAGGGAGAAGAAATAAATAAGCGAAAAATCGACCGTTAACAACCGATTCTTGGAAATACCGCAAGTGGACGTGTAACGATCGATGTTTCTGGTGGAGAAATCGGTGAGGACAGAAGAAGGGAGAGAAAGAGGAAAAAATTGTCGCGGCGAAAAAATATCTAGAACTTTTTGGTCGCAAACCTTCGAACCGTAAACGGATGAGGAAAAGAGAAAGGTAAGTTTGTGTTAATTAATACGTACTTTGCGAAATAAAAGCCGGCTTGTAATTAGACTCGTTAGAAATACAAACCCTGCCGCTATAGCTGGCTAGTGTTTTTAAAGGCGACCACACGGACAAAGTTTCTTTTCCTTTTTTTCCTTCTTCTTCTTTTTTCTTTTTCTTTCTTTCTTTCTTTCTTCTTTTTTTTTGCATAGGTTGTTACACGTTTTATGGCTTGATGGTTTGTTTATGGCCCTTCGTCAGGCGTTCAACCGACAGTTTCAAACCTGGGGATCGCTTTAATTGCACTTCTGGTCCCGCGAATTTAAGTTTTACGCTGCGTGTAGTAATTTGTACCGGGGGAAAAATATTTGAAATTTTAATTGAAAGAAATTTATATTTACATTTCCTAAACGCGCGTGGTATACATATATATATATATCCATCGGATAGACGTAAAATGCAATTTCGACACGGTCGAGAACAAATTTTTCTCTTTCTCGAAACTCGACCGACCGAGGTGAAATAAATCGGAGCGGACAAAATTTTCAAACTTGAAAATTTCGCTATTACGCGAAAACTGTTATAATTTTCATACGTCCCGGCCGTGGCGAGCGTTCACCGTGGATCGTTTACGGAACCCGGAGGGAAAACGAAAAGTGAAAAAGTCGTTTCGATAAACAACGCTGTCGCCGTTGGTCGCCGCAATATAATTACGTCCCGTGACGGAATAGAAACCCGAAACTATTAACTCGGACTTTCCTCGGAGTGTTTCGCCCGTTGTGACGGCCGCGTAACTTTATACAGCAGAGGAGGGGAGGAATAGCACATGAAGGAGCGTTTCTCTGTCGTGGCAGCAAGCGTACGTATTTCTTTCCTCTCCTTCGAGCATCCTTTTCTAGTATAATCGGTCCATCTGCTTCTCTGTCCTTCCGGTTCACGAAATATTTTCGTTGCTCAAAGTTTTTCAACTTTGGACGAAATGCAAAAGTTTAAGATTGGGACGCGATCTTTGATTTCTCTCCAAAGATCGATACTAATATTCGCCTTCGATATTATTTTTCCCCCCCTTCCCTCTAGATACATATTTTCCTTAAACCGTTTGTTTCTTCCGTTCCGTGTCGCAACGATGTTTCTATAACGTATCGCCGAGAGAATGCATAGAATTTCTAGCGGTGTAACTATAGGCTACACAAGTGGAGGAGAAATAAAAGCGAGAGGGGAGGGAGAGAAAAGAGGAAAGTTTGCGGGGAACGAGCGAGTTCGAGGAATGCTGGTTAAAGTGTTTGCGCGACCTGTGACCTATTGCGTGCACACGCTGGGAAAAGCGGGCAGCCGTGTAAGCGTTTCACGGCATCGAGGGAACCGTCGAGGCTGAATTTATTGCACCGTTAAAGGGGAGGGGAGGGAAAAAAAGAACGGTCGAAAGATAGATAGGGAATATGGAAATTGCACGATGCGAGGGGGCACGAAACTGAAATAATCAAGAGGTTAAACTTAACCCTTACCAGGCCAAGAAGGGAATTCGCTAATTTTCGAAAACATTTGCCTTGCTCGCCGCTACTAACCCAACCATCGCCCCGATAAACCCGATTCCACGGAATAATATTCACTTCACTCGAAACCGTACAAGTATAAGGGAATTTACGTTCTCCTCCCTCGGGATCTATCGCTTTGACAGAAAATAAATTACGATCCCTGCCGAAAGGTTGCCTACATCGACGTGTTATTTATATATCTTTAATATATAAAATATATATACACGTACATATGTGCGTGAGCGCGTGTTTGTGAATAATAAACCGTACGCGGGTGATAAATTTGGAAAGGAGAGAGGGGAGAATAAATGGAAAAAGTGACAGTCGGGACGAATTCTTTCTCCTTGGACCGATATATATATCTCGATGAAGGGGCTCCGCGCCGAAATACGATTAAACTGCGTGTACCGTTAATCCTGGCGCCACCGCGTCCATTAGCATCGCGCGAATTTGTTCATCGGTCGATCGTCGCTAGGAACCGATAAAGCAGAATTTACTCGCGGCGCGGACGGACCGCGTTGCAGATTACCGAGCCCCGGCTGTTTACACGCGAGACTCGAAACGTGAAATATAATTCGCAACATTTGCGCGGGCCGAAGAATACGCAAACACGTATCCGCGCGCGCGTGCTCGCGCTTGGAAACATAACGTATTGCATAAAGCAACAACGCCAGACAGCGACCGAGATAATGAAACGTAACGTACACTACGTACCTGTCTGTGTGCCTATTCATCCATATATGGACGCCAACCCCCCTTTTGTGTCTCTCTGCTTCGATTTACAAAGAGAGGGAGAGAGAGAGACATCGAACTTTCCACATGTGCGCGCGTGAGAGCGTGAGAGAATCTTTTCTTTTTTTCCCCACAACGAAACTTCCCCACGCGAATCCCACGTATATACCCTATCGATTCTTGTATCTCTGGGACGCGTGTAAATCGGCGTTATCGAGTCGAGCCACTTCAGCGAAAACCTCTAACCTTGGTGTTTGATTAACTAATAATCGTAGAGGGTGAATAATGCGGATAACGAACGAAATAAGGCAAAGTAGGTTTAATTGAAACCTAGGTTTAATGGAGGGGAGGTGTTCTTTCAAGTGGGAGGGATAGCGATCTCTAATCGATTCGAGAGAAAGAGAGATAGAATGCAAATCCGCAAATTATCATTATTCAAAGTTATTTCGTAAAAACTTAATCACGGCCCCGGCTCGAATCTCCGAATAAGGCCAGTGCATTATTCATGCCTGCGCTCCAATTATTCTTGCAATTTTTATTATCCCTCGCGTAATGCGCTATCGCTGGGACCGCCGCGTAATTAGGGGTGGTGGGAGAGCGGGGAAACGGCGAAGCGTGTTACGAGTATTTTCGAGTAGTGACCCCCCCGGTATGTAAATAGAAACGAGACGTTTACACATTGCCGGGTAATCTTGTCACCGGCTAATTGGCTAAGTTATGACGCGACAACTGCGAAACGGGCGCGCGCCTGTTCGTTACGTGGCTTACTACGAGTTCAATCCGCGATAACTACGGCGGAAAGTTGTTTGGTTCGCGCGCGTTTCGGTGTCCCTCGGCGGGATAAGATCGATTAGGTGGTAAAGGAAAGGGAAGAAGGATGTGCTATTTCTTCCTTCGAGTTCACCTTAACCTCATCATCGAACGAGAAAACTTCTCGTTCGTTTTCTCGTAAAAGAGAGAGATGAGGGAAAAGGATTGGAAAGGAATTTATCAAAAATTAGACGCGAAGTTGGCTCGAGTAGTTGTACGAGATAAAATTCCATCTTGACGAACATACGGATGGATGGAATTATACAAGTCGGGTCGATGAAAGGATGGATGAGAATGAGGCGAGGAAGATGGAAATTTCGGGAGCACGGCTCGAAATGGATAATTGGCAGCGCGCATCCCCGGGTTACAAACTTTGACGGAAATATTTGGGCCGCGTGTACGCAGTGTACCCGGCTCGATTAATACGCACGCCCATTTGATGCGTTTGCGGCATCCGCGGTTCCCGCGGTTATCCATCTAGAAAATTGTTTGTCGATCGATCCTGATAATTCTATTAGTTAAGGAATTACGACTCGTCGTTCTCGCGCTTGGCTTTTAGGAATGGAAAAAAAAAGGAAAGAAAATTCGATTTTTACGACTGATGAAATGCTCGTGACAAGATGCGGAGGAACCGATAAAACTGAAAACGTGCTACCGAGTTATTTTCTCAACATGAAAATTCTAGGTCTGATCCATCGATTCAAGACCTCGTTTAACTCGCGTCGACCCGTTAATTTCTTAAATTCGTTTCGAAATGATTCCGGAATTAAATATGCAATTTAACAGTTATTAAATTGCGACGTATATTCGGCTCGGATAATATCATCCCCTTCGTATCGGGCGATATAAATAACTTATTCGCGCTTTCTTCTTAAAATTTCACACGGGAAATTCATTCGAGTTAAAGCGGAGCTAAATCGAGACAATGTATCGATTTTTTACATTGTTTACGTTCCTGTTCCGCTCAACCAAATTCGATTAAAAATACGTAAAATATACATAAAAGTTAAATATTAAGAAATTCTCAATCGTTAAAATCCTCTTCTCGATTCTCGCGGCGAGAAATTCACAAATTCGATCGAATTCCCTCGTTAATCGCGCTCGCCTCGTCACGAGCCATTATGTACGATTCGTTTCAAAGGCAACACCATTGGACAAACACCTTTGATGGAAGCGTACACTCGGTTCCAGAGAGCGGTAACTTTGCACGGGGAGGGCGGGGAGAGAAAGGTTCGGCCATTATTTCCGTGAACTCGAAACGAATACGTATCATCTACGTATCCCGTAGCCTTCCTTGTTGTCGTTAAGTGTTTATGTAAACATGCGCGAAATTGCCCACTGCCGAAACACGCGCTTTTCGAAACGTCACGTTTAATTAAACGTTTAATTAAACTTCCCTTTCGTGAGAATTAGCCCCCTGGTTAACGAGGGAAAGGGGATTCGTCTCTCTCGATTAAAATTCATCTTGCAAATCGAAAGATAAGAACGTGTTTGTAATGGGCGACTATATCGAATATATATATATATCTTCGACGATATTATTAGATCTGAAATGAAAAAGCGCAAGAAATAAAAATAGGAAGAATCGGTCGGAAGTATATCGCGAATATAGGTCATCGTATACGATTCCGCATTCCGAATGAACCGGATAAGATCCTATCTGAATATTTTTACGGAACGACGAGTCGCGTTATATCTAGATTACCGGTTGATCGTTAGATACTGCTCTTTACCCGATCTGGAACGGATTCTTTAGCGAAAAAAATTTCGATAGAGAAATTTCGGGAAAGAAAAGAAAAGCCAAGAGAAAAGAAACTCTCCTTACGTTTCTTACAATGTTACAAATTCAGAAAGAGGATAAATCGGCCGTGTTAAATTCGCGATCCGATCCGAATTTCGAAGGAGATCGCGCGTTAAATCGAGAAATATTTCTCTCCGATTTTCTTTGTTAATAATCCTTCGAATCTTTGGAAGAGAAATCTTCGGATCGATTTTCGACGGGACGAGAATCGATATCAATCTGTCTGTGTTCCCGCCAGATATAATTACGTCGTTCCCAAATGATAAGGATATCGCACGCAGAATTCGATCCAACCAACCAACTTTTCCCATCTTTGCCGTTTACTCGAAAGCAGGACCAGATTCTATTTAGTATTCCTTGTGTTATTTCCTACACCAATCATTTGTACAGATATTACGATTAGCTTCGGTTTCCTTGCTCTCCTCAGTCTGAGGAGCTTAAGTCGGGGAAATTCTCAGTTTTGAGTTCTCCTCGTAGACTCACCTTCTTCGAACGATTTGGAAGAAATCTTCTCTTTCTCGTTTCGATGTCGGGAAACACGGTTAAATTGTTTGTTTTGGCGGCGAAGGAATAAATTATTAGATTAGAGAAAGAAGAAGAAGAAGAATCGAGATTAAAGGTGACGGTAAATGAGTTTGTCTGGCGTGGACAAAGGTGGCAAGAAGGGAGAATATTTTTACATTAGCCGCGATCGAAACGCGAATATTGCCAGGAGTAATGCCGATTTTTCATTCGGGAGGGGAAACTGCTGACATTCTCGAACGTCTTATTTGCAGCGTTCGCAACGTCGTTGCGATTAAATATTCTCTCGCGATGCATACGAGGGTTATTAATCTTCGTTGGATCGGGAGATGAGAAGGAGGGAGGGAAGGCTAAGCTTTCGATACGACGGAACGTTGTCCATTTGTTTTCGTTTTCCTTCTCGGCCGCCGCGAATACGATTTCCTCCGAAAGGAGGAGGAAGATTCTTCTCGGTTGGAGGTAAACGACGAAAGCGGGGAGGAAAAGAAGGGAGAGAGGGGAGGGCAACGTGGAAATTATACGTCCGAAAATAACGGGACGGGGTCGTTTTTCTCGGCTATTTACAGGGAAAAATGTTTACAGAGAGGAAAAGCTCGGCAAGCATTCCCGCCCGATGCTTACTCGAGGCGAGGTGGCGAGGGAGAAGGGCGCGGACGAGGGTGCGAGCCATTCCGAGTGGAAATTTTCAATGAACTTCTATAACGCGAAACCGGATAATCGGCGTCGAAACGATACCCGCTTCAAGGCCCATTTACTTTATAAAATCATTTTCGACGCGGCGTCGAAGCGAAAATACGAAAAGATTTCTCCACCGATTCGGAAAATTCCTCGATACTCGGATCTCCCCCCCGCATTAATCAACTAGAAATTTTTCCCCGGACACGCGAATATTTCATTTCGAATATTTCGCTCGCTCTCACTCATCCTCTCAGCGCGTATCTATGTCTCTGTTGCAAAAACTTGAACGTGGTTAACGAACCGAGTGTACAAGGTGGTGGACACGAGTTATTAAATCGATTCGAATTTCATTACGAGCCAAGTAGGAGTTGAATTGAAATTTTTACGGAGCAACGTGGAATAACATTCCCATTGGAGAAATGTATCTGAAATAATAAAAGCAGTCGTTACAGTTGATCCTCTGCACAGAAAGTGCAAAGTAACCACGTTTTTTGCGAAGGTAATCAGGAAGAAAACTGCTCTTGAGCAGCCTTCTTCTTGAATCGGTTCCAAAAATATATTTTCCACTTATTATACGATATACCTCGTGTACGAGTGCGAGTCGATTCACGATCCCAGGAGGAGAATTTTATTCCTCCTCAAATAGTATATATATATATATATATATATATATATATATATAACTCCTCCCTTCCAAAACTTCCAGAATATTCCCTGTATTCTCTCCGCGCTGGAAAGCTCCATGCTCCGCTCTCGACGCTCCACTCTCAACGCTCCACTCTCCGCGAAACTTTGCCGCCCGGCGACACGCTGACCGCCTTTAAGAACGTTTTCAATGCCGACCCTGTACTTTCCACCGCCCCATTTTTCCAAATTCTCGCGCGTATTCGAAATTGAAATTCCCATTCCGAACCCTCTACTTTTTTTTTCTTACGTCTCTGAAAAAAAGCGATGATCGACGCGATAAGATCGAAAGCGGTTAAAGTCGATTACCCGGAAAACCTTGGAATCGAAAAAGAGAGGAAGAAAAAGGGAGGAAATAATGAGCAAAGTGTTTTCATTTGCATTTCAAATTTACCACGCGTTCCAGATTCCCTCGATCGAGGGAAGAAGAATCGAGCTACAAATCGTTTGGAAAATAACGGTTCGGGGACTCCAATTTTACGACACCTCGTCGAATCTCCTCTCCTCCTTCGCGATTCTTCGTCACGCTGGCCAACATCGCGAAACTCGATTAATTATTGACCGGTAATTATCGAATTATTGTTGGATCGATATTGCTTCGGGGACCGGCCAAGTCTGGACTAGCGTCTACCCTGTGGCCCGTTTTAAACAACTTTGGCCGCGACAGTTTGGCAAGAGTGGATTATACGTTGGACAAAGCGGAGGACGAACACTCGCGGTTGTAAAAGTTGCGAAAGTGTTCGGATAAAGAAAAGTATACGGTTTTATACGATCCCCGCTTGCTTCTGGAGAACAATGAAGTTTCGAAGGGACAACTGTTTCATCGCACGCGAGAGCAAAGCGAGAAACAAGCGAGAGTTGCGTCGATCGCATATTTCTTTCCGTTTGCCAATTCGTTTGGAAAGGAACAAGGTTGGATGGAAAAGTGGAAAAGTGACCATATAAAGAGGAAGAGTTTCGCGAGAACTGGACGAAACGTTGTTTCTCCTTTTTATTTTCTCGCTCACCACCACCCACCCGTGAACGAAGAGCGAAAATAGGAGAAGAGAATTGCGAGGAAAATCGTAAGGAAAATATGATGAAAACAAGGAAATGACGCGGCCATGTTCGAGAATTGCGAAAGAAGAATCATACTTTTTCCCTTTCTGTTTGATTTGTCGTTTCAGTTTTAATTGAAATTCCTTGGCGATTTTTTTTTTTTTTACTTGAACGCAGCCCCGAAGTTTAACGAGTTTCTCCCTCTCTATTTGATTTTACAAGGGGAGAGAAATATTACCGAAGAGAACCGACGACGAAAGTTTCGCCAAGTTTGGAATTCGATAAAATTACGAATAACATCTTCGATGATGCTCGTTTCGATTACTACGTGTGCTTTATACTCCCTGTAAACGGAGTACAACAACCATCACCTCGTCGAAGGAATAAGTAAACGTTGCGCGTTCTACTTCGGATTTTATTAGGGGAGATCCGTCGAGATTTGGATCAAAACTGATCAAAGTTTAAAGATCTTTAATGCGTTTCTACGTAACTAACAATTCTCTCGGGATGTTCGTTCGAATTTCTCATTTCACGTGTCGGGATAAATAATAAACAAGAGTTATTAGTCAAATTGTTCCGACTTGAGGGAACGAAGTTGCCTCGAATGTGCGGGATTAAACGTGCGCGATCATTACGACCAAGTTGAAGAACATTTTCCTATGATTATTTTACAGAATTTCTGGAAATATAAAAAAAAGAAGAAAAAGTCGACGCGCGGATAATATTGTATTTTTTTTAAGGGGCGAGTCAACGATCCATCGATAAATTATAAATTGATCGATACAATTTGATATCCTACAATATGTCATCGGTGTACGCGATATTATCACCGTATATTATAATTATTAACATAGACGTCATAATATAATCCATAATCATTCTATACATAGTATATAAGTACGTTTCAGCGTCACAACTAAACTGATAAATAATGTAAACAATCTAATAGTTGACAATAATCCATAGAGATAGGTATGCGTATAAACGCAACTATAAATGAATAATAAACGACAGTCGAATCAAAATTATAGATAGCAACAAATGTATCGTGAATTACCGCATGATCAAGCAAAACGAGTAATCTCTTTGTAATTTTCCTTTTACGAACGAATCCAGAATACGGAAAACGGGATATCTTAAATCCAAAAACACCGTATAACTCGATTCGACTTGGAATTCGGCTCTCAATCTTTAACAACTTTCCGATATATCCGATAGAAAAGAAAGGGACGAAAAAACAAATCTGTGACACCTCTTCCTTCTCTCGATTCCATCTTTCGCTCTTTGCGATGCTCTCGGTCGAGTCGCGTAGAAAAAACGAGCGAGATGCCTGTCGGACGCGTCTCGAATCGAAACTCGATCTTCATCTACTTAATTCGACTCGCAGCTTTTGGTTGCGAGGGCTTGCTCTCGGGGGGAGGTTTGGGGGCGGAGGAGGGCGCGGTCCAATTTAAGGCAATTATCTGGGGGACGAGGACTGGACTTTGCCAATCAGGAATTTGTATTTCCTCGGGGAGAGCGCGACGCGGACGGTAATCTCGAAAGGAGGAAAGTTGGACGTTCCCAGGGTGAACAAACGACCATCCAAGAAAAGTTACGTGGCATCTTCCGCCGCGATAAAAAGCCATTGAGAACTCTCGAGGCGGCGGATCTCTCGAATAGGCCCCGGGCCATTAAAGATTAATTATCGAAACATTGATTTATGAATCAGAAAGGGAACGTGCACGCGCGGCCCACTTTCACTTTTGCTCGAAGGAAGAAGAATGACTCACGCTCGAGTCGAGTTTCTTTACTCATAGCACGATCTAGTTTAGTCTTTTTTCGGTATCGATCGACGTGAAATTAAGAGACGCAGATTTTTTCTTTCGAAGAATATTATCAGCACGAGCAATACTGTTGATTAGTTGAAATCAAAGATCCAGGGGAATACGATCCACGCATACGGAAATGAGTCTCCTCCTGTGGAGTACTTGGCAATCATCGGTCACGATGATCGATAACTTCGTCAACTTCAAGAAAGCGTACGCCCTTTAAACGATTACGCTCTCTCGATCGATCACGCAACCAGGTAATTATTATCAACGATGGAAAAGGAAGTTCGACTGGCCGTGTCTCCTCTTTCGCCTGTCCTCTAGCTTCGTCCAAGGAAGAGACGATGATTTTTGTTTCCTCTTTTTGTACGTCCGACACGCAATCGAGCCATTTACGTGGATCGGTCGAGCAAGCGAGGCTGGATACGTTCGCGGCATATTTGCATCGCGAGCAGAAATTCTCCACGCGAATTCCGATTTTTCGCTCCGCGAAACAATGGAGATATCAATCTTCGCGATCGAGCGCGATCGAGCTTGAAGGGAAGAGCAAGAAGGAAGAGAGAAAAGGAAAGGAAAGAAAGGAAGTTGAGGAAAGTGGTGTAGCATCGTGAAGCGCGAGGAATAATTTGCGGTCGGGAGAAAGAAAACGGAAAAGAAAGAGGAGAGGGAAAAAAAAGAAACTATTGGAACGGTCGAAGGAAAATACGGTATCATTGCTCGACGATGCGTCGCGACGCAACCCCCTCTCGAAATATACAAATCCTTCTGCTGCCCTGTCCGATGAAATTTATGCGCATAAAATCTCCATTCGTGAAACGCTGACTTCTCCGGCAAAAAAAAAAAACGGGGAAAAAAAAACCACGGCCACGGTTATAAACAAAACGTCGTCGTCGGGAAATGAAAAACTGATGGAGGGATAAAATAAAAAAACGAAACGAAAAAGGGGGTGGAGGGGAGGAAGGAAGAGAAGGGAGGAATAAAAGGAGGAAGCGAAAATTACACGGATTATTTATCCGCGACGATTCGAAAGGGAGGTTACCGGGGCAAAGAGTTAAGTGGCGATAACGACGGGAATTTACGAACTCGGGGCGGAAAATTCCTTTTTTTTTCTTTTTTTTTTTTTTTTTTTTCCCTCCCCATCGTATCGACGTCCAATCTGCCACGTCAAGTTGCCAGGGAAACGGGCTCAGCGATGAAACGCGAATTCATTGTTCACCGAGTTGGGGATAAAAATATATTTCATATACGAATATTTTATACGATTTATTGTCCATCTTTGTGCTTGATTTCCCTTTTGATCAATTTTCCAATCCCCCGTTTTAATTGAATTTTTAAAATACCATCGCTTTTAAAGGATTTCACGTATTTTCGTCTTCGGGGCGAGCGCGATCAATTTGCGTCTTAAATTCTTTTGCTTATTGCCATAATAAATTCGAGCTTGGAAACGATCTTGACGATTAAAGAGAAAAAAAAAATAAGAAAGAAAGAGAGAAAGAAAAATTAAATCGAAACTTTTTTCTTTTTTCTAAATCCAAACAAAGATATCAATTTAGATTTTTCACTTATGATCGGTCATATAAGGTGAAATCGCATGAAAAGATTCGACGTAAGGATTACCACAAAATATAGCCATCGAGGCGGCTATAATTGCACCGATCGCGTCATCCGTTCACGATACATGGATCGCTATCGAGGATCAAGGAGCAGCCATGTCCAAGACGCACGGTTAACCGCGTTTAATCCCGATCGATAATCCATATCCCTCCCTACCAATAAATCCATCAACGATCCCTAAACGACCGGCGATAACCTCAATCGTAAAATTCGATCGTGAAGGACGAAGGTCGTTCCGTTCGCGCGAAATTTCATCCCAATGGATACACACATGGACATTTTCAAAAGTCGGCCCGTTACGAATTCCCGTGGAAATCCGCGAGACGAATCGCGAGATTCGGAGCGACGAGGGACGCCCGTGACAAATCTGCGCGCGCAGCACACGGCAAGAGATGGACGACGGTCCAGGGATTATTTTCACCTGGATGGAGGACTCTCTCGAGGGGGACCGTGATCCACGCGTGGAAATCGGGTGGGGTGGAGGGACGCGAATACACATGGAATGGAAGGAGAAGAAGCCGGAAGGTGAGCGGAGGAGGAATGAAAGGGGGAGCGAGAGAAAAACTAGTGGAGGAGGCAATACGACGGTGTGTAGGTAATTAAATGGGACACTACGTGCCGCTGAACGTTAATAATGCAATGAATTAACCAAGCGCCGCGCCGCGTCACGTTAATGCGGATCAATCGTGAATTAATGGGATGCGACGTGACGCTTTGGCGGCGGTCGGCGTGTATTCAACGGCCGGCTGCGATTTCGCGGGACGAATGACGCGGCGTTAATAACCGTTGTGTTCGTAGCCTCGTGCTACGTTTTTCATTTCTACGATTAAAAGGAGGAAAATTTTGGTTTGAAATTTGACGGAGGTTAACGCGCGAGGTTAACGCGGGTCGGCCGTTTTTTCGCCTCGTGGCGTGTAATAATTCGCGCGTAATATTTGAAATTCGTTCAAACGGAGGAACAAACGCCGCGGAAATTGCGCGTAAAAAAAAAAAAAAAGGGAGGCCGAAGGAATAATAAGAGAAACATTTAACAGAGTCTGTTTTCGTAACTTGAACTAATATTGTATCCGCGTTGTCCCCGCGCGCTTATTATTAATTCTGTATTTTTTTAATGAAACAACGGTTTGCGCGAGCGGGGCTAAAATAATCTCCGCGGGGAGACGTTAAATTGGAAACAAAAATTCGTCCCGCAAACGCGAGTAGAATCGATTCGTATAATTCATCGGAGCAAAACGTTTCGCGTCCCCCAAAGGAATAGAGACAGTCACATAGGGAGAGAAAGAGAGAGGGAGACTGGTGAATGAACGCGCGAGAGACCAGACACCGCGGGTAACGCGGTTGGCAAACCGGGGGTGAAAAAATGTCGGGTCCGCTTTGTGCCCGACCTTGGACAAGGAACGGGGCGAGATTTCCACCCGACGAATATAAAATTCCATAGAGGAAAAGAGAGAGGGAGAGGTGGAAAGGGAAAAGGGATTAAGGAGAGGACGATCAATCTACCCTCTAACCGTAACCTCCATTATACCCAGGTTCTTTCGCGCATCCCCCGTAACGGTGTTGCATATTTGACACGTCATATCCCGCTCGCTCGGAGGACAAAGCGTACGCTAATGCGGGGCGAAAAGGAGGCGCGCTTGGAACGCGTGTGGGGTGACGAGAAAGGAAGAGGGGACGAAAGGGAGACGACGCGAGGAGGAGGCAAGGGATAGTGACGTGATAGTGACGAGTTGCTTTTATCTCCCGTTTGATTGAAATCGCATCGAACAACGCGTTGCTCGAGATAGCGAGAAGCCGCGTCGAAAGGATTTCGCTCCGCGATAAAATCGAGAAAAGAAACGCGACAGTTATCCAATTAAAGAGGATCTGATTGATGCAGATTGCGGTTCCTGATGGCCCAGGGGAAAACGAACCGTGTCGCCGACAAGGAGATGGACGAAATCAAGGACGAGGAATCCGCGTGGATTCTCATGGAGTGAAAAAACGAAACGAGATTGCTCGAAGTCTCGGCTCGTCGAATTATCGTAGCCGTAATAGGGCTGACACCGCATAATCGGCACCCCTCTCCCTCGGGTATCGGTGTAAACCCGTCCCGTGCATTTACGGCCGTAGTACGGCTATTGACACAGTATTCCGACCCTCCCCGTGCGTAGCGTGGCAAACACCGTAGACCCACCCTCCCTTACTCTGAACATTGTGCTACGGCGAACGGCGGGAGAATCGCGCGTGCTGGTAAACTCGGGCCACTCGTTGAATCGACGGGGCAAACAAATCCATCGGTCAGGGACGAGAGAACCGCGCGAGAGCGGTTCCAACCCGACTCTCCGTCCTTTTATTTGGCTAAAAGCCAGCCCGGTTATTATTTCTCTCGCGTTCGCGAGAGATGTTCGTTTGGATCCACTCGAATTGTCCGCTTGTCCTCGTCCACCGCCGTCCCGACGTTCGCCTTCCACGTTGATCGTGACCGGGGATAGTCAGGGTGATTAGTGAACCGTCCAAGGGATTAGGATAAGAAGGAAGAAACGAAGAAAGAAATTGCACCCGAGACAGCACGAAACGATCGTTTAATCGATGCATCGCGTTTCCAATCTTTCTGTTATGAAATATTATCAAATAATATTTCGTGCAAACTTGCTTGTAATTTATTAAGGGTTCCCTTCGATTCGATCGAGGACGCTTTTCAATGGGGACGCGGAAAACGAGGAGGGAGTCGATTTCATTAGCTCGTGGAAAACGATCGACTAATCGCGAGATTAACCTATCCTCCGCGCGTCGCGTCAAATTTCCTCTCCCTGGAGCAAAGAGGAGGGGAGCAACACGTTAGAGCGGCACGCGAGGCTCGTGAAAATTCTTCGAGCATTCGGGGCTGGCCGTTCGGGATTTAGGGAGGAGGAGATCGAGAGATGTCTGTTGGTCCAGACGCTTCATCGCTCTCTCTGTCTCTCTCTCTCCCCCTTCGTTGCTCTTTCGAGCCACGGGAGTGCATGAGTCGCACAATTTCACTTAACTCGATTAAACCGCGAGGCAAGCGGTTTTTCCCCTCTTTTTCTCGCAGCTCGCCATCCCCCTCCCGGAAAACCTCTGCGGTCTTGGTGATTTACTTCCGATATTGCCATGGGGGCGATATTTTATCCGGGATTGAAAAACTCTCGCGATAGGATGATCGCGACGTTAGGAGAAACGCGTTACGTGGAAGGGAGGGAGAAGAATGGAGCAGATAACCGTGGCAACGAGATTGATCCTCGTGACTTACGGCGCGTATGACTCATCCACCAGACGATCCGTCCATTCGTCACCTAGGACATCCACGATAATTATACATTATGGACTCGATATCGATTTCGAGGGGAAGCGGATGGATAATTCGGTTCGCGCGAGATAAATATCGTCCGACTAAGGGATCTGACTGATTGAAACAAACAACGATCTCGAAGGGATCCTTTCCTCGATGAATTCTTGGGCCGTTCGTTCTCTTCGCGCCTTTAAAAAAGAGAAGGTATTGCGAATCCAATATATTAATCCCGTGTTATTTTCTTTTTCGTATTCACGAATTAGTGAACAGAATTAATCGACTCGTTCGAGCGGACTTTGAAAAGTATTGTATATGAACGAGAATGCGTATCGAGAAGTAAAAGCTATGTCCTATCTCGAAGTATCTCGAAGCGGCAAGTAGCTCAGCCTGTTCCAGCACGTTAACATCCATTGACCTCGAACTTTCAACATCAAAGTACTTTAAGCCATGAATCTGTTTAGGTCGGTCAAAGCTCTCTGCGTTCTCTCTCTCTTTCGCTCTCCCCTCGAAAAATTACTACACGAGGTTGAATATACCCTGTGTGTGCACAAACAAGCCGCGAAACCTTGCGCACCGTTTCTCGAAGCCGCGCGTTCTCGCAACCGCAACCCCCGTGCATCATTTATGAATCGAAAGAGCACTTTAAATTTCGCCCTTACGTATATTTCTATGGTGTTGTGTTGCCGTCGGTTAATTATGCACAAAAGAAGAATTGGATACACGGGGATACACGGTGTTGGGGGACTCGGGTGAATAAATGAAAAGGGACGTTTTCCGAGATACGATTAAAGGGATAGAACGTACGCTTTATCGGACACGATGACGCGCATACTCGACCGCAATTTCATCCTCTCCATCGAAACGCTTCACCAAACTATTTTTTTCTCGTCGCTTGCCCGAAACGTTACACGAATGAATATCGAATGCTCGAACCGATTCTATTTCCATTACCCGCAAACTAAACTGGAAAATGAAGAAGATACGCCGATATTCCCATCCCTTTTGATCAACTATATACATCGCTTATCTTAGTTACCATCCTTTTTTTTTCTTTCTTTTTTTTTTAAATTCTATTTCCAACAAGCGTCCCACTCTTCCACGGTGTTTAAATTTTTGAAGCGACTAGAGAATTCGCGATCGGTTTCATCATCGTCGTCCCGTGACATCTCTTCTCCGCGTAATAATTCTAAAATATAAATCGCCGGTGAATTAAGCACAATCGCAAATAGACGGATCGAAAAGCGGAGAAATACCCGCGGCGCAACAACAGCGGGAGGAATTAATACCTGGTTATTTGCATCGATCTCGTGAAAAATTCCCTCTCTCGCAATTTCCTTTCCTTTCCCCCGCCGCGCAATCGACATCCTCGAAACGTACTCGTGTATTTCACAATACGTATATATGGAACGGCTCACCGGCGCGTGCTTAATTGCGACACCGCTCAGAATCGCGGAGGTAACTGTTCGTTCGTTCGAAGGAAAGTGCACTCCTCCAAGCAGTCGGCCGAAAGCGGCGAGCACGGAGGAGTGCAATCGTTCGTGTCATTCGATTTAACGGAGCGCGGTCGATGAAGGAAAACGCGAATTCGTTTCGAGGGATTCTCGAGATCCATTCGTCGCAAAAACCGCAACAAGGATTTATAATTCGTCCCTCGGGAATAATTAACGCGGCTTAACCGACGCGATGTTTCTGACGTCAAACCGAACGAGAATTCAGGTCGAAACTTTTGAACTGAAAAGCGAAAATCTGAGGAGGAGGGGGATTGGATTGGAGCCGATCAATCGAACTCGTTTCTATTTGCGATATTGCCACGTTTAATCGGGTTTGTCGGCCCGCCTCGTTGATTCTCGACAATTAATTATACGGGTTTGAAGGGTAAGGTTCGGTTACAAAACTCGGCCGTTTCGAATCGATTCGTCGTAATGAAGTCAAAATAAATTTCGCCCGACGGATTTCGACGAGAGATCCGTTTATTGAAATCCGCTATTCTTGTAATTTTAAACGCGGCTTTTACCCGATTTTATTATCCGTTCCATCTTTCCAGGAGAACGAAATAGTATCGATTCATTTTAACGCGAGGTCGAAAAATCTATCGGACAAAAATGTAAGAAGAAGGAGAAAGGACGGTTAAATATATTTTTTTTCCACGGTAATTTCGAACGTTTAAATTTCTTTCTCGAATACTCGCTGCTACTGGTTCGTAACCACGCGTCCCATTATTTCGTGAAATTACGGGAAAGTATTCTTACAGGGGTAACTTATTTTTCCCGTGGCTCCATACCGTGGAAAATTGAGCCACAGGACCGGTTATCTCCTGGCTGGGAAACTGAATATATATTCCATGCCTCGTCGCCACGAGCGTTGTGTAGACGGTGTGCGGCGTTAATATCGTTTTAACGCGTCGGCGAGAAGTTATTGTTAGGATACATCCGCGGGCAAATCTGTTTCCAGTAGGTTGGACACTGGCGGTCGTCTTTGCACCCTGTCAAACGCCACACTTCTCGCGTGAATTCGCGCCTTCGCTCGAAGATGGATGGACCTCGCTCGTGATCGACGACGTACATTAAAAGAAAAGAAAAGAAAAGAAAAGAAAAAGAAAAGAGGGAAGAAAAATAAACAGATAATAACGAGTTTACGAAATTGCTCGATGCATTTATGCAAACAATCCGTGCATATTCCCATTCGTTATATCCTCGCGTTTGGGCCCCGAAGCGGAAGAATATTTCCGTTTTACAACGAGGATTACACAATTGCCACGGTCGTTCGACTTTAACGAGGAGGATTGAACGGCGACGATCTGTCAACTGAGAGAAACGCGTTTACCCTTCCCTTGATGAGACCACCGCCGGGGAAGAAGGAAGAACCTGTCCCTGCGTTTCTCTAGTCGCTCTAACTCGTTTCTTCACGCTCCGTGTCTCCTTATTCCCGCTCGTTTACTCCTTTCCATCTCCTCCACCCTCCATTCTCATTCCTTCCAACCCTACGCCTCGAGAACTCCTCTTCTCCCTTTTATAATTTTCTTCCCCAACTCCGAGCCAACCGAGATCCTCCTATAAGTCGCAATAGAGGGGGGAGAGGGAGGGCCTATTACGAGGAGGATCACTTCTCGTAATTTGAAAACCCGTTTGATAAGCTCCTCGGTATCCTCCTCCTCTTCTTTTTTTTCTTTTTTTGTTTTTTGTTTTTTCTTTTTCTTTTTTTTGTTTTCGTTTCTTCGTCCCCTTCCTTCGATATCCATTCGACCATTTACGCTCGTTGCCAATCTATTGTTTCGACGCTTCCTCCCGGTCGTTGTTGTACCTTCTTCGTCTCGTCCGCTCTATTGTTACTTTAAACCAAAGCCAAATAAACCGAGCCCCGAGGAGACTGGGACGAACATCGATCGGATTCGCTCGGAATCGTTAATTTTTCCCGGAAAGAAGAAACGAAGCCACCACCGAGCCCTTCGAATCGGTTAACACATCGAGACAACGAAATCGGACGAGGAAATTGGAATTCGAAAGAAAACGGGGTGTAAAGGAGAATCGATGGGACGACCGGAGAAATCGGGGTATGACGGAAAAGTTGGGGGAGAAGTCGTTGGAAGAAAAGAGGTAAACTCCGCAAGATCGCGTTGTTCTTGAGAATCAATTATTTAAATTAGTCTCCGGGCGAAAGGGTCGAATCCCGGAACGAGCGTAATAAATTAAACGTCGCCACACCCCCATGGGGACGACGTCGTTCACCAACATCCGATCCAACCGACCAACATCGATCCCCAAGATTCCTCCTATCGAGCTTCTCTCGCGCCGCCGATCCAAACGTGCCCGCTTCCCAAACGTCTAATCTCGGCCGGTGGTGGCCAGTACCCGTTCATTTCCCTGCGATTTCGATTTCGAACGACGACCGAGTCAATTTTGTCCTCCTCCTTTCTCGAGACACGAATCCGCACGACGACGTTTCGACCTTTCTTTCTCGTGTTTCGCATGAGAGAGAGAGAGTGCCGTACGTACCGTTTACGACGTCCACGCGGTGTGTCTGTCCGTGAACGAGCACACCCACATTCCAATCCCTGTGTTTGTTTTATCCCTGTGTGTATGTACATACGGATGTGTAGAGGGGACGAAGCGAACTCGTTTCACGCTCGCGCGAACATTATTGAGAGAGTGGTTAAAAGACTCGCTTCCTGATCCTTCCTCTTCTTTCTCCTTTTCTTTTTCTTTTCTTTTTTTTCCCCCTTTTCTTTCTCTCTTTCCACGTCACTCCTCGCCGTCGTTCAAACGTGAAACGGAACCTTCGATTTTTCACTTTACGAAGAATTAATTTGCTCCAGTTTCGCGCGACCGGATCTTATTCCTCAGAAACATCTCGCTGAATTTTTCATTTTTCCTCCTTCTCCTCCTCGCGACGTTTAACGGCGTTCGATTCGAGGCACGACGACACTCGTTCTCCTCGGCGCGAATGTTTGCTTTCCCGTCACCCGTCTTGGGGGGGAGGGGGTAGAGAAATTACGGCGGAATTACGACCGAGACGAATGCAATTACGAGCAATACGAGGAGATAGATACGTAATCTCCATCTTTTGTCGTTAGCTCTTATTATGGGAATAAACGAATTTCGGGGGAGGAATGGAGGGAGGAAATAATCCTTTCGTTCCGTTCGTTGAACGTCTATTTATTCGTCGCGAACTCGCCTCGTGAATCACTCTAATTAAGGTGTTCGACGAGCACAATTCGAGAGGCAAAGCTGACGTGCCGTAACTAACGGGTGGTCCCCCTTCGTCAATTATCCGGGACTTAATTCGAGGCGTGATTCAGTCCTTCCCTTCCCCGACCGACCAACACATCGATCAGAAATAAAAATTAACGACGATCTCTCTCTCCTTCCCTCCCTCCCTCTCTCGTTTCTGTCCTCACCTTTCGTCTCCGTTACAGGTTCTGGGTTGCAGGTAACGAGGAAGTTTGCCATCGGAGGTGGAGGAGCGAGGCGCAGCCTCCGCCATTTTCGGAATGCCGCTCGTCTCCGGAAGCTGTCGCGCCAATAAATCAAGAGACATCTGCGACTTCTGAGACACCTTACTGCGAGCTCCGTCGTCACGTACGTCGGAACCTCCTCTTCGACCACCCTTTTCTTTCCACCTTTCCGTCTCCCTTTCTCCTCCCCCACCATCCTTCCTCCCTTTCCAATCTCTCGCTTTCGCTCTCTCGCCCTCCTCCACGTCGGTCGAAACTAATATTATAGCTACTCCTCTCGGGCCGGCATGCTTTCACGAGAGAGGTAAACCAGCGTCGGATATCGGGCGGCATCATTCGGTATCGAGGATCGGAGCGAGACGGCGGAAAGAAGTTTCAAGTGGGTTGCTTCTGATATACTCGGGCTATGCGATTGGTGAGTGGCCGTGGTACTATATATTGGACCCAGCCGGAGATACTTTGATGTAATTTTTCTGCGTATTTTTTTCTCCTTTTTTTCTTTCTTTCTTTCTTTTTTTTTTTTTTCTCTTCTTACCCCAGAAACCAGAGTTGTTGATAATGTAAACGCCGACCAAGTTAGTTCCTACTCCCAACTGGTTATCGAATCCATTACAGTTTAACTTGTTAACGATCGATACCTCGCCCACCCTGCTTCGAGGATCGTCCTCCTCGTGTTACGCCGATTGCTTTTTCGCCGATACCAATCTCGCCAAGTTTAATAATATCGAGATTTCGATCGGCCAAATTTTAAACGGTACGAGTTCTTTCCCAGGTTTCTTTCCACCCAGCCAGACAAGGAAAATATCGCGTTGCGAATATGAATATTCCACGTAGATTTTTACGCGACTTTTGCGCGGCCGCCGCCGCCACAGATTGGACGATTTTCTTTCCCTTTGGTACACAACGTTGGTTGTTCAATCTTCCACGCGACTGTTTCCAACGAGTTTAGATTGAAACCGCCCCCTCTCTCCCCGCTGTGTTTATGCACATCGGGACGAAACGGGTACAGGTGCAATCTAGCCTTGGCCGCGTCTTCGTCGCTAATGATCAATTCACCTTGGCACGGGTGAGGGACGGAGACGGATGGATGAAATTTGGCCGAGCGAAACTCTCTCCGGGGCGAGGTTCGGGAAATTGAAATCGTTTAATCCCAAGTATATTCGGCCTTCGCCACGGTCTCGTAACTATCTTCGTTGTTCAACTTTCCACGCTCGAAACTTGCTTCATCTCCTCTCTTTCTCTCCTTCCGCGCGATATTTCGCCACCCCCCCCCCCTCCCCCGTTCTTACGGAAGAAATTTCGCGTCTTACGGTCCCTTCAAACTTGGCCAACGCTTTTATTACACCGGGTGGATGGTAAGTAATTAAGAATCAAATAGATCGTTCCGATTATCCATCTTGCTTTCGCGAAAGAAGTCACGATTCCTTTCGTCGAACTAGCATCGATTGTCCAACTTCGAAAGGAACGAAAAATATTATAATACGTTTATTGCGAGATAGATAAGACTTGTTCGAAGAATTTTTAGAATTTCTTCTCGCGATTATTGAATACGAATGAGAAAAACGAAGAATAGACGAGACACTTTCGCTCGAAATTTTTCAATCAAGTTTCCATCATCGAAAATCGATCCACGGAAAGAAAGAGAGAGATTGGGGAAAATTTCGTAAACAACGCAGCGAAAATTCGAGCACGATTCGACGAATCGTGGATGGCTACGAGAATCGTAGCTTTCGGTTTAAAGGGAAGGGGGGAGAAGGGGAGGGAATTTAAGCGAGCCTCGGGTTCGGTTGTTTATTTCGAGAAAGCCGGTTACGAGCGGCAATTAACGGAATGTTCTCTAATACGAATGTAAACAGTCCGGCATTTGGGCGGAACACCGCGCTTCGATGTATATACTCGGCCGCTCGGCCTTCAATTTTGCATCGGTCCACTGGCGGCCGTTCCATCTCTGTGCGCGCGTAGAAACGAGCGCGCAGAGGTTGCGTTTCCCATTCTCGCGGATTTTACGAGACAATGGAATCTTGGTGGAGAGAAGTGGAGCGGCGAAACTGGCCCGTAAATCCACACCCAACAAACCGATTCGACGAAATCCAGTTCGAACATCTCCTCTCCGCGCCGCGTTTACATCAAAGGAAGCCGGTCTATACGTTGTTTCCAGGTTGATTCGTCGATTTCGTTGGCCGAGAGACGTGTGTAGTACACCGTTACGTTACGTTACGTTGGGACACGTTGCAGTGCCCAATCGAATCACGGCGAGAAATTTGGCGATGCACGCGAGTTTGCCTCGTCGGAAATACGATATCGATTAACGTCCACGGATTATACACGGAGGAAAACGAAGGATCGATCGATAACTCTATCTCATCCGTGGAGCGACATGGAGCGGAAGATATCGCGTTCGAACAAGGAAACATACCCTGGAATAATACTGGAAATTAACCGCTCGTCTCGTGGAGAGCCGCGTTTCGTTCGAAATAGCAAATCTGGTGAAACGTGACGCGAATATTTTTTCTCCCTGTCGCGCAATTATTTCGTTGATCGCACGTCGGTGCAAAAGTGCGATCGAAAACGGTGAAACACAGAGGCGTGACTCGGAAGATCGGTGGTCTAAAGGTTGGTTTCATAAGTGAATTTCGCGAGTGTCGGGCCGGATGCGATAACAAATCGGTCGTATCGACGGAGGCCGGTCGTTTCGGAAATACGAAGGAGGATCGCCAACAGCGTACATGGGATGGAAAATCAATTGCCCGCCGCTTCCCAGGCGTCCCATCTTCTCCTCGACCATACCTTCCAACGTTTCGAAATAAATATAACGCTCGACTCGCGTCACTTTTTCCACCATCGGTATAAAGTCGAAATAAATTATGCAAGCCGATGTTTCTTCCCCTCCCAACCTCGCTACACAACCGGCGGACATCGGCGTATACACACGTCCTTTCTATTTTTACCACCGCGTCGTCCATTTTACTCGTCGTCTATTTGACTCGCGATTCGTTCTTCGTAGACGTCGTTCTCGCGTCTCGTTCCGTTACAACGTTTCCACCGCCAAAGGAATAAAAAGCGTAGTAGTTGCCCGAACCACGGGAAAATTTGTGGGGAATTTATACGGCGACTGTAAATCGCGGGCAGAGAGGCGATATAAGGATACACAAGATCGAAGGCGAGGGAACGGGAGGGCGGATTTTATTTAGCTTGCGAAAACGATTATACCAACATTTTATTACCGTCTATACTTCACCCCTTGCAAATCCTCCCTCCGAGGGAGGGGATTCTCGTTAATTCTCCAACACGGCGGTTAAAAATCGGTTAAAAATCGGTCAACACCAATAAACCGGAAGGACAAATGCGAATACTGTGTGTCGCCAAAGGAACACGATGGGATGATACGCGCAAGAAACGGTAAGAAACGTCCATGCACGGAGTTGGCGGACGCAAGTAATCTCTTTAATGCTCGCAGGTCCATCCATCCACGCGTCCCATTACCCTCCCCCTTGTTCCGACTTGGGGTTCTTGGACGATGATTCGCAGTGACCAAGCTGCGTTATTGCGGCCGGGATATTAAATTATTGGCCGCTCGGTTGCCCTCTAATATCGAATACTCCTCGATTCGGATGAATATTAATGGCCGGTGTTAAGCGACGTCGGGTCGGAGGAAGGGAAGTCGCTGATCCGCAGAATTACGCGATACATTGGCTTGGAAGCAGGAAGGGAGACAGGACGTTATATAGGGAGGAGTGTAATTTTTTCTCGAGATCCTGCCTTGATTTCCTTCGTTGATCGAGATATTTTCTCGATATTAAAATATTACGGATGGCTTCGCCGAAAAAGAGATAATCTTCTTCTTTTTCTTGCTTTTCCACGCTTGTTAGCGGATTCATAGATACTTTAGACATCGAAATGAAAAACATTAAATATTCCTTGCGATATCTAAGAGAAGAACCTCATCTTAAGAAAAAAGATATATAAAAAAAAGGATATACGAGATACGAAAGACGCATAGAACGAGGAACTTAAAAAGAAAAGAAAAGAGGAAAAAATTTCAATTCGCTTAACGAGCAATCGAAAAAGTGATTTCCCATCGCGGGTTGTAATAAGTTATTCGCGGATGAAATTTTCGTGCGGCGAAAAGTGTGCAAGGCACGCCGGAAGGCATTAACGCTCTCGACGAATTTATCGAAGTCCCCGCGCTCGTTTTTATCCCCTGGTAGCTGCTTGTAATTTTCGCCGCCCGGTGAGAACGGACTGCCTTATTCCGTCGTCGTGACCAGAATCCGCGCGCCATGGCCGAACCGAACGGCCATCCGACCGAGGGAGGAGAGATCACGGGCCGGAGATCGATCATCGTTGTTGACGTCTCTCTCTCTCTCTCTCTCGTCCGTTGTCGAACTCTATCCTCGAAGGATCATCAGGTGCAAGCGTGACTAATGGACGTTCCGTCCAGCGAAACGATCGTGTGTGTACACGAGACCGATTAAAACCGATCTCGGGCGGAGGACAACGCTGCGGGAGGGGAGAGGAGGGCCGTTTCGTTCGGAATTAGATCGCTAATTGCCGAGAGGGGGAGGGGAGGGGGGCGGGGGAGGGATCGTCGATTATCGAGTTTATTACGCTGGTGGAATTCTTCAAATATATGGTTCGAATCGATGGTTCGATCGAAATCACGAATTCCAGAGTTTCGATGGCTCGGAAGCGTTAATTGTTCCCCACCTCCTCCTCCCTCCCCCCCTCGATTCGCGTGTACGAACGATACGCCGTGGAATTCTATCGCGAGAGGGGGAGGGAGAGCGCCAAATATTTTCCACGTTCAAATTAACGTGTAATTCTCCATGATTCTAAGCCGAGAAAGGGAGAGAGCGACTCTCTGCAGATGGTTGCATCACGTTGCACTCCGAGAGAAACAACGGATAGATCTTGGCCGCTATTTCGAATCCTTGGAATCCTTTATTTTCTTCGCGAGCGACGAAGGAATTCCTTACCTTCAGCGCTACCATCATCGCTCGACCCATCGCGTTCTCCTCCCCCCCCCCCCCGAATTTTCGCGAAACGAGTGAAATCTCTCTCGTGACGAAGAGACGGATAGGATAGAGCGGCAACGCTCAACGGTATCTACGAGTTTCCGCCGAGTCTCGACCTTATTCCAGGGACCAGTTTCCAAATACCACTCGAAAAGTTACCCCACCAGGAGTTTCGCGGAGTCGCGAATTTTCCCCCGGAGTCTTCAAATACCGCGTTCTCATTACCCCATAAACTTCTTCCGCGTCCTTGGTAAAAAAAAAAAAAGAGAGAAAAATCACAACGGAAGGAGATATCATCCAAGATAACTCGTTGCATGTCGAAAAGTCGCGTCTTTTTATCCCCATTTTTCTTTCTTTTTGTTCTTTCTCTCTTTCTTTCTTTCTTTTCTTTTTTTTTTGCCGCTCTCCTCTCGTCATTTCGTCGTTGTTTCAAACCGACGAAATGAAAAGGTGAAGCGAAAATGAACGAAAATTTCGTAAAATTTCTCTAGCGCGTAGCGTTTCTTTTTTTTTTTATTCTTTTTTTTTGCTTTTTTTTTTCCTCTCCCTTCGTTTCCTTTCCTCGAGTCTTTTAAACGTTACATCGCGCGCAGTATCGGAAATAGGAAGTCGAACCGAATGAATAATACCGATTAATAGCCTTAGGTGACCGTTATATCGTATCCACATAAATTAACTATTCCATTGGGAGCGGTTTTTTTCGCTCGAATTCGTGTAGCGAAACAAATCACTCGCGAAATCGAATTACCGAGAAATCAATGGACTATGATAAACACGTATGCATTTATGTATCCGTTTAATCATTCCCATCGATCGTTCGGATGGTCTCTTTCGTTATGCTCGTTATTACACATCGTCGGTTCGTTCGCGAAATTTCAAACGGGAAACGGTAACGAAATCGTCATCGTCAGAATTCTAATCGATGATAAACAACCACGTGGCCGTGAATCGAATCGAATCGAATCGTATCGAATCGAATCGGATCGAATCGGATCGAATCGAATCGAATCGGATCGGATTCGGAAGGGAACGAAGAACTTTTCTCCCGAAAGAAACGAATTGCGCGAACGAAACGAGACGAGTTATCTCCTTTTTCTTTTTTCTTTTTCTTTTTCTTTTTTTCGTCGTTGCGCATCCAAGTATCATTAAATATCGCTCCTCGAGATGCAATTCGGGCAGCACGCGAGATTTCTTCGTCCAAGGAATGAAAAACTCGCGCTCGCGTGAGATATTTCCTCGAAATGCAAATTACCTACGGTGAAGAGGACGGTGGGATACGAATCCGTCAGCGGGGCGAGAGGGAGGGAGGAAAAAACGTGAATGTGGAAGAAAGAGGGGAGGTGTTATCGATGCTCGGCTCCCCGAAACATCCGCGTCGGCCGATGCACGCGCGTTTTTTTCCTTGAGCGACGCAAAAATCGCGCCGCGTAGCCTGCACGGGAGAGGGTTTTGTCGCGATTGTTCGACCGTACGACGACCGTTTGATTAAAAAGAGATTCGTCGCGGTGAATCGTGGGACGCGAATATACGCGGCTTTGTGCACCTCGTATTCGTCGAGGATTACGAACAGTCATATGCGGCGCGAGAACTTGGCAAACACGTCTGTCAAAACGCTTCCTCCCCTCTTTCTTTCTTTTTTTTTTTTCATCGGCGATTTCGCAATTGGCGGCGGCCAAAACTCGGATGCTACCCTCATCCCTGGATAACCTCCATCCTCTATAGTCTCGATTTCCTCGAAACATTCGCCTGCTGCAAGAGCCACTGAAACTTAACAGTCTCGTAAAGATCGTCGCCTGGATTCTCCAAGGAGAACGAGTTCCATGCGATGAATATATTACGTGTACATATATATATATACGTGTATACTTGATCGTGTTTAAGCACGCTTTACGGCGATGTCACTCGAGCTTTGCGATTATCGAAGTTCATAAACCACGCCATCGTCTATTCACGATGGACGATGGATCGCGATTTTCCCCAACTTTCCTCGTCGGACGGTCACGGCTTTTTAGGCCGTGCACGTGGCAGGGAGGGAGGGGCAAAAGTTGGCAAGTCTCGAAAAAATTCCTCCCGACGCGTTCCCTCCTCCAACGGACCCGGTTTCGCGTTGAACGAACGAACAGGGTTGAACAGGGCGGGCTGTAATTAATGATCGAGCCCGATGCCTGTGGAATTTCAATGAAAACGTGGAAATAGCCGGCCGTTCCGTGTAATTAATGAGCACGGCCTGTTGACACCGGGGCGAGAGAAGTCGGCTCGGATCGTATCGCGAAGAATACGCCTATTTACATCTATTGGCTCGAACGTTCTGGCGCGCAGAGTGGAGTAACCCGATACGTGTGAAGGATAAACCCAGAAAACTGTCGTCGTCCAGGCCGACAAGTCGCGTCGCGATAGATCCGTCGTCTCGGGAAATTTTTATTACCGCGTCGTGGAATCGTCGTGGAATCGTCTTCTTTATCGCGGTGTAAACAAGCGAGCGAAATGTCGCAATAAGGGAACGAGATTGTGGAAATTACGAGAAATTATTCTCGGTTTGGACGAGATCTCGAAGCGGGTCGGTTACCTCGACCCGACTTTTCCCACGCGAGCGAAAAGTGGTTACGAGGGAATGCGGATCGCATATACGCGAGTTACACAGGCTCGAAACCAATTAGCGCTCGCGCTTTTTCTTCCTGTTCCTCCAACTGCTCTTTTTTATCCCCACTTTCCTCCCTTCCTTTCTCTCTCTCTTTAACTTTTTTTCCCCCCCTCAACTCTGCCTCGTTCGAACGCCTCGATAACGAGAATCGCAGCCGAGTATCGGTTCTAAAACGCGTTCTAAACGAGTGTTTAGAGGGGAAAGTGAACGCGATCGCGCCACGTGGCACGCATGGCAAACTCTCCTTTCCGTTCCGTCGTATATCTAAAAATTGCTCGTCCAACGAGGAAGAGAGGAATCGAAAAGTTCTCTCGTCTGCTTACTTTCTTCGTGGAAACGATGAAATTTCAAATGGAAGGTTTCAAAAGTTTCAAATTGGCGCCGAACGGAATCGAAAGAAAGAGAGAGAGAGACGGAGAATTTCGAGGATAATCGAGAAAAGGAAGGAGGCGCGAACAAATCGTTATCGAGGGAGACTCGACTTTGATAATTAGCGTTCGCCCGAGTTTGATTACGAATCCTTGCCCGAACGAATGCGGAAATTGGATAAATATTTTCGATCGGGCGGAATGAAATAACAATTCGATAAACTGTAACAGGAAGGGGGAGGGGGAGGGGGAGGATAGCGAAAAATATTGAATTCTCGGTGTCCGGGTAAATAAGCTGCAGAATAGCGCGCAATAAAAAAAATTATATGTGGACAGAAGTCACGAGAGGATGGCGTGTATTTGTAATTTAAATAACTGCAACAATTGCGATATCGGTATATATATATATATATATATACATATAAAACGTACGTACACGTTTTCGCGCACAGTGGTCGCACAGCCGGATCGGGAACAACGGGTGGCCGTACACCGCGCGACTAAATGAATCGTTACCTATCGCGATTAATTGCGATTCTTCAAATATTCAGCCCTATGGTATAAAAAAAAAATTGGCAGGCGCTGATTAAAATCTCTCGCGCCAGCGAGAAGTAATCAAATCAAATTTCGAACGCTTCGTTAGCGCTTAAATTCGCTCTTTGTTTTTTTTATTCTTTCGACCGTGTAAAATTATAATGCCGATCAAAACAGTGTTTTCTACGTTTGCTCGTTTCTCCTTCTCTCTCTCTCTCTCTTTCTCCTCCTTCTTTTTCTTCTTCTATTTCTTCCTCCTCCCTCCCCGATCTGATTGAACCCGGCCAATCAACTTTTCAACGCAAACTTCTCTTCAATCGGAGAAAAATTGAACGAAAGCAAAAGCAAAAAAAAAAAAAAAAAAAAAAAAAGAAGAAGAAGAAACAACAACGCTGCTTTGCCTCCTCCGGAAAAACAAGATAATTAATTTTGTTTCCGCATAAAAGTAGTTTGGTAATTTTAGAAGGAAAAGAGAGGAAAAAAAATGTATCTCGGAATAGTGTGTGTGTACGTGTCGAATACGTGACGAGATTTGAAAATTAATCGATGGGATTTAACTAGTAATATCTTGGAGACAGATTCTCGATAATGAGCGCGCGAATGGATGCGAAGGGAAGGATTAACGTTCGTTCATTAGCGGCAAGACGAATCTTTAATCAATTTTAATTAGACATTAAATTTGGTGTCAACCTGTGTTAACATTTATTAATTAAAACGAAATGAATGTTAAACGAAGCGAAATACAACTTACATGTGTGTATATATATATATATATATATATATATATATATATATATATATATATATATATAAAATATATTTTGTAACGATTGAGAAACGATATTTTTACGAAGGGGCGTTGGAGGAGAGAAGAATTACGTAATCGATAATCAATGGCTCGAATCGGGTTACCAACGTGGAACAGTGTAACGAGAAGAATGGCGGAACGTTAAAAAAAAGAAAAAAAAAAAAAAATAACGAACCACAAAGTTTCATCTTATGAGAGCTCCCTTTCCCGTTCTTTCTCCCCCTTCCATCAAAGATTGAAATTCGAACCGTCGAAACTATGAAAGTTTCGCCCGACTATCTCAAATTAACGAAGATCTGATGATCTATAAACTCGCCTCGAAACAAACTTCCCATCTGGAGTCTGCAATTATCGATCTGGAAATAAATTAAACCTCCCTTCTTCGTTTCCCAGTTCGAAATGGAAATTCGAATTCGCGATTCGTCGCGATTCTCAATCGTCTAATTAACCAGGCAAAATTGGAGAATACACGCGAATGAAATGAAAACGGGATTAGCAGTGGTATAGGTAGGTATCGTTTGTTCCAGATAGCGAACAATTTTTCTTTTTCTTTCTTTCTTTCTTTCCTTTTTTTTTTTTCCCTCCCCTCGGGTACTTTTAAAACCCTGTGGCGGTCCGCAATTTTCCAGAGAGGCTCGTACGTTTCGGCTTTTTCACGTCCGCCTTTCGATACCGCGTCTACAGGATAGGCAAAAGTTTCCATTGTGGGCAGAGAGAGACCGTTCGCAACCAACCCGTTGGTTTCCCCCGGCATGCGTTGCACGACCATTTCAGGGCATTATGATCGCGGAAAGCTAGCATCCTCGTAGAGCCGTGCACCGGTGCACTTTGCATGAAAGATTAGACTACAAGGGAGAGGAAGTGGAAACGATTCGACGCGACGTTGCCGTTCAACAGTTTCCGCCACGGTGCGGCGATACCAAAGACTTTGGACTTTCCAGTTTGCTTTAACGATCGATTTTAATTACCGCGTTACGCTCCGCATTACTTACGGTCCAGATAAGTTCAATGTCCAAACCCCTCTCCCATCACGATTCTCCGCGAATTTTATTTTTTTTTCCCTTTTTTCCCTTTCTCCTTTTTCGGTGAGCGTGCAAAGTGAAAATTATTGTACGACGATCGTTCGAAATAACGGTGTCCGGTATCGCCAAAAAAAAAAAAAAAAAAAAGTAGAGTATTTTTATTCTCGAACACGTTGGCGCTTCGCTTCGATGACGTAACGTGATAATTTCGATTCGATGTATACGAAAATGGGGGGGAGGAGGAAAAAAAGAGAATTACGACGAATCTATCGACATCGCGACTCGATGCACTGGCTTAAGCCAACTTTTCTACCCGAGCTGTTCGAACTCGGATATATCCTATTACGAAAATGTATTTCGCCTCGCCACCAATCTCTAATGGCGCCGTCCGGTCTATCCGCTTATCCAACCCCCAAATTCGTCGGCTGTGTTTTTATCCCTCGCTGCGCGCCACTCGAAAAATCAGTCGACACAAGAGAGCGTTGCCTCTCCCCCCTCCCCACACGCGTGGAATGGACACGGAATACAAGCGGCGTGCGAGAGGCTGGTTTGCGATGTTTTGTCGCGGATCCACGACTGGTTCGATTACAACAACGAGTGGAGGGAAGCGCGATGGGGCATCGGATGACCTGTCTGTCATCCCGTGAATAACAGGGCCGGTGTCGTCTACGATTTTCCGCGTTAAGTTGCGACAGCATCCTCGCGATAATTTCAGAGTTACAGGTAAGCCGAATCGAGAGAGAGAGAGAGAGAAAGGGAACAGAATGGGGTGAAAAGAGAGAAGCGAGGCGAAATGGCGCGTCCCAGATTGGAATCGGCATCCATCGATAAAAATAAAATATGCGTTTCGCGTTAATTGAAACGACGTTTTCGATAAACTTCGATAATCGATGATCAGTCCACGATGGACAGAAGGGGAAAAAAAAAGAAAATAGAAAACGAAAAAAAAAAAAAGCACGCGTATAAATCGGAAAGAGACGCCACCACGAGCCTGCGAGAAATGATTTGTGCGTTCCGTATTCGCCGTTCCGAATAAAATGTTACAGAAACGACTGTCGGCAACGGAATGCACATCAATTTCGCTCACCTCGTCCCTGCTCCTCTCTTTCGTCCCCCTCCCCTTTTTTTCCTTTTTTTCCTTTTTTTTCCCCCCCATTCCTGAATGGAAACACGTATCCCCGTGTAAATCGTCGGCGGGAGCTTCTATAAACGAATAACGAGCAGAACTAACGAAGAGCGGACTTCCGGGAGAACCGCAAAAAAAGTAGTCGAAGAAGAAATGAAACCGTCGTTTCGTTGATCGTTAAACGAGAGGCGGCGCATTCTTGGATATTTATTTGAGCGTTTATTAAATTCTAGGGTAAAGGGGAAAAAATCGAGAACGACGAGGTCGAACATACTTTACGTTACGAATTAATTGTCGAATTTTCCTCTGTTCCTTCGAGAGGAGAGCAAAGACTGGACGTTTATGAGCGTCTTATCAAGCGATAAGTTTTTTTTTTTGCCACCTCAGAACCGTCTTGTCGCGAGACAAAGGCAAGTGCAATCCTTGTACCACGTTTTGCCGCGTCCGTGTTAATAGGGATTCTGGATGGAACACGTCGAATTCTGAATGTAAATTAGCTCCGGGTTTGTAAACGGTGCAAATCATTGGTGGGGAAACCGGCCAAGAAAGTTCTTGGCAAACACGTCGGGGAAAGTAACGGAGCGAAATGATATGGGAAAGAAAGTACAAATACGATAAATCCTCGGCAGCGATTGATTCGACCAATCGAGTGGATTGGTCCCCAAGAAGAGGAAAGTTGAAGATCGCCAAATTCTTTTTTTTTTCCTATATTCTCTCAAGAATCTGTACCACGATCGAAATCCCTAATTTCGAGAGAGAAGAAAAGGGAAAAAAGATAGAGAGAGGGAAAAAAAGAAACAAAGAAAGACGAAAAAGTGGACGGATCGAATGGAAGATCGGGAATGATATCGCTGCTTCTGTCGATACCAGTGACGCCTTGTAAAACGATGCAGCGGACTTGGCGTCTATTGATCAAATGATCACAATGGGATCACAATAGGAACATGGCCGGTGCAGATACTACGCGTTGCACCCATTCGATTTCTCCGTGTGTAAATGGGACCGCAGCCTCCTCTCAAAAGGCGTCCTACCTACACGCGTCCGTGTAAACGCGACATATCCGCGAAACTGACCCCCGTCGGAGTGCATCCACACACGCGGACTGGAGCAAAAAGCCAAGCTATCATCCTTCTTGTGGATCGATATATATATATATATACGCACATATATATATTTATATATATATATACACACGCACGTCGATACCGTGGCCACGAATCGATACCTCACTGTCACAAGCCTCGACATATTTCGACCATTACCGACTCATTTCCACCCTGTGTTCTCCGTGGTCTGCCCACCGGAATTCGCCTTGTTTTCCCCGGATATTTTCGGTTTCCAACTTTTCGTTACCCGTGCTTCGTCACAGTTCGATCCCTTTTCCATCTTAATGCCTCCGCGAATTTTCCTCTTCATTTTACATACGCGGTCGTCTAATCGCCTTCGAGAAATTCAATTTCGACGATACTACGATGATTGACCTTATCCACTTTCTTTCTCTCTCTTTCTATCTCTCGATCCAAGACGCACCTCCTATTTCCTCGTAAGCTTTCGAAGGAGGACTCGAATCGATGTGTTCCGAAGCGCCTGTTGGAAACGTTTCTGGATTCTTTCTCCTTTCGAGGTTAAGCTACATATTCGACGATATATTTTTACGAAGGGAGGACTCGACTTGGCGCCGCCGTTTGCTCGCGATACGTCATTACGTTGGACAAATGTTTGACGAGCGTACGTTTCGTGTAATCGTTTCGATTCTACTTCGATGTCGAAACTTTTCGAACGAGACTCGGGGAGAATAAACCGTCGTTTCCACACGTTGACAAGTTTCGATACGTAACTTATCCCAACTCGACTAATCGTTTTTTGGATACCTCTAGGAACAACTTAAATTGTAAATTTCCATCTCTCACGCGAAGCTTTACGAGATCGATCGATTCTTCTCTCTCTCTCTCGCCGCTTCTTCATATCCCGTGATCCGATTTATCGATACAGATTTACTTTCTGATCGTAAATTTCATTCGTTCCCTCGCCGGGTTTGGCGAGAAGTGAGGGGAAAAAAATTAGCTCCAGCTACCGCGATCCGTCTTTCGCGACAGTGAACTCGTTAAACATCCACGGACGAATATCGCGAAACCTAGTCCTCGAATTTCCATTTCTGTTTCACATTTATTTCCACGAATGTCCAATTTTCACTTTGTTCCGAATTTATTCCCACCACCACCACCACCACCAATTTCCAGCCGCAAAATTGAATGCTAGTTTTCAAACTAGCCCGGGGCGTTTTTAATTAAAATAATGATAACCGATTTAGCCATTTCCACTTAAATCTCTAAATGAAAATCGGTCCGTCTGAACGAGGTTACATCGGCCGACATGTGTCGATAATAATTACGTTTCATTATCAAATGGAAACTGGCGCGAGAGCGTCAGCTGATCGTTCAAACACACATTTCGACTCGCGCGTTTGTCGACGACGTCGAATCTTTCGTGGATTCTGCAATCCTTCAGCGTTTACCGACGTTTCTAAACACTTATTAGCGTTAAATGGTTGCCAAGATCCAGCGTGGAAATGGTATTTAACATTAATATCGAGACCAGACACGTAAACGTTGCTCGTTCTCGAGATATCTGAAGAGCTTTGATTTGGAACATTTTAATGTAAGTATTTAAAAAAAAAAATAGAAAAAAATAATCGATCGTGGATATATATAAATATTGGGCGACCTTTGCTTCATTCATAATGAAACATCGTTATTATGGGACGAATATATTATGGAACGAGATTAAGCATGAAAATAAAATCTGAGTGTAAAAAATGAGATCGAATTAGCGAGGCTGTTCAAAAATTTATAAATTTCTCTCCACCGAATCGTATTCTAATTTTATTATTAATTTACGCTGAAAATATTAATGACAGTTTTCTTTCTTCTCCGCGTATATTTTATTAATTTGTTTTCCGGTAAATCATCGAATATTATAATACTTCGAATTTCCTCGAAAACAAACTTCGCGTCTAATTTTTCCTTGAAGTTTCAAAGTTTCTATCCTTCGATCCATCCGTTGATCCAAAGACGAATAGATACAACAATAACAGCGACAATTATTAACCGAGAGAAGAAAGCGACACGAATAAGAAACAATAAATTCAATAAAGCGAAATTCCAAGACCCGTTAATAACGAGATCACGGTAAACGCGGCCCCCTAAATCCAGCCATCACGGTTTTTCGCAGTCGAATTCTTGCGGTCGCCTACACACGAAGGGAGGATACACAAGTTCATCCACACGTATACATATAACCCATGCATTAACTCGGCATCATTAAGTCCACCAACACGCGCAGCCGACTCGATTTTACACGAACACGCGAGTGGAAGATAGAGAGAGAGAGAGTCAGAGATGTGCGCGTTCTTCCCGTAGAACAGAAGTCCCTTTTAGTAACACGAACAGACACACATAGATAGACAAGTGGATGTCTGCACGCGTTTATACGCGCATACCTTAGGTCTAATTCAAGGGGGAGGGGAGGGCGCGCGTACCGCTATCTCTGGAATGCGACCTTTCTTCCTCCACGGTTCATTTACCCCATTCGTACGTACCGAATCGCGAGGATGTTACATTCAGCGCGATATTCACTAGGTAAGTGTTCATTAAAACCGGCCGTTCTACCGGGTGTGAGCGTTAATAATAGTTGCGAAAATACAGTACGTACGTGTATATATATATATCTTGGAGAGACTTTGGGGGAGGAGATTTAGAAATGGGTCATAGGGTCCACCTGGTGCTGCGATGGCAACATTTTTCAGGACACGTGTTCAAACGACGCGAGTACGCGTTTGTATGCGTGCGTTGAACCGCGGACCCGGTTTCTCCGGGGAGATGGACGATTGATCGGTATCCGGTGTGTCATTAAAGTCGAGCCACTTGAACCAGATTTGTTGCGCGAAAATTTTATTTCCGATCCCTCCTTTCCTTCCCAATTACGCGAGTACGGAGCGACAAAATCGATCGCGTTCTCCCTGTTACGGTGTCGTGGTGCGAAGTTCGGTGCGTCCTTCGGTGTGTGAATCGCTCAAACGCCCATCGTGGGGGCCGCGTGCATTAAATTCAATTCCCTGACCCGGGGCATTAAACGTGGCGAATCCAACGTAACGAAACCGCGCGACGAATATATCGGCGAGAAAGGAAATAGGGCAACGGATAATTGAGGCGACTTTAGTAACGTGTTAACGAGACATCTTTCGACCAAAGGTGTACCTATTTCCACCCCGAGGTTGGAACCCTTTACGATAATTAACACGCGAACGTTCCACCGGCCAACTTCCGTCATTCGATGCATACGTGTATACGCTATGAATTCTCGTTCTGGGTTCGTGTCGCTAAATGCATACCGTTACCGCTTCGATGATTTCCAGGATAAAGACGTATCGCGTTAACACCACGCCACCGAACGTGACACCGTTTACCTTTCAACTTTTTCTTCTCAACTGCCACTAAACACGAATAGAGAGTTACACGAGCGACGATTAATAAGTTGAGAACAACACGAAGCTTAATTCGTGCTGGGTTATTAAACGCGCAATATTAGCTGTTTCATTAACGAGATAACTTATCGATAACGTTTGTAGTTAATTGAGTGCGTTGTTACGAGTAGAAAAAAATTGTTCTCTCTTGAAAATGCTTCGAGGATAAAAGATATATATATATCTACGAATATGTAAGAAGCTCGATATGGATTCGTGCATTTTCCAGAAACGTTCGTACTTGTAATAATGACGATAAACGGCCATTTTACATTCAACGCCTCTTCGCCTCGCCCGTTTAAAACACTTTGAGCATAGGAACGGAGCGAAACGCGTTGCCAATAAGGCTTAATGCTCTTTCAATCCTTTGCCAAGTCCCCTAGCCCCGCTCAACTTCTCCCAACAGTTCTTACGCCCTCTCCGAACATTTATCCTCCCCTCAACTTCTTCAAAAAGATCGAGAAATTTATCTATCGCGGAATCCTGCCCGAAAGTTTCGCCCTTGGAAACGAAAAAACCCCACCGCTCGAGAGTTATCGAGAGATCGAAACGAAATTTTCGAAAATAATCTCAGGTTCAGGGCACCGACTCGCGCGACGTCACGTGACGCGTAAGCCGTGCACACCCCTAACCGCATCCCCTTCGCCCTCCTTTATCCGGCTCGATGACACGCTCGATAACGCTTAACGCCGGCCCAGGCTAATGCGAGATCTATGAATTACTCGTTAATCCCCGATAAATCACCGACCACTATTATGTCGATACTATCTCGTGATACCCGAGATTCTTAAGGAAGCGTAACTCGTACGGGAGAATAGATGGCTGTCACGAAAGCTACAAATTGAAAAATGTGCGCCGCACCGCACATCGTGCGCGATGGGGAACCGGGATACAACGGCCATACACACGTACCATGTACGTGTATACCTTATATTCCCCTTCCTCCTCTCCTCCACCCGCCGAGTAGAAGCCAAAGTAACACGTCTACGTATATATAGTTGGAGCCGGCCGTTTTCCTTTCCACGTCCTTTCCGCCTCGTAAGCCGAGAGAGAGAAAACAAAACGAAGCGACGCGCGCGTCTCCTCGAATAACGCTCGCATCGATTGCCGGATTTAAGCGCGTAGTCCGTCAACTCCCTCGAGTACATTTCCCATTCTGCCCTACTGCGATTTTCCTCCGGCTGGAAGACGTATTTACAGCTACCGATACACCCTTATATACCTCCCCCCTCCCCCGTCGCAGGTGGAAAACAATGTCTCGAGCACGGCCGCGACGAGAGATATTGAAAATATTTCATCCGGTATCGATGATCGATGGATACGGCTCGAGCTCGAGCCGCGTTAAACAGCCGAGCCGGGATGCACGGGAATACCGATCGATATACTTCCTTCCTATTAGAGTCGTGAAAAGATACGGATAGAAATATAGTTTGATTAAAAAAAGAAGAAGGAAAAAAGAGAAAATTGGAGAGCAGAGGAAAGCACGTGGGGACTTTTTAAAAAACTATTCATGCGTTTTCACGCGTCTACTTCGAAATTCACGGATGGACGATGACACGCGACCGCGAGTCGCGAATGATATGATCGGGGAAACCTACGTTTTTTCGTCCTATTCGTAACCGAAATATCGTGATAATCATTATATCGTGAATGTAGGAATATTGCGAGGGATCGATGAAGGGCGATTTATCCGCGCGAGCGATCGTGCAAAAAAAAAAAAAAGGTGGGTGTATTTTAATAACACTTGGGCTCTACCTGGCCAAATCGAGCGCGTTCCTCCAAGATTAATGCGTGGTTGGGAGGGAAAAGGACGCAATGATTATCGATTCGACCCGGTTCCCCTGGCACGAGACCTCTTCTTCGTCGAACTTTACTTTCCGCTTTACTATTCATACATTGATTATCGCGTAAAAATACGGCCATCTTCCAAGAATTCCGCCGCTCGCGCACGTACGCGAACAGTCCCCCTTCCGGTAGTGCAAATTGAAAATTCTTTATTCATGAAAATACGAGAAAAATCGCGAGGAAGTGGAGTGGAGGGAAGGAGGAAAGGAGAATATTCCTTGAAGGAACGAATGTTATCCACGCGACGATACTAAAACGTTTGACAAAGAAGATAAGAGATGTCTCGAATTAGTATCAATTTCGTTCTTACTTTTTGAAATGCTATTCGAAAAAATAGTATTCGAGCAGATTTGAAATCAGTCAAATTCGTTTTCGGTAATGGGAACGCGTCCGATTGTGCGAAGGACAAAGACTGGACGAACAAACGGTTGGAAACTCGCGTTCATTAATGATCGTAGATATTATATATATATATATATTACTTCCGCGTCCCTCGCTTAAATAAAATTTAATACGCGCGAACGGCGCTCGTGCGCTTCCGATGCTAATTTATGTTAATTTAATTTCCCGGCCTATGAATCCCAGCTTAATTGTATTTTAATCGAAACATACTTCCAATTCTCCCGCTCGCAGACTTGCTAACTAGGATCTGGAGAACAGGATTTACACCGTAACGTCGCTACGATGGAAATTTTATCAAGTTGAACGACGTGAACGCGGAGAGAGAGAGAGAGAGAGAGAAACCCTCGTCTCTCCGAACCATTTTAAATTGTACGTGTGATTCGAAAATTAGTATAATCACCGATCTGTCCAAATATCGTCGACATTTCCTTCGTTTTGAAGCGAAAAAATGATAAAAATTGATAATGTGTAACGTGTTCGTTGGAATTATCTATGAATATGATCGGATAATAGAACGGTTATTACGGTTATTAGCTCGTTACGTATAGAAATTTTTCTTTTCATTCGCAACACGCGCGCACGATGCGGTAAACGATCGACGGAGAGAGACGGTCGTTATTGCGGTGTATCGTCCCCGAAACACGGGCAACAGGCATTTAGAAGCATACGAAACGCGGTTCACCGCGGTTACTAATTAATTTCGAGCGGTAAGCTAGCGATTAACTCGGAGGTATGATCTCCTATCCGTGCTATGTACACCTATGGATTGACAAATATGCTCGATCAGGTGAACACGGTGCTGTCGTGAAAAGTTAAGCGATAGTTGGTAACTCCAAAGACTCTTATGGCGACGAGTTTGCACGCCGGGGCTAGAGATAATAGATTATCATGGTCGAGATTCGACGAAGCCAGCTTCGATAACAATTTTGATAGTTTCGCTGCGGACAAGCTAACGCAAACTTCATTACGTTCATTAATTCGCTCTTCGAAGAGGAATGTCCTTTGGCGAGAAATATTTTGCACGAAATTGTTACACGATACGTGAACGTACGTTTTCCCTATTCGGAATATTTAAAGGTAATGTTATTTAAAACGAAATTCGTTCGAAACTTTTGTTCCAAACTTTACCGTTTCACGGACGTTCAAACGTTTTACGAACATTACGGTTACCTTTATCAGATGCACGAGGAATTGCCGTTGATGAGGTTAGATTATCCTTTGTTCGAGCTGTCTATGCACGTTCGTGTAGCGGATCGTTCATCACAAGCACAATTAATACACAAAGGCACTACGAATCGAAAATTACACGTGGCAAACGTGGCAAAATACGATCGTAAGACGATCACGAGAATCGAACAATTTATTTCAAACGATTCCTTTCGCGTTGTCTGTCGAAAACCGCGATAGAAAAAAACAAAATGGCGATGGAAATAAAGCGTGAATAGTGGCGCGGACAAGCGGCGTTTCTCGAGCACGTTTTCACATTTGGACAAAAGGTGGCTTTTATTTACGTTCAACGTTCGCTCTCTTATTTCGCAGGCGGCGCCACCGCTAACAGTGAATTACACGCGCAATACGATGCCACTCTTTTGTGGCGCGAAGAATGTGCCGGAAGTAATCCATAAAAAATGCTACGTGTTCAATTTAGCCGTGGCCGTGTACGCGTTCCCGAAGTCATTGACTAGCGGGCGCGGGCTTTTGTGCCTTGTACACGGCAATGAAAAGGTTAAAGTAATTTCGAGTCGCGTTTCATGCAACAACGTCGTCTCTCCTCCCAGCTGTGTTTATACTGTGCACCGCGCGCATTTTTTCCGTCCGCCTTTTCAAATAGGCTCTCTCGCGAGTCACCGCGCAAAAAAAAAAAAAAAAGAAAAAAAGAAAAAAATATGCCTGGGGAATGACGCGTTTCGGTTTCAGTTTTGGACGTGTTTCCAATTATCGGAAAAACCCTTCTTTCGAGCTGGCTTAAATTTACCAGTGGTAGCGAATCATTGTTGTTTCCGGTGTAATAGAATTTTCAGTACAGGCATAATAATTAGTCGATGGAGCAATTTCACGTCGATTCGTTCGTTTCGCCGCGTGTAACCCGATCGAAGAAAAGAAGCTGAGAGCGAAACGGTTAATTATCCCGAGAACGCAACTTTCCTCGGTTCGAGGAATTTTTTTTTAAAAAATATCGAAACCCAAGGATGGCTAGATTCATCGGAGGTATTGAAATTAGTTTCTCGTTTGCATAAAGGGCCCGCGTAATTTGCAAAAGGTAATTAAAAAGCTCGGGGAGCGAACGATTCCGCGTAGAAAATGTGACAAAGGCAACTCCGGTTTCTGTGTGCAACGCGAACACCGCAATCCTTCCACCGCGATGGAAGCGGAATGGAAAAGAGTGGGCGTGTTACACGACACGACAACGAGTTGACAAGTGCGATGAACCGAGGACGTGGTATTTCGAACATAACGTAATCGCGTGTCAAAGGGCGTGCATCGTGGCAGCGGATTAGCACGTGGCAAATCTCTTTCCCTGCGCCCGCGAACAAAAGGACCCACCGCCAAAGGTGGTAAAGAAAGGGAAAGAAAGAGAGCGTGGAGCGAGATTACTCACCGAAAATACCGCCCACCGCTGCTGCCTTGAACACGACCCATAACGAGTAGGTGTAGATAATCCGTCCCCGCAACCACCAATCCATGGTGTTGGCGAGTTTCGCCCGGCCTCTTGCGGATGGCCCGTCGTTCGCCCTTCTAATCCGATCCTCGATCAGCCTCGATGTCAGACGCGCGATACCCGCGGAACGCGTCACGAAACTCGGCCTCCACCCGCTTCGTCTTCTCTGCTTCCTTCTTCTCGCGAGGAAAAAGCGAAACGATCGAGGATATCATCGAAATCGCGATGTTGGCTCGTGGTCGCGTTGCCTGTCATTGGCTCGCGAGCTCGAGAGCTCGGGACGCGTCATGACGCGCGGACAACGGGAACCGCGCTCCAACGCCAACAGTTTCACGTGCTCGCCGCCGATGTCGAGCCGCGATACACGCGCGATTATACAGCAAGTTTCGTTACACTTTGCTAAACGTATAACAACGCGACGATTACTATCGAACACGAAACACCCGGAGCACGCGACTCCACCACGCGCTTGAATACCACGGGATTCTATATCCCGGATAAAGATCGAGTTTTCTCCTCTCCTCGGAGCACACGACTACACACTTTGCATATTACCTTGTATATATCGTATCGTTGCGCGCGCGCACCACCGCTTTCGCACGTCGTCCGAATCGCGACCGGTCAAATACTAAACGGTGTACCACACTCCGTTTCTTCGACTCGCTTTCTCCCACCCACCCTCCCTCCCATCCCCAACTGCACCACCCTGTGTGTTTTTCTCCTACGTTCACCGATCGTTCACGTTTTCGTCGAATAATCGTCTCCCTTCGCCTCCGGCTCCTCTTCCTCCCCCTCCTCCTCCGCCTCCTCCTCCTCCTCCTCTTCCTTCTCCACCTCCACCTCTGCCTTCTCCACCTTTCACTCCAACCTCTTCTCCTTCTCCTTCTCCTTCTTCTTCTTCTTCCTCTTCTTCTTCTTCTTCTTGTTCTTTTTCTTCTTTTTTTCCTTTTTCTTCTTCTCCTCCTCTAACAGTGCCAACGTCCTCGATACGTTATCGGTAGGGAAGGGTGGCCTAGCGCAGGATCGGCTCTTTTACAGGAAACGACGTTCGCCCCTCTGTTCGTGGAGCGAGCGGCACAACCCGGCCGATGCATGGTTGCCGTGCACCGGTCACCAGTCTGCCTCCAAGCGCGATTAATCAAGCTTTTAAGCGCTTTCTTGCCGCGTTCCGAGGAGGGGGGCGATTCCAAGGAAACGGATCTCCTCGAGGGGAGGGGAGCGGGGAGAAAGTTTCTTCTTCCTCTTCTTCCTCCTCCTCCTCGATCGTTGAAATCTTGGGATGGTCGAAACGGGAAAACACGACGGAGACACTTTCGAGTCGCGATCGATCGCGATCGTACACTGAGCAGCCGCGCACTTTTATCTCGATCTTTTGTCGTCGATCGAGAACACTGAATACTCGAAACGAATAGTAGCACGAGGCGTACACGCGACGCGGGGAGGGGGGAATCGTCAATAAACCGTGTAAAAATGTTTGGAGTTGTTGAAGAATTGAAGAAAGAGGAGAGGAGAAGAGGCGTTTAAATCTCGATTTTCTTGGCACACGCGTTCCTCGGCACAGTGGCTTCGCGTCCAACGTCGAACCGTACATCCATCCTCGTATCCTTTCTTCCGGAGAACGGATCGAAGCGTGGCCGGAGAAAATCTCGCAAATGGGGCCGAGAAGATCGTGGAAGAAACAAAGGTTTGGTTTCGACCGAGGTTTCACGCCATTCCTCTTCCACGAGGCAGAAAAAGGATCTTGCCCGGGTTACGTCCACTCATGCTCCGGGGAAAAGTTTGTACGTCGAAGAACGAAAGAAACCAAGAGTTT